>NC_071993.2:5038333-5647500 GCF_028885655.2 Pongo abelii
CAACTTTTACCTTTTGAGTAATTTCACTCTTTCATTCAATATATGTACTAACTATATATCCAACATATTACAAAGTTCATCAGTATATGGCAGAACAAAAGGCATCACAAGAAGAGAGAGAATAATTTTGCCTGTGGTCATTAGTTTTAAAGTAGTAGAAAATGTCTAAATATTAGGTGGAGCAAACTAGTAAAATTGGCCCAAGTTTTCATTACACAACTTCCTTTCTCTAACCTCTGCAGCTTTGGTGCAATTCCCATCGACCAGAGTTGGTCCGACCAGCCTTGGAAAGGTCACTGAAAAATCTTCAATTGGATTATGTTGACCTCTATCTTATTCATTTTCCAGTGTCTGTAAAGGTAGGCAGCTTGTGTGATCAAATTAATTTCACTTTGTTGTCAGCATAAATATTGTTTTTATGGATATTTGAACTAAGAATTTTCTTAGGAGGACATAGGGATTATAACATGGAAGAAGAACCCTAAACCTAACTCCTAATTCCTTTCTACGGGATACATTTTGAATCCGTAGTTCCGTGATTGCATGTCTACAAGAAAAGAGAGTGCAGAATCCTCAAAGCCTCTGCCTCAAAAACTTGAGAAATGACAGTCATCTCCTTGAAGGCACAAGGTCTTAGTTATGACTCCTGAGTTCACCTCTTGGGATGTTCACAGACACAGAGTTTCATGAAGCTGTGGTGTCCAGAAAAGCTGCTGCACATAGGGTGCACAATGAGTTTCCATCTTCTTGCCTCTTTTCAAGGGGCGAGAACTCAGTCCAGAAGTGTCTTAAACTACAAACCTTCATGGGAAACCTTGTTCTTCTGCTTCCTCTCTTTTCACACTGGAGTTTTTATTTTTGCTTAGCCATGAATTCTTGTGTCATTCATAACTTTTGTCTTAAGGTACTGAAAACTAGTCAGGCTAGTTAATGCAAAAGGGTGTATTAGATATGATAATGGGAAATCAAAGCCAGGGCTACATTAAGAATTTGATAAAAACTCGAAAAATATATGCTTTCTCCATCCTTATCTCTGCTTTATTACAAAAGGCTTTTTAAATATTTGTTCCAACCTTTTTCATTGGTGACATTTATGGCTTTGGAGCACTTTCAGGCCCATGTTCATTACTGTGAGCGCCTGTGCATCTCCCAACTTCCAGACTGGCCTTGAAAACACCTCCATTGACCATGATTGCTTCATGGTCCTGTTCATGGAACATCACATGTTCAGGGAGATAAAGAACTCTGATAGCGGCATCTGGGTCAAAAGTACAATCCTTTATTCGGGGATATCAAGGTCTTTTGCAGTTGAAGAGAGCTATTGCCACAGAGAAAATTATAGGAGCAGAAGAAAGTCAATGAAAGTCAATGATCACACTCCATTAGGAACCAGAAAGATGGTATTTATTTATACATATAATAGTTGTAAGAGATTAGAGGAAGCCTGTCTCCTGAAGACATTCCTTATACCTTCATATGTAGTACACTTTGTACATATCACTCTCTGGAGCATTGCATCACCTACCTCACGGAGGATTAGTGTCCTTAAATGTACCTCAGAGCATGGCTATGTGTGGAGAAATTGACTTGTGACATCACTAAACTGACTGCTTCTACTTCAGCCAGGTGAGGAGGTGATCCCAAAAGATGAAAATGGAAAAATACTATTTGACACAGTGGATCTCTGTGCCACGTGGGAGGTGAGTGTTTGGAGGTGAGAGAACAGATAAGAAAGATGAGATAGGATACATCTGTTTCCTATCTTCCTAGTACAAGTATGGAAAATGCACCATTGGATGAAAAACTTAGGAGCTTTACAAAGGTAGTTTTTGTGAGCAGTGAGGAAAAAGAAATGACAGGCATACAAAAGAGAGAAGTGGAGGAGATGAATTGGGGGAGGACTGGGATTCCCTTCCTTGCTTGTGCATTAATCTCTCCAGTTTCCTAAGGAGGAAACAAATTCTTACTCTTGCAATCACTATCTTCTTCCCCAATTTTCTGTTTTATTTTTTCCCTTTTAATAACCACAGCTAGCTAGTTTTATTGTCATATCTTGAAAGTTGTTGCTTTCACAGCTCTGTGTCACATTTATCTTGGTCTTCCACACCTCACAATTCCTTTTTCCCAGGCCATGGAGAAGTGTAAAGATGCAGGATTGGCCAAGTCCATCGGGGTGTCCAACTTCAACCGCAGGCAGCTGGAGATGATCCTCAACAAGCCAGGGCTCAAGTACAAGCCTGTCTGCAACCAGGTGAGCGCCCTCAGCCTCCTCTCCTTTCTGTTCTTCATGACCCTCTTTCTGTCCTATTGCCACGTATCCATTCATTTAGTCCCACTTATCTTTGTAAAAGAGAAGATTCTAGAGAGCAAAGCCTCTGTCTCGAAGGGCATAGAGGGATCTTACTTGTACCCGGCTTAGAAAAGTCTTAGAAAAGATGTTGTAACTTTGATGCTGAATTGTGTGTTATATTTATGGGAGGTCAATTCAATCAAGGAGGCCAAGGATTGCCAATTAGACTCAGGGAAAGGTGGACTTACCCCTAAGCTATGAAAGATGACCAGAGAGTGGATGGGTGAAGGTGATTTGGAGGGAACTGTGCATAGATATGAAGCCATGAAGAGATGGAATGAGCAGTACGTAAGGAGAGAGTGAGAGCAAGAGAAGAGAAATACTAGGGATTCACATGGGCTTCGGATGTCTCAGTGCCTCTTGGTATCTCTGCTTTCACACTTCTTGACCAAGGGCATGGATACACTAAAAATTATCTGCAGACAATGAAGGTCATCCATGGTAGAAAGAGAAAATGACCTTTTTATGGAGATATCTGTTCACAGTGGATGAAATCCACACTGAGGAAGGTTCAGCAGAACATGGAGCTGACCTATGACTGCCCCTGCTCCTAGTCGGCTGCTCTTCTTTGGAGTCTGTCATGCAATCAGCTGCTTTAACACATCTATTCTCTGTGTGTTTCTTTCATAGCCTAGGGATAATTCCATCTTTTCCTTGAGTCCTGACTGGTGATTCCAGGCCTCCTTGATCAAATTGACTGCCCCCAAATGTTACACACATTTCTGCATTAAAGTTACTACACCTTTCCCAGTAACTTACATTTTTTTGTTTTATTTTATTTTTTAAAACTTAGAGTCAATCAGTAAAGATCTACAGTGGAAATACATATGTATAAAATTAGTGAATTTGGTATAATGATATGATGCTGTGATAATTTAATAAAAGCATTGAGAAATTAATGTGGTTTTAATACTAGTAGTTCCCCAATTTTTTAATATGGCAATTTTCAAACTTTCCAAAAATTTGATAAAAATAATACTGGAGACCCATGTTACCATTTATATTCAAAATTACTAACATTTTGCAATGTTATATAGGGATATATTTGCATAAATATATATAATGTTTCTAGAACCTTTTCAAGGTAAATTGTAAAGATGACAGTTGACCCCTGGAGACCTCTCAAAGCATGTCACAGGAATGAAGATATTCTCCCAGTTCCAGTGTCATTACTGTATCTAAGAACATCATCTAAAGTGCCCTCATGTCATTTGGTATCCAGTCCATATTTGAATTTTTCATTGTTTAATCAAAATGTCTTTTGTAGCTCTTCTTTTTTAACCAGAATTCAATTGTTTTTATATTGTTGTATTTTGATATCAGTTAACTTGTCTTTCCCAGTTGTTGAAGGTTTCTGTAAATTAGAAGTTAGATGAGAGTGTTTTATTACATTGACTTAAACGTTTGGGGCAAGAAAATATTTTCATCATGTCGTGTTTTTCAAATTGCACCACACTAGACTACATACAATCACAGAATGCCCCACTAGTGGTGAAGCCAGTTTTAAAAACTTGGTTAAGCTAACAATGGTCAGATCTGTTGTTTTTAACTCATGTTTTCTCTTTAACAATTACTAGTAATCTGCTGGGGGATAATTCTGAACAGAAGAAGTCATATATTCCCATGACAAATTTTCACATATGATTGAGTATACATCAGTGATTTGAACTTTTTTGTATTGTATTTCTGTTTTCTAATTTGTTATTTCCTCGGGGTTTTTACAAAAAATTTTCAATTTTAACCACTTTTTTAACTATTCTTACCTGAAATTTTACTAAAAGTAATTTCTCACCAAGTAAAAATAATAAACTATTATTTCTCTAAGTCAAGGTAAAAGTTAACGTCTTCCTTCATTTAGCAATGTACGGAGAATGTAATTACTATAATGACTACCATCAGAGTAGACAAATATTTTTGTTCTTTTTCTCATTCTCTCACTAATCACTATAGACTCATGGATTTTTGTCCTGTGATTTTTAATTCATTTTACTTACTTTTTAATGCTCATATCTACTCAGTAACTATATACATACATACATATATATATGTATATATGAAAGAAGAATTTGGTCAAAGACTCCTGAAGGTAGGTCTAAAAGACAAAAGCACTTGTTTCATAGGAAACCCACTGGTGACATTTGAGATGTCACGATACAAATCCATCATACAAAAAGGAAAAGTAATGAAAAACTATTAAAATTATCAGTATTTATATGTATATGTATGTTTTCTAGTTCATCCATTATATATGGATATATATGTATCTCATAGATGGCATATATGATATATATAATATGTTAGATGAATTAGAAAACATACATTTATATGTATACATTTTGGTTATTAATTTAGTTCTTCTGTCTTTCAGACCTGCCCTCGTGAGTCTTTGACCAAATTCTTGATTTGTGGCACGATTTGATGCCCAAAGCTGAAAGAATCTTACCTCAACCCAGCTCTGAAATTGGCCATGTCTCCTTCTAGTAGTCAGAGTTATTGAGAAACCAGGATAGGGTTCATAGAGTTGCTTGTGCTGAAAACAGCATTTCTATTTTCTTAGGAGAGAGGGGCATAAAATTTATTTTTATGAAAAAGATCATTTCTTGACAATAATATTCTCAGTTCAAATTTTTTTTTTTTTTTTTTAAGATGGAGTCTTGCTCTGTCACCCAGGCTGGAGTGCAGTGGCACAATCTCAGCTCACTGAAAGCTCCGCCTCCCAGGTTCATGCCATTCTCCTGCCTCAGCTTCCGGAGTAGCTGGGACTAGAGGCGCCCGCCACCACGCCCGGCTAATTTTTTGTATTTTTAGTAGAGACGGGGTTTCACCGTGTTAGCCAGGATGGTCTCGATCTCCTGACCTCGTGATCGCCCGCCTTGGCCTCCCAAAGTGCTGGGATTACAGGCGTGAGCCACCGCGCCCGGCCCCTCAGTTCAAATTTAACGCTCTACATTATTCAGCTACTTTTACTTTGGTGATTTTAATATTAATGTAACTTTTGGATTATCTGATGCTTTTCCATCTTGCTCATCTGCAGGTGGAATGTCATCCTTACTTCAACCAGAGAAAACTGCTGGATTTCTGCAAATCAAAAGACATTGTTCTGGTTGCCTATAGTGCTCTGGGATCCCATCGAGAAGAAAAATGGTAATAAGAGATACAGGAAGTTTACCTAAAACACCGGTTTGATAAAAAAAAACAAAAAAATTTAATCAGATCATGCTGTTTCCTGGAGTTCACTCACAGCTGACTTGGGGTGAGGGAAGAATTTGCATTTCTGACAAGATCCCAGGCGATGTTGAGGCTGCTGTTCAGGGGCCTCACTTGAGAAGCTCTGGTGCAGAGTGGACGCCTTAGTCTGTTTAGGGAGCCGCCTAACAAACTATCCCCAGCCTCAGGGCTTCAGCATTTCTGCCTTTCCTTCCAGGGTGGACCCGAACTCCCCGGTTCTCTTGGAGGACCCAGTCCTTTGTGCCTTGGCAAAAAAGCACAAGCGAACCCCAGCCCTGATTGCCCTGCGCTACCAGCTTCAGCGTGGGGTTGTGGTCCTGGCCAAGAGCTACAATGAGCAGCGGATCAGACAGAACATGCAGGTGAGGAGCGGGGCTGTGGGCCTCAGGTCTCCTGCACAGTGTCCTTCACATGTGTGCTTCTTGTAAGGCTCTCAGGACAGCCTTGGGCCAGCTCCATTTCCCTGTATTTCCTATGCATGAACTCTTTGTGTACATCATAAGGGTTTCTTCTACTCTACCACAGGAGAGGCAGCAGAGGTGACGAGAAATAGGATGGGATCAAAACTAGAGATTTGGGTTAGCGTTAAGTCAGTGATATCCATATCCCTCTGCTAGGGATATGTCCTTTTCTTTATTTTCTATAATGAAGCATTGATTAGATGTTCTTTAGTCTCCAAATCATGGTGGATTTTTCTTCTTGTATGTTTATGTAGTATAAATTCCTTATATTTATTCTCTTAGAAATTTATCTTTGCAAAGTGCTTGTTTAACTCTGCCTTTTTTTTTGTTTGTTTTTTGCGATGTGGTTGTGTGTCTTTATTTTTATGTGTAGGAGACCATATTTATACCAATACCTTAGGATATAACGCAAAACCACTTAATATAGAGGCTTAATGCAAAAGCATTTACTGAGCTCAAGATTCCATGGTTAGAAAATTAGCCTGGGCTCAGCCTAAACTCAGTCCATTCCTTCTGTTTGTTCCTGGCCGGGCTCTCATGTGTGTGCAGGGCAGTGAGGCAGCTCTGCTTTGTCCCTGGGGCATCTGTGTGAGCGCTCCCCCCTCCCATGCAGTTCTTTATCCTCCAGCCATCCAGCCCAGGGTTCACCTCAGCACAGGGCACGACCCCAAGGCAGTGAGTGGAAACATGCAAAGCCTTTTCAGGTCTAGGCTCAGAGCTGCCAAACTTTGCTTCTGGGAAATTCTATCACCTAATGCAAGTTACAGGACAGGTCAGACTCAAGGGGTGGGGAAACACACACCACAAAAAACCAAACACCGCATATTCTCACTCATAGGTGGGAATTGAACAATGAGAACACATGGACACAGGAAGGGGAACATCACACTCTGGGGACTGTTGTGGGGTGGGGGGAGGGGGGAGGGATAGCATTGGGAGATATACCTAATGCTAGATGACGAGTTGGTGGGTGCAGCGCACCAGCATGGCACATGTATACATATGTAACTTACCTGCACATTGCGCACATGTACCATAGAGCCTAAAGTATAATAATAATAATAATAATAAGAAGAAGAAGAAGAAGAAGAAGAAGAAAAAAAAATAAAAAATAATAATAAATAAAAAAAAATTTTTTTTCAAAATTTTTTTTCAAAAAAAAAAAAAAAAGAAGGAGCTGGAAATTCATATAGCCAAGCAAGTGGATACAGGGACATGTGATTGTTAGAGGGCATGTTCCTAATTAATCTATCACTTATATGATATGTGTAAAATAACATATTAATAGTTATATGTATGAGTGTGAATATATATAAATTGATATATTATTTCATACATTCTGAAGAATACATCCAACTCTAAAGAATTAATATCCAGAATACATGCATATATATGTATGTTTTCTAATGAGTTATATATAGATACATGAAATATACATCATATATGATATATATTATAAAACCTATGTCATATGTGACATATATCATGTGTATGTATATATGTCACTGTTTGCTAAAACGTTAAGTAAAATCAGTGTAGAAATCCATAGGATACTCTGAAATAATGATACAGAGAATGACAAAGAAAGTAAAAAATGACAATGAAACAGTTGGTGAATCTAGGCAATGGCCTTTACTATATTATTTTTAAAATATTTTTAGACATTAGAAAACCCACAAAACTAAAAGGAAATGTTATGAAAGACTGTGGAAATTATCAGTATTTATACATATGTATATGTTCTCTAACTCATCTAGTATATATAGATATATATGATATGTGACATGTGTTATATTATATATATGTTTAGATTAATTAGAAACCATACATATATATGTATTTATTCTGGATATTAATTCTTTAGAGACTTGAATGTATTCTTGAAATAACATCTCCCAAATTTTACCTGTGTTGTCATATTCTCTGTGGTTACGTTTTCACAAACAAAAGTTTCTATCCTTCATGTAGACTAATTTTTCATGCCTCTTTCTTGTGCTTGGTGAGTGTTGTGTCTTATCCTACATTGGGAATATCACAATATTTTACTGTGTTATCTTACAAAATTGTTAATATTCTTTCCTTATAAATTTGGTTAATTCTAATGGGATTGACTTTTTAAATATTATGTGAAATAAGAATCCAAATATGCATATCTAATTTTTGAATTTTTAGCAAAATCTCCCACCAACATTTATTGAAAAGTTCATATTTGCTCACATAACTTGAATTTTTTTACCTGTAACATATATGAAATGTCCATGAGGAATTATCTGGCCTCTCTTCCATCTTCAGTTAACTTATTCACTTTTCTGTACTATGATGTTAAAAAGTAAGTTTCACTTCTAATATGGTACAAATATTTTTCTAACTTCTTCATTTATTTAATAATACCTTAGCTATTCTTGACTAATGTGTTATTTAAAATTTTGAACCATCTTATTAACTTCCACAAGCAAGTAAATGTTTAGTCTCTTGTTGACATTGTAATAAGCCTGCAGATCAATGTGGAGAGAACTAAATCTTTGACAATATTGAGATTTCCAATCCACAATCATAATATGAATTTCCCACTTATTAATAAATGGTCTTTTAATAAATATATAATTAATTTCATATCTTTCTGTTACTGATGATTTTAATAGTTGTTGATAACTTTTCATTTTTGTTTTATGGATTTTCTAATATATAGAAATATTAAAAGAATAATGCAACAAATCCTCTTACCTAGATTCATCAAGTGTTATATTGCTGTCATTTTTTACTCTCTTTCTCTCATTTTCTGTGACACTCCTTCACTTTCCCTATGGATTTCTACACTTATTTGATTTAATGTATTAGAAAGAGTGACATCTTTTTGATATTTACAGTCTCTCAAATTTACACAGTGAGTACCCACGCCTTTTGCATGTGAAATCATTAGTATTTAGACAATTATTGGCTTGAGTTATGTTGAAAACTAATTTTTCCTATTATACCTGTTCACTGGAGAGATAGATATTCAATGTTATTCATCAAACCTCCTAAATTATGCTTGACATTACAAAATTTGCCTCTAGATTCTTGTGGGTCTTCTAGGTACATGACCCTATCATGTGGGCACAAAGTAAGCTCTGTTTCTTCTTCAGCTTCTTTTGAGATATTCCCTTTGTCTGAAGTGTTGTGCAGTTTCAAAATATTTCATCTGGGAATGGATTTCTGCTTATTTTTTGACTGGTTTTCATTGACCACTTGAGTGTTTAGAGAGGTCTTTCATAAATTTTGGAAACGTATCAATCTTTTAAGTATTGTCTCTGCACCCTACTGTCTGATGAACTTGGTTGTTTCCAATTGGCAATGATGTAATCTAAAAATAATTAAAGTTTTCTATTACTTTGATAGGTGTTTGACTTCCAGTTGACTTCAGAGGACATGAAAACCATAGATGGCCTAAACAGAAATATGCGATATTTGACCCTTGATATGTAAGTAATTTTGGTGATGGATGTCCTAATTTATTTTCAGAGGAGGAATGTAGGATGGGTGTTGAGAGTGACCTCCACACCGGGGGCACAGAGGCCAGTGTGAGACAGAGGTGAGACAGAGGTGAGACAGGAGCTTTCTGGAAGTCTCCTCCTGGATTCACTCCAGAGCTCTGTTCTCTGGCAGGGAGAGTGGCCTGGGGTGAGCGTGGGTCAACCTGTGCCTCTGCTCTCGTGACGCCAGGGAACTTTCCAGAGCAGCCAAGATCATTGCTGAATCTGCACCTTCCACGTAGGCCTGCCGTTTGTACTACTGTCTAGTGTACACACTTTGGATATTGCCCATGTGGTCACATTAGATGTTTCCAAATCTGTGCTTATATCTTGTTCTTCCCAACCTGCTCAATGTCTTACCAGATCAAAGGCAGTTCTGTCAATCTTGTGTGCCAGGTTCCAATTCCCACCTCCTTCACATGGAATTGCTTGCTGGATCCTGTCAATTTAGCATTTTTTATCATTTCAAACCTTTCTCGTGCCTTTCTTTGCATGTTTGCCCATGAGCCAAACACTGCATTTGCCTCCAGAAAGTCTGTCTCAGTGGAGCGAATAGGAGCACTTGGCCTTGGTGTTCTGCAATATGGAGATCTCAGTGCAGAGAATGAAGAAGTGTTAAAATCAAATGCAGAGTGTAGATGCAAAAGCACCATTGTTGGAGATAATTTATAGCCAGTAACAGACGTTTACTATTCCTCTATGTTCTAAGGTTCTAGGATTCATAGAAGGTCATTCATATAATGAGGGAAAAAGAAGTTATGTAACTGATGGCAGTGGAGATTTTAACAAGTAATAGAGATGATGAGATAATGTGTGAAAAAAACAAGCACAATGGCACATCATAAGTACCCAAAATTTGGTAGATATTATTAGTAGTATTTTATTCATTTAGAGGAAAATACAAAATCAAAGTGGAAATGATAAAAAGAAAAGGAAAAGTGGCAAGCATTAGAAATGTTTACAACTGATTAATGTTTTTTATGATCATGAAATCAATCACTAGTGTTATTTTGTAGAACTCAAATATGGTCTGGAGTAAACCACTTGCGAGCTTCCAAGTGTTTGCTCTTGGTGTAATCACAAAGGATAGGCTCAATTCCCTAATTAAGAAGTTATAACCATATATGTGAGCAGTCATTTATCTGTGTCTTTACATTTTGGATTATGTCTACCTATAAAATGGTTTATGCATTGTAGCTCTTTGAATATTGGGCCCTATATCATAAACAACAATTTGCATTTCTGAATCTAACCAAGTGTGTTGCATATGATAGGCAGGTAGTAAGTAATATGTAAAGTAATACAATAAAGTACAATTACTACCAGTATAATCATCACACTCAAAATTGTTTATTAGTGATGAGCATATATCTTCCTTATTCCTCTTCAATGTAAGGCAGAAGGAGTTCCTGTTTTTAGTGAGAATTTGAAATAGAAAAGGTCAGAATATCTCTTTGCTTTGTTGACAGATGTGAGATCTGTTGCTGAGAGATGTAGAGAAACAGGTTTGAACATTTCACTTTGTGTGTTTTATGTGTTAAGTTCCAGGCAGGGGAATAGAATTAAATGATTCTTTATTTTGAAAACACAGATATGATAAAGTCACATTCATTAAACAAAGAAACACAGATTCTAGAGCAGTCAGAAAATGAACTTCTTAACATCTACACTAGTGGCAGCTTCCTAGAAATCACTGTGCTACCTGCTAGTAATGGAGTCATTGCCATTCAGAGTGTACACTTTTTTTCTCTTTCCAGTTTTGCTGGCCCCCCTAATTATCCATTTTCTGATGAATATTAACATGGAGGGCATTGCATGAGGTCTACCAGAAAGCCCTGCATGTGGATGGTGACACATGAGGTCTACCAGAAAGCCCTGCATGTGGATGGTGACACAGAGGATGTCTCTATGCTGGTGACTGGACACATCGCCTCTGGTTAAATCTCTCCTGCTTGGCAACTTCAGTAAGCTACAGCTAAGCCCACCAGCCAGAAAAGAAATACAATAATTTTGTTTTTCATTTTGAAAAAATTAAATGCTCTCTCCTAAAAATTCTTCACCTACTTTGGTCTCCATAACTTCTATGTTTTCTCTCCTTCTGACACACTAGTGCCCCCAAATTGTGATTTGCCTATATGTTTAGGGCCGGGGTTGGAAGATGATAACAACCATTTAAGATTCATTTCTGCAGTGGGAGTGGGTGGAGTTTCAACCTCTGGGAAAGGGGCAGGTGACAGGTATTTATCAGTCAGTGCCTCTCTAGCTCTTGCAGGAAGAAGCACACGCAGCATGGGGTCTAGAGGGTGAACAATATTGACCAGCAATTCATGGGCTCCCTCCAGCAGTGCGAGGGTCAGAGTTTCTGGAACCTTGGGAGGAGGCATCCCTGTGACAGGGGGGTTATGGAGATGGGAGGGCACCCACCAGGAAAAGTGATTAGAAGTCAGGTATGAGGAGGTTAAATAGGAGAGAGTCGAGTACATCTCTGCTTGGAAAAACATATCAACACCCTTTTTTTTGATCATTATATCTTGTCCATAAAAGGAAACTTTCCACATTGTTTTAACAAACCCCACAGCTGAGAGTAAGGCCTGAATGTTTGATGTGTGCCCAGTCACAGTGTTGACCCTATTGGTTTGTGGTGGGGCAGGACATCGAAGATATCATTGACTAATCACATTCCCCTGAATAGCTCATATTTAGAAAATATTCTTAGATTGTAAAAATGTACTATTCATTTGTGATATTCAATCTTTTAAATGTTTTATACATTAAACATGGCATAGTTACAAGTATAAAACAAAAATATCCCGAAGCCTTTATGTATTGCACTCAAGATTAAAATGGGAAATAATACATCTAATAAATCAAATGTTCCAAGACTTCAAACGTCTTTTGGAAACAGGCTATGTAAAACAGCACACTGCTTTCAAACTTTGGTAAATTTTAAGAACAACTTTTACAAAGGCATTTAATTCTTATACATAATTTTCAGGGGACCTAAATAAATCAGCTAATCATGAAGACATGATTTTCATTTTAGAAAACACTTTTGAAAACTTGGGATAATCTCATGCCTTAATGATCAAAGCATTATGAGAAGGACAGTGGTTTTTAACCTGGGCACACGTTCTAACACATTTACTCTCCACTATTCTTACTCTGGTAGCCACGTTAACCCCATCAGAGATTCCTTCTGAAGCCATATCTCAGAGCTGATAGGCATCCCAGCAAGTGTTGCAGTTCATAATTTTTTCCATAAATTACTTACTCTATAAAATTGGAGGAGGCCATAAACTTTGGAGGGCGCTAGACCAATTTTTTGGATTATTTTTCGTCTTCTGTCATTCTGCTGATCTTAGATATTCTCTGCATTAAATATTAAATATCACTTCTAGGCTGAAAAATCCCCCTAAAAATATTTCTAGCTCAGCTTTTTCCTCCAAATTCTGCAATAGAAGATCACAATGTGAACTTTGCATCTCCACGTTAACGTCTAATGGACATTCACTTAGCATGACTCAAAGAAATCCCATGTAAACCACGGCCATCCTGTTCTACCTTAACTTTCTGAGTCTATGGAATGATAATTTCACATCTCATAAACTTGACTGATGTAAGTGTCAAGAAAAGATTGACATTTTGTTAAAATTTAGTAGTCAAGTGTGTAATTCTTAAGCAAACTTTCATATTTCAAATCTCTTTAGCATGTGTAACTCTCTTTTCAAGATGTGAAATAATCATTAGGTCAGTCATTTGTAAATACTAAAGCTGCTATGGGCTTTTTCCAGTTCTTCACCATCCATTTTTATAAAACTCTTATTGTTAAAAACAAAAAAAAAAGTTACTCAGAATTTCATAAAGCCAAACACCTGATTTCAGGAACACTTGAGATGTAAGAAAATTTTATAGGGACCTCCAATCACTAATTTTACTATTTTTTCTCTCAAAGAAATGCTGAAGGGAGGAATTCAGGTTGGATGAAAGGAAATAGTAACTTACAGCCATATAGAGTTAGAAAGACTTCTTGTAAATGTGAATATATGGTAAAATATAAAAACATGTATTTTTGAAATTTTGGATTCTACTCATTATTTTACTTCAAGATTTAAGATATAAATGTATAGAAATAAGTGTAATTCTAAGCTAATATGTATGCAATGTAGGAAGCTGTAATTACTGACCAAAACTATGTGAAGTGGAGAAAACCTGGGGAAG
Source organism: Pongo abelii (assembly GCF_028885655.2). Lineage (NCBI taxonomy): Eukaryota > Metazoa > Chordata > Mammalia > Primates > Hominidae > Pongo > Pongo abelii. The sequence continues at coordinate 5,052,103 of NC_071993.2, forward strand.
TGGATGGTTTTATATGAAATTAAAGTTAAATTCATATTGATTTAAAGTAAATTGTTATAACTTTATAAAGTTTTTCATCATCACCACAGCAATCACAAAGAGAATAATTATAGAATATATGCAAGAGGAAATGAAAAGGGAATCCAAATGTCATTAAAAAAAATCATGCCACCTCACAAAATGGTAACAGTGGATATGAAGGATAGAAAGCTATAAACCTGGTAGGAAAACATTGAAAATGGCACAAGTGACTCCTTCCCTGTCACCAATGACAGTCATGTGTTGCATAACGCCTGGGCTATCTTCTGAGAATGGCTTTGTTGGGCAACTGTGTCATTATGGGGACATGATAGCATTAGAGAGAATTCTCTCAAACACTGTCATGGCCTTATCAACTATGCTTCTGTAATATTCTGAATCCTTTGCTGCCATTCCAACAATGTCTACAACATTTTCCTAAGAAATGGAATCCATTTCACCAAACCACTTTTCTTGCTCATCCATAAGAAACACTTCTCATTTGTTAAAATTACATCATGAGAGTGCAAGCATTCAGTAACATGCAAGCTCCAATTTGAATTCTAGTTCTCTTGCTATTTCCAGCACATCTGCAATTACTTTCTCTACTGAAATCTTGCATTCCTCCAAGTCATCCAGGAGGGTTGAATTCACTTCTTTCAAACTCCTGTTCAAGTAAATGTTTTGCCCTCCTGTCACGAATCATGAATGTTTGTAATGGCATCTAGAATAGTAAATCTTTTTTGAAGGTTTTCAACTTTCTTTGCCCAGGTTCTGACAAGTCACCATGGTAGCCGTAGACTTATGAAATGTATTTCTTGAACCATAAAACAAGAACATCAAAATTACTCTATGATCCATGGGAAACAGAATGCATTGTTGTGTTAGCAGGCATGGAAAGAACAGTAATCTCTTTCAACCTCTCTGTAAGAGAGCTCTTGGTTGATTAGGTACCTTGTCGATAGGCAGTTCTAATTTCAAAAAACTGTTTTTCTTTTGCTGAGCAGTAAGTCTTAACAGTGGGCTTAAAATATTCAGTAAACCATTATTTAAGGAGATGTGGCTTAAATGTCTAGGCTTTCTTGCTTTATTTATAGAACACTTGAAGAGTAGATATAGATTAAATCTTAAGGACCCTAGGATTGTTGGAATAGTAAATGAACATCATATGTTGTAATATAGTTAGCCAGGGAGGGGAAAGATCTCTATAAGAAATAATTTTAAAAACTACTCAAAGAAATCAGAGATAACACAAATGACAAAACAAGTACAGGGGCAGCAAAAGGTAACAGATGTCAACTATGAGATCTCATCAAGAACTAAGAAAATGGAGAAAAGTACCAGATGGCAGATAGGAGGCAGTGTGAGCATGCCTCTCCCACTTGGAGATTAGTGTGTAGGGATTTACATTGTGAATTTCTTTTCAAGAACCAATGCAGAGACTTAACAGAAATATGAAAAAATTTCACATACACTTTGAAGAAGTCGCAGGCGCAACCCTACTCCATGAAATAAGAAAAAACCATCACATCCCCAGATTCTGAGGGGAGAGAGTTCACTCCAGAGTATACATCCCCACTGGGGATCTGGAAATTCAGGCCACAAGACAAGGCTTTAATCCTATGCAGAGTAGGAATGGATTTAGAGAGCCAGAGAAATATACAAATAGAAGCAGCATCAGAAAGTGCCTTGCAGGCATTCCCAGTCTTCAGTGTGGACTCAGGGAAGCCATTCCTGACTACATGTCACAGGGGCCCTTGGCGAAGTCAGCTAATGAGCTCAGAGAGGGGTCATAGGGTAAAAGAAGCTCCCAACTGAATTTTGTGATATAATCTCAAGTGAGGACAAGTGCCTTGAGCAGAACCCACAGGGGAGAGTTGGAAGTGCATTGCAGATATGAGCACAGAAGCTGGGTGTCCAGCCTTGTGGGCAGACTGGGAGGGATGTGGCCTCAAAGCCATGGTTATTATCTCTGCCCGGAAGCTGATGATCTGAGGCTGGTCTGAGTTCTGTGCGCAGACTGCCTGGATGTTTATAAACCTGGCACTGTTAGCAGAGCACTGCATGAATGAAAGGAATGAAAATAGCTTTGCCAACTGCATAGGTGCTGGGTGAGGCTCACTGTGGGGGGCGCACGGCAAGCTATTCAACCTTATGTACATGGCATTTGAGGTCGGGGCATGGAAAAATACTGAGGCACTGTGTGTATGTTATTTGTGCTGAGAATGAAACTCCTTGACCTTGAAAACAGGACAGGGAGTGGTGTGTGTGGTGTGATAAGGAATGCTGAAAACGGCCTCCTGAGAATGCGGTTTGAGTGCTCTTACAAGGCCACAGGTGCCTCACGACCTGACCTCATAAAGCCATCTAGTGGATGTTTGTGGTTTAACAAGCCCTTTCAATAAGTACTTGGCGGAGGGTTGCTGGGGGGACCTTCTTAGAAGAGCTGTGCCCCACCCCCGTCCCCGGCCCGCTCAGCTACAATTGTCTGAGAACTCGCTGCAAGCTGTAAGCGGCGCACTACTTCCCACTCCCTTTTTTGAACTCTTCTGTGCAGCAGAGACAGTTAAACTCTCCTCTGGAACATTACCCCAGCAGCCTGAGAACCACCCCTTGGCCCTCACAGGGGCTGCAGCCTGCCTCATCCAAGGACAGTTAGAGTGCAGACCCACATAACCCTGGACCCATCCACCCATATGGGTACCATAACCCTGGTACCCATCCACCCATCCTGGTAGCTTAACACAAAGATACACTTTTAGGAGCTTCATACCCCCCCATCCCTTATTGCCTGAGAAACCACTTTCCCCGGGCAACTTAGGGCAAGCTGAAATCCCACTGCTACCATCACAGCTGGTGCTCTTTTGCACGTGCCACCTCCTAGCTGGAGACCAACCAACACAGTCCACACAGCACCTCAAGGAAGAATAAATAGAACTATTCCCAGGAAGGAGAAAATGCCTGCATGACCTCAGCTATTATCACTGGGTACCACACCCTGACCAGTCAGAGGTCTTGAGTCGGTCCACATGACAAGTTCACTGCTCACATAACCAGCATTCAAGAAAGCCAGCACACTAAGCCTATCTACAGCCAGGGAGTCTCAGAGTCTACGTCACTCCCCTGCCACCTCAATCAGAGCTGGTGCTGGTATCCACTGCTGGGAGACGTGCTGAGGTGAAGCCTGGGCTGGATGGCTGGAGGATGAAGAACTGCACGGAGGAGACGGAGGCACCCGGACAGATGCCCCATGGACATCCTGAAGCAGAGCTGCCTCACTGCCCTGCACACACATGAGAGCCCAGCCAGGAACAGGACTGGGCAACATTCAGGCTGAGCCCAGGCCAATTTTCTAAACATGGAATATGAGTTAAATAAATGGCTTTGTATTAAAGCCTGTATGTCAAGAGGGTTTGCTTTATATCCCGAAGTATTAGTATAATCATGATCTCCTATGCATAAAAACAGGACAAACCACCCAATAAGAGTCAGAGAGTTAACAAGCACTTCACAAAGATAAAACTCTAAGAGAATATTAGAAGTATATACTACGTGAGTATATATGGAAAAGAAAGAAATTCACAATGATTTGAAGACTAAAGAACACATAATTAAACTCCTTGTTTTTGAAAATGAAGAAAAGGAGATGTCCCGGGCAGGGGGATACAAAGTAAATTGTCAACTCAATGCTGAAACCCAAATCTCTTGTTTTGGTCCCATCCTAATTCTCTCCACCCATGCTGTCTTTCCTGTGGTAGAGTGGAAAACCCTTATGATGAACACAAAACATTTGTGCATAGAATATGCCAGGGAAAAGGAGATGGCCCAAGGGTGTCCTCAGAACCTTACAAGAAGCACATGTTTGAAGGACACTGTGCAGGAGCCCTGAGGCCCACAGCCCCGCTCCTCACCTGCATGTTCTCTCTGATTCGCTGCTCATTGTAGCTCTTGGCCAGGACCAAGAAAGGAGAGGAGGCTGATGGCATTCACCTGGAGAGTGCTTCTCCTGTGGGGGTGCAATCATCATGAATTGTTCCAGGAAGGCTCTCTATAGGTGCATCCACTCTGCGATCCTGTGGGATAAGCCCCAGCTGTGTCTACAATGGTGCACCAGCGGGGAACAAGGACTGCTTCTCCAGGACCTTTCTCAGTCACAGAAGCTGCCTGCCTGTTGGGGCAGAGGTGCAGGCTTTTCCTACTGCACCCAATTCTGCAGTTGTTTGTCTGCTGTAAGAAACTTCCCAACAGTGGAAAGAGCTGGGATTCAAGGGCTGCCGTTCAGGTTTTTCTGTCCCACTGGTGTTCCCTTATGTGGTACTCTTTTCCCTACCCTCGAAATGGGACTTCCAGAGAGCTGGACTACAGTGATTGCTACTGCTCTTCTGGGCCTAGCCGCCCAGTGGGGCTCCCAGACTCCAGGCTCGTGCTGGATTTGTTTGCAAAGAATCCAGTGATGTGACCTGTCCTCAACTCTCCCAGCAGTGGATACCAGCACCAGCTCTGATTGAGGTGGCGGGAAGCAACGTAGACTCGGAGATTCCTTGGATGTAGGTAGGCTTAGTGTGCTGGCTTTCTTGAATGCTGGTTATATGAGCAGTGAACTTGTCATGTGGACCGACTCAAGACCTCTGATTGGACAGGATGTGGTACGCAGCGGTAATAGCTGAGGTCATGCAGGCATTTTCTCCTTCCTGGGAACAGTTCTATTTATTCTTCCTTGAGGTGCTGTGTGGACTGTGTTGGTTGGTCTCCAGCTAGGAGGTGGCACTTGCAAAAGAGCACCAGCTGTGGTGGTAGCAGTGGGATTTGAGCTTGCCCTAAGTTGCCCGGGGAAAGTGGTTTCTCAGGCAATGGGGGAAGGGGGAGTATGAAGCTCCTAAAAGTGTATCTTTGTGTTAAGCTACCAGGATGGGTGGATGGGTACCACCAGTGGGTCCAGGATTAGGTGGGTCGGCACTCTAACTGTCCTTGGATGAGGCAGGCTGCAGCCCCTGTGAGGGCCAAGGGGTGGTTCTCAGGCTGCTTGGGTAATGTTCCAGAAGAGAGTTTAACTGCCTCTGCTGCACAGAAGAGTTCACAAAGGGAGTGGGAAGTAGTGGGCGGCAGCGAGCTTCACCCAGCACGCATGGAGTTGGCAAGGCAGTTTTCATTCCTTTCATTCCTGTAATGCTCTGCTAGCAGTGCCAGGTTTACATCCAGGCAATCTGTGCACAGAACTCAGACCAGCCCCAGGTCATCAGCTTTCCCACATAGAGAATAACCATGGCTTTCAGGCCACGTCCCTCCCGGTCTGCCCACAAGGCTGGACACCCAGCTTCTGCGCTCTTGTCTGCAATGCACTTCCAGCTCTCCCCTGTGGGTTCCGCTCAAGGGCACGTGTCCTCACTTGAGATTATATCACAAAAATTCAGCTGGGAGCTTCTTTTACCCTGTGACCCCTCTCTGAGATCATTAGCTGACTTCGCCAAGGGCCCCTGTGACATGTAGTCAGAAATGGCTTCCCTGAGTTCACACTCCTGCTGCTTCTATTTGTATATTTCACTGGCTCACTAAATCCATTCCCACTCTGCATAGGATTAAAGCCTTCTCTTGTGGCCTGAATTTCCGGATTCCCAGTGGGGATGTGTGCTCTGGAGTGGACTATCTCCCCTCACAATGTGGGGATGTGACATTTTTTGCTTGTTTCATGGAGTAGGCTGGTGCCTGCTTCTTCAAAGTGTATGTGGATTTTTATTCTTTTTTTGGTTTTTCTGTTAAGTTCCTGCATTGGTTCTTGAAAAAAAATTCACAGTGTAAATCTCTACATACTAATTTGTCCTTCCAGGTAGGAGAGGCATGCTAACAGTGCCTCCCATCTGCCATCCAGTACTTTTCTCCATTTTCTTAGTTCTTGATGAGATCTCATAGTTGACATCTGTTACCTTTTGCTGCCCCGTACTTGTTTTGTCATTTGTGTTATCTCTGATTTCTTTGAGTAGTTTTTAAATTTTTTCTTGTAGAGATCTTTCCCCTCCCTGGCTATCTATATTCCTAAGTATGATGTTCATTTACTATTCCAACAATCCTAGGGTCCTTAAGATTTAAGCTACATCTACAATGCAAGTGTTCTATAAATAAGCAAGAAAGCCTAGATATTTAAGCCACATCTCCTTAAATAATGGTTTACTGAATATTTTAAGCCCACTGTTAAGGAGTCCTGCTCAGCAAAAGAAAACCAATTTTTTGAAAATAGTACTATGCCGAGACCAGCTCGGTCGGGGAGACCGTAACCCAGCGGCACTAGAGGAATTAAAGACACACACACAGAAATATAGAGGTGTGAAGTGGGAAATCAGGGGTCTTACAGCCTTCAGAGCCGAGAGCCCTGAACAGAGATTTACTGACATATTTATTAACAGCAAGCCAGTCATTAGCATTGTTTCTATAGATATTTAATTAACTAAAAGTATCCCTTATGGGAAACCAAAGGATGGGCCAAATTAAAGGAATAGGCTGGGCTAGTTAACTGCAGCAGGAGCATGTCCTTAAGGCACAGATCGCTCATGCTATTGTTTGTGGCTTAAGAATGCCTTTAAGCGGTTTTCTGCCCTGGGTGGGCCAGGTGCTCCTTGCCCTCATTCCCCTAAACCCACAACCTTCCAGCGTGGGCGTTATGGCCATCACTAACATGTCACAGTGCTGCAGAGGTTTTGTTTATGGCCAGTTTTGGGGCCAATTTATGGCCAGATTTTGGGGGCTTTTTCCCAACAGGACTGCGTTTTGGCAATGTACCTAATCAACCAATAGCTTTCTTATAGAGAGGCTGAAAGAGATTACTGCTGTTTCCATGCCTGCTAATACAACATGCATTCGTCTCCCATGGGTCAGAGAATAATTTTGATGTTCTTGTTTTATGGTTCAGGAAATACATTTCATAAATATATGGCTACCATAGTGATTGGTCTGAAGAATCTGGGCAAAGAAAATTGAAAACCTTCTGAAAAATATTTGCTATTCTAGATCCATTAAAAATATTCATGATTCGTGACAGGAGGGCAAAACATTTACTTGAACAGGAGTTTGGAAGGAGTGAATTCAACCCTCCTGGATGACTTGGAGGAATGCAAGATTTCAGTAGAGAAAGTAATTGCAGATGTGGTGGAAATAGCAAGAGAACTAGAATTCAAACTGGAGCTTGCATGTTACTGAATGCTTGCACTCTCATGATGTAATTTTAACAAATGACAAGTGTTTCTTATGGATGAGCAAGAAAAGTGGTTTGGTGAAATGGATTCCATTTCTTAGGAAAATGTAGACATTGTTGGAATGGCAGCAAAGGATTTAGAATATTACAGAAGCATAGTTGATAAGGCCATGACAGTGTTTGAGAGAATTCTCTCTAATGCTGTCATGTCCCCACAGTGACACAGTTGCCCAACAAAGCCATTCTCAGAAGATAGCCCAGGCGTTATGCAACACATGACTGTCATTGGTGACAGGGAAGGAGTCACTTGTGCCATTTTCAGTGTTCTCCTACCAGGTTTATAGCTTTCTATCCTTCATATCCACTGTTACCATTTTGTGAGGTGGCATGATTTTTTTTAATGAAATTTGGATTCCCTTCTCATTTCCTCTTACATATATTCTATAATTATTCTCTTTGTGATTGCTGTGGTGATGATGAAAAACTTTATAAAGTTATAACAATTTACTTTAAATCAATATGAATTAACTTTAATTTCGTATAAAACCATCCACTTCCCCAGGTTTTCTCCACTTCACATAGTTTTGGTCAGTAATTACAGCTTCCTACATTGCATATATATTAGCTTAGAATTATACTTATTTCTATACATTTATATCTTAAATCTTGAAGTAAAATAATGAGTAGAATCCAAAATTTCAAAAATACATGTTTTTATATTTTACCATATATTCACATTTACAAGAAGTCTTTCTAACTCTATATGGCTGTAAGTTACTATTTCCTTTCATTCAACCTGAATTCCTCCCTTCAGCATTTCTTTGAGAGAAAAAATAGTAAAATTAGTGATTGGAGGTCCCTATAAAATTTTCTTACATCTCAAGTGTTCCTGAAATCAGGTGTTTGTCTTTAAGAAATTCTGAGTAACTTTTTTTGTTTTTAACAATAAGAGTTTTATAAAAATGGACGGTGAAGAACTGGAAAAAGCCCATAGCAGCTTTAGTATTTACAAATGACTGATCTAATGATTATTTCACATCTTGAACAAAGAGTTACACGTGCTAAAGAGGTTTGAAATATGAAAATTTGCTTAAGTGTTACACACTTGACTACGAAGTTTAAACAAAAATGTCAATCTTTTCTTGACACTTACATCAGTCAAGTTTATGAGATGTGAAATTATCATTCCATAGACTCAGAAAGTTAAGGTAGAACAGGATGGCAGTGGTTTACATGAGGTTTCTTTGAGACATGCTAAGTGTGAATGTCCATTAAACTTTAACGTGGAGATGCAGAGTTCACATTATGATCTTCCATTGAAGATTTGGAGGAAAAAGCTGAGCTAGAAATATTTTTGGGGGATTTCTCAGCCTAGAGGTGATATTTAATGCAGAGAATATCTAAGATCATCAACGGAATGAGAGTAGACCAGAAATAATCCAAAAAATTGGTCCAGGGCCCTCTAAATTTTATGGCCTCTTCCAATTTTATAGAATAAGTAATTTATGGAAAAATTGTGAGCTGTGAAACTTGCTGGGATGCCTATCAGCTCTGAGACATGGCTTGAGAAGGAATCTCTGATTGGGTTAATGTGGCTACCAGAGTAAGAATAGTGGAGAGTAAATGTGTTAGAAAGTGTGCCCAAGTTAAAAACCACTGTCCTTCTCAAAATTCTTTGATCATTAAGACATGAGATTATCCCAAGTTTTCAAAAGTGTTTTCTAAAATGAAAATCATGTCTTCATGATTAGCTGATTTGATTACTTACTGTGAAAATTATGTATAAGAATTAAATGCCTTTGTAAGAGTTCTTCTTAAAATTTACCAAAGTTTGAAACCAGTGTGCTGTTTTACATACCCTGTTTCCAAAAGACGTTTGAAGTCTTGGAACATTTGATTTATTAGATGTATTATTTCCCATTTTAATCTTGAGTGCAATACATAATGGCTTTGGGATATTTTTTTGTTTTATACTTGTAACTATACCTTGTTTAAAGTATAAAACATTTAAAAGATTGAATATAACAAACGAACAGTACATTTTAACAATCTAAGAATATTTTCTAAATATGAGGTATTCAGGGGAATGTGATTAGTCAATGATATCTTCGATGTCCTGCCCCACCACAAACCAATAAGGTCAACGCTGTGACTGGGTACAGATCAAAGATTCAGGCCTTACTCTCAGCTGTGGGATTTGTTAAAATAATGTGGAAAGTTTCCTTTTATGAACAAGATATAATGATCAAAAAAAGGGTGTTGATATGTTTTTCCAATCAGAGATGTACTCGACTCTCTCCTATTTAACCTCCTCATACCTGACTTCTAATCACTTTTCTTGGTGCCCTCCCATCTCCCTAACCCCCCTGTCACAGGGATGCCTCCTCCCAAGGCTCCAGAAACTCTGACCCTCGCACTGCTGGAGGGAGCCCATGAATTGCTGGTCAATATCGTTCACCCTCTAGACTCCATGCTGCGTGTGCTTCTTCCTGCAAGAGCTAGAGAGGCACTGACTGATAAATACCTGTCACCTGCCCCTTTCCCAGAGGGTGAAACTCCACCCACTCCCACTGCAGAAATGAATCTTAAATGGTTGTTATCATCTTCCAACCCCGGCCCTAAACATATAGGCAAATCACAATTTGGGGGCACTAGTGTGTCTGAAGGAGAGAAAACATAGAAGTTATGGAGACCAAAGTAGGTGAAGAATTTTTAGGAGAGAGCATTTAATTTTTTCAAAATGAAAAACAAAATTATTGTATTTCTTTTCTGGCCGATGGGCTTAGCTGTAGCTTACTGAAGTCACCAAGCAGGAGAGATTTAACCAGAGGCGATGTGTCCAGTCACCAGCATAGAGACATCCTCTGTGTCACCATCCACACGCAGGGCCTTCTGGTAGACCTCATGCAATGCCCTCCATGTTAATATTCATCAGAAAATGGATAATTAGGGGGGCCAGCAAAACTGGAAAGAGGAAAAAAAATGCACACTCTGAATGGCAATGACTCCATTACTAGCAGGTAGCACAGTGATTTCTAGGAAGCTGCCACTAGTGTAGATGTTAAGAAGTGCATTTTCTGACTGCTCTAGAATCTGTGTTTGTTTAATGAATCTGACTTTCTCATATCTGTATTTTCAAAATAAAGAATCATTTAATTCTATTCCCCTGCCTGGAACTTAACACATAAAACACACAAAGTGAAATGTTCAAACCTGTTTCTCTACATCTCTCAGCAACAGATCTCACATCTGTCAACAAAGCAAAGAGATATTCTGACCTTTTCTATTTCAAATTCTCACTAAAAACAGGAACTCCTTCTGCCTTACATTGAAGAGGAATAAGGAAGATATATGCTCATCACTAATAAACAATTTTGAGTGTGATGATTATACTGGTAGTAATTGTACTTTATTGTATTACTTTACATATTACTTACTACCTGCCTATCATATGCAACACACTTGGTTAGATTCAGAAATGCAAATTGTTGTTTATGATATAGGGCCCAATATTCAAAGAGCTACAATGCATAAACCATTTTATAGGTAGACATAATCCAAAATGTAAAGACACAGATAAATGGCTGCTCACATATACAGTTATAACTTGTTAATTAGGGAATTGAGCCTATCCTTTGTGATTACAGCAAGAGCAAACACTTGGAAGCTCGCAAGTGGTTACTCCAGACCATATTTGAGTTCTACAAAATAACACTAGTGACTGATTTCATGATCATAAAAAACATTAATCAGTTGTAAACATTTCTAATGCTTGCCACTTTTCCTTTTCTTTTTATCATTTCCATTTTCATTTTGTATTTTCCTCTAAATGAATAAAACACTACTAATAATATCTACCAAATTTTGGGTACTTATGATGTACCATTGTGCTTGTTTTTTTCACACATTATCTCATCATCTCTATTACTTGTTAAAATCTCCACTGCCATCAGTTACATAACTTCTTTTTCCCTCATTATATGAATGACCTTCTATGAATCCTAGAACCTTAGAACATAGAGGAATAGTAAATGTCTGTTACTGGCTATAAATTATCTCCAGCAATGGTGCTTTTGCATCTACACTCTGCATTTGATTTTAACACTTCTTCATTCTCTGCACTGAGATCTCCATATTGCAGAACACCAAGGCCAAGTGCTCCTATTCGCTCCACTGAGACAGACTTTCTGGAGGCAAATGCAGTGTTTGGCTCATGGGCAAACATGCAAAGAAAGGCACGAGAAAGGTTTGAAATGATAAAAAATGCTAAATTGACAGGATCCAGCAAGCAATTCCATGTGAAGGAGGTGGGAATTGGAACCTGGCACACAAGATTGACGGAACTGCCTTTGATCTGGTAAGACATTGAGCAGGTTGGGAAGAACAAGATATAAGCACAGATTTGGAAACATCTAATGTGACCACATGGGCAATATCCACAGTGTGTACACTAGACAGTAGTACAAACGGCAGGCCTACGTGGAAGGTGCAGATTCAGCAATGATCTTGGCTGCTCTGGAAAGTTCCCTGGCATCACGAGAGCAGAGGCACAGGTTGACCCACGCTCACCCCAGGCCACTCTCCCTGCCAGAGAACAGAGCTCTGGAGTGAATCCAGGAGGAGACTTCCAGAAAGCTCCTGTCTCACCTCTGTCTCACATGGGCCTCTGTGCCCCCGGTGTGGAGGTCACTCTCAGCACCCATCCTACATTCCTCCTCTGAAAATAAATTAGGACATCCATCACCAAAATTACTTACATATCAAGGGTCAAATATCGCATATTTCTGTTTAGGCCATCTATGGTTTTCATGTCCTCTGAAGTCAACTGGAAGTCAAACACCTATCAAAGTAATAGAAAACTTTAATTATTTTTAGATTACATCATTGCCAATTGGGAACAACCAAGTTCATCAGACAGTAGGGTGCAGAGACAATACTTAAAAGATTGATACGTTTCCAAAATTATGAAAGACCTCTCTAAACACTCAAGTGGTCAATGAAAACCAGTCAAAAAATAAGCAGAAATCCATTCCCAGATGAAATATTTTGAAACTGCACAACACTGCAGACAAAGAGAATATCTCAAAAGAAGCTGAAGAAGAAACAGAGCTTACTTTGTGCCCACATGATAGGGTCATGTACCTAGAAGACCCACAAGAATCTAGAGGTAAATTTTGTAATGTCAAGCATAATTTAGGAGGTTTGATGAATAACATTGAATATCTATCTCTCCAGTGAACAGGTATAATAGGAAAAATTAGTTTTCAACATAACTCAAGCCAATAATTGTCTAAATACTAATGATTTCACATTCAAAAGGTGTGAGTACTCACTATGTAAATTTAGGAGACTCTAAATATCAAAAAGATGTCACTCTTTCTAATACATTAAATCAAATAAGTGTATAAATCCATAGGGAAACTGAAGGAGTGTTACAGAAAATGAGAGAGAGTAAAAAATGACAGCAATATAACACTTGATGAATCTAGGTAAGAGGATTTGTTGCATTATTCTTTTAATATTTCTATATATTAGAAAATCCACAAAACGAAAATGAAAAGTTATCGAAAACTATTAAAATTATCGGTAATTGCCGGGCATGGTGGCTCACACCTGTATTCCTAGCACTTTGAGAGGCCAACACAGGAGGATTTCCTGAGTTCAGGAGTTAGAGAACAGCCTGGGCAACACAGTGAAACCCGTCTCTACTAAAATACAAAAAATTAGCTGGGCATGGTGGCATGCACCTGCAGTCCCAGCTACTCAGGAGGCTGAGGCAAGAGAACTGCTTGAATCTGGGAGGCAGAGGTTGCAGTGAGCCGAGATTGTGCCACTGCACTCCACCCTGGGTGACAGAGCGAGACTCTGTCTCAAAAAGAAAATTATCAGTAATGGAGAAATTTATGAAATTAATGACATTTATTAAAAGAGGATTTATTAATAAGTAGTGGGATATTCATATTATGATCATGGATTGGAAATCTCAATATTGTCAAAGATTCAGTTCTCTCCACATTGATCTGCAGGCTTATTACAATGTCAACGAGAGACTAAAACATTTACTTGCTTGTGGAAGTTAATAAGATGATTCAAAATTTTAAATAACACATTAGTCAAGAATAGCTAAGATATTATTAAATAAATGAAGAAATTAGAAAAGTATTTGTACCATACTGGAAGTGAAACTTACTTTTTAACATCATAGTACAGAAAAGTGAATAAGTTAACTGAAGACGGAAGAGAGACCAGATAATTGCTGATGGACATTTCATATATGTTACAGGTAAAAAAATTCAAGTTATGTGAGCAAATATGAACTTTTCAATAAATGGTGGTAAATTTTGCTAAAAATTCAAAAATTAGATATGCATATTTGGATCCTTATTTCACATAATATTTTAAAAGTCAATCCCATTAGAATTAACCAAATTTATAAGGAAAGAATATTAACAATTTTGTAAGATAACACAGTAAAATATTGTGATATTCCCAATATAGGATAAGACAACACTCAACAACCACAAGAAAGAGGCATGAAAAATTAGTCTACATGAAGGATAGAAACTTTTGTTTGTGAAAACATAACCACAGAGAATATGACAACACAGGTAAAATTTGGGAGATGTTATTTCAAGAATACATTCAAGTCTCTAAAGAATTAATGTCCAGAATAAATACATATATATGTATGGTTTCTAGTTAATCTAACATATATATTATATAACACATATGTCATATATCATATATATCTATATATACTAGATGAATTAGAGAACATACACATATGTATAAATACTGATAATTTCCACAGTCTTTCATAACTTTTCATTTTTTTGTGAATTTTCTAATGTCCAAAAATATTTTTAAAATAATTTAATGAATGCCATTACCTAGATTCATCAATTGTTTCATTATTGTCATTTTTTACTCTCTCTTATTCTCTGTATCACTATTTCAGAGTATCCTATGGATTTCTTCACTTATTTTACTTAATGTTTTAGCAAATAGTGATGTATATACATATACATGATATATGTCATATATATGACATAGGTTTTATAATATATATCATACATGATGTATATTTTAGGTATCTATATGAGTAATTAGAAAACATACATACATGTATGTATTCTGGATGTTAATTCTTTAGAGACTTGTATGAATTCTTGAGAATAGATGAAATAATATATCAATTTATATATATTCATATTCATACATATAACTATTGATATATTATTTCACACATATCGTATAAATGATAGATTAATTAGGAACATGCCCTCTAACAATCACATGTCCCTGTATCCACTTGCTTGGCTATATGAATTTCCAGCTCCTTCCAATAAGAGGTGGTGTGTGTTTCCCCACCCCTTGAGTCTGACCTGTCCTGTAACTTGCATTAGGTGATAGAATTTCCTAGAAGCACTGGTTGGCAGCTCTGAGCCTAGACCTGAAAAGGCTTTGCACATGTCTATTCACTATGTTGGGGTCGTGCCCTGTGCTGAGGTGAACCCTGGGCTGGATGCTGGAGGATAAAGAACTGCATGGGAGAGGGGGGCGCTCACACAGATGCCCCAGGGACATCTGAAGCAGAGCTGCCTCACTGCCCTGAACACACATGAGAGCCCAGCCAGGAAGAGAAGGAATGGACTGAGTTTAGGCTGAGCCCAGGCTAATTTTCTAACCGTGGAATCTTGAGCTCAATAAATGCTTTTGCATTAAGCCTCTATATTAAGTTGGTTTGCCTTATATCCTAAGGTATTGGTATAAATATGGTCTCCTACGCATAAAAATAAAGACAACCACCTCGCCAAAAAAAAAAAAAAAAAAAAGGCAGAGTTAAACAAGCACTTTGCAAAGATAAAATTCTAAGAGAATAAATATAAGGAATTTATACTACATAAATATACAAGAAGAAAAATCCACCATGAGTTGGAGACTAAAAAATATCTAATCAAATACCTCATTATAGAAAATAAAGAAAAGGACATATCCCTAGCAGAGGGATATGGATATCACTGACTTAACGCTAATTCAAATCTCTAGTTTTGATCCCATCCTATTTCTCTCCACCTGTGCTGCCTCTCCTGTGCTAGAGTAGAAGAAATCCTTATGACGTACACAAAGAGTTCATGCATAGGAAATACAGAGAAATGGAGCTGGCCCAAGGGTGTCCTGAGAGCCTTACAAGAAGCACACGTGTGAAGGACACTGTGCAGGCACCCTGAGGCCCATAGCCCCGCTCCTCACCTGGACATTCTCTCTGATCCGCTGCTCATTGTAGCTCTTGGCCAGGACCACAACCCCACGCTGAAGCTGGTAGCGCAGGGCAATCAGGGCTGGGGTTCGCTTGTGCTTTTTTGCCAAGGCACAAAGGACTGGGTCCTCCAAGAGAACCGGGGAGTTCGGGTCCACCCTGGAAGGAAAGGCAGAAATGCTGAAGCCCTGAGGCTGGGGATAGTTTGTTAGGCGGCTCCCTAAACAGACTAAGGCGTCCACTCTGCACCAGAGCTTCTCAAGTGAGGCCCCTGAACAGCAGCCTCAACATCACCTGGGATCTTGTCAGAAATGCAAATTCTTCCCTCACCCCAAGTCAGCTGTGAGTGAACTCCCGGAAACAGCATGATCTGATTATTTTTATTTTTATCAAACCGGTGTTTTAGGTAAACTTCCTGTATCTCTTATTACCATTGTTCTTCTCGGTGGGATCCCAGAGCACTATAAGCAACCAGAACAATGTCTTTTGACTTGCAGAAATCCAGCAGTTTTCTCTGGTTGAAGTAAGGATGACATTCCACCTGCAGATGAGCAAGATGGAAAAGCATCAGATAATCCAAAAGTTATATTAATATTAAAATCACCAAAGTAAAAGAAGCTGAATAATGTAGAGCATTAAATTTGAACTGAGAATATTATTGTCAAAAAATGATCTTTTTCATAAAAATTAATTTTATATCCCTCTCTCCTAAGAAAATAGAAATGCTATTTCTGAGCACAAGCAACTTCATGAACCCTGTCCTGGTCTCAATAACTCTGACCACTAGAAGCAGACATGGCCAATTTCAGAGCTGGGATAAGTTAAGATTATTTGAGCCTTGGGCATCAAATTGTGCCAGAAATCAAGAATTTGGTCAAAGACTCATGAGGGCAGGTCTAAAAGACAAAAGAACTAGTTTCCTAATTAATACCAAAAATGCATACATGTATATGTATGTTTTCTAATTTATCTGACATATAATATATATCATACATGCCATCTATGATATATATCTATATATAATAGATGAACTAGAAAATATACATATAAACATAAATACTGATAATTTCACAGTCTTTCATTACTTTTCCTTTTTGTATGATGAATTTGTATGTTGATATCTCAAATGTCACCAGTGGGTACCCTATGAAACAAGTGCTTTTGTCTTTTACACTTGCCCTCGTGAGTCTTTGACCAAATTCTTCTTTCATATATATATATATATGTAATATATATATCTATGTAATATATATATATGTAATATATATATGTAATATATATATATGTAATATATATATGTAATATATATGTAATATATATGTAATATATATATATGCTGAGTAGATGTGAGCATTAAAAAATAAGTAAAATAAATTAAAAATCATAACACAAAAATCCATGAGTCTGTAGTAATTAGTGTGACAATGAGAAAAAGAACAATAATATTTGTCTACTCTGATGGTGGTCATTACAGTAATTACATTCACAGTACATTGCTAATTGAAGGAAGAAGTTTACCTTTACCCTCACTTAGAGGAATAGTAGTTTATTATTTTTACTTGGTGAGAAATTATTTTTAGTTAAATGTCAGGTAAGAATAGTTAAACAAGTGGTTAAAATTGTAAATGATTATGTAAAAACCCCGAGGAAATAACAAATAAGAAATAACGAAGAAGAAAATAGAAATGCAGTATAAAAAAGTTCAAATCACTGATGTATACTCAAGCATATGTGAAAATTTGTCATGGGAATATGACTTCTTCTGTTCAGAATTATCCCCCAGCAGATTACTAGTAATTGTTAAAGAGAAAACATGTGTTAAAACCAACAGATCTGACCATCATTAGCTTAACCAAGTTTTTAAAACTACCTTCACCGCTAGCGGGACATTCTGTGATTGTATGTAGTCTAGTGTGGTGCAATTTGAAAAACACGACATGATGAAAATATTTTCTGGCCCCAAAGGTTTAAGCCAATGTAATAAAATACTCACATCTAACTTTTAACTTACAGAAACCTTCAACAACTGGGAAAAACAAGTTAACTGATATCAAAATACAACAGTATAAAGACAATTGAATTCTGGTTAAAAAAGAAGAGCTACAAAAGATATTTTGATTAAGCAATGAAAAATTCAAATATGGACTGGATACCAAATGACATGAGGGCACTATAGATGACGTTCTTAGATACAGCAATGACACTGGAACTGGGAGAATATCTTCATTCCTGTGACATGCTTTGAGAGTTCTCTAGGGGTCAATTGTCATCTTTACTATTTACCTTGAAGAGGTTCTAGAAACATTATATGTATTTATACAGATATACCCCATATAACATTGCAAAATGTTAGTAATTTTGAATGTAGATGGTAACATGGGTCTCCAGTATTATTTTTATCAAATTTTTGGAAAGTTTGAAAATTGCCATATTAAAAAATTGGGGAACTACTAGTATTAAAACCACATTAATTTCTCAATGCTTTTATTAAATTATCACAGCGCCGTATCATTATACCAAATTCACTAATTTTATACATTATATATTTCCACTGTTTATCTTTACTCATTGACTCTAAGTTTTAAAAAATAAAATAAAAAAATGTAAGTTACTGGGAAATGTGTAGTGATTTTAATGCAGAAATGTGTGTAACATTTGGGGGCAGTCAATTTGATCAAGGAGGCCTGGAATCACCAGTCAGGACTAAAGGAAATGATGGAATTATCTCTAGGCTATGAAAGAACCATGCATAGAATAGATGTGTTTAAGCAGCTGATTGCATGACAGACTCCAAAGAAGAGCAGCCGACTAGGAGCGGGGGCAGTCACAGGTCAGCTCCATGTTCTGCTGAACCTTCCTCAGTGTGGATTTCATCCACTGTGAACAGATATCTCCATAAACAGGTCATTTTCTCTTTCTACCATGGATGACCTTCATTGTCTGCAGATAATTTTTAGTGTATCTATGCCCTTGGTCAAGAAGCGTGAAAGCAGAGATACCAAGAGGCACTGAGACATCCGAAGCCCATGTGAATCCCTAGTATTTCTCTTCTCTTGCTCTCACTCTCTCCTTACGTACTGCTCATTCCATCTCTTCATGGCTTCATATCTATGCACAGTTCCCTCCAAATCACCTTCACCCATCCACTCTCTGGTCATCTTTCATAGCTTAGGGGTAAGTCCACCTTTCCCTGAGTCTAATTGGCAATCCTTGGCCTCCTTGATTGAATTGACCTCCCATAAATATAACACACAATTCAGCATCAAAGTTACAACATCTTTTCTAAGACTTTTCTAAGCCGGGTACAAGTAAGATCCCTCTATGCCCTTCGAGACAGAGGCTTTGCTCTCTAGAATCTTCTCTTTTACAAAGATAAGTGGGACTAAATGAATGGATACGTGGCAATAGGACAGAAAGAGGGTCATGAAGAACAGAAAGGAGAGGAGGCTGAGGGAGCTCACCTGGTTGCAGACAGGCTTGTACTTGAGCCCTGGCTTGTTGAGGATCATCTCCAGCTGCCTGCGGTTGAAGTTGGACACCCCGATGGACTTGGCCAATCCTGCATCTTTACACTTCTCCATGGCCTGGGAAAAAGGAATTGTGAGGTGTGGAAGACCAAGATAAATGTGACACAGAGCTGTGAAAGCAACAACTGTCAAGATATGACAATAAAACTAGCTAGCTGTGGTTATTAAAAGGGAAAAAATAAAACAGAAAATTGGGGAAGAAGATAGTGATTGCAAGAGTAAGAATTTGTTTCCTCCTTAGGAAACTGGAGAGATTAATGCACAAGCAAGGAAGGGAATCCCAGTCCTCCCCCAATTCATCTCCTCCACTTCTCTCTTTTGTATGCCTGTCATTTCTTTTTCCTCACTGCTCACAAAAACTACCTTTGTAAAGCTCCTAAGTTTTTCATCCAATGGTGCATTTTCCATACTTGTACTAGGAAGATAGGAAACAGATGTATCCTATCTCATCTTTCTTATCTGTTCTCTCACCTCCAAACACTCACCTCCCACGTGGCACAGAGATCCACTGTGTCAAATAGTATTTTTCCATTTTCATCTTTTGGGATCACCTCCTCACCTGGCTGAAGTAGAAGCAGTCAGTTTAGTGATGTCACAAGTCAATTTCTCCACACATAGCCATGCTCTGAGGTACATTTAAGGACACTAATCCTCCGTGAGGTAGGTGATGCAATGCTCCAGAGAGTGATATGTACAAAGTGTACTACATATGAAGGTATAAGGAATGTCTTCAGGAGACAGGCTTCCTCTAATCTCTTACAACTATTATATGTATAAATAAATACCATCTTTCTGGTTCCTAATGGAGTGTGATCATTGACTTTCATTGACTTTCTTCTGCTCCTATAATTTTCTCTGTGGCAATAGCTCTCTTCAACTGCAAAAGACCTTGATATCCCCGAATAAAGGATTGTACTTTTGACCCAGATGCCGCTATCAGAGTTCTTTATCTCCCTGAACATGTGATGTTCCATGAACAAGACCATGAAGCAATCATGGTCAATGGAGGTGTTTTCAAGGCCAGTCTGGGAGTTGGGAGATGCACAGGAGCTCACGGTAATGAACATGGGCCTGAAAGTGCTCCAAAGCCATAAATGCCACCAATGAAAAAGGTTGGAACAAATATTTAAAAAGCCTTTTGTAATAAAGCAGAGATAAGGATGGAGAAAGCATATATTTTTCGAGTTTTTATCAAATTCTTAATGTAGCCCTGGCTTTGATTTCCCATTATCATATCTAATACACCCTTTTGCATTAACTAGCCTGACTAGTTTTCAGTACCTTAAGACAAAAGGTATGAATGACACAAGAATTCATGGCTAAGCAAAAATAAAAACTCCAGTATGAAAAGAGAGGAAGCAGAAGCAACAAGGTTTCCCATGAAGGTTTGTAGTTTAAGACACTCCCGGACTGAGTTCTCACCCCTTGAAAAGAGGCAAGAAGATGGAAACTCATTGTGCACCCTATGTGCAGCAGCTTTTCTGGACACCACAGCTTCATGAAACTCTGTGTCTGTGAACATCCCAAGAGGTGAACTCAGGAGTCATAACTAAGACCTTGTGCCTTCAAGGAGATGATTGTCATTTCCTCAAGTTTTTGAGGCAGAGGCTTTGAGGATTCTGCACTCTCTTTTCTTGTAGACATGAATCACAGAAGTACAGATTCAAAAGTTCCTTTCTATTCCATAGAAAGGAATTAGGAGTTACGTTTAGGGCTCTTCTTCTATGTTATAATCCCTATGTCCTCCTAAGAAAAAGCTTAGTTCGAATATCCATGAAAACAATATTTATGCTGACAACAAAGTGAAATTAATTTGATCACACAAGCTGCCTACCTTTACAGACACTGGAAAATGAATAAGATAGAGGTCAACATAGTCCAGTTGAAGATTTTTCAGTGACCTTTCCAAGGCTGGTCGGACCAATTCTGGTCGATGGGAATTGCTCCAAAGCTGCAGAGGTTAGAGAAAGGAAGTTGTGTAATGAAAACTTGAGCCAATTTTACTAGTTTGCTCCACCTAATATTTAGACATTTTCTACTACTTTAAAACTAATGACCACAGGCAAAATTATTCTCTCTCTTCTTGTGACGCCTTTTGTTCTGCCATATCCTGATGAACTTTATAATATGTTGGATATATAGTTAGTACATATATTGAATGAAAGAATGAAATTACTCAAAAGGTAAAAGTTGTTATCACATCGTAAGCATACTCATTATCTGAATTATCTTTGGTATGTTTTACAACTCATGTTAGTAGTGTAATTATTTCATCTATTCATCCCAATGGGCAAGACTAAGTATCTTTGTGGTTTAGAAACTGAGGAGTCAAACACAGTTTTTAATATGTTAACTTGGGCTGGATGCAATTTAAAACAATATAGGTATCATTGTTTTATACTCACAGAGCTCTCTTATATTGCTTTCTCTCTCTCTGATCAAGATGATAATGGAAACTCAGAATCATAACAAATGTAAGAAACTCACCCAGGAGGTAAGAAATAACATAATATGATTAAGATTATCTCTCATTCTATAGTCTATGTTAAACCATATTGATCTATGCTGAGCTCAAAGAGTAAAGGGCCTTTGAAGTCATGAATTGGAACACTGCAAAGATGAGAAAGCCATCTTCACTTTCTGCCTTTGATATTAGTTTTAATACATGAATAATTGTGAATAAATTGAAATAAATAAGCACAATTCACCCTCAACTATGGATCCAGTCATAGAATTGCCACCTCCACACAATCACAATAAATACATGTGCACACAAGCTCATCCCAGACACAGTACCTTTGAAGTGTAGAATATGTCTTCTCTCTTCACACTGCCATCTGCAATCTTGCTTCGGATGGCCAGTCCAACCTGCTCCTCATTATTGTAAACATGTGCAGAATCAATATGGCGGAACCCGGCTTCTATTGCCAATTTGGTGGCCTCTAAAGCTTTAGTTTTAGGAACCTGGGGGAGTAACCAAAGGTAGTATTTTCTGACTAATGTGCCTGAGAGTTAGTTCAGGCACAAGCAGCGACATTCACAAAAATCAGCTTTTCCTCCTTTTGTTGGGTGAGCTCTGTATGTAGAATAATAAGCCCATCCCAGTCTGACTGGGTCTTTCCCAGTTAGTAATAAAGGTTGGGCACAGCAGGAACTTCTGCAGTCCCAGAAAAATCACTGCTTGACCACTAACTTGGAAGTGTCCCCAAAACAATTTCACGTTCAGTGATTTTTTGGAAAAATTAACAGGACGCAACCTATAGTTATAGACATAATCTTAATTATTTTTAGTATGGTGAAATTAACATGAGGAAATAGCCACATGGAAGGAATTATGAAGGAATGCAGTGTAAGCTCCTGTGATTCCTCTCCCACCGTGTTGCACAGAACGCACTGACTTTATCCAGCATCATATTTGGTCAATGTATGTGAACTGTTGTCTACAAGAGATGCTCTCTATATACTCCATTACTAAGATTTTGTCTGGGACTGGATACATTGACTCACTCTGCCTAGCAGACACAAAACTTCCAGTCTCCAAAAGGAAAGCAGGTGCACAGAAACCCCGCAGTTTACACAGTTATGTAGAGCCACCATTCTTATCAGCTAGGAAATAGGGAGAAATCCACTTTCTCAGATACCAGCAGGTTTATATTGGAAATAGGCACATCTATGGATAGCAGTCTATTATGTTAGATCTTTTCTACCCAGGCTTTGGCCATTCTGTCTGCATAACAGAACCAAATACTAGGAGTAAAGATGTATACTCTAAGGTTATTGATTTGTGTATATAAGAAAGAGACTGCAGGGAGTAAGTGATTAGCAAAATGGGGTTCAGCTCCATAAATTCAAGGCAACTCTTTTAGGAAACATGTGATTGCAGTGAAATTTACAATTATTGACTTATGTAACAAATTTGGATACAGATTTGAAAGCATATCTTTTAAATGACAAAAACAGAAACAAAGCAAACTATTTTCCCATCTTGAAAATATTTCAGAGGCTTTCTTTTTCCCATGAAATTACAAGGAACTAGATACTGGGTCTCACAGCCCTCTCCTCATACCATCCTTGATCTTCTCTTCACTGTGCGAGCAATCAAAGGCTTACCAAGGCCGGAGCTTCAGTAGTATCCTCATCTTTACTTCCTCTCCATGCCAATTTATATTACAAAGTAAACCACTCCTGTCAATGGTCTTCAAAATGTCCCTTTGTAACTCCTTATATCTTATAGATGAGAAATGTGAGACTCAAATTTTATATAACTAGTCCCTATTCACACACATTGTATTCCCAAGACAGTCTTGAGATACAAGTTTTCTTCCAGCGTAGAAATAGCTAAATCTAGAAAATAAAATATATTCCATTAATTTTCTTGTCAGAGAAACAAGAAATTTTTCTGTTACAATATTTTGATACAAATCTGACCCATATTAACAAAGACAAAGAATTTGTCTTTCCTTGTTTGGTTCTAGTTTTTTTTTTTTTTTTTTCTTAAAATGAGGATATTTTATCGTTTCAGGTAATTTTCCCAGAGGTGAGAATAGTATATGGGAAATTCTCTTTAAGCCAGGTCTAGTATTACAGTGTGGTGCTCAAGGCCGCCCATCAGAACAGTGATACTCTCCCAACAGATTACATGCACCCCGTCTCCACTAACTTTTGCCAGAAAGATTACTCTGAATTGTGTCTTTTTGGAAGAAGTAAATATCTGTTCAACTATACAAAGAAACAGAGAAACCACTCCCATTGCAATCAATCTTCAAGAGAGGGAGCAGGCAGGCCGTGTTCTTTCTGCTTAGTTTTATAGACTCTGACAAGCTGTGAAATAAACAGAAACAGAAGACAAAAAAGTGCCCCAAATAAACAATAGATGACCCTGTGACAAGACGGCATTGCAGAACAAAGACTGACGTTTAAAGGGGAGTCGTGCAGAGCAACATAGGAACACAAGCCTGACAACCCGGTCAGCTTCCACTTACTCTAGCTCCTTTGAACTCTCAACACTAAAAATATTATTATTACCTCTGCGGGCGCATAGGTGCCAAATCCCAGGACAGGCATGAAGTGACTATCATTCAGCTTCACACACTGGTATTTCGAATCCATTTCTGTCACTGGCCTGGTTAGCAAATGTTTCTTCCTCCCTCACAGGCTATAACAGCAATGAGCTGGCAACGCCCCTGAGCACACTGTCTGCTGGTTAACCAATGACATGTGAGAGGAGGGACAGAGACAGTCTTACACAAGCTGTGATAAAAATTGAATCCAGTTCAACCATCTTATCTAAGAAAATTCATAAGTAAATTATTATGTGGTCATGATACACTCATTAATTTCTCTCTGAAGTATTTTTGCTATTCCAAATCTCTATAAATATGACATAAATTATTCAAAGAGATTTGTAGAACAAATTGTGACTTTACATAAGAATATAGAAACCTCTAGCTACACAGCTCTTTTTTGTTTGTGCCATGATGATGTTCCTTCTGTATCTTGCAGCATTTGAAATGACAAATTTTCATTTTTCTCTCTTTAACGCACACAATTTAAAGGAATGACTAATGAGCATTTCTTTTATTTTTTTTGGCCTCCAAATGTTATTTATTTATTTATTTATTTATTTTATTATTATTATACTTTAAGTTTTAGGGTACATGTGCACAATGTGCAGGTTAGTTACATATGTATACATGTGCCATGCCGGTGTGCTGCACCCATTAACTCATCATTTAGCATTAGGTATATCTCCTAATGCTATCCCTCCCCCCTCCCCCCACCCCACAACAGTCCCCAGAGTGTGATGTTCCCCTTCCTGTGTCCATGTGTTCTCATTGTTCAATTCCCATCTATGAGTGAGAACATGCGGTGTTTGGTTTTTTATCCTTGCGATAGTTTACTGAGAATGATGATTTCCAATTTCATCCATGTCCCTACAAAGGACATGAACTCATCATTTTTTACGGCTGCATAGTATTCCATGGTGTATATGTGCCACATTTTTTTAATCCAGTCTATCATTGTTGGACATTTGGGTTGGTTCCAAGTCTTTGCTATTGTGAATAGTGCCGCAATAAACATACGTGTGCATGTGTCTTTATAGCAGCATGATTTATAGTCCTTTGGGTATATACCCAGTAATGGGATGGCTGGGTCAAATGGTATTTCTAGTTCTAGATCCCTGAGGAATCGCCACACTGACTTCCACAACAGTTGAACTAGTTTACAGTCCCACCAACAGTGTAAAAGTGTTCCTATTTCTCCACATCCTCTCCAGCACCTGTTGTTTCCTGACTTTTTAATGATTGCCATTCTAACTGGTGTGAGATGGTATCTCATTGTGGTTTTGATTTGCATTTCTCTGATGGCCAGTGATGATGAGCATTTTTTCATGTGTGTTTTGGCTGCATAAATGTCTTCTTTTGAGAAGTGTCTGTTCATATCCTTTGCCCACTTTTTGATGGGGTTGTTTGTTTTTTCCTTGTAAATTTGTTGGAGTTCATTGTAGATTCTAGATATTAGCCCTTTGTCAGATGAGTAGGTTGTGAAAATTTTCTCCCATTTTGTAGGTTGCCTGTTCACTCTGATGGTAGTTTCTTTTGCTGTGCAGAAGCTCTTTAGTTTAATTAGATCCCATTTGTCTATTTTGGCTTTTATTGCCATTGCTTTTGGTGTTTTAGACATGAAGTCCTTGCCAATGCCTATGACCTGAATGGTAATGCCTAGGTTTTCTTCTAGGGTTTTTATGGTTTTAGGTCTAACGTTTAAGTCTTTAATCCATCTTGAATTAATTTTTGTATAAGGTGTAAGGAAGGGATCCAGTTTCAGCTTTCTACATATGGCTAGCCAGTTTTCCCAGCACCATTTATTAAATATGGAATCCTTTCCCCATTTCTTGTTTTTTTCAGGTTTGTCAAAGATCAGATAGTTGTAGATTTGCAGCATTATTTCTGAGGGCTCTGTTCTGTTCCATTGATCTATATCTCTGTTTTGGTACCAGTACCATGCTGTTTTGGTTACTGTAGCCTTGTAGTATAGTTTGAAGTCAGGTAGCGTGATGCCTCCAGCTTTGTTCTTTTGGCTTAGTATTGGCAGGGCACAGACAAACAAAAAGACAGCAGTAACCTTTGCAGACTTAAATGTCCCTGTCTGACAGCTTTGAGGAGAGCAGTGGTTCTCCCAGCATGCAGCTGGAGATCTGAGAACGGGCAGACTGCCTCCTCAAGTGGGTCCCTGACCCCTGATCCCCGAGCAGCCTAACTGGGAGGCACCCCCCAGTAGGGGCAGACTGACACCTCACACGGCCGGGTACCCCTCTGAGACAAAACTTCCAGAGGAACGATCAGACAGCAGCATTCGCAGATCACGAAAATCCGCGGTTCTGCAGACCCCACTGCTGATACCCAGGCAAACAGGGTCTGGAGTGGACCTCTAGCAAACTCCAACAGACCTGCAGCTGAGGGTCCTGTCTGTTAGACGGAAAACTAACAAACAGAAATGACATCCACACCAAAAACCCATCTGTACATCACCACCATCAAAGACCAAAACTAGATAAAACCACAAAGATGGGCAAAAAACAGAGCAGAAAAACTGGAAACTCTAAAAAGCAGAGCGCCTCTCCTCCTCCAAAGGAACGCAGTTCCTCACCATCAACGGAAGAAAGCTAGATGGAGAATGACTTTGACGAGTGGAGAGAAGAAGGCTTCAGACGATCACACTACTCCAAGCTACAGGAGGAAATTCAAACCAAAGGCAAAGAAGTTGAAAACTTTGAAAAAAATTTAGATGAATGTATAACTAGAATAACCAATACAGAGAAGTGCTTAAAGGAGCTGATGGAGCTGAAAGCCAAGGCTCGAGAACTACATGAAGAATGCAGAAGCCTCAGGAGCCGATGCGATCAACTGGAAGAAAGGGTATCAGTGATGGAAGATGAAATGAATGAAATGAAGCGAGAATGGAAGTTTACAGAAAAAAGAATAAAAAGAAACAAAGCCTCCAAGAAATATGGGACTATGTGAAAAGACCAAATCTGTGTCTGATTGGTGTACCTGAAAGTGACAGGGAGAATGGAATCAAATTGGAAAACACTCTGCAGGATATTATCCAGGAGAATTTCCCCAATCTAGCAATGCAGGCCAACATTCAGATTCAGGACATACAGAGAACGCCACAAAGATACTCCTCGAGAAGAGCAACTCCAAGACACATAATTCTCAGTTTCACCAAAGTTGAAATGAAGGAAAATATATTAAGGGCAGCCAGAGAGAAAGGTCGGGTTACCCACAAAGGGAAGCCCATCAGACTAACAGCAGATCTGTCGGCAGAAACTCTACAAGCCAGAAGAGAGTGGGGGCCAATATTCAACATTCTTAAAGAAAAGAATTTTCAACCCAGAATTTCATATCCAGCCAAACTAAGCTTCATAAGTGAAGGAGAAATAAAATACTTTACAGACAAGCAAATGCTGAGAGATTTTGTCACCACCAGGCCTGACCTAAAAGAGCTCCTGAGGAAGCACTAAACATGGAAAGGCACAACTGGTACCAGCTGCTGCAAAATCATGCCAAAATGTAAAGACCATCGAGACTAGGAAGAAACTGCATCAACTAACGAGCAAAATAACCAGCTAACATCATAATGACAGGATCAAATTCACACATAACAATATTAACTTTAAATGTAAATGGACTAAATGCTCCAATTAAAAGACACAGACTGGCAAATTGAATAAAGACTCAAGACCCATCAGTGTGCTGTATTCAGGAAACCCATCTCACGTGCAGAGACACACATAGGCTCAAAATAAAAGGATGGAGGAAGATCTACCAAGCAAATGGAAAACAAAAAAAGGCAGGGGTTGCAATCCTAGTCTCTGATAAAACAGACTTTAAACCAACAAAGATCAAAAGAGACAAAGAAGGCCATTACATAATGGTAAAGGGATCAATTCAACAAGAAGAGCTAACTATCCTAAATATATATACACCCAATACAGGAGCACCCACATTCATAAAGCAAGTCCTGAGTGACCTACTAAGAGACTTAGACTCCCACACAATAATAATGGGAGACTTTAACACCACACCCCACTGTCAACATTAGACAGATCAATGAGACAGAAAGTTAACAAGGATACCCAGGAATTGAACTCAGCTCTGCACCAAGTGGGCCTAATAGACATCTACAGAACTCTCCACCCCAAATCAACAGAATATACATTTTTTTCAGCACTGCACCACACCTATTCCAAAATTGACCACATAGTTGGAAGTAAAGCTCTCCTCAGCAAATGTAAAAGAACAGAAATTATAACAAACTGTCTCTCAGACCACAGTGCAATTTCAAACTAGAACTCAGGATTAAGAAACTCATTCAAAACCGCACGACTACATGGAAACTGAACAACCTGCTCCTGAATGACTACTGGGTGCATAATGAAATGAAGGCAGAAATAAAGATGTTCTTTGAAACCAATGAGAACAAAGACACAACATACCAGAATCTCTGGGACACATTCAAAGCAGTGTGTAGAGGGAAATTTATAGCACTAAATGCCCACAAGAGAAAGCAGGAAAGATCCAAAATTGACACCCTAACATCACAATTAAAAGAACTAGAAAAGCAAGAGCAAACACATTCAAAAGCTAGCAGAAGGCAAGAAATAACTAAAATCAGAGCAGAACTGAAGGAAATAGAGACACAAAAAACCCTTCAAACAATTAATGAATCCAGGAGCTGGTTTTTTGAAAGGATCAACAAAATTGATAGACCGCTAGCAAGACTAATAAAGAAAAAAAGAGAGAAGAATCAAATAGATTCAATAAAAAATGATAAAGGGGATATCACCACTGATCCCACAGAAATACAAACTACCATCAGAGAATACTACAAACACCTCTACGCAAATAAACTAGAAAATCTAGAAGAAATGGATAAATTCCTCGACACATACACTCTCCCAAGACTAAACCAGGAAGAAGTTGAATCTCTGAATAGACCAATAACAGGAGCTGAAATTGTGGCAATAATCAATAGCTTACCCACCAAAAAGAGTCCAGGACCAGATGTATTCACAGCCGAATTCTACCAGAGGTACAAGGAGGAACTGGTACCATTCCTTCTGAAACTATTCCAATCAATAGAAAAAGAGGGAATCTCCCTAACTCATTTTATGAGGCCAGCATCATCCTGTTACCAAAGCCAGGCAGAGACACAACCAAAAAAGAGAATTTTAGACCAATACCCTTGATGAACATTGATGCAAAAATCCTCAATAAAATACTGGCAAACCGAATCCAGCAGCACATCAAAAAGCTTATCCACCATGATCAAGTGGGCTTCATCCCTGGGATGCAAGGCTGGTTCAACATATGCAAATCAATAAATGTAATCCAGCATATAAACAGAACCAAAGACAAAAACCACACGATTATCTCAATAGATGCAGAAAAGGCCTTTGACAAAATTCAACAACCCTTCATGCTAAAAACTCTCAATAAATTAGGTATTGATGGGACGTATCTCAAAATAATAAGAGCTATCTATGACAAACCCACAGCCAATATCATACTGAATGGGCAAAAACTGGAAGCATTCTCTTTGAAAACTGGCACAAGACAGGGATGCCCTCTCTCACCACTCCTATTCAACACAGTGTTGGAAGTTCTGGCCAGGGCAATTAGGCAGGAGAAGGAAATAAAGGGTATTCAATTAGGAAAAGAGGAAGTCAAATTGTCCCTGTTTGCAGATGACATGATTGTATATCTAGAAAACCCCATTGTCTCAGCCCAAAATCTCCTTAAGCTGATAAGCAACTTCAGCAAAATTGCAGGATACAAAATCAATGTACAAAAATCACAAGCATTCTTATACACCAATAACAGACAAACAGAGAGCCAAATCATGAGTGAACTCCCATTCACAATTGCTTCATAGAGAATAAAATACTTAGGAATCCAACTTACAAGGGACATGAAGGACCTCTTCAAGGAGAACTACAAACCACTGCTCAATGAAATAAAGAGGATACAAACAAATGGAAGAACATTCCATGCTCGTGGGTAGGAAGAATCAATATCGTGAAAATGGCCATACTGCCCAAGGTAATTTATAGATTCAATGCCATCCCCATCAAGCTACCAATGGCTTTCTTCACAGAATTGGAGCATTTCTTTAAACTATTGCCCTCAATTAAGAATTAAAGTTAAAATTTTTAAATGCGTTACTTTTTCATCAGCAAATTTATTGTTTCTTTCTTATTAGTCTTGTAAGAGAAACATCCCTTCCTGATCAAGGTGCAGTCCTGATAAAGTTGTAATCCTGATGTCAGTGTAAATAAAAAAGAAAATATGATGTGGCTTTATTGGAGGATTTCTTATTAACAGCTTTTGGACTTTGGGTGTAATTTGTAACATGCAAACAGTGCCTTATTTGTCTTTTCCAGCCAGTTTTATGAGTTGCTAACAAAAAGTAACAAGCCAAAACATGATAACTCTTAGATATACCTTATAATATTGTTAAACATGATTCATAAAGAAAAACTGGTAACTAATGACATGTAAACTGGTGAATAATCCTCGCATGGGATAATTTTTACTTTATTCTCCCTTTGGAGGTCAGGTTAAAACATGATTGTAATTTGCATGATCCAAAATTCACATCTTTAAGTATTCACAATTTGCAGTGCCCTGATTGCTTCTATTTGCTTTTTCATAAAACAAACAGAAATTGAAAAATAGGTAAATTGCTATACATTGACATAAATGTAATATCATAAAGATATTGAAATTTTTCACAGAGAGTAATTTCAACAAGATGGTGGATTATAAGACTCCCATATGACTCATGGAAACATCAGAAAATACCTAAAATTGACTGAAATAAACTTATTTATTTATGGAGTGGCTCAGTAGAGATTCAGGGTGACTGTACACATACAGATGTTATAGGCAAAAGGCTAGGGGAAGAGACATGCAATAGTCCATCTAAGCCATTGAGGAGAAACTGGGATGCGAAATTTTCTAATAGTAAGTTATTCAAAAGCCATTGGTTATTTGGGGAAAAATAAAAGGGCAAACACAGTCCACATAGGTGCATGTTCAAAAATAAACTAAGAAGGACTTGAGGTTTTATGTAGGGCTGATGCCTTGACTGAGAACCTGCCACACATATAAGTTAATGACTGTCATGACATAGAACAAATCTATATAAAGTAAAAAAGATGTTTATTTTTTAAAATGCCCGGTTAAATAAAATAACAAGACATACAGGCCAGGCACGGTGGTTCACACCTGTAATCTCAAAACTTTGGGAGGCTGAGGTGGGCAGATCACGAGGTTAGGAGATGGAAACCATCCTGGCCAACGTGGTGAAACCCCGTCTCTACTAAAATCCAAAAAAAAAAAAAAAAAAATAGCCGGACGTGGTGGTGAGCACCTGTAGTCCCAGCTACTCGGTAGCCTAAAGCAGGGGAATCACTTGAACCCAGGAGGCAGAGGTTGCAGTGAGCCGAGATGGCACCACTGCACTCCATTCTGGTGACAGAGCAAGACTCCAGCTCAAAAAAATAAAATAAAATGACAAGGCATACAAAGAAACAAGAAATCACAGTCCATTATGAGGAAGAAGTAAATCAGTAGAAATCATTCCTGAAGAATCACAGGCATTAGAATTAGTAGAGAAGCATTTAAACAGTTGTCTTAAATATGCTAAAATTGCTAATGAAAAATATGGATTAAGATCTACAGAAAATCTGAAAAAATAAGAAAATCACAATATAGTAGTAATACAGAAATTATAAAAAGAAAAGGAAACAAATTGGAGCTAAAAAATATACCTGAATGAAAAACTCACCAGAGGGTGTTTCAATAGCAAATTTGAGTAGGATGAAAATATATTCAATACACGTAGGGATAGCATACTTGAAATTCCTGAATCTAAGGACACGAGAAAAGAATAAAGAAATGTGAACAGGTCCTAAGGGACTTATGGGACACCTTCAAGCCAACCAGTATGACAGTATTGGATTCCCAGAAGGAGAAGTGCAAACCCATGGTGGTAGAGAGATTATTAGGAGAATAAAGTCATCAAAATTTTTCGAATTGGTTAAAGACAAGAATCTACAAATTCAAGTAACTTAAAGAACTGCATATAGCATAAACTCAGAGAGACTCAGACCTATATGCGTTATCGTCCAACTCTAAAAGCCAGACAAAGATATAATATTTAAATAACAAGAGATTTTGGGAAGCCGAGGTGGGTGGCTCACCTGAGGTCAGGAGTTTGAGACCAGCCTGGCTAACATGGTGAAACCCTATTTCTATTAAAAATACAAAAAATTAGCCGGGCATAGGGGCGCACACCTGTAATTCCAGCTACTCGGGAGGCTAAGCCAGGAAAATAGCTTGAACTTGGGAAGCTGAGGTTGCAGTGAGTTGGGATTGCACCATCACACTCCAGCTTGGGTAACAAAAGCAAAACTCTCCCTAAAACAACAACAACAAAAATAAAAAGTACGAAGAGAAACATGACTCATGGGGTACAAGGGATCCTGGACAAGGTGATCCACAGATTTCTTATGAGAGTCTTTGGAGGATATAGTAGGTGATATATTTAATGTGATCAATAAAAAAATAATTTCAACAAGTAATTCCATATTTGGCAAAAAAATTATTTCAGCCTTTTTTTTTCAGAGTTTTGTTCTGTCACCAGGCTGGAGTGCAGTGGTACATCTCAGCTCACTAGTGAGCAATCTCTTTCTCCCAGTTCAAGCAATTCTCCTGCCTCAGCCTCCTGAGTAGCTGGGACTATAGGCGTGCACAACCACGCCCAGCTAATTTTGGTATTTTTAGTAGAGACAGGGTTTCACCATGGTAGCCAGGATGGTCTCAATCTCTTGACCTTGTGATCCGCACACATCGGCCTCCCAGTGTGCTGGGATTACAGGCATTCACCTGGCCACATTATTTCTTAAAAATTGGAAAGTTATTAAGACTATGTGATGCAAAAGCTGCAGGAGTTCATTGCCATTAGAACTGCTCTACAAGAAATGCTGAAGAGAGTAATTCACTTTGAAATGAAAGAATTTTAGACAGCAACATGAAGTCATATAGAGGTATAAAGACCTCTCATAAAGGTAGGTGTAGGAAAAATGTGGAAACATGTATTTGTGAAATTTGCTTTTTACTCCCATTTTCTTCAAGATTTACATTACAAATGTGTACAAATAAGAATACATTTATGTTAACATGTACACCATGTATAAATTTGTTATTAGTGACGTCAATAATGTGAAGTGGAAACGTACCTGTGGAAAAGAAGAGCTTTTGTATGGAATCAAAGTTAAATTCACATTGATTTCAAAGTGGATAGTATAACTATAGGATGCAGTATGTCATTTCAATGGTAACTACAAAGAAAATAATTACAGATTATGCACAAGAGAAATTAAAAAGGGAATACAAATTTCAGCAAGAAAATCATAGAAAACCCAAAATATTGTTAGTTGAGGATATAAAGGACAAAAAGCTAAAGACATAAATTTCAGATCTTTCTTACACACAAAATCCAATCAGTTAATCTCAAGAGTCTCTAAAGCCTTATCAGGTTTAGAACCAACTTAATTGTCTAAAATGCAAAGATTTATCTGAAATCCAAGACACATTTCTGCCAGCTATGAGCCTGTAAAATCAAAAACAAGGTATTTCCTTCCAAATTACAATGGTTTTATAGGTAGTGGTTGAACAATCTCATTTCAAAAGGGGAATGTCAGCTTAAAGAGAAGAGGAAGAGGCTTCATGCAAGTCATAAAGCCGACAGGGCAGAAATTAAATCTTAAAGCTGCAAAATCATCTTCCTTGACTCTATATTCTTCATTCTGGGCAAACTGGTGACAGGGGTAGGCTTCTGGGGCTTTGGGCAGCACTGTACCTGTGGCTTTGCAGGGTGCAGCCCACATGGCTGCTCTCACAGTTTGGAGTTTAATGCCCATGGCTTTTCCAGGCTGAAGTTGCAAGCGGCAGGTAGATGTATAATTCTGGAATTTTGAGGGATGAGGCCTTTCTCCCACAGCTTTGCTACACAGTGCACCCATGGGGACCCTCTGCAGAGCTCCAACCACATATTATTGCTCAACATTGCCTAAATAAATGCTCGATGTTGGGGCTCCAGACCCGGAACAGGATTCTCTCTGGGCATCCAGGATTCCTGACACATTGTCTGAAATCTAGGTGGCAAGTGCCAAGCCTCAACCACTCTTGTGCCCCAGAGGACTCAGGTTCAAATCTGCCCTCCTCTGTTTGTCACTCTCTACTCATTTCCTCCAGCGACCAAGTGTGTGTCATGCACCTTGCCAAGGCTCAAGGGGTACCTTGTACACGGGGGCTTCTGCCTGACTAGTGTGGGTCATGGAGTCGACAAGAACTACAACTTTCCACAGCTTGTATACAATCTGGTGGAAAGAAACTGATCTCAGGGGACCACAGGAATTCTCAGTCCTACAGGTGAGGGAGAGGGAGAGGAACATGAGGAAAGGGAGATGGGAAGAGGGAAGAAAGCAGATGGAAGATGGAAGATCAGGGAGGACAGAAGTGGGATGTCCTTGAGTCATCCTTAAGGAACACTCATGTGCTTCAAGCAAATAACTGATCTCAATTTCTTGTCACTATTTTTTCTGAACAAGTGTTACAGTTTGCAAAGAACTCCGAATATTTTTCTCAGCAAATATATATTGATATGATACTTTAAACAAAATGATGTTTGCCAGCACTCTTTGTCCTGAGATTTCCTATTTGATTGACTCAATTATCTGGGGTGAAGAGGTTCTATGTGAACAAAAAGGGGTAGGATTGGGCCTCACAGATGTTTGTGGGTGAAGTCATGTCTGTGAGAGGCTGTGGAAGCTCAGTTAGCCTGCATTGCTGTGGAAAATGGTGGGACGCCAAAAGCCATGCAGGAGGAGAAAGGAAGAGCCAAGAGGCTGTGGAGGAGGCTGAGGTACTGCTGATGCACTGGAGAAAATTTGGGGGAAAAGACAGAGATGTCTAAAGCAATATGTAGGAAGTTTTAATTATGACATTAGTTGAAATTTCACGACCCATGAAATTTAAAGTAAATTCCACTTTGCTCAGTTTTTTCATAGAGTGAACTCCGTTTGAAGAAACAACTGTGTCACCAATGTTGACTCTGGATAAGTGACAATTCCACCGAGCACTTTTTGAGACACCTGCCTTGTGTGCACTGTTTGTTATTTTACTATTGCTTAATACTATTTTTCACCCCTCAAGCTACAGGGGTTGATGCAGTCAGGGTGACTCGGCAGCTTGCACACCTTCAGACCACTCCTGGATAGGTCAACAAGCAGGGGAGGTTGTAAAGAGAAAATTATTAATTTAGAGTTGTTTTGGTTAGCATAAAACCAGGTGAGAAAAACCTATTTCTGAATGGTTTAAACTCCATGTGATATGGACAGGAGACAGGTAAATACTGGGTAGAAGAGGGTGGTTTCCCAGCAAAGGCCCCACCTTCAAGCCTGGATACCCGTGCCCCTAAATGAGAACAGGCATTTCAGTTTTCACACCCCCAAAATTTGCCTTTTGGCCCACCACACCTCCATTATGCCCTTATATAAACCCCCAAAGCCTAAGATCCAGGGCAGACCAGCAGGTGAGGAGACAAGGAGGCAACCAGATGGACGGCAGAACAGTGACACAGAGTAAGAGAAGAGGAGGGACACTGGACGCTCAAAGGAGTTTGGCCTGGGGGGATTGGAGAAGAGTCCAGCCACTGGGCAGCCTAACTCCATGAGAAGTTCACCTTCCTACTCCATTCCCCCATTCCAGCTCCCCATCTATCTTGCTGAGAGCTGCCTCCACCACTCAATAAAACCTTGCACTCTTCCTTTGAGCCCACATGTGATCTGACTCTTCTGGGATGCCTGGCAAGAGCTTGGGATATAGAAAGCTGTCACACTGGCCCTCTGCCTTTGAGATAAGTCAGAGGGTCCATGGAGCTGCAGACTCAAGCCGTCTGCAGATGGCAAAGCTGAAAGAGCTTTGTAACACTGTGGTTGCAGGCACCCACCACTAGACACTACCATGGAGCCAGGGCCCAAAGCACTCGCCCTGGCCTGTGCACATGCCCATCTCCATTCTCCCCCTCCCTCAAGCAGTTTGAACAGGTGAGCCACACCCGTCGCAAGTCCTGCAAGGGGAATCAGGGAACTGTCTCATTTCACATACAAATCTGTTAGCACCATATCAAGAAGTCTGAGGAATGGTAAGCTCTGGGGGTCACCCAGGAGAGTCTGTAACTTCTCTCATCTTTTCCTGACTCTTCTTCCTCTGTGTATTGTTGTCATCCTCAGGCTGGGTGGAGGCTGCTGCAGCAATTTTAGAACTCCCAGGGCAACAGGACAAGAGCCACTTGAAGAAGAGGGGCTGCCGCATTTTAAAAGCTTCTTTCTAGATGTGAGAGAAACCTTCTCAGAAGCCTGCAGCACAGTCCCTCTCATGCGGCGTTGGTTAGGGCTGGGTTGCAGCACTCTTCCCACTATAGCTCATGCCAAGGGCAAGGGAATAAACATGAGTGACTTTAGCAAAGCTTTTATAGCAAAATGCATGTTGATGATAATGCAATCCTAACCCCTAAAACCGTAATGAAAAATTGATATTTTCAAAAAGTTCGACGTGCAACCTTGCTTATACCTCAAAGTAGCTTTGCAAGCTTTTAAAACAACTGGAAATAAATCAAAGTCTTAAATATAAGACCTGAGACTATCAAGTGCTAGAAGAAAATCTAAGGAAAACTTATTGGGGCAAAAAATTCCTAAGTAGGTCCCAGCAAGGAACACAGACTAAGATTTCAAAAACAAAAATGAGAGAATAGGAAGAGACACATATGACTTAATTAGACCAATAAGCTTCTGTAAAGCAAAAAAAAAAAAAAAAAAAAAAAAAAAAAATCAACAGAGAACAGAAGACCTATGCAATTGGGGAAAATAATTGCAAATTGTGAATCTACCAGAGGACTGATATCCAAAATTTATAAGGAACTCAACCCAACAACAATAATAACAAGAAAACCCAAATAACCTCTTTAAAATTCATCAAAAGAGCAGAGTTTTCCCAACTCCATGCCTAGGCACCCCTACAGGCACTTGATATCCGCCGACAGGATCCTCTGTCTCCCACTGGTGGAGACTCAGAAGGCTGGGAGGCTGGGAAATTATTGGGTAAATACAATGGACATTATTCAGGTGATAGCTACACTAAAAGCCCAGACCTCACCACTGTGCAATATATCTATGTAGCAAACTGCACTTGAAACTTTAATTTTATACAAATCCAAAAATAAAATAAATAAAACATAGTAATACCTAGACTTCACTACAGATCAAATGAATAAGAATCTCTGGTGTAGGATTTTAGCTCTTGGCAAGGTGGTCTACAAAAACACAAGCAGGGCAATTTGATTTGGCTG
This sequence comes from Pongo abelii, assembly GCF_028885655.2. NCBI lineage: Eukaryota > Metazoa > Chordata > Mammalia > Primates > Hominidae > Pongo > Pongo abelii. The sequence continues at coordinate 5,089,574 of NC_071993.2, forward strand.
TACGCACATTGATCCAGTTTGTTTGCTATAAGCACAGATCAATAGGTACAAGGACAAGAGACCCCAACCAGCAGAAAACCTAAAGGAGAAATTTAGAGAGAATGAGTGTAGTCTGAGGATTTCAATTTACTTTATTATGTAAGCAAATCTGAATATGTAAACTTGTGTGGAGATTGGAAGAATGGAAAGAGGAAAGACGAGAGACCCAATGACTGCAACCCTTAATGAATCAAGAACTTGATGAACTGATGTGTAGTGAAAATCGAAGAGTAAGAGGCTTCATTAGTATGAAGTGTGTTAAAGTTAAAGGTTCATAGAGCATTTATAAGTACTTCTTTGTCTGTATAAGTTATAGCATGGAAGTAGTTGCCTGAAGTATAATCTAGGTATGAGTAGAAACTTTCAGTTGTTGAGAATGTAAAGAACAGCAGTGCTGGAGTTCTCTGCACGTACAGTGAAAAAAGGTATCCACAAATCCTGGGAGAAATTGTAAACTAAGGGAATAAAGGGACTATATCTAGAAGGGGACATATGATAGGGTATAAATGATATCAGAGCTAAGGAACAGGTTTTTATTTCTTTATGTCTGAGAAGAAATCTAGCGGTTTCAGGATCTAGTGGCTGGTGATATAGTACTCTCTATTATCAAGGCTCGAAAATTAAGACTTACTTGCTTCAAGTTCTCCACAAAGCTAGTAGAGTAGGCTCAGTAATGCTCCCTCCCCCTGCCCTGCCAATAACTCATGCCTTTATCTTTGGAACCTGTGACTATGTTACCTTACATGGCAAAACAAACTTTGCAGATGTGATTATGTTAAGGATCATAAGATAGAAGGGTTTTCCTGAATCATCTGGATAGGCAATGTAATCTCAAAATCCTTACAAGTGGCACCCAGGAGGGCCACAATCAAAGAAGACATGTAAATAAAGACACATAGGACAGAGATCCTAAGATGCCATGCAGTTGGCTTTCAAGATAGGATAAGTGCCATGAGCCTAGGAGCACGTTCTCTGGAACCTGGAAATGGCCAGGAATAGCATTTTCCCCTAGACCCTCAAGAAGAAATGCAACCTTGTGGACACCCTGACTTTAGCCTGTTGAACCAGATTTTGGAATTCTGATCTCCAGAACTGTGAGAAATTTAATTATGGTGCTTCAGGCCACAACATTTGTGATAATTTTTTACTGCAGAAATAGGAAATGAATGCAAACATGATTCAGCAATTCTGATCCTCTCTCTCCTGCATCATCAATTTTTCTCTTTCTACTAGATTCTTCCTAAGAGCATATAGGCATGCTGTTTTTTCTGCCATCTCAAAGAAAATTGTCATTTGACTCCATTGTTTTCTCCATGGACTTCTCAATAGTCAGGTGTATTTATAACCCATTCTTTGAATATTTTCTACCCTTCTGTATCTAATTCTTCTCTTCCTACACTTTTTTGAATGCACCTCTATTCAGGCTGTTGTGTTTACCAATTTATCAAAATTGGGACAAGGGAGAGGATTTTGAAAAATAACTAATGAGTACTAGGCTTCATACCTGGGTAACAAAATAATCTGTAGAACAAACCACCATGGCATGAGTTTACCTGTATAAAAAACCTGCACGCGCACCCCTGAACTTAAAATAAAAGTTAAAAATATTGAAAATAAAAAAGTTTTGGGGACCTAAATTACATTATTTAATTCTAATTCTGAACAATTACCTTATCTAATATTTATGAAACAATTCTGATTCTAATTCTGAACAATTACATTATTTAATATTTATGAAAAAATTAAATTAAAAGAAATACACATAACAGTGTCATGGCTAGCCTTTGACATTCTCTTAAAAAATTAAAGCACAACATTCTGAACAATTACATTATTCTAATGTAAGGAAGTGTGTGAAAAGCACAAAGTCAGAGAAGTCCCCAGTGGCCCTAAGGGCTCATCTGGTTGCAGTGGGCTTGTTCTTGGGTCCTGGCTTGTCTGAGGATCATTTCCAGCAGTTAGTGATTGAAACTGGACACCCTGATGGACTTCGTTAAACCTGCATCTCTGCATTTCTCCAGGGCCTGGGAAAGAAGGAAATGGGTGTAGATCTTCAATGTATCCTGGCTTTGTTATTTGTCATTAAACCTTTTCTTTAGTGTGGTAAAATACATATAACATACAATTCATCATTTAACCATTTTAAAACATATAGTTTATTGGCATTAAGTCCATCCACCTTATTGGCAAGCATCACCAGTATACACATACTACAATTTTAATCATCCCAACCTAAAACTCTGCTCATTAAACAACTACTTCCCATTTCCCCTTATTTCATCCTCTGGCAACCACCATTCTACTTCCTGTCTTTGCATTTAATTATTCTAGGCACCTCACATAGTTGGAGTCATACAGTATTTGTCCTTTTGTGTCTGGTTTATTTGGCTTAGTAAAATGTCCTCAAGGTTCAAATTATTATTGCACATATCTGAATTTCCTTCCTTTTTAAAACTAAATAATGTCCCTTTGTGTGTAGACACTAAACTCTGTTTATCCTTTCATTTGCTGATGCTCACTTGCATTTTCACCTTTTGATTATTGTAAATAGGATTATTATGAATAAGGTTATTGTGAATAATAACATTGCTTCAAAAATATCTATTTTAGTTTCTGGTTTTAATTTATTTAGGTATTGTGAGCCCCAAATACCTGAGACATGCCCCAGTCAATTTAGAAATTTATTTTTCCAAAGCAAAACCTCCCTCCTATTGTCCAGGCTGTCCTCTGCTATGGTTACTGGGCTCATTTTCAGCATAAATGTCGCAGTGTTGTGTTATCCTTTCCAAGTGAGCCTTCAGGCCTTTTCCTTTTATATATTTTTGCATGAAAGTTAATGAGGCATCTCATCCAAAATGCATGCTATCATGAGTATATTTTGGCACTGGGTGAACAAGGTGTGTTGGCACACAAACCAGGCCTTCATCTTTTACTTTTCAACCTTTATCTTGAATACATCTTCTGTCCTTGGTAGCCTTTTTATCCTCAAGAGGATACTGGGATTTGAAAGCTGTCAGATCTATTTGGGGAATTAAAGGTGCCTGGACCTCAGCGCTGCTGTCAGTTGTGTGCCTGGCTGTGCAGTCAGTGAAAGCGTTCCCTCTAGCTAGATTGGAATTCCTGTGCTGGTGGCATGGACAATGCCTAACAGCTATTTCCCTTGGGGTTGCCAATACCTCCAATAGCTCCAACATGGCTTTGCGTATTTAATTTTAGTATTATCCGCCTTTAGCAGTCCCCGTTCCTTGCAAATAGCTCTGTGTGCATGGACTATCATGAAAGAATATTTGGAATCAGTTTAGATATTTGTTCTCTTCCCTTTGGACAGATGCAAGGCTCTCATAAGGGCGATTTACTCAGCCTTTTGCACAGAAGTCCCTGTTGGGAGAGTTCTTGCAGCTATTACCTCCAAGAGAGTCACTATAGCCTAGACAGCATTCCTCCTTCTTTTGGTGACTAGGCTGCTTCTGTCCACAAAGAGCATCCAGTCTCCACCCTGGAGGGCTGTGTCCTTCAGATCTGGTTGACTGGAAGACTCTTGATCTATAACCACTAGGCAGTTGTGTACTAGTTCCTTTGGTTGCCCAGTAGGTGTCAACAAAGTGGCAGGGTCTAAGGCTCCAGTGGCCTGTAGTTTCATTAGACATTACCTATGGTGCACATTGCAGTGTGGTTTAATGCCTCTTGAATAAGAAACTTATTTTCTTTCTTTTCTACATTTTTATAGAGGAGTTTTGTAGATAGGCAGGAGATATCATTTCTAACATTATTCTCCAGTATAAAGGAAAACATACTTGACAGTTATGTCCCAAATTAGGTAAAAGAAGATTGACGTTGGATGTCCCCAGGGGCTCATAATTTCTACCTGTAGTAGCATAAATTCCTTCTGTCTTCTGTAGACACAGAACTACCCTCCCTTACACAGACTCCTCATTGGTACAGCCCAATCACATCCACTGTCCTAAGCATATGGACCCCCTATCTCTGTCAATCCCACCCCCAGTGATTCACTGAGGGAGCAGTTCCAGCCCTGGGTCCCCAGACGATGTAAGATGTTGAAAACCCCACCTTCCCATAGACGGCCAAGAGCAGAGCATGGGCATATTTAATTAGTACCGAGGAAATGTGAGAATAGGGAAACTTTGCTGTGACTGTATTCTTGTGCATTAGCCCATTCTCACACTGCTATAAAGAACTAAAGAACTACCTGAGACTGGGTAATTTACAAAGAAAAGAGGTTTAATTGACTCACAGTTCCACAGGCTGTACAGAAAGCATGGCTGTAGAGGCCTCAGGAAACTTACAATCACGGAGGAAGGCAAAGGGGAAGCAAGCACATATTCACATTGCTGGCAGGAGAGAGAGAGAGAGAGAGAGAAAGAAGGTGGAGGTGCTATACACTTTCAAACAACTAGATCTCATGAGAACCATATGATGAGAGCAGCAAGAGAGAAGTCAGCCTCCATGATTCAATCACCTCCCACCAGGCCCCTTCCCCAACAGTGAGAACTACAATTTCACATGTAATTTGGGTGGGGACACAGAGCCAAACCATATCACTCCGCCCAAGCACCTTCCAAATCTCACATTCTTTTCACATTTCCAAAGACAATTATGCCTTCCTAACAGTCCCCCAAAGTCTTAACTTATTACAGCATTAGCTCAAAAGTCCAATTCTAAAGTCTCATCTGAGACAAGGCAAGTCCCTTCCAACTATGAGTCATAAAATCAAAAATAAGTTAGTTACTTTCTAGATACAATGGGGGTAGGGGTATTGAGTAAATGCTTCTGTTCCAAAATGGAGAAATTGGCCCAAACAAAGGGGCTACAGGCCCCATACAAGTCCAAAACCCAGAAAGGCAGTCAATAAATTTCAAAGCTCTGAAATAATCTCTATTGACTCCGTGTCTCATATCAAGGCCACATTAATGCAAGAGGTGGGCTCCCAGGGTCTTGGGCAGCTCTACCCCTGTGCCTATATAGGGTAAAGCCCCCATAGCTGCTTTCACTGGCTGGCATTGAGTGTCTGCAGCTTTTCCAGGCACACAGTACAAGCTTTCAGTGGATATACCATTCTGGGGTCTGGAGGATGGTGGCCCTCTTCTCATAGCTCCACTAGGCAGTGCCCCAGTGGAAACTTTGTGTGGGAGCTCAAACCCCACATTCCACCTCCACACTGCCCTAGAAGAAGTTCTCCATGAGTGTTCCACCCTCGCAGCAGGCTTCTGCCTGGACATCCATGCATTTTTATACATTCTCTGAAATCTAGGCAGAGGTCTCTGAGCAGCCACAGGCTTAAAACTACATGGAAGTCACCACACATTGGGGCTAGCATCCTCTAAAACAATAGCTCAGGATGTATCTGAGGCCCTTTTAGCCATGGCTGGGGCTGAAGTAGCTGGTATGCAGGGTGCCATGTCCCAAGACTTCACAGAACAGTAGGGCCCTGGGCTTGGCCCATGAAATTATTTTTCTCTCCTAAACCTCCAGGTATGTGATAGAAGGGGCTACCATGAAGTTCTCTGAAATACCTTAGAGACATTTTCCCCATTGTCTTGGCTATTAACATTTGGCTCTTCTTTACTCATGCAAATTTCTGCATCTGGCTTGAATTCTTCCTCAGAAAATAAGATTTTCTTTTTTGCTACATGGCCAGGCTCAAGTTATTCAAATATTTATCTTCTGCTTCCCTTTTAAATATGAGTTCCAGTTTCAGATAATCTCTTTGGGCATGCATATGAGAATATGCTGTTAGAGGCAGCCAGGCCACATCTTGCTTGCTTTGATGCTTAGAAATTTCTTCCATCAGATACCCTAAATCATCTTGCTCAAGGTCAAAGTGACACAGATCTCTAGGGTAGGAACACGATGATGCCAATCTTTTTGCTAAAGCATAGGAAGAGTGACCTTTACTCCAGTTCCCAATAAGTTTCTCATCTCCATCTGAGAACTCCTCAGCCTGGACTTCATTGTTCATATCCCTATCAGCATTTTCTTCACAACCATTCAAGTCTCTAGGAAGTCAAAACCCTCCTTCATCTTTCCATCTTCTTCTGAGCCCTCTAAACTCTTCCAATCTCACCTACTACCCAGTTCCAAAGTTGCTTTGACATTTTCAGGTATCTTTATGTCAATGCCTCACTATTTGGTACCAATTTTCTGTATTAGTTTTTTCTCCCACTGCTATAAAGAACTACCTGAGACTGGGTAATTTACAAAGAAAAGAGGTTTAATTGACTCACAGTTCTGCAGGCTGTACAGGAGGCATGGCAGGGGAGGCCTCAGGAAGCTTACCATCATGGAGGAAGGTGAAGGGGAAGCAAGCATGTCTTCACATGGCTGGCAGGAGAGGGAGAGTGAGAGAGAGAGAAAAAGAGAGAGAGAGAGAGAGAGAAGGTGGAGGTGCTACACACTTTCAAACAACCCGATCTCATGAGAATTCTATTATGAGAAGAGTAAAAGGAAAGTCGGCCCTCATGATTCAATCTCCTCCCACTAGGCCCCTCCTTCAACACCAGGAATTACAATTTGACATGATATTTCAGTGGGGACACAGAACCAAACCATATCATTTGGTATTCCAGAATTTCTGCCTTGCTGTTGCCACCCTCACCTCTGGTGCTTCCTCTTAATAATTTTTTTTCCTCTGACTCCACCCTGCTCTATGGTTATAAATCCCCTCTTGTCTTAGTTGGAGTCAGAGTTGAGCTTCAAGGGAACCAAAACATTTTGTACTAAAATAAATTTCTTTGACACATTTCAAGACAGCTATTCGGAAGGGCAGGAAATATGAGAAGAGCCAAAAAGCTGTCTTTAGTGGGAAAGACTTGCATCTGTAGAGAAAATTTGCATTGATACAGCTGGGCTTCCTCTGAGACTCTCCCTTGGATAGAAGAAAGATTAACTGAGAATCTGATACCTTTAAAGGTCTAAAGAAAAACATTTCACAGCTGTTCTCTCTGAGGGCTTCTTCCTGGGAGATTTCATCTAAATAACAAGACATCCTTTGCTAGCCAGGCTTCTTGTTCTCTCCATCCCATAACCTGTGTTCCACTATAATCATTTTTGCCAAGATTTAAGTGCAATGGTGCAATCACAGTGCCCTGCAGCCTTGACCTCCTGGGTTCAAGCAATCCTTCTACTTCAGCCTCCCAAGTAGCTGAGACTATAGACAGGTGCTACTATATCCAGCTAATTTTTAAAATTTTTTGTTTTAGCAGAGACACGTTCTTGTGGTGTGTTCCAGGTTGGTTTGAGCCGAAGAGATCCTCCTGGCTCAGCCTCACAAAATGATGGAATTACTGGTATGAGCCACCACGCCTGGCCATCTGGCTATTTTTCCTGCATTGTGCCTGTAATTATTTTTTAGGGTCTTTTTCCACATATCTCATGTTCAGAGTCTCTAAGGCATTTGGTATAGCTGAGCTGATTCACCCCTGTCCTGTATAGAGCACCATGTGGAGGAAAGTTCCTGGCCTGCTATGCCATCGCCCAGCCAAAGGAGGGCTGCCTTTGCTCTGGTTTCACATTCCTGTTTTAAACAGTCATGCCCAGAATTACTTGGCTATGTTGTGACCTTAATGGAATATCTAGTTTGTGAAGTCACAGAATTTGCTTTTCATAAAACTAGAATCTCTTTGAGTTTGGGAGTCTCACATCCTATTAGGGTCCCTCTTTTAGCACCTCACTAAGATTATTAAAATTAATTAAAATTTTTGGATGAACTAGAATGTTTGTAGAAACCTCTAGCCATTTTGCTGGTTCAACAGGATAACCTTTTTTCCACTAAAGAATATTAGTGTTAGTTTAGTGATGAGGTTAATATTCCCCATTTTTCCACCTCCCCTCTCCCAACCCAAAATGTATTGGACTGAGTGTTAAAGACCAAAGACTAATCACTTGGACAAAGGGTTCCTTGTATCCCCACAAGTCCTAGGTATTTTTCTCTCATTGAGAGAAGAGGGCCTGTATTGATGCCTGGATGTGGGATTTTATACCTTCTTGGCATCCAGGATTATACAATCAATAAACAGAGATGGTATAGAAAAATTCCTTAAAAATGATGGGTCATGCCAAGACTACAGGTTTTTCTTTCCTCCTGTCACCTGTTACAATGATTTTCAAGTGGAAACTTGAGTTCTGCATTTCTCTGTTTTTCTTGACTCTCAAACTAGCTAAACACTTCATTCTTCATTCTTAAGAGATTGGCACCAAATCACTTTGTCCTGTTTGGGAAATGCAGTGTTTCTCCTTTGGGTGCATTTTTGAAGACCAAGCCAAAAACATTAAAGTTCATTTTTATTGTCTGTGTGGGTAAAACATTTGATTTTACTGAACATGCTCCATAGTTACATGGCAGGATGTTTTGATTGGCATAAAAACTAACTGAACTTCCAAATGCGAAGTAGGTCGCCGGAAGAGTACAGGACTCTTTGTGAGTTGTTTTTCTCTCCAGTCCAGTATTTTCCTCAACATGTTTTCTAAATAACACAGGAATTTCATTTTGGAATAAGCAAGTCATTTAAATTTATTCATAGGTATAGGAGGGGTCCAGAAATGTTAAGAACATACATAGTTTCAACCGTATACCTTTGCTTTATGGGATAATGTAGTCAGTTGAAAATGTTTTCTGTTGAAGCAGGTGACTGTTTGCCTCATTATTAAATAAGAGAAGAGCAGCTTGAGATGGCTGGTTTGCAATGAAGTGTGGAGCAGGCCCATTTGCTTTCATGTATCAGACATGCCTGCTCTACCCCACCCCTCATTAAGGCATTCACATTCACCAGGCATGATCATCCAAAAGTGATTTGATAGTGTTATCTCCAACCTCCTTCTCTGGAAAATATTGCTGACTCACAGTGACTAGGGGACTTGGGTGGCATTTTAGACCTGCCAATCACCAGCCTGGATCATTGCACCTGTTCTGAGTTGCACCGGTCTTTTACTTTAGTGCCAGGTGGTTGGAAAGTGGCCCATGAAATAGAGCTGCTCATTTTTAAATTATCCCTTTTGTTGAAGCTTTTGTTCAGGAGGCAGGAGTGGGGCCACCGGCTGAGGAACTCATTTGTTTTAAAGATGTGTTACACAGGGTGAAGGAAAGCAAAATGTGCCACTCAAAATGTACTTTTTTGGCATATTTTTATCTGGCTATTCAGAGGGGTCACAATTCAGAGAGGCAGCCGACACACAGAAAGACCTGAAAAGCTTTCTTCTCTCACAGAGATTTGTAAGTGCTGAGGAAATATGCATTAGTGAAGTGAATAGAGGGTAAAAGCCTTTCTCTGAGGACCCCTTTATATGTCTTATTGGATCAAGGAACGATTAACTTCCAGGAAAAACAGACTAAGATCCTGACACTTTAAAGGTCTGACTGAGAAGCTTCTCCACAGGCCGCCACCTACCTTCCTGAGGGCAGCTTGAGGAGCCCCTGAGAGGCTCACATCTATGTGGGGACAGCCTTGGCTCGCCATGCACATCTCTTCCACTTCCCCATTACCTGAGACTCCACCTCCCCCAGAGACCCCAAACCCCTGTTCTCTCCATAGCCTCAGGATGTGATGAAACCCTCCATCAACAGGAACGCCCTGGAGTCTCTTATTTGCAGGAATGTGATGTCCATGTACATGTATACACATTTGCATGCCTTTTTATATTAACCTTTCTCCTGTCAGTTTGTTTTATACACTCTAATTATCAAAACTTCAGAAGAGAGAGGGAAGAAAATGCCCTTTGTGCCTACGTGGGTATCTGCATTTCCCATGCAAACCAGAAAAGGTGAAGGAAAGTAATAAAACCCAGTCCTAGAAGTAGCAAACGTGGCCCTGACAATGGCAATGAAGGAATAGTGCATGGCCTAAGATTGGTCTCCCCATGACTGAGGATCATCAGGGCCAAGTCTCTTGTCTTTCCTTCCTCCCTTTTCTTCAGCCCCAACTGCACACAGCCGGACACAGAACACATTTTGGTAAGAGCATCTGATTAGAGAGGGTAACTGGGAAACTGTACATGAAAATGTACATGAGTGAGTGTGAATATGTTAAGAATTGAGGGGAGGAAAACCTATCCTTCTGCAAGTCTATTTACCTATCTACTACGTTTTTGTATGTTAAGACTTCTGAGAGCCTGCTGTTGGGTGTGTAGTGTGATCCTCTGGAAGGAAGTTGAGGAAGACGCTGTCCGTGCCTCACTTTCTCCTTGGCGTTACAGGAGCTTTCTCATAGACACCTGACAGGGGGATCTTCTGTATAGGACCCGCATATTTGTGCCCATTGTGCAGTAACTGATCAACACACAGAAATAGCAGCTGTTGTAGCAGAAAAGGGGTTTAATAATTGAATGGCAGACAAACGAGGAAGTAGGAGGAAACTTCTAATTCACTGCCCCGAGGAGTTTTAGACTGGGATTTTCAAGGGAATTTTGGTAGGCAGCGGGCTGAGGAGCAGGGCGGGGTGCTGACTGGCCAGGGTGTGGGCTATGAAAGCCTAAGGATGTGGTAACTGCATTGTGGAGCTGAGTCAGTTCCTCGGAGAGGCCTGTAGACTGGATGGAATCTGTGGAACTGTTATAATGCATGAGGCAGAAAATATCTAGAGTGGAAAACAAGAGATTTCCTACTGTTGGAGGTGTTACCTATGAGGTTAGGACCTTGTGATATGGGCTACATGACTCCAAAGAGTAAGCAGTTATATGGAAGTGGGCTACAGGGCAAGTTGGTTAATACATGCTATGCTTTCTTTCAGAGCTTATGCTTTTGCTAAAAACCTAGACATTTACTTTCATTAATTTGATGAGGGTGCTGTCACTTCCTCCAGTGAACACACTCATTCTGAGGGACAGCTGGGTTGCAATAGCCTTCAATCAACATTGTCACAATGCTTGCATTGATGGAAAGCTCTCCTTCATCTGAATGAAAACATTCCTCCATAGTAAGCACTAGGTCATGAGAGTCTCTGGGAAATACTCACTGTACACAAGAAACACATTTTGTGGTTAACAACAAAATCCTTTACCTTACTCAAGGGAAGGCTATTGATCTCAGCACATCTTTCAGCCTTGGCACCACCCAGCAGTTTCTTAGAACTTACATAAAGGCATCCAACTAAGCATAATTCTGAATATCGCTCAATAATCCTGATTCTGCTTCCTTCACAGCTATGAAATCAATAACAGAAATGCTCCTGTTTCACTAATTTTTGTATTTTGTTTTTAGTAGAGATGGGGTTTCACCATATTGCATAGGCTAGTCTTGAACTCCTGACCTCAGGTGATCCACCCACCTCGGCCTCCCAAAGTGTTGGGATTACAGGCATGAGCCACCACGCCCAGCATGAAATACACTTTCATATAATTCTTGAATATTCCACTTAAAGGCCATTGCAAAACCTTTCCTGACACTCCTTCTTCCCCATCTTCCAGGATTGCATGTGTCCTGTTTCCCTGGGTGCCATGCTGTATTATAATTGCCATTTGCAGTCTCACCTTCTGTTGGCTCCAAGCTGCAAAAATTGTAGTGATTTTTGTGTAGACAGGCAGAACTTAGCTAGTGTCTCAGCTTGGATCCTCAGTGGGCAGCAATGAAGGCATAATCCAAAAGCAAGGTCTCCCGGAAGCCTCAGTGGGGAATGACCTGCTTCCAAGGTCATGGGTGACTGGCAGAATCCAGTGCCTTCTGGGCTACTGGAGTGAAGGCCTCAATTTCTAGCTGGCTGATGGCCATAAGCCACACTCAGTTCCTCTCAAAGTGGGCATGTCCACAAAGCAATTCATCTTATCAATGTTTGGCCAAATACAGGTTGGGCAGAACACGATAACAATAACAAAACACCACTTAGTGATCTTAATAAGCAGAAGTTCCTTATTACTTGAGACTGAACTTTTACTAATGTTGTTCTTTGACCTGCATAGTAGAAGCAATAAAAATGAAGGGCACACAGGAAAGGGTGGCCAACATTATCCAGGGGTCATAAAAGGACTCCTGAAACATGTGAGGCTGGATCGGGTGTATTTAGGATAAGTAAGAGATCAGAAACCTGCTGGAAACAACATGCAAGCTGAGCAGGCTGTCCTAGAAAGAGGAAATAGCTGGAAAAAACAAGAACACAGAGATGTACTCATGATCTCAGACCAGGCTTTTTGTGCCAAGAAGATTCAAGGAATCAAGAGCAAAGACAGTCACAAAGTGAAATGAGGCCTAGATACAGGAGAATTTCATTATAATGAAGGTAGAAATGGGTGCTTCCAAGGAATCTCATTACATGTGTGCCTGGGACCCGGCATCTAGCTTTGTTCAAGGAATCCTCAATAAGCCATTTCTGATGGGATTTGTGATAAAATGGATGGTGTGAGACTTAACTGAGGTCTTCTTGTAGAATCAATGTGTAGAAATGACCAATCTAATGATCATTTTGTATCTTTTTAAAGTAAGTCCTATATCCCTATCAAAGACAGATTGGAATGTTTAATACTTCAACTTAAGTGTCAAGAGTGAACAATGCCTAGAAGAACATCCAAACTCCTCTCTCAGCATACCATTTCTGTATGTTCCTGTAAGATACACCTGCACAGATAGGAAGGAATTGAAAAAAAAAGGCAATAGATTAATTCCAGCTTAATTTGGAATCACTGGCAGTTGTAATATGAGCTCTTCCTACATTGAAGTTGGTGGAAATAAAGAACATGGGAGCCTTGTCTTCTACTGGGATCTCACAGAGGAAAAGGAGGAAAGACAGATTAGCTGAGGCCGATGACAGATCTGAAGCACAGCCATCCCGTGAGGCTGAATGGTGGACGCTTCATGCGGGTGCTGGGATTTGGCACTTATGCTCCTGAAAATGCAAGTGGACCCCGGGGTCTGAAGGATCTTAGATCAGCTGTCCTTGCAGGGTGGTCAGCAGGCAGGAGCCCTGCACCTGGTTGACAGTGGATACTTGGAAGGGCTCGTCTGAGCTTCCATTTCACTGTCTCTAGCTTGCCTCTCTCTAGGTCACAGAGATCTTTTTTCACATGAAAGTGACGTGACAAGCATATGACTATGAGGATTCAGAGGTTGATAATTTTGCGGGTAGATTATATTTAGTATTATTGTTATTATTATTATTAATGTTACCTAACTGATATCAAGTGCTTTCTGTGTATTTTAAGTGTTTTGCATAGTTTTAAAATTTAATCTCTTCACAACTCTTCTGTATATGTACTTTTATTATAACATATTTCTTACATTTTCACAGTATAAGTTCAGGCTGCTCTCATCTTCCACCCTGGTCAGAGCCACTCAACTCAACTCTTGGTTAAATATGAGAATGGCAAAGATTCTGCAAGTAAATGGAAGCCAACATGAATACTTGGTGGCACCTTTACTGTGAGATTGTTGGGGCTGGAAGTATTTGCCAGAGAATATCAACCAACTAAACCTTTTCTCATGTAAGAGGCTACTGTGATACCAAAAATTAGATAATGAGGAAGGACAGCTTAGGAGGCATAAAGGCACAACAGAGACTGGATTGTGCTTGTGTGGTCCAAGGCTCTTGGCCCCCTAAAGAATCACTGAAAATCAATGACGGATGTCGCTTTGGAGAGATTGCACCCAAAATGACAGAGACCAGTCTTGGTAGAACTATGACATGACAGATCACCAGATAACAGCTGTCAGACAGAACCAGCTTCTTTTCAATGACATAATTGTCCATCTCATCCATCGTGAAAACTTAAGCATAAGTGAAGCATAAGTCTTACATACCTTATGTCCACCTTTTATTACTGTTGTTAACTACAAAACAGAGCTAAAAAGAACAGAACAGAAAGTCCCATAATTTCCTGGCTGACAAAAATAAAATTAATACATGTGTGCTTAAAGTTCATACAGTACAAAAGGTGGGAAGTGAAATAAAAACCTCTGCAACACTCTGCATTTTCACTTGGGACATTGCAGGAACAGGAAGCAAGTCCAGTGTGCACTGTGGGTTCTTTTGTCCTGCAAGTTTGTTTTCTGGGAAGCTCACAAGCACAGACTCTCAGATTGAGTCATCAATCCACTCCCTGTTTGAAATTTGAGGGACAGTATTTGAAATTTGCTGTGGTCCTAACTTTGCCCACAGGCAATGCCAGCTTGGTGAGATAAGGTCTGTGCTGTGGGTGAAACCAGCTGGTCACATGTGTGGGAGCGGCTCTCGGGCTTCTGCTTCTGCACCCGGCTGCTCTCGCTGTGATATGTCCTGGATCTGGCTGCAGTGTTCCTCCCTCTCAGACCTCCCACAGCGGTTCTGCTGCTGCTGAGCAGGGCACAGCCTTGCATAACCCCCTGCATGAGACACCAGCGCATTGACTTTCGTCGCTTCTAGGCTGAGAAGTCAGGCACACAGGGGGCACTCAATAAATGCCTGTGGCATCGATGTGAAAAAAAGCACTTGAGAATGAAGGATAAAAAGAATCATAAATGATCTGCAGGCCTCAGCTGGTTGGAAACTGGAAGGTTGGGTGTTATGGACCCATTTATTATTGTTAGCCAAAAATAGATGCTGTAATGTGTATGAGTGTGTGCCTGTGTGTGTGTGTGTGTGTGTGTACTAGTGTGTATGCATATGCAAGTGTGTGACTGTGTGTGTGTATGGGTGTGTGCCTGTGTGCATGCCTCCATGTACATGTGTGTACCTGTGTGTATGTGTGTGTGTGCCCTAGGATTGTTGGAATGGTAAATGAGCATCATACCTGGGACTACAGATAACCATGGAGGGGAAATATCTCTACCATGACAATTACAAAACACTGCTCAAAGGAAATCAGAGATGACACAAACAAATGGAAAACCATTCCATGCTCATGGATAAGAAGAATTAATATTGTTAAAACGGCCATACTGCCCAAAGCAATTTACAGACTTAATGCTATTCCCATCAAACTATCAATGACGTTCTTCACAGAACTACAAAAAAAACTATGTTAAAATTTACATGGAACCAAAAAAGACTCTTAACAGCCAAGGCAGAACAAATGTGGAGGCATTAAATTACCCAAATTCAAACTATATTGAAAAGCTACAGTAATGAAAACAGCATGACACTTGTATAAAAACAGACACATGGATCAATGGAACAGAATAGAGAGCCCAGAAGTAATGCTGCACAACTACAATCATCTGATTTCTGACAATTAATAAAAATAAGCACTGGGGAGGGGACTGTCTATTCAAGTGATTGGTACCTGGGTGACAAAATAATCTCTACACCAAACCCCCATGACATGCAATTTACAAACCTGCACATGAACCCTGAACCTAAGACAAAAGATAAAAAAAGACTGCAATCCAGTATTGATGGACAGTAAGGCAAAGTAACTACTGTCTTTAGCGATTTCAGGTGTTTCTATCTATTGGGAGACTGCCTTTCTCTGGCACCCATTGCAACCAATTATTATTTTAGAGAGACAGGTTAACGACTGCTTGACCGTCACCTGATAGTCACCTGATATTCCTGGGGAGGGCCACTCTCATGCCCTGCTCATGTCTGACTAACTACCTACTCTAACATTCCCCCTCAATAGTCCAAGACTCAGTTCTTGGGGAAAATGGACAAAGGTCAGGCGTCTATAACTGCTTCCTACTGACAGTGGGATGGTGAAAGTTGTTCTGTGGGCTTTGGCCTCTTGATAACTGTCAGGGCAGAGTGGCTCTGTGGGCTGGTGAAATTGCTATCCAGGTAGGTCCAAGGGAGACACGAACAGGATTTTCCCTTTGTTGTGTTCTACTGATGGTCTTCTATAGAAGGGTGACTCCCGAGTATTTTGAAGATGATATCCTCACTGAGGATAATTTGGAGCTTGAAGGTCCATCTCTCTAGTTTCTTCTGAGCTGCAGCCAGAGATCACTGGTTGATTTAAGGAATAAGCAGGGTTAGTCTAAATTGCCGATGAAAATACAAAAACTACTGTTGAGACTAGAATCTAATAACAGATGTATCACAGTTCCTGAAACATCGTTTTTCTCTCTATAGTCCTCATTTTTATTACAAATAAATCATGATGGGACTCATTTGTTTGCAAAATAAGCTTTAGCCTTATTATACTTGGCTTGATTATCTGCATAACACACAGCAAGAATAACTATTTGCCATTTAGGCTCCTTTTTAAATTGGCTTTGATGAAACTTTGTTCCATAAGGAACCTCAGATAAGACTTTTTCAAGCCTTAAGCCCAGCCATGGGTGTGTGCTATCAAATACCTGCATAATTTGGTTAAATTCCTCTCCTCTTGAGGTCCCAAGACAATTTGAAGCTCCTAGTTCTGTGAGAAAGTGACATTCTTTATTTTCCTTGGGTCACAAACTGTGTAAAGGGACTGTGTAGACAAGGCATGAGGCCAGTTTTCCGAAGAAGCTATTTTTGGCTCTATAAGTCAAGTTTGATTCCTTAAAGGAAAGCACATCATTCCAGTCAAAACCTTGGTAAAATAAGCAGTTTCTCCAATTGTGTCCTGTTGAAAAAAAAACAAATTCTTATCACACTTATGCAAATAACCATATTCCCCTATGTTAGGAACACTCAAAAATAGTCTCCAAATTCTGAATAAATCAGGTAGAGAGAAACAAATATGCTCTAAATTTCTTTACAGGAGTGTACATTACTCTATTGTTAAAAGCTGTAAATAAGCTTGAAAGAAAAGTTTTCTTGATTCTGAAAAAGAAAAAAAAGGATCAGCAACATTTTAAGCAAAAAGTAAAAAACATATTTTTTGGTCCTTTACTAGTTCAATTTATGCAATTAATTCCTGTTTTGCTCAATATTTATTATCACATTAGTTTTCCAAGAGGGTCTTGGAAGTTCTTTCTTCTCCATCTTAACATCAAAATCGTAAAAGCTATTACAAAACTGCATTCAAGAGCACAGAATCCTAGAGCTGATTATAAAACCATATTTAATGAGGATCAAAACAAGAAAACAATTGTTTGTGGATGACAAAAAGTCTTAGGGCAGCCACAGTCAAAGACACAATTGGCAAGGAAATTTACTTACCTCTGTGGCACACAATAATTTTACATAACAATTATAATTACAACTGGTAATATAAACTAAGTCATAATAGAATTATAGGAATTTCACATAATTTTTGAACACACACCAATAGGACATTTATACAAATATGTCCAAAGAAAGCAAAAAGTTTCCTTTGCATTAATATACTTTTAATGTTAAACCCAATCCTTAATAACATCTTACAGACAAATCTACTTGATCTTACTCATTTTGAGCATAAGGTAAGATTCTCTAGCCTCTGGCTCCATCTATGTTCCCGACAAGGTTATGATATCATTCTTTCTTACAGCTACATAGTATTCCATGTTGCATATGTATAATATTTTCTTTATCCAGTCTGCCATTGATGGGCACTTAGATTGATTCCATGTCTTTGCTGTTGTGAATGGTTCTGCAGTGAACACAAGTGTGCATGTGTCCTTGTGATAGAATGATTTATATTCCTTTGGGTACATACACAGTAATGGACTTGCCAGGTTAACTGGTAGTTCTGCAAAACTTTTTCTAAAAATAAAACTTAGGGGACTAATTTAAGGGATCAATTTTTTGTCAACAATTATTCTCTTTTTGATTTCTGTTTCTGAAGTTCATCCATGTTGCTGCAGAAAAACATGATTTCAGTCTTTTTTGGCTGAATTATATTCCAGTTTTCCATACACCACATTTTCTTTATCCAATCATCCATTGATAGACACTTAGTTTGATTCAATTGATTTGATTATTTACTCAAAAGTTATTGAGGGGCATGTCGTTTCGTCTCCATGTACTTGTGTAATTTTTTCAGTTCCTCTTGGTATTTATTTTATTCCACTATGGTCTGAGAAGATAATTAATATCATTTTGATTTTTTAAAATTTATTGGCCGGGCACGGTGGCTCACACCTGTAATCCCAGCACTTTGGGAGGCTGAGGCAGGTGGATCACAAAGTCAGGAGATCGAGACCATCCTGGCTAACACGGTGAAACCCCGTCTCTACTAAAAATACAAAAAATTAGCCGGGTATGATGGTGGGTGCCTGTGGTCCTGACTACTCGGGAGGCTGAGGCAGGAGAATGGCGTGAATCCGGGGGGTGGAGCTTGCAGTGAGCTGAGATCGCGCCACTGCACTCCAGCCTGGGTGACAAAGCAAGACTCCGTCTCAAAAAAAAAAACAACATTTTTTTGAGACTTGCTTTGTGGTGAAGTATACAGTTAAATTTGGAGAATATTCCATATGCAGATAACAAGAATGTATACTCTGTGGTTGCTGGATAGAATGTTCTGCAAATATTAGGTCCATTTGGTCTGTGGTCTAGTTTATGTCCAGAGATTCTTAGCTGATTTTCTGCCTTGATGTTCTATCAGGTAATATCAGTGGGTGTTGAAGTGCTGTACTATGATTGTACTGCTATAAATCTGTTTTCTTTGGTCTAGTAGTATTTGTTTTATGTATCTGGGTGCTCCAGTGTTAGGTACATACAACTTTAAATAATTAGTTCTTTTTTTGTGTTGAACCTTTTATCATTATAAAATGCATTTTATTTATCTGTTTTTACTGTTGTTCTTTTATGGTCTGTTTTATCTAATACAAGAATGGCTACTCCTGCTTGTTTTTGTTTTTTGGTATTTTTTTTTCTATTTGTGTGATATATCCATTTCCACCCCTCTTCTTTGAGTCTGTAGGTGCCTTTAGACAGTTGGTGGGTTTCTCCTAGGCTGCGTATGGTTGAATCTTGCTTTTTTAACCAGTTTGGCACTCTGCAGCTTTCAGTGGAGCATTTTGGCCATTTACATTTAAGGTTAAGATTGGTATGTGAGGTTCTGTTTCTGTCATAGTATTGTCTCCTAGTTGTCTTTGAGTTTCAATTGTGTAATTACTTTGTAGGATCTGTGAGATTTGTACTAATGTGCCCTTTTATGATGATGTATATTGTCCCCTAATTTCCATGTTTAGAATTTCTTTCAGCATTTCTTCTAGGACTGGTCTAGTGGTAATAAATTCCTTTAGTAATTGTTTATCTGGAAAAGACTATTCCTGAATCATTTTGGAAGTTTAGCTTAGCAGCATATAAAATACTTGGCTGCGTTTTGTTCTTTAAGGAGGATGAATATAGGCCTATAGTATATTCTGGCCTGTAGGATTTCTGCTGAGAATTCAATTTTAGTCTGATGGGATTTCCTTTATAGGTGATTAGGTGTTTCTCTCTTGCAACTCCTAGAATTTTTTTCTTTATGTTGACTGCAAATAGTCTGATGACGATATACTGTGTTGAAGTTCACCTCGAAATGTATTTTCCATGAATTCTCTGATCTTCTTGCATCTGAATGTCTAAATGTTTCCAAATACCAGGGAAGGTTTTCTGAAGTATATCCTCCAAAAAGTTTTCCATACTTTTTACTTCTTTTTCTTCTCACTCTGGAATACTTACATTTCTCAGGGGTGATCACTTTACAAAATTCTCTATTTCTCAAAGACTTTGTTGATTTTTTAAAATTAATTTTTCTATATTTATCTGACTAAGTTAATTTGAAAGACCTGTCTTCCAGCTCTAAAATTCTTTCTTCCTCTTGGTCTAGCCTATTGTTAAAGCTTTCAACTGTATTTCACAAATCCTTCAATGATTTTTTTATTTCCAGAAGTTCTAATTTTTTTGAATGATGTCAATATATTCTTTGATATTCTGTATTTTTTTTCTGATTTCTGTGTGCTAGTTTTAAGCTTTCTGTTTGGTCTCATTGAGCTTCTATAACTCAATATTTTGAATTCTTTGTCTGGTATTCCAAAATTTCATTTAAATTAGGATCTATTGTTGAAGAGTTAATGTGATCCTTTGAGGGTGTTAAACAGTCTGTTTTTCCATACTTTCAGAGTTATTTCCTGTTTTGTTTCCTCAACTGGATAAACTATTTTACCCTGTTATGTTTTGAATTTGCTTTTGTTTGGATGACAAGCTTATCAGGGAGCTTATCTTATTCCCTAGTGTAGTGGGCTTGCATTAGCAGATGTCTTTCTGTGTTGAGTGATTCAAGTTCCAGGCCAGTAGATGGTTCTATGGGTAAGAACTGGCTATGGCTGATACAGAGGCGTATATCTGATCCTTGTTAACTGAGAGAAGCTATCTGTGTAATAAGACCTTGATGTGACCTGTGGAAGGCACAGCCCTCTAATCTTCCTGCTTAGCCAAGGAGAAGGCCTGCCTACAGGTTACACAATGGCAGACACAAGCACCAGCAGGAGGGAGAAGTTTCAGTGGGCAGATATCAAGTTCCTAGAGGTATGCTAAGCATGAAGTTGGGAAACCTCTGCTCTTTGCCCATTTTAAAAGAGATTATTTGGGTTTTCGTTGTTGTCATTGTTTAGTTGAGTTTCTTATAATTTTTTTTCTTTTGAGATGGAGTCTTGCTCTGTCACCCAGGCTGGAGTGCAGTGGCACAGTCTTGGCTCACTGCAGCCTCCACCTCTTGGGTACAAGCAATTCTCATGCCTCAGCCTCCCAAGTACCTGAGATTATAGGCATGAGCCACCCCTCCCAGCTAATTTTTGTATTTTTAGTAGAGATGGGGTCTCACCATTTTGGCCAGCTTGGTCTTGAACTTCTGACATCAGGTGATCCACAAACTTCAGCCTCCCAAAGTGCTGGGATTACAGGCGTGAGCCACCATGCCTGGCCATAAATATTTGATATTAGTTTTCTATTGGATTTACAGTTTGTAAATATTTTCTTCCATTTTGTAGGTTGTCTCTTTACCCTTTCAATTTTTTCTTTTGATTTACAGAATCTTATTTGTTTAATTAAGCCACCTATGTCTGTTTTTATTCTCTTGTTTGTGTTCTTGAGGTCATACTCTTGAATTATTTCCCTAAATTTAGTTATAATGTTTTCCCCAAAGAATTTTCCTTACATTTTCTTATAGCACTTTATAGTTTCAGTTCTTACATTTAAAACTTTATTTTGAGTTGTTTTAAAACCTTGCAAAGCAATTTGGAAATATAGGCAACATTGGAAATGTCTAATTTTTTTGAAAAGCATCAATTTCTTATTATGATTTTAGGGGTCAGGATTGTAATCTCATCAACATGTGTTTTACTGCAAAAGGTCTGTTTAGGTCACTCATGTTAATTTCCTTGCCCTTGGCATGTGGTTACGGTGGGAAGAGAGCTGCTGTGACCCAGTCCTAGCCAATGCCACATAAGAGGGACCATGCTAGGGGCTTCTAGGAATGATTCCTCACTTCTAGGAAGAAATTTTTAAAATAAGGTGGCTTTCTTCTGCAAGTAGCTGTTGTCCTGCTGCAGTGTGAGTTCTAAATTTGCTTCAGCAGCCTCCACCCAGCCCAAAGATAATATCAGATGGTAACAGATTTCTATTAAATTTATATTAATTATAAATTGTTTTCTTGACCTGGTTTTATGCTAAACAAAACAACCATAAAAGTTAATAATTTTCTCTTTAAAACATCCCCTGCATTTTGTCCCAATCCAGGATTAGTCAGAATATATGAAAACTGATGAGTCATCCTGAGAGCATGAACCCCAGTGGATTGTAGGGGTTGACTACAGTATTGAGAAATATTAAAATAACAAAAAGTGCAGAAGAGGCAGGGATCTCAAAAAGTGTTCAGTGGAACCACCACTTGTTGTGAGTCAACATTCAGGACACAGTTGTCTCTTCAGACAGAGTTCACTCTATGAAAACACTATGAGCAAGGTGGGTTTCACTTAAAATTTCATCATAATTTTTACATTGTAAATCTACGTTGTAAATTTTATCCAGTGTTATAATTAAAATTTCCTACATATTCCCTTAGGCATCTCTGGCTTTTTCCCAAAATTTCCTCCCAGGGTATCAACAGTGCCTCCTCTTCCTCCACAGCATACCTGTTCTTCCTATTCCCTCCTGCGCAGCTTCTGCTGCTCGACTGTTTCCACAACAATGCAAACTGACTGTTAGCCTCTATAGCTCCTCTGCTCAACAGCCAAGCCCTCACCCACAAACCTCTGTGAAGTTCAAGTATACCCCTTACTGTTCACATATAAACCCCTCAACCCAGAGAATTGAGTCAACAAAACAGGAAACCTCCTCAGGACAAGCACTGCTGCCAATATAAATTTGTATTTATTTATTTTAAAATTTATTTTATTTTCAATGTGAGTGTCAGCTCCCATCTCCCTGTCCTCATGTTCCTTTCTTAAGACTGAGAATTTCTGTGGTCTCCTGAGGTCAGACTTTTTCACCAGATTGTATAACAGCTGTGGAAAGTTTGAATTCTTATCAACTCCACAAACCTATGCTAGTCAGACAGAAGCTCCCATGTTCTAACTGCTTTGTCCTTTGAGCCTTGGGAAGTGACAGGAGACCCACCTGGTCACTGGAGGAAATCGTGAGTAGAGAGAGACAAACAGATGAGGAGAGTTTTGAGCCTGAGCCCTTTGTGATACATGAGTGGTTAAGGCTTGGCACTTTTCACCTAGAATTCAGAGGTTGTATCAGAAATCCTGAATTTCCAGACAGATACCTGCTGAAAGGCTGGAGCCCCCACAGAGAGCTTCTATTTAGGCAATGTTGAGTAGAAATATGTGGTTGGAGCTCTGCAGAGTGTCCCCGTGGGTGCACTGCATAGTGAAGTGGTGAGAGCAAGGCTTCACCCCTCAACATTCCAGAATTATAAATCTACTAGCAGCTTGCAACTTCAGCCAGGAAAAGCCACAGGCCTTAATCTCCAAACTATGAGAGCAGCCACCTCAAGAATTTTAAATGTTCTGTCACTACATATGTTGATTATATGTTCATATTGACAAAAATCTGCTGTTGAAACCTTCTAGTGAGTTTTTCAATTTGGTTATATTTTTCAGCTCCAAAATTTTTTAAAAAAATAATTTCTGTATCAGTGATCATATTGTCATTTTTATATATTTTTTCGATTTCTGACAGTTTTTCTCCACATTTTTCATTAGCAATTTTAGTATACTTATAATAGTTGTGTAAGTCTTCTACTAATTTCAATGTCTGTAGCTCTTCAGGAATGATTTCAGCCAATTGATTTTCTTTCTTATAATATACTATATTTTTCTATTTATTTGTATGCCTTGTTATTTTATTTAATTGGGTATTTGTTGGGAGAAAAGGTGAAGTGTTGGGAGAGAAGCTGAGGCAGGGCTTGCATTTCTGCTAGACTTGCTGGCTCCTTGCTTCTAGCACGCCCTTTATTTCAAGCAGCCATATGTTTCTCATTCACTTGATACACTGTTTCCTTTCAACCCCCACATCCTCACCACCTGTTTGTTTGAGCACAAATAAGTAGTGTGGGATCCCAGAGCTCGGGGCCTTTGCAGCCTCCACACTGGCGGTGGCTCCCTGGTCCTGCTGTCCCTTTCAAACTGGCTTTTTCTCATTCCTTTGACTCCGCCAGACTTCGTTGCCCCCCATGACCTGGTGTTGGGTCTGATCACCCCAACATTCCTGGCTGCCCAATGTGTGACAACGAAGACCTGGGTGAAGGAATGCTAGAGTGTGTGAAAGCGTAGGACGCATCGTCAAAGGACACCCGAGGACATCTCAAAGAAGCTCGGCGGGAAAGCTAAGCAATTGGAAGAACCAAGGTAACAATGAGACAAAGTGAAAGCAGACATTCTGCTTATTTAAATTTCTTAAGGCATTTATTACAAAGAGGGGGAGTGAAAGTTAGTACTCAGAATTTTTATCACTCTTTAGTACAGTAATGCAGTTTTGCCCATGGTTTCCTGAACAAGGGACTATGGAGTTAGATGAATGGGAGAGAATTGGAAGCGATTTTTAAAAGGCGTATAAAGAGGGAGCAGAAATTCCAGTTTCCATTTGGTCAATGTGGGTGCTAATAAAGACAGCTCTTGAGCCATTTCAAACAGATAATGAGGCAGATTCCAATGAGGAAGAGGAGGATGAGTGTAAAAAACTGACTTCAGATTCTGAGTGTGAGGAACAACTACCAGAGGAGATAAAAGAAAGGAAAACTAAAAAAAGTACATTTTACTAGCCCGTCGGCTCCACCTGCTGAATTAAGTGAATGGCCACCTCCTCTCTCTCCCCTTAATGGGGGAGAAAATAAATTAGCTTAAAAACTTACTGCTCCTGTAGTTGCAACATTAAAAGCTGGAGCAATTGGTGGTGCTATACAAAATTCTATTCAAAAAGCTAGAGCCGAGGGAGACCTTGAAGCATGGCAATTTCCCGTTACTATAATCCAGCAGGGAGGACAGACTATAGCTAATTGGGCCACTTTTCCTTCTAAGTTACTGAAGGAATTTAAGCAAGCCCTTAGTAAATACGGACCAAACTCTCCTTTTGTGCAAACTTTACTTTAAAAATGTGGCTCTTGATAATAGATTAATACCATATGATTAGGATATTTTGACAAAATCTGTTCTCACTCTGTCTCAGTATTTATAGTTTAAAACCTGGTGGGCTAATGAAGTTCAAACTCAGGCAAGGGAAAACACAAGCACAGCCACCTGTGCCTGTTTCCTTTGAACAGTTAATGGGAGTTGGCGCTAATTGTGATCGATTAGAGAAGCAGTAATGGAGGATGTTGCCATTGTTCAGCTGCACTTTGTGTTCTTGCAGGCATGGGAAAGGATAAATGTTACAGGGGGAAAATATCCTTGTTTCAGTTCTGTCTGACAAGGACCTAAAGAACCATATATTGATTTTATTGCTCAGCTCCAAGAGGCTGTGTATAAGGCCATAACTGATAAAATGGCTCAGGATGTTGTAATACAGCTTCTTGCATATGACAATGCTAATGCAGAGTGTCAACTGCTATTATAGACCCCTGAGAGGGAAGGCTCATTTAGCTGAATATATTAAGGCTTGTGACGGCATTGGAGATAACTTACATAAGGCTAATCTTTTAGCTCAGTCTATGGCTGGATTAAGAGTAGGAAAGAATATGCCCCATTTCTCAGGCTCTTGCTTTAATTGTGGGCAATTCAGACACACAAGAAAGGAATGTAGAAAAGGAAATCAAAAGGCAAAAACTACTACCATCAATCAACAGAAAAGTCCCAGCATACGTCCCCGGTGTAAGGCAATCACTGGGCAAGTCAGTGTCATTCTAAATTTAGCAAAGATGGACAATCTCTTTCAGGAAACAGGAAGAGGGGCCCCTCCTTGAGCCCCTCAACAAACTGAGGCATACCCAGCACAGCCAGTGCCCTTACAAATGTATAGCAATTATCCCCCACCTCAGCAGGCAGTGCTGCTGCAGACCTCTACAGCACAATTCCCATCTCCTTCCTGGGGAACCACCAAAGAAGGTCCCCATGGGAGTTAGGGGACCCTTACCCTCAGAAACAGTCAGTCTATTACTTGGAAGGTCTAGTCTAAATTTAAAAGGCGTCACTGTGCATGTGGAAATAATTGTCTCTGATTATACCAGGGAAATTCAATTAGTTATTAGTTCCTCCATGGTCTGCCTCCCCAGGAGAAAGAATTGCTCAGTTGTTGCTGTTACCTTACATAGAACTAGGAAGCAGCACAGTGAAAAGAACAGGCGGCTTTGGTAATACTAATCCAGCAGGAAAGGCTGTATATTGGGTTAATCAAGTGTCTGAAAAAAGACCTATTTGCACAGTAACTATTCAGGGAAAATATTTTGAAGGACTAGTAGATATTGGAGCTGATGTCTCTATTATTGTTATAAATCAATGGCCCAGGCACTGGCCTAAGCAAAATGCATCCATTGGTATTGCTGGAGTAGGAGCTGCCTCAGAAGTTTTTCAAAGTTCCTTGATTTTATCATGTCAAGGGCTGGAAGGTCAGGAGGGGACAATTCAGCCTATCATTACACCTATTCCTGTCAATTTATGGGGTAGAGACTTACTGCAACAATGGAATGCTGAAATATCTATTCCTACAGATCAATATAGTAATAATAGTAGACAAATGAAAAATACAGGATATCGCCTGGGAAAAGGACTAGGAAAAGATTAAAAAGGCCAATCAGAACCTTTATAATTACAAGGGCAAACAGATCGGATTGGATTGGGGTGTCATTTTTAGGAGCAGCCGTTGTTGAACCTCCAACTCCCATTCCTCTTGTTTGGCTAACTGCCAAACCGGTTTGGGTGGAGCAATGGCCACTGAAACAGGAAAACCTGGAGGCTTTAAAAGAACTGGTGCAGGAACAATTGCAAAAGGGACATACAGAGCCTACTTTCTCCCCTTGGAATTCTCCTGTATTTGTCATTAAGAAAAAAATCAGGGAAATGGAGAATGTTAACAGATTTAAGGGCTGTTAATGCTGTTATTCAACCCATGACTATACTTCTCACAATGTCCCTTCAGCACCTGACCCTATACCCACTGGTTATTCCTTGGTTATATTAGTACTACAACAAAGAGTAACATTAAAAGCTAATGATTAATAATGTTTACACTAATGATTGATAATATCCATGATCATCTCTATATCTAATTTGTATTATAACTATTGTTACTCTAACTATTTTCTTATATTGAAACAGTTTGTGCCTCAGTCTCTTGCCTCAGCACCTGGGTAATCCTTCGCCCACATCTCCCCCCTTTTTATTGATTAGGATTGTCATTGCCATCATTGCTTGTCGCTGGCTTCGAGTTTTTCACTGGACTCCGTGGAGACGCCTGCAGACTAAAAGCAAACAACATAAACACACCAATATTAGTAATGCTGATAACAAAAGTGAACCTCCAATGGGTTTGATCCACTTGAAAGGATTTGGATCAGATAGTCCTTTTGTAATTCTTTCAAATATGTCAGAACAAGGAATGGTAGTTAAGTGAGCCTGGGAAGCCTCAAAAATGTGCTCCTTCAGTGTTGAAATGTCTAGGGTTAAATTATCGTCCCAGGCTTTTAGATGCCTTTGGACTTTTTCCCAACTATGTTGATCTTCCTTGTAAGCAGAAGGTGTTATGCAATAATCAGAAGTATCCCAATCACACTGTAGTTGCATTCAGTGTTCTAAATTCGTCATCCTGTCTCCCAACCAGATGACACTTTGGCGGAGATCATTAATTTGATTGGCCAGTTTTTGATCAGTCTGAGCCTGAGAATTCCAAAGTCTGGTGGAATTTTTTTGGCATGTTTCCACATAATGAGTGGTGTGGACCAAGTTATGAATGGCTACTCCAGCAGTAGCCGCTGTTGTAGTAACAGCAATTAAACCTGCAATCACGGCAATGAGAGTAAAAATGAATCTCCTAGTTCTTTTAAGGATCCCTTTAAGGACTTCATTGACTACATGAACAGAAGGAGAAGATTCCCAGAGGTGGTGTAAAGAAACTGATATCCATACCCCTTCCCTGGCCGTGACCAGGAGAACACTTGTTTTTGGATCAAATGTAGCATCAGTGCACGTAAACAATTTGCAATTATTGCATTCAATAGTTTGACTATCAGGGGTGATAATTATGTTTCCAACCAATAACATATATGGTGGTTTAACATAGCTCCTAATGGGTACCACCCACTCAGACATTAAAGAGATCTTATACATGTTTGTTTTGGTATTTGTAAGAATTTTTTGATAAGCTACATTCCATAATCTGATTCCGGACATGGCTGCAGCTAACCTCCACAATTCAGGATGTTCCGGGGTAACTATAGGATGAATCATTTTTGGTCTAGGAGGAACGATGACCTTGTCCAACCATTTGAATGGGTAAGGAGACATCCATTCCCTCTTTTTGTAGGACTTCCAGCCTTTCTCTTCATAATCTATTAAATAGTTAAACTCAGAACATTGGGTATTTTGGCCAGAGCAATCTCGCCAATAATACCCTTTTGGGGCCCAGTCAATGACAACACTTGTGATTGGACTCTGTAGCACTACTACTTTTGGGGCATTGCAATCACTCCATAGAATTTTTTGAATTATTAAAGGTCCCTTTATAGGGTCTTTTAAACAGTCTGGCAATCCTTGTGTTTTATTATGCTTTACTGTGACAGGAATTCTCTGTTCTTCAAATGAATTTATGTTAACGGTCAGAACCTGAAAAAGAATTACTACAGAAAACATTATGCACCTGATAAGAATCATTACTGGAGGCCAGTACAGTCCACATCCAATTTTGATTAGAGAATGCCAAACAACCAGGTGCAAATCCTACACACAGTGGTGGAAATTTATATCCAATGGACACATTAAAAAGCATTCCTTCTTTGTCTGGTTAAGCCAGAAATCTGTCATCATTAGGGACTGGCATGAATGCACTGTCATTAGTATAAACTTCCGCTGAGGAATCCATCCATGAAACAGATCGAATAAGAAGGGAAACGGGACATATGCCCAGTAGGTGTAATTTTGAGTTGCTGCAGCCCCGGGGATACTTAACACTGCAGTAACTACCATAAAGGCATAAAGGCAGCCAAGATAATATTACCCATAGTTTTTGGAAACCCTTTGTCCTGTAGGTGTCTCTCAACCTCTTCGGACATTACTTTTATCTGACCCCACATCAGCAGGGTGGAATTTCAGCATTGGGAGTTACAGGGTGAGGCTGTGAGGCGAAGTTGAGATATAAATTGTATTAGTCAGGTGACGAGCCTTGCGTTTCGATTTCTGGTGGCTCTTCACCTTTTGTTTCTGATGGTTCTTCAGGGCTGGAGTCATGGTACAATTTCAGCTAATGGGAGAGAACCTAAACAGGTTGTTGGTCCTTTCCTGAGGAGACACAAGCAAAACCCCTACCCCATGTTATTACAGTGCCTAATTCCCATTTATTAGTTTTTGTGTCCTTCCACCATACTCGCTTGCCTTTTTGTGGGTCAAATTTATTACCAGTAAAGTGTTCTGCTGCCGTGAAAGGTTGGTTCTTAGCCAAATTTAAAAATTTTAATGTGAAGAGAGCTAAATTTATCTGAGCATGGGGAGCACTGACATCCCCTTTCTTTTTGTTATCTTGCTTGCGAAGCTGGTCCTTGAGAGATGTATTAGCTCATTCCACCAGAGCCTGTCCTTGAGAATTATAGGGAATTCCAGTAGTGTGAGTAATGCCCCATGCTTGAGTGAACTTTTTAAAGGCAATGCTGGTCTAGCTGGGACCATTATCAGTTTTAAGCTTAGCAGGGCAGCTCATAACTGAGAAACAAGAAAGCATATGTCATTTAACATGAGCAGTACTTTCTCCTGTTTGGCATGTAGCCCAGATGAAATGAGAAAAGGTGTCAACTGTTACATGTACGAAAGGAAGTCTCCCAAAAGCTGGAAAGTGGGTCACGTCCATTTGCCAGAGTGTGTTGGGGGAAAAGCCTCTAGGATTAACTCCGGAAGGAAGTGGTTGTAGGAGTAACTCTGGAAGGAAGTGGCTGTAGGGTTAGCTCCGGAAGGAAGTGGCTGTAGGGTTAGCTCTGGAAGGAAGTGGCTGTAGGGTTAGCTCCGGAAGGAAGTGGCTGTGGGATTAGCTCCAGAAGGAAGTGGCTGTAGAATTAACACTTGGCCAGAGGGACAGTGCCATACTATGGTTTTTGCCTGTTTCCATGTGGGAGGGAACTTGCTTCTGAGTCCTGCAGCATTGGCATGAGTTAGGGCATGAAAATTTTGCATGTCCATAAAAACGGATGTGACTAAAGCGTCAGCTCTGGCATTTACAGCTGAAAGAGGTCCTGGAAGTGATGTATGGGCTCAAATATGAGTAATGTAAAAGGGGGCAGAGTGTGCTCTGAGAATTGTCTGAGACTTTTGAAAAAGTGGAAGTAAACTTTCATCAGGCAAAAATTTAACTAACACAATTTCTATGTTGCTGGGAACATGCACGAGGTATGCAGAATCAGAAACAATGTTGACAGACTCAGGAAAATCCTCAAGGACAGTCATAACAGTGATAAGTTCAGCTCGCTGTACAGAAATAGGTCCTGTGTATACAGCACGGCCATTAGAGGAAGCATCAGTAAAAACAGTAACAGCTCCAGTTAATGGAGTACTTCTAGTAATATTAGGTAAAATCCAGGAAG
This sequence comes from Pongo abelii, assembly GCF_028885655.2. Lineage (NCBI taxonomy): Eukaryota > Metazoa > Chordata > Mammalia > Primates > Hominidae > Pongo > Pongo abelii. The sequence goes on from NC_071993.2 coordinate 5,119,580, forward strand.
TGAGTTTCAGGAACTGGAACAATGTTACATTAGGGTAATGATTGTCAATTATACCAGGGAAACCGGCCAAATTTACTTGCCAAGTAACACAATTTGTAAACGCTTGTCAGACTTGTTGACGGTTTAAGGGAACAATAGTTTTTTGAGATTCCTGTCCCAAAAGTTGTAAAAGATGGGAATGGGCTTGCCTGATAAGGGTAGAAATTTAGTCAAGGTAAACAGTAAGTGTCCTTAGAGAGCTATGGGGAAGAAAACGCCATTCAATTGTATCATGTTCCTGAGTGATGATCCCTGTTGGAGAGTGTTCAGTGGGAAAAATTAAAATAGTAAAAGGAAATTTGGGATTGAATCTAGTGACCTGAGACCATTGAACTGTTTCTTCAATCAACCATAACTCAGACTCAGCCTCTCTGAGTCTGAGGTTTCTGTAAGAAACCTTTTGCTGTGTAAATCTGGATCCCCACATAATGTGGCAAAAAGGTTAGACATAGCATATGTAGGGATGCCCAAAGAAGGGCAAATCCAAATAATATCCCCAAGTAACTTTTGAAAGTCATTTAAAGTTTTTAAGGCATCTCTCCTAAGCTGAACTTTTTGTGGTTTAATCACCTTGTCTTCCAACTGCATGCCCAAATATTGAAAATGAGAGGAAGTTTGAATTTTTTCTGGTGTAATAGTCAAACCTGCCTCTGAAATGGCCTGTTGAATCACAGAAAAGCAGGAAATCAAAATGGTGTGTTGGGGGCTGTGCAGAGGATATCGTCCATGTAGTGAGTGATGTAACATTGGGGAAACTGATCCCTGACAGGTTGAAGCACATGCCCCACAAAATACTGACAAATAGTGGGACTATTAAGCATGCCTTGTGGTAGGACTTTCCAATAGTGGTGTGTAGCCTGAGTGATATTGTTGAGGGAAGGGACCATAAAAGCAAACTTTTCAAAGTCCTGAGAGGCCAGTGGAATGTTAAAAAAGCAATCTTTAAGATCTGTGATGATTAGAGGCCAATACTCAGGGAGCATAGAAGGGGAGGGCAAGCCAGGTTGTAATGTCCCCAGAGGTTGAAGTACAGCATTAACTGCCCTGAGATCAGTGAGAATTCTCTGTTTTCCAGATTTCTTTTGGATAACAAAGACAAGTGAATTCCATGGAGAGAAAGATTCCTCAATGTGTCCCAATTCTAACCGTTCCAGGACTAAATTATGGAGAGCCTCCAGCTTATTTTTTGGGAGCGGCCACTGATCCACCCAAACTGGCTACTGAGTTTTCCAGGTTAAAGGGATGGGATCTGAAGGCTTGACAGTGACTGCTTCTAAAAAGAATAACCAAGCCCTTTGGAGTCAAATTTATAGAAAGGTTGAATAGGCGCAGTAATACCTTGAGCCAATTTTCCCAGACCGGTCTGGAACATATCTCATTTTTGTCATAATGTTTTTACTTTGCTCACTGTTGGCAGCATGCAGAAATGAAATTTGTGCACCCCATTGTTGTAAAAGATCTCTTCCCCAGAGATTAACTGGAATAGGTGTAGAGGGTGAATAGTACCAGTCTGTCCCTCTGGGCCAGTACAATGTAAAATAGTGGAACTTTCATAAACCTCAGTGGCCTGACCAACTCCCACCAACCCGGTGGATGTGAGTTATTTGGGCCAGTGATGAGGCCATTGGTGTAAAGCAATAATGGAAACATCACCCATGTCAATCATGCCCATGAATTTCTTTCTGTGTATATGCACAGAACAAACAGGTCGGGTGTCAGAAATTTTATTAGCCCAGTAAGCCACTTTACCCTGATTATCTGTACTCTTAAAACTTCCAGTTCTTTTATAACTGGATCTGAGTGGAATGTATGGCAGAAGAAGTAGTTCAGCAATTCAATCTCCTGCTGAAGCTTGGCAAGGAACTGCAGAACTAACAATAATGTGTATTTCCCCAGAGTAATCAGAGTCAATTACACCAGTATGTACCTGAACACCTTTTAAATTTAAGCTTGAGTGACTGAGCAATAAACCAACAGAGCTAGGTGGCAAGGGCCCAAAAACACCTGTGGGAACAGCTATTGGTGGCTCTCCAGGCAAAAGGGAAATGTCTCTAATACAGCAGAGATCTACTGCTGCAGATCCTGTGGTGGCGGGGGACAAGCATTGAACTGAGATCCTTGTTGGGGTTGTGACATCTATGCTTGTGGCATGAATGGTTGAAGTGGAAACTGAGTGGTTGGATCAATTGATTGGGCTGGGGATGCCCTCATCTGGCTGCAAGGCCAAGGCTGGGAGTTGGGGAATGCCTCATTGTTTGGAGGGGCCTGGGGCTGGCCCCTCTTACCGTTTCCCTGGTTTTGAAGTGGCTGTAAATGGTTGCCATTAATGTCAAATTTCGAGTGGCAGTGAGCTGTCCAGTGATTGCCCTTATGGCATCTTGGGCATGGTGTGGATGGTGGGGCTCGCAGTTATACAGCCCTTTGGGATTGGTGTTGTACAGGGTGGTGGTCTGAACGCCAAGGACATTTTTTCCTGGTATGTCTGGATTGGCAGCAGTAAAAATAATTACCAGGAAATTGTCCAAGCATTCTAATGCTGGCCATAGCCTGAGCCATGACCATAGCAGTATGTAAAGTTCCTCCAACACTCTGACATGCTTTAATATAGGATGTGATTAAATCACCTCCTGGTGGGATTTTACCTTTTACAGAGCAAATAGCAACCTGACAGTCTGGATTTGCTTGTTCATAAGCCATGAGTTCCACAACCAAATGTTGGCCATTTAGATCAGGAATAGATTTTTCTGCCACGTCCTGAAGATGGGCAATGAAGTCAGGGTATGGTTCATTTTGCATTTGTCTAATGGCTGTAAACTAGGGACATCTAGTGCCATCATCCTGAATCTTATCCCAAGCATCCAGGCAGCATTTTCAGAGTTGCTCAATGACTTCATCATTCAGTATAGTTTGGTTTCTAATTGCAGCCCACTGCCCCATTCCCAGTAACTGGTCAGCTGTAACAGTAACAGGATTAGAGCCCTGATTAAGGTGGACTCGATCTTGGACAGCATCAACCCACCATGTCCTAAATTGTAAATATTGTGATTTAGATAACAGATTTTGCTAGAATTTCCTAGTCATAAGGCACCAAGCGTTTATCTTCTGCTAAGGATTTTCATGTGGAACGGATGAAAGGGGAATTGGTACCATATTGTTTAACCAACTCTTTGAAATCTTTAAGGAATTTGAAAGAAAAACTTTCCCAAGTAGCAGGTTGTAAGTGGACCTGATCAGGGTGTGAAGGATCAGGTTGCACCACAGCCTGAATGGAAGGTATGCCAGGAACTGGCTCTGCTGTGACATCAGGCCCTTGTTGCACTGGCTGAGGAGCCTGATCACTGAGCTGTGGGTCTGGAGAGGCAGTGGGATCAGCTGCCTGCTGAACTTGGTCAGCAGGCAGTGGCTGATCCAATGCAGCCACAGCAGGGGCAGCAGGTATAGGAGATTGTAGAATAACAGGAAACTGCCATGCCTCAGGATCCCCATATTCCCTTGCCTGAGAAATGGCCCTCATAAGAGGGGTGTCATTATTAGGAATGTATGTAACCTATTGCTTATGGGTAGCAACAGCAGTTACGACTGGACCAGAAGCAGAAAAGAAATTGGGGTTTTGAATAGAGGAGAAGTTGAGAGCCTTCAAGCAAGGCTGACGCACAGTTGCCTGCTTTGCAGGTCTTTCAGGGGCCTGAACTCCAGGCTGTTGCATTGACTGCAGGGCCTGAGCTCCAGGCTGGTGCATGGACTGCAAGACCTGAACTCCAGGCTGGTGCATGGACTGCAGGTTAGGCTTCTGTGGCACCTGATACATAAGAGGAAAGGCAGAATTGAGTGAAGAGATAGCGTTGAGGGCCTCATTACTGGGCCAAACAGGGATAGAGTTGACAGCCTCATAACCGGGCTGAACAGATGGATGGTTGAGAGCCCTACAGCAGGGCTGAGACAGTACAGGAGGTTCCTGCCACAACGGCTGCTGATAGTACATTTCAGAGGGATTTTTTGGATCTAGGGGAAGGAGATCCTTCAAAAGGTCCTCATAAAGCGATACTGGGGGTGCGGTAGGCTGTGGTGTATTCAGTGGTGCCAAAGGAATATCAGAATGGAGGTCTGTTTCTAAAATGATGGCTTCAAGTTGTGTGGTGCCCTCTGGAGAGAGAGCACTGAGGATTTCCTCAACCTCTTCGGAGGAGAGTAAAGGTAGAGTACCCTCCATTCCCTCCTCCTATGGCTGCAAGGATTCTAAGATGGAGCGAACCGAGGACCAAACTGTGCAAATGGCTGGTGGGATAACATGTCCCCCTCTATGAGCGATTTTAAACTGTTGGCCCACCTCATCTCAATCTTTAAGTTCTAGAGTTCCCTCATTGGAAACCAAGGGCAAATGAGATCAATGACCTCAAAGAGTTCAATTAGCTTGTCAGAGGAAACTGAAATTCCTCCTTCTTTAAGAAGGGTTTTTATGAAGTTTAAATAGGCCAAGTACTTTGTACTGGCTTGTCCTATGGTGTCCCTGAGATACTCTGAGTGCCCAAGCTTACCACCAAGCTTAATGACGACAATCCTCAGGAATCTGTCTTTGAAAGTCCTCTGCTGAGTCCCGCACTCAAAGCGCAACTTCACACAGCGAGGGAGAAACCCACGTTGGAGCGCCAGATGTAGGGTCCAGCCCTACGGGGCTTTGCAGGTGTTCTCCCCATGTGCGGAGATGAGAGATTGTAAGAAATAAAGACACAAGACAAAAGAGATAAAGAGAAAACAGCTGGGCCCAGGGTACCACTACCACCAAGATGCGGAGACTGGTAGTGGCCCCGAATGGCTGGGCGAGCTGATATTTATTGCATACAAGACAAAACGGCAGGGTAAGGAGGGTGAGTCCTCCAAGTGATTGATAAGGTCAGGCAAGTCATGTGATCATGGGAAAGGGGGCCCTTCTCTTTTAGGTAGCTGAAGCAGAGAGGGAAGGCAGAATACATCAGTGTTTTCTTCTATGCACTTTTAAGAAAGATCAAAGACTTTAAGACTTTCACTATTTCTTCTACCACTATCTTCTACAAACTTCAAAGAGGAACTAGGACTACAGGAGGAACATGAAAGTGGACAAGGAGCGTGACCATTGAAGCACAGCACCACAGCAAGAGGTTTATGCCTCTGGATGACTGCAGGCAGGGCTGGATACACAAGAAGCTGGTGGAGCAGAGTGTTCCCTGACTCCTCCAAGGAAAGGAGACTCTGTTTCATGGCCTGCTAAGTAACAGGTGCCTTCCCAGGCACTGGCATTACAGCTTGACCAACGAGCCCTCAAGCTGCCCTTATGCAGGTGTGACAGAAGGCTCACCTCTTGCCTTCTAGGTCACTTCCCACAATGTCCCTTCAGCACCTGACCCTATGCCCACCAGTTATTCCTTGGTTATATTAGTAATACAACAAAGAGTAATATTAAAAGCTAATGATTAATAATGTTTATAGTAATGATTGATAATGTCCATGATCATCTCTATATCTAATTTTTATTATAACTGTTCTTATTCTCGCTATTTTCTATATTATACTGAAACAATTTGTGCCTTCAATCTCTTGCCTTGGCACCTGGGTAATCCTTTGCCCACATATAGTCACCCTGAATCTCTCTACTGAGACACTGCGTAAATAAATACATATACTTTAGTCAATTTTAGACAGTTTCTTGAGGTTTCCATGTGTCAACTGTTAGCTTTTTAATCCACTATCTTGCTGAAACCATTTTGTGAAAATTTTCATGACTTTATAATATTACATTATGTCAATATATAATAAGTTACCTATTTCTCTTTTTTTTGTTTGTTTCATCAGAAAGCAAATGGAAGCAATCAGGGCATTGCAAAATAACTCAAAGATATTGGTCATGCATGATGCAAACAACAATCATGTTTTAATCTGCCCTCTAAAGGCAGAAACAAGTAATTTCTAGTTTTTCTTTATGAATAATGTTAGCAAGAGCACTTTACAATAGCCTCTATTAAAACTGGCTAGAAGAAAAAAAGGCACTGTTTGCATATTGCAAATGATGTCCAAAGTCCAAAGGCTGTTAATAATCAATACTCCAATAATCAGATTTTCTTTTTCATTTGCACCCTATTTAGGATTATATCTTTATCAGTACTGTACCTTCATCAGCAATGAATATTCTTACAGTGCAAAAAAGAAAGAAACAATAAATTTGCTGAGGAAAAAAGCAAAAACACCATTTTTGGGGGGTTTTAACTTTAATTTTTTATTGAGGGTAATCTTTTTAAAGAACTTGTAGTCATTTTTTAAGATTGTGTGTGTAAGAGAAAGAAAGATGAAAGTTGGTTAGTTATTTCAAATGATTCACAATAAATGACATCATCATGGCACAAACAAAACAAAAAACATTTGTAGCTGGAGGTTGTTATAGCCACACATACAGTCATAATTTGTTCTGAAATATCTTTGAGTAATTGAATAATTTTTGTAATATATAGAGATTCTGAAAAGCAAAACTACTTCAGAGATAAAAGAATGAGTTTATTTGTAAAATGCTTTACTTAAGAATTTTATGGGAGCCAAGATGGCCGAATAGGAACAGCTCCGGTCTACAGCTCCCAGCGCGAGAGACGCAGAAGACGGGTGATTTCTGCATTTCCATCTGAGGTACCGTGTTCATCTCACTAGAGAGTGCCAGACAGTGGGCGCAGGTCAGTGGGTGAGCGCACCGTGCGCCAGCCGAAGCAGGGGCGAGGCATTGCCTCACTCGGGAAGCGCAAGGGGTCAGGGAGTTCCCCTTCCAGGGGTGACAGATGGCACCTGGAAAATCGGGCCACTCCCACCTGAACACTGTGCTTTTCTGACAGGCTTAGGAAACGGTGCCCCAGGAGAGTATAGCCCGCACCTGGCTCAGAGGGTCCTACACCCACGGAGTCTCGCTGATTGCTAGCACAGCAGTCTGAGATCAAACAGCAAGTCAGCAGCGAGGCTGGGGGAGGGGCGCCCGCCATTGCCCAGGCTCGCTTAGGTAAACAAAGCAGCCTGGAAGCTTGAACTGGGTGGAGCCCACCACAGCTCAAGGAGGCCTGCCTGCCTCCATAGGCTCCACCTCTGGGGGCAGGACACAGACAAACAAAAAGACAGCAGTAACCTCTGCAGACTTAAATGTCCCTGTCTGACAGCTGTGAGGAGAGCAGTGGTTCTCCCAGCAAGCAGCTGGAGATCTGAGAATGGGCTGACTGCCTCCTCAAGTGGGTCCCTGACCCCTGACCCCCAAGCAGCCTAACTTGGAGGCACCCCCCAGCAGGGGAAGACTGACACCTCACACGGCCGGCCAGGTACTCCAACAGACCTGCAGCTGAGGGTTCTGTCTGTTAGAAGGAAAACTAACAGAAAGGACATCCACACCAAAAACCCATCTGTACATCACCATCATCAAAGACCAAAAGTAGATAAAACCACAAAGATGGGGAAAAAACAGAGCAGAAAAACTGGAAACTCTAAAAACCAGAGTACCTCTCCTCCTCCAAAGGAACGCAGTTCCTCACCAGCAACGGAACAAAGCTGGACGGAGAATGACTTTGACGAGCTGAGAGAAGAAGGCTTCAGACGATCAAATTACTCCGAGCTACGGGAGGATATTCAAACCAAAGGCAAAGAAGTTGAAAACTTTGAAAAAAATTTAGAAGAATGTATAACTAGAATAACCAATACAGAGAAGTGCTTAAAGGAGCTGATGGAGTTGAAAACCAAGGCTCGAGAACTACGTGAAGAATGCAGAAGCCTCAGGAGCCGATGAGATCAAATGGAAGAAAGGGTATCAGCCCTGGAAGATGAAATGAATGAAATGAAGCAAGAAGGGAAGTTTAGAGAAAAAAGAATGAAAAGAAACGAGCAAAGCCTCCAAGAAATGTGGGACTATGTGAAAAGACCAAATCTACGTCTGATTGGTGTACCTGAAAGTGATGGGGAGAATGGAAACAAGTTGGAAAACACTCTGCAGGATATTATCCAGGAGAACTTCCCCAATCTAGCAAGGCAGGCCAACATTCAGATTCAGGAAATACAGAGAACGCCACAAAGATACTCCTTGAGAAGAGCAACTCCAAGACACGTAATTGTCAGATTCACCAAAGTTGAAATGAAGGAAAAAATGTTAAGGTCAGCCAGAGAGAAAGGTCGGGTTACCATCAAAGGGAAGCCCATCAGACTAACAGCGGATCTCTTGGCAGAAACCCTACAAGCCAGAAGAGAGTGGGGGCCAATATTCAACATTCTTAAAAGAATTTTCAACCCAGAATTTCATATCCTGCCAAACTAAGCTTCATAAGTGAAGGAGAAATAAAATACTTTACAGACAAGCAAATGCTGAGAGATTTTGTCACACCAGGCCTGCCCTAAAAGAGCTCCTGAAGGAAGTGCTAAACATGGAAAGGCACAACCGGTACCAGCCACTGCAAAATCATACCGAAATGTAAAGAACATCGAGACTAGGAAGAGACTGCATCAACTAACGAGCAAAATATCCAGCTAACATCATAATGACAGGATCAAATTCACACATAACAATATTAACTTTAAATGTAAATGGACTAAATGCTCCAATTAAAAGACACAGACTGGCAAACTGGATAAAGACTCAAGACCCATCAGTGTGCTGTATTCAGGAAACCCATCTCACGTGCAGAGACACACATAGGCTCAAAATAAAAGGATGGAGGAAGATCTACCAAGCAAATGGAAAACAAAAAAAGGCAGGGGTTGCAATCCTAGTCTCGGATAAAACAGACTTTAAACCAACAAAGATCAAGAGACAAAGAAGGCCATTACATAATGGTAAAGGGATTAATTCAACAAGAAGAGCTAACTATCCTAAATATATATGCACCCAATACAGGAGCACCCAGATTCATAAAGCAAGTCCTGAGTGACCTACAAAGAGACTTAGACTCCCACACATTAATAATGGGAGACTTTAACACCCCACTATCAACACTAGACAGATCAACGAGACAGAAAGTCAACAAGGATACCCAGGAATTGAACTCAGCTCTGCACCAAGCAGACCTAATAGACATCTACAGAACTCTCCACCCCAAATCAACAGAATATACATTTTTTTCAGCACCACACCACACCTATTCCAAAATTGACCATATACTTGGAAGTAAAGCTCTCAATAAATGTAAAAGAACACAAATTGTAACAAACTGTCTCTCAGATCACAGTGCAATCAAGCTAGAACTCAGGATTAAGAATCTCACTCAAAACCGCTCAACTACATGGAAACTGAACAACCTGCTCCTGAATGACTACTGGGTACATAACGAAATGAAGGCAGAAATAAAGATGTTCTTTGAAACCAACGAGAACCAAGACACAACATACCAGAATCTCTGGGATGCATTCAAAGCAGTGTGTAGAGGGAAATTTATAGCACTAAATGCCCACAAGAGAAAGCAGGAAAGATCCAAAATTGACACCCTATCATCACAATTAAAAGAACTAGAAAAGCAAGAGCAAACACATTCAAAAGCTAGCAGAAGGCAAGAAATAACTAAAATCAGAGCAGAACTGAAGGAAATAGAGACACAAAAAACCCTTCAAAAAATAAATGAATCCAGGAGCTGGTTTTTTGAAAGGATCAACAAAATTGATAGACTGCTAGCAAGATTAATAAAGAAAAAAAGAAGAATCAAATAGATGCAATAAAAAATGATAAAGGGGATATCACCACCGATCCCACAGAAATACAAACTACCATCAGAGAATATTACAAACACCTCTATGCAAATAAACTAGAAAATCTAGAAGAAATGGATAAATTCCTCAACACATACACCCTCCCAAGACTAAACCAGGAAGAAGTTGAATCTCTGAATAGACCAATAACAGGAGCTGAAATTGTGGCAATAATCAATAGCTTACCAACCAAAAAAAGTCCAGGTCCAGATGGATTCACAGCCGAATTCTACCAGAGGTACAAGGAGGAGCTGGTACCATTCCTTCTGAAACTATTCCAATCAATAGAAACAGAGGGAATCCTCCCTAACTCATTTTATGAGGCCAGCATCATCCTCATACCAAAGCCTGGCAGAGACACAACAAAAAAAGAGAATTTTAGACCAATATCCTTGATGAACATTGATGCAAAAATCCTCAATAAAATGCTGGCAAACAGAATCCAGCAGCACATCAAAAAGCTTATCCACCATGATCAAGTGGGCTTCATCCCTGGGATGCAAGGCTGGTTCAATATATGCAAATCAATAAATGTAATCCAGCATATAAACAGAACGAAAGACAAAAACCACATGATTATCTCAATAGATGCAGAAAAGGCCTTTGACAAAATTCAACAACCCTTCATGCTAAAAACTCTCAATAAATTAGGAATTGATGGGACGTATCTCAAAATAATAAGAGCTATTTATGACAAACCCACAGCTAATATCATACTGAATGGGCAAAAACTGGAAGCATTCCCTTTGAAAACTGGCACAAGACAGGGATGCCCTCTCTCACCACTTCTATTCAACAGAGTGTTGGAAGTTCTGGCCAGGGCAATTAGGCAGGAGAAGGAAATCAAGGGTATTCAATTAGGAAAAGAGGAAGTCAAATTGTCCCTGTTTGCAGATGACATGATAGTATATCTAGAAAACCCCATTGTCTCAGCCCAAAATCTCCTTAAGCTGATAAGCAACTTCAGCAAAGTCTCAGGATACAAAATCAATGTGCAAAAATCACAAGCATTCTTATACATCAATAACAGACAAACAGAGAGCCAAATCATGAGTGAACTCCCATTCACAATTGCTTCAAAGAGAATAAAATACCTAGGAATCCAACTTACAAGGGATGTGAAAGACCTCTTCAAGGAGAACTACAAACCACTGCTCAAGGAAATAAAAGAGGATACAAACAAATGGAAGAACATTCCATGCTCATGGGTAGGAAGAATCAAAATCATGAAAATGGCCATCCTTCCCAAGGTAATTTACAGATTCAATGCCATCCCCATCAAGCTACCAATGACTTTCTTCACAGAATTGGAAAAAACTACTTTAAAGGTCATATGGAACCAAAAAAGAGCCCGCATCGCCAAGTCGATCCTAAGCCAAAAGAACAAAGCTGGAGGCATCACACTACCTGACTTCAAACTATACTACAAGGCTACAGTAACCAAAACAGCATGGTACTGGTACCAAAGCAGAGATATAGATCAATGGAACAGAACAGAGCCATCAGAAATAATGCCACATATCTACAAGTATCTGATCTTTGACAAACCTGACAAAAACAAGAAATGGGGAAAGGATTCCCTATTTAATAAATGGTGCTGGGAAAACTGGCTAGCCATATGTAGAAAGCTGAAACTGGATCCCTTCCTTACACCTTATACAAAAATCAATTCAAGATGGATTAAAGACCTAAATGTTAGACCTAAAACCATAAAAACCCTAGAAGAAAACCTAGGCATTACCATTCAGGACATAGGCATGGGCAAGGACTTCATGTCTAAAACACCAAAAGCAATGGCAACAAAAGCCAAAATTGACAAATGGGATCTAATTAAACTCAAGAGCTTCTACACAGCAAAAGAAACTACCATCAGAGTGAACAGGCCACCTACAAAATGGGAGAAAATTTTCGCAACCCACTCATCTGACAAAGGGCTAATATCCAGAATCTACAATGAACTCCAACAAATTTACAAGAAAAAAACAAACAACCCCATCAAAAAGTGGGCGAAGGACATGAACAGACACTTCTCAAAAGAAGACATTTATGCAGCCAAAAAACACATGAAAAAATGCTCACTATCACTGGCCATCAGAGAAATGCAAATCAAAACCACAATGAGATACCATCTCACACCAGTTAGAATGGCAATCATTAAAAAGTCAGGAAACAACAGGTGCTGGAGAGGATGTGGAGAAATAGGAACACTTTTACACTGTTGGTGGGACTGTAAACTAGTTCAACCCTTGTGGAAGTCAGTGTGGCGATTCCTCAGGGATCTAGAACCAGAAATTCCATTCGACCCAGCCATCCCATTACTGGGTATATACCCAAAGGACTATATATCATGCTGCTATAAAGACACATGCACATGTATGTTTATTGCGGCATTATTCACAATAGCAAAGACTTGGAACCAACCGAAATGTCCAACAATGATAGACTGGATTAAGAAAATGTGGCACATATACACCATGGAATACTATGCAGCCATAAAAAATGATGAGTTCACGTCCTTTGTAGGGACATGGATGAAATTGGAAATCATCATTCTCAGTAAACTATCGCAAGAACAAAAAACCAAACACCGCATATTCTCACTCATAGGTGGGAATTGAACAATGAGAACACATGGACACAGGAAGGAGAACATCACACTCTGGGGACTGTTGTGGGGTGGGGGGAGGGGGGAGGGATAGCATTGGGAGATATACCTAATGCTAGATGACGACTTGGTGGGTGCAGCGCACCAGCATGGCACATGTATACATATGTAACTTACCTGCACATTGCGCACATGTACCATAAAACCTAAAGTATAATAATAACAATAATAATAATAATAATAAAAGAAAAAAAAAACTTTAAAATTTATGTGAATTTAACTTCTTAGCACTGGACCATTGTGACTGATTAATATATTTTAATTAATATGTTTTAATTTTAATTAATGTATTTTAATTATCCTCACATAATAAAATTTGACCAAAAAAAAAAAAATTTTATTAGAGAAGAAACAATTGAACTGGATTCAGTTTTCTTCACAACCAGCATAAGATGGCATGCATACTTTCTTTTACATGCTATTGGTTAACCATTAGGCAGTGTGCTGAGGGCATTGCCTCCATTGATTTTATAACCTGTGAGGGAAGAAAGAAACATTTGCTAGCCAGCTGAGTGACAGTGATGGATTCAAAACATCAGTGTTTGAAGCTAAATGATGGTCACTTCATGCTTGTCCTGGGATTTGGCACCTATGCACCTCCAGAGGTAATAATAATGTTTTTAGTGCAGAGAGTTGGAAAGAGCAAAGCCAGAATAAGTGGGAGCTGACCTGGGTTGTCAGGTTTGTGTTCGTGTGTTACTCTGCATGACTCCAACCTAAGTTTCCCTAGGTTAAAGCCGTACTCTATGTACAAAGAGAAAAGGTCAACCTTTGTTGTGCATTGAAGTCTGGTTGCATGGTCATCTACTGTTTATTTGGGGCACAGTTTTTTTCTTCTTCTATTTATGTTTATTTCATAGCTTGTCAGAATCCATGAAACTCAGCAGTGAAAAACACTGCCTGCCTATTCCTCTCTTGGAAATTGATGGCAATAGAAGTGGTTTCTCTGTTTCCTTCTATATTGAAGAAATCTTTTCTTCTTCTAAGAAGACATAATACAGAAGAATTTTTATGGCAAAACTTAGTGGAGATGGGGTGCCTGAAATATGTTGGGAGAGTATCACTGTTCTGATATGCGGCCTTGAGCACCACATGGTAATACTGGACCTGGACTAAAGAGAATTTCCCATGTACTACTCTCACCTCTGAGAAAATTACCAGAGGATATAAAATATCCTCATTTTAAGAAAAAAAAAACAACTAGAACCTAACAAGGTAAGTTTAAATTATTGGTCTTTGTTCATATGCATCAGATTTGTAACAAAATGGTAAGAGGGGGTCCTCTGACACAAACATGGGCAAAATGGAGACTTTATTTTCTAGACTAAACTATTTCTACACTGGAAGAAAACTTGTATTCCAAGACTGTCCTGAGACTACTATGTTTGTGATTAGGGACTAGATACATGAAATTTGAGTCTCACTTTTCTCTCTATCAGTGTGTTCTGTGCAACATCACTGGGAGAGGACTCATAGGAGTTTGCACTGTATTCCTTCTATAATTCCTTCCATGTACCTTTGTCCCTGTGTTAATTTCACTTTATTAAAAGTATTTAGGACTATATCTGTAACTACAGGTTGAGGTCAGTGTGGGTTAACCTGTGCCTCTGCTCTCCTGACTCCATGGAACTTTCCAGAGGAGCCAACATCATTGCCAAATCTGCACCTTCCATGTAGGCCTGGTGTTCTTACTACTATCTAGTGGACATGCTGTGGATACTGCCCATGTGGCCGTATTGGATGTTTCCAAATCTGTGCTTATATCACATTCTCCCAAACCTGCTCAGCTCCTTATTAGATCAGAAACATTTCCATCAACCTTGTGGTCCAGGTGCCAATTCCCACCTTCTCCATATGGAATTGCTCACTAAATCCTGTCAATTCGGTGTCTTTACTCATTTCTTTTTTCTCTTTGGATGTTTGCACATGACCCAAACACTGTATTTGCTTCCAGAAAGGCTGCCTTAGCAGAGTGAATAGGAGCACTTGGATTTAATTTTCTGCAATATGGAGATCTCAATTCTGAGAATAATGAAATTTTAAAATTAAAGAAAGAGTGTGGATGCAAAAGCCCCTTTGTTGGAGATAATCTATAGCCAACAAAAGGCATTTACTATTTCTTCATGCTTTGAAGGTTTTAGTAGTCATAGACAGTAACTCATGTAATGAGGGAAAACAGAAGTTATGTAACTGCTGGCAGTGGAGATTTTAACAAGTAATAGAGATGATGAGATAATGTGTGAAAAACATAACCACAATGGCACATTGTAAGAACTCAAAAACTGGTAGATACCATTGTTGATATTTTATTAATATAGAGGAAAATAAAACATAAAAAGGAAATTATTAAATGAAAGGAAGAATAGCAAGCATTTGTAATTCTTACCACCAATGAAATATTTAAGGATAAGCAGGCATTTGTTTTTCCCTTTATTTTTTGTGCTATTTCTACATATACATTTTTAATGCATTGCATATTCCTGGATATTGGACCCTGTATCATATACAACAGTTTACATTTCTGAAACTTACCAAATATGTTTCATATGGTAGGCAGGCAGTAGGTAATAAATAAAGTGATAAAAGAAGCCTAATTGCTACCAGTAGCCATTCACACTCAAAATTATTTGTTAGTGATGAGCGTATAACTTGCCCCTTCTTCTTCAAAGTAGGGCAGAAAGAGTTCCTACTTTCATTGGGAATTTGAAATAGAAAAGGTCAGAATGATTCTTTGCTCTGTAGGCAGATGTACAGGAATATTTTTGAAGATTTGACTGTGTGTGTGTTTTGTTTGTTTGTTTGTTTGTTTTGAGACAGAGTTTCACTCTTGTTGCCCAGGCTGGGGTGCAATGGCATGGTCTCAGCTAACTGCAACCTCCTCCTCCTGCATTCAAATGATTCTCCTGCCTCGGCCTCCCAAATAGCTGCGATTACAGGTGCCCACCACCATACCCGGATAATTTTTGTATTTTTTAGTAGAGACGAGGTTTCACCATGTTGGTCAGGCTGGTCTCAAACTCCTGACTTCAGGTGATACAACCACCTACCTCAGCCTCCCAAAGTGCTGGGATTACAGGCGTGAGCCACTGGGCCCGGTGGAATTTGTGTTTTATGTATTAAGTTTCAGGCAGGGGAGTAGAATTGAGTAATTTATTATTTTGATAATACAGATACTATAAAGTCGTGTTCATCAAAGTAAAAAATGCAGACACTCCAGCAATCAGAAAATGAACTTCTTAACATCCACACTAATGGCAGCTTCCTAGAAATCACTGTGCTACCCCCGCCCAATAATGGAATCATTGCAGTTCTTATCATGCATTATCCTTTCTTCTTCAGTCTTGCTGGCCACCCTGATTATCCATTTTCAGACAAATATTAACATGGAGGACTTTGCGTAGAGTTCTACCAGAGGCCCTGTGTGTAGATGGTGACGCAGAGGACATCTTTATGCTAGTTATTGGACATACCGCCTTTGGCTAAATCTACCCTGCTTAGAGACTTCAGTTAGCCGAATATAAATTCATAGGCCATAAGGGAAAGATAATAAATTTGTTTTCCTTGAAAAAATTGAGTGCTGTCTTCTAAAGATTCTTTACCTACTTTGGTCTCCATTATTGTATGTTTTCTTTCTTTCTGACTCATTAGCTCAAAAAGGGTGATGTGCTTATAAGTTAGGATCAGGGGGTGGTGTGTCTGGAATTGGTGGGTTCTTGGTGTCACTGACTTCAAGAATGAAGCTGCAGACCCTCGTGGTGAGTGTTACAGTTCTTAAAGGCAGCATGTCCGGAGTTTGTTCCTTCTGATGTTTGGATGTGTTCGGAGTTTCTTCCTTCTGGTGGGTGCATGGTCTCGTTGACTCAGGAGTGAAGCTGCAAACCTTCGCGGTGAGTGTTACAGCTCTTAAGATGGCACGTCTGGAGTTCGTTCCTCCCAGTGGGTTCTTGGTCTTGCTGGCTGCAGGAGTGAAGCTGCAGACCTTCATGGTGTTACAGCTCATAAAGGCAGTGTGGACCCAGAGAGTGAGCAGTAGCAAGAATTATTGCAAAGAGCGAAAGAACAAAGCTTCCACAGGGTGGAAGGGGACCCCAGTGAGTTGCCACTGCTGGCTTGCACAGCCCGCTTTTATTCTCTTATCTGGCCCCACCTACATCCTGCTGATTGGTCCATTTTACAGAGAGCCTAGTGGTCTGTTTTACAGAGAGCTGATTGGTCCGTTTTGATGGAGCTGATTGGTGCATTTACAATCCCTGAGCTAGACACAAAGGTTCTCCAAGTCCCCACTAGAGTGGCTAGATACAGAGTGTTGACTGGTGCATTCACAAACCCTGAGCTAGACACGGGGTGCTGATTGGTATGTTTACAAACCTTCAGCTAGATACAGAGTGCCATTTGGTGTATTTACAGTCCCTTAGCTAGACATAAAGGTTCTCCAAGTCCCCACCAGACTCAGGAGCCCAGCTGGCTTCACCCAGTGGATCCTACACCGGGGCTGCAGGTGGAGCTGCCTGCCAGTCCTGTGCTGCGCGTCAGCACTCCTTAGCCCTTGGATGGTCGATGGGACTGGGTGCCGTGGAGCAGGGGGCGGCGCTTGTCGGGGAGGCTCCGGCCGCACAGGAGCCCACGGACAGTGGGGAGGCTCATGCATGGTGGGCTGCAGGTCCCAAGCCCTGCCCTGTGGGGAGGCAGCTAAGGCCCAGTGAGAAATTGAACACAGCAGCTGCTGGGCCAGGTGCTAAGCCCCTCACTGCCCAGGGCTTGCGGGCTGGCTGGCCGCTCGGAGTGTGGGGCCCGCTGAGCCCATGCCCACCCGTAACTCACGCTGGCCCACAAGCGCAGTGTGCAGCCCGGGTTCCTGCCCGAGCCTCTCCTTCCACACCTCCCTGCAAGCTGAGGGAGCCGGCTCTGGCCTTGGCCAGCCCAGAAAGGGGATCCCACAGTGCAGCGGCAGGCTGGAGGGCTCCTCAAGTGTGGCCAGAGTGGGCACCAAGGCCGAGGAGGTGCCGAGAGTGAGCGAGGACTGCGAGGGCTGCCAGCATGTTATCACCTCTCAGTGGGAGATGATGACAACCATTTTATAGACATTTTTGAGGTGGGCATGGATGATTCCCAGCTTCTGAAGAAGGAACTGGTGACAGGTATATATCAGTGCATCTTTAGCTACTTGAGGAACAAGAACACACACAGCATGGAGTCTGGAGGGTGAAGGCTATTGACAGGATGACCAGGAATCCATGGGCTTCCTCCAGCAGTGCAGGGATCAGAGCTCCCAGAGCCTAGGAATGAGGCATCCCTATGGGAGGGGTGTTCAGTGAGGAGGGAGAGCACACACCCAGGAGAAATGATTAGAGGTCAGATATGGAAGAGGTTTAGAAAGAGGGAGTTGAGTACATGTATGCTTGGAAAAACACATTGGCACCATTTTGGGATAATTATATGCTGTGCATAAAAGGAAGCTCTCCACAATCCTTCAAGAAACCCCAGAGCTGAGAGTCAGGCCTGGACCTCTGTTGCCCAGTTACAGTATTGACCCTATTAAGCTGTGGTAGGACAGGACATTGAAGACACCATTGACTGATCAGATTCCCCTAACTACCAACCCATCTTTAGAAAATATTCTTAGATTCCAGAAATATACTATTTATTATACTTGATCTTTTTAAATGTTTCATACATAAAATAAGGCATGCTTATAAGTATGAAAGACAAAATGTCTTAAAGCCATTATATATTACTCTCAAATTAAGGTCAAAATGGTGAATAATACATCTAATAAAGCAAACTCTCCAAAATCCCAAAAATCTTTTGGAAACAGTGTCCGCAAAATTGCACAATGTTTTCAAACTTTAGTAAATGTTAGGAACAACTCTTACAAAGACATGTAATTCTTTTACATAGTTTTTAGGGGTACGAAGTAAATCAGCTAATCATGGGGACATAAATTTTCATTTCAGAAAACTCTTTTGAGAACTTGGGATACCCTGGTGAAAGTATTTTGAGGACAGTGGTTTTTGACCTGGGCACACTAACATTTTCACTCTCAACTGTTCTTACTCTGGCGGCCACCTTAACCCCATCAAAGAGGCTTTCTCAAGCCAGGTCTCCCAGCACGTTTTGCAGCCCACAGTCTTTCCTTAAACTATGTATTCCTTAAAATTGAGGGAGGCTATAAACTTTGGAGTGCCCTAGGCCAATTTCTTGGACTGTTTTCTGTCTACACTCATTCCCTTGATGATCTCTGGCTTTAAATACTACCTCTAGGTTGAGAAACACTCCAAAAATATTTGTAGCTGAGCTTTTCCTTCCAAACTCCAGGACAGAACATAACAATGTGTGCTCTACATCTCCGTGTTAGTGTCTAATGGACATTCACCCTTAGCATGTCTCAAGCAAACCATGTAAACCACTGCCATCCTGTTCCACCTGAAGTTTATTATTTTAACTAATAATTATTTCACATCTCATAAGGTTGATTGATGTAATTACCAAGAAAAGAGTGACATTTTCTCAAAACTTAAAGGTCAAGTGTGTAACTCCTAAGAAAAATTTTAAATGTCAAATTTCTTTAGTGTGCATAAAATGTCTTTCCAGATGTGAAATAATCATTAGGGCAGTCATTTGTAAATACTAAATCTGCTATAGGCTTATTCCAGCCAGTTCTTTACTTAGCCCTCTATTTCCACAAAACTCTTAGTAAAAAAGAAAAAAAGAAAAAAGAAAAGAAAACTTGTAATTTCTCAAAGCTCAACACTTGGTCTTCCGGAACACTTGGGAATGTTACAAAATTGTATAGGGACCTCCAATCCCTGATTCATTATTTTTTTCTCTACAAGAAATGCTGAAGTGAATAATTCAGGATGAAGGAAAGGAAATAGATAGTAACTAACAGCCATTTAGACCTATAAAGATGTCCTAGTCAATGTGAATACGTGGCAAAATATGAAAACATGTATTTTTGAAATTTTGGAATTGTACTCTATTTTTCTTTAAGATTTAAAATATGAATGTATACAAATAAGTATAATTCTAAGTTAATATGTACACAATGTAGAAAGCTGTAATTAGTGACAAAACAATGTGAAGTGGAGTAAATACCTGGGGAAAGGGAGAGTTTTTATATAAAATTTAAGTTACATTGGCATTGATTCAAAGTAAATTGCTGTAATTTTATTGTATGTCATCCCCACAGCAATCACAGATAATAACTGTGTTAGAATATACTCCACAGGAAATGAGAAAGGAATACCAATGTCATTTTTAAAAAGTCACATAACCTTACAAAACGGTAGTAAAGGTAAATATGAAGGACAAAAAGCTATAGAGAGTGGGAAACATTGAAAATGGCACAAGTAGCCGGGAGCAGTGGTTCATGACTGTTATCCCAGCACTTTGGGAGGCTGAGGCAGGCAGATCACTTGAGGCCAGGAGTTTGAGGCCAACATGGTGGAACCCCATCTCTACTAAAAACACAAAATTAAGCCAGGTGTAGTGGTGCAAGCCTGTAACCCCAGCTACTCATAAGCCCTGGAGGCAGAGGTTGCAGTGAGCCAAGACCATGCCACTGCAATCCACCCTGGAGGACAGAGGTAGTCTCTGTCTCAGGAAAAAGAAAAAATAATAAAGGAAAAGAAAAAGGCACAAGTAACTCTTTACCTGTCAAAAATGACAGTCATGTGTTGTGTAATGCCTGGGCTATCTTCTGAGAAAGGCTCTGTGAGGCAGCTCCATCACTGTGGGGACATGAAAGCATGAAGAGAAAATTCTCTCAATGTCATTGCCTTGTCAACTACGTTTATGTCATATTCTAAATCCTTTGCTGTCATTTCAAGAATGTTTACAGCATCTTCATCAGAAGTGGAATCTATTTCACCAAACCACATTCTTTGTTCATCCATAAAAGTAGCTTCTCATTTGGTAAAATTATATCATGAGATTGCAACCATTCAGTAATATTCAGGCTCCAATTTTAACTATAGTTCTCTTACTATTTCCACTACATCTGCAATTATTTTCTCCACTGAAGTCTTGAATTCCTCAAAGTCATCCACGAGGGTACTAGTACAAAAGCAGGCCCATGGACCAAGGGAACAGTAGAGAAGTCCCAGAAATAATGCTGCACACCTGCAATCATTCAATGAGTGATGCTGTGATAACTAGCTAGCCATGTGTAGAAGATTGAAACTGGAAAGCCTTCCTTACACCGTATTACAAAATCAACTCAAAATATACTAAAACCTTAAGTTTTAAACCTAAAACTATGAAAAACCCTTAAAGATAACCTAGGAAATACCGTTCTGAAATAGACCCTGTCAAAGATTTCATGATGAAGGCACCAACAGCAATTGGAAGAAAAACAGAAAAGACAAGTGGGACATAATAAACTAAACAGCTTCTACACAACAAAAGACACTATCAACAGAATAAACAGACAACCTAAAGAATGGAAGAAAATGTCTACATGCTCTGCATCTGATGAAGGTCCAATATCCAGAATCTACCAGAAACTTAAACAAAATTACAAGCAAAAAGAAAAACAACCCCATTAAAAAGTGGGGAAAATACATGAAGAGATGCTTTTTAAAAGAAGACATACTTGTGGCAAACAAGCATATGAAAAAAATGCTCAACATCACTGATCATTAGAGGAATGTAAATCAAAACCACAATGAGATACCACCTCATACCAGTCAGAATGCCTATTATTATACTATGCATCTGATGAAGGTCCAATATCCAGAATCTACAAGAAAGCTAAACAAAATAACAAGCAAAAAAAAAATTAAAAAGTGGGGAAAATACATGAACAGATGCTTTTTAAAAGAAGACGTACTTGTGGCAAACAAGCATATGAAAAAAATGCTCAACATCACTGATCATTAGAGAAATGTAAATCAAAACCACAATAAGAAACCATCTCATACCAGTCAGAATGCCTATTACTAAAAAGTCAAAAAATAACAGGTGCTTCTAAGGTTCTAACAAAAAGAGAACACTTATACACTGCTGGTGTATTAGTTCAACCATTGTAGAAAGCAGTGTGGTGATTTCTCAAAGAACTTAAAACAAAATTACTATTCAACACAGCAATCCCATTATTGGGCATATAGCTAAAAGAATATAAATCAGTCTATCATAAAGACACATGCATACATATGTTCATTATAACACTGTTCACAATAGCATAGTCATGGAATCAAATTAAATGCCTGTCAACACCAGACTGGATAAAGAAAGCTTTACATTCTCACAAAATTTATATACCACCTTTTAACCTCCAAGATGATGATATTAGGAGGTTGGTACTTAGGAGTTGATTGTGTTACTGGACGAGGGTGTCCAGGTTCTTGGCTTCTTGAACAAAGAATTGGACAAAATGCACCAAAAAAAGCAAGGAAAGAATGAAGCAGCAAAAGGAGATATTTATTAAAAATGAAAGTACACTTCACAGTGTGGGAGTGGCCATGAGCATAGGGCCCCATTACAGAATTTGTGGGGCTTTAAATACACTCTGGGGGTTTCCATTGGTTACTTGCTGTATGTCCTATGTAAATGAAGAGGACAAAGTAAAGTTACAAAGTCATTTATTCAGCATATACCCTATGGAAAGGATATTTCCTGTCATAGCTGAAGTGTTAATTGGCCTTATGTTCCCTGCCTCCAGACATTATTTTCTTGACTCATTTCCCCACTGAGAGACGTGATCCTCACAAATCTTTATGGGAGGCAGAGGGACAGCTGGTCTTTCTTTTGTAGCTGCTTCATGCTGGCTTGGGGTGTAGTCCCTACCTACTGAGGATCACAGAACTCACTCTCTGCTCTGTCTAGTGAAGGCAGGGTATCTTCTTGATGGCCAGGGGTGGTGTCTTTACCTGGAATTGGCTGGAGCCTTTGTTGCATGATCATCTGAAGCTAGATGGTCTCTAGGTGAGAGGAAATGAATTTGGTTAAAACATTTAATGGGAACTTCAGGGGTGGATACCTATACTGTCGAGAATGTTTGTTATAGAGATTTGCAGGAGACAGACAAAATTTTGTCTGTGGTGTGTTCTAGGATCTGTGTGTTTCCTTAAAATCTTAGAACTAGTGACTCCATTTTGGTTTGGTTTGGTCTGTTGAGGCTTAGTGCGTGAGCCCAGTCCAAAACAATGGCCTCCTATAATTTTGTTTTAAAAATTTCCCCTTTTTGATCAGTTTCTCACTTAGGTGAGAATGTGACCAAAACTTAAGGCCTTAGTGCCACTCTCAGCTACCATCATTTTGGGTTTTCCATCTCAATATGTCATTGACAGGTTACAGTGCCCCCGTGGTTGCACATTTCTTTCAACTCTTGTCATTCCAGTCTAAGAGAGACCATATGACATCCTAGTGATGGTTGCATATAAGCACTTAAAACCTTTGAGAGAATATAGCGTACCAAGGAGACTATTATTATGATTATTCGGAGGATAATACCTAGAGTTTGGAGTATGGTCCTCATCCAAAGTTCCCATAAGCCAAACCTCCTAAAATAGAATAGATTAAAGAATGAGCTAGATAAAGAGTCTACTCACTTAACTTAGTAGTCTCATCTCCTTCACTGAATTTCCATAATCTTCATTTAATGTATTTTTCCATAGGTCATAAGTGCCAGCTGCAGCATAGATACTTTTCTGTTCATCCAATTCTATTATAACTTTCACAAAAGAATTTAAAGTCTGTTGTTTAACTGTAGCCTTTACAGTAAAATTTGCTATAGAGCATATAATGGGGGATACATTTCTGTGCATTGCTTCTCTACTCTAAACCATGGAAAAAGCACTTAACAAATGATGCCCTTCTAGAAGAGTGAAGGCCTCCTGGCAATGTTCTCTTTAACCCATGGTGTGGATTAAGAGGAGTGAATCAATGTTTGTTTGTTTGTTTTTGAATGATTATTAGGCAACATATGTACCATTAAAGTTTCTTACGTACATTGGGCCTTTCTCCTTTATCTACCAAAGTATAAGTTTATCCATTTATAAGGCTGGCTGCAAATTCCTTAACAAACAAAAGTACACCCCATAAGTGCACATAACAGATCCCTTTGACATTTCTATTGTTCAGAGAGGCATAAGCAAAAAAAATAATAAAAGATAAGAATTTCATGACAGTAGAAGTGTTAATCTGTTAACTTGGGAAAAGATATTCACATGAAGGATGCCATCTTCATTTTGGGAGAAATTTCCCTGGTTAGTTTTACCTTAAGGGCTCCAATGAGTGTACAATTCCAAGAGTGTGGAGGGAACTTTCTCAGATGTGAGATTATGTACCCAAAGTTCAAGGTCCCAAAGTTTTGTTGTAGTGCGGATGGCAAGATTTTCTGATGTTCTCAGAAGATCCAAACAATTGAAAGCTTTTTTTACCTGGTGAAAATATACTGTAGCATAATAATCTACCATTATAACATCAGCCCTCTTGCATGGGAAAGCTTTTATACAACAAGAAAACATGCATTGAAAATAACAACTGAATGACATCCTTTTATAAAATGTCTAAATGGCCCACTAGGTGACCGAATGTACCTGAAGCTTTGTTTTCCCAGGAATATGGGTCCAAACAATAGTTACAAACTATTTTAGTAATTGGTAAGTTACCACACCAATATATTCAAATTGGATTATTTTATCTTTCCATGGTGAGTTATGGAATGCAGAACTTTTAATAATAAATGCTTTAAGGACTCAGGAAGGACAATGTGGCCATCCTGGTTCTCCATGAGTCTAAACTTGATTAACATTAGACTTATATCCTCTTGAATACCAGTTGATTCTCCAAATTAGGTGCATTGTACTGATAGCTGATGAGTTACCATGGGTGATTTGACTCAGACCATGGAGTTTATTTGAATTGTATATTTAAACAATTTTAGTAGTAGCTTGTTTAACATGAAAATCTGACAAAGTATTTTCTTGGTATTTGATTAATTTTTTTGTTCTACTTGGATTAGTAACTTTATACAAGAAAATTTGGTTATTTCTATGGTTTATAGTAACATAGTTGATGGCATATAATTAGACATTTGAATTTTAGAAATTCCATATAATCTTGGAACATATATTAGCATTATTCACAAAATATAACCTAAAGAAGATTGAACATCATTTTGGTGATCCCATGTACCTAAACATGTTAAATAATACTGTTTACGTCTTTTCTGGATGTTTTCAGGGGCCATCTGATCCATCCAAAATGCCAGGCATTAGAAAAGACAATTTTGAAACTGAAGTTTGATTTTGGAATTCCAGATTGCTCTAAATTACTTATTTTGCCAAAATGATGACTCAGAAATTTTAAAGAAGCAAAAACCTTTTATAACCTTTTACCAAAAAACAAAAAACAAAACACATTTTACTATTCTTACACATCTTGCATATAAAACTGTTTCTAGTAATCTTAATTACATGTTAATTGTGACTCCTAGTGATTTTAATTGTAATGTAAACCTGCTAAGTTTTGTTCTGATAAGATTAGATTGTTTCCAGCATAGTTAGGGGCACAGCCAACTCCCCATGGAGAGCAGGTGGCAGGGACTCAGGGGGACGTTCAGGCAGGCAGAGGGGAGAAGAGGCAAGACCACAGGGAATGCTGGGAGCCTCCCAAGAAGGCCTCTTTCATCCCAGAAGCCCCGGGGCCATCCTGAGTGGGCTGTCCTCAGGCCTTACCTAGCTGGAAAGCAGGCAAGTTAAACAAATTTCAAACACCAAAGAAGCAGTTTATATGATCTTAAAGCATTTAGCAAACTTAATATTTGAACATAACTTAGATCACATGTTTACATTTTCAAGACAACTGTATTTTACCAATAATCTTTAAAACTGTTTATTTCCTAAAGATTACTCAAGTCACATGAACTAAATAAAAAGCATTACGTTTTTCACTTTTCTGACAAAATATTTGATTTAAGCTCTTACATTATTATTAAACCAATTAATTTAAAACTTTACAGAAGGGACAAATGGTGACTTTTACCTTTCATTTAACCAGTTTGCACAGAACGAAAGAGACCAGAGACTAACTGGTAAGAAATATTCTTTTGTAAGCATGTCTGGTTTCTGGGTTCTTTCTGCCTGAGTGGCCCTAGGGACCCTGCTCAACTGTATGCAGACAAACATATTGCCATGAATTAAGAATATTCACAAATAGTTTACAAATTTTGAAGAAATTAGGCAGAGAGAGAAATAGAATTCAAATTCTATTTACGAAAGTATACGCAACATGCTTAAAGTGTCTAGAAGCCTAAAATCCAAAAAGTTAGTTAGAATTTGATAACTTCTGAATTATACAAAATTATTTTTCTCACTAATAATGTTTTCTGGCACATTTTGTCTACAGAATTATGTGTTAACTAGAATTCTTATCCTTATAACCTAAAACTTAAGTGAAACCCTAGAAAGCAAGAATTCCTGGCCAGGCATGGTGGGTCATGCCTGTAATTCCAGCACTTTGAGAGGCCAGGACAGGTGGATCACTTGAGGTCAGGTGTTCAAGAGCCTGGCCAACATGGTGAAACCCCCTGTCTACTAAAAATACAAAAATTAGCCCAGCATGGTGGCAGGCACCTGTAGTCCCAACTGCTTGGGAGGCTGAAGCATGAGAATCGCTTAAACCCAGGAGGCAGAGGTTGTGGTGAGCTGAGATCACACCATTGCACTCCAGCCTGGGCAATAAGAGGGAAACTCTGTCTTAAAAAAAAAAAAAGCCCTTCCACCTTCTGAGCAGGGCAAATAGTCCCATTCATTCCTAGGTCTTCAGGCAATACCAGGGAGTGACTCCAGCCAATTGCCCTCAATTTTCAAGGAGCTACTAGAAAGCAGTTGTTGAAAGAAAGGCTGAAAATGAAAGAAAGGAAAAAAGAGGAGACCCAGGTCCCTTAAGCAAACTGGTTGGTGGCGGTTAGGTGCCTTCACATGGATTCACATGGACACCCTTAGTTTCCACTGGCCATAGCCAGAATCCTGCAGTTTTCTCTGTGTTTAGGCACTGCCCACCAAAGATCCCAAGTTGGAAAGGAAAAAAGAGAGAGAGAAAGAGAGAGAGAGATTCCCCTGTATGAAACAGAAAGGAAAGGAGAAGAATAAATCCTAAACTTTGTGCCTACCTTCTCCTGGAATTTCTCCTGGCTGGCTCAGCAAAATATGTTACCAGTGGAGGGTGTCCAGGTTCTCAGCATCTTGAACAAAGAATTCGACAAAATGCACAAACAAAGCAAAGAAATAATGAAGCAACAAAAGTAGATATTTATTGAAAATAAAAGTACGCTCCACATTGTGGAAGTGGGGCCTGAGCGTAGTGGCTCGAGGGCCTTGTTACAGAATTTGTGGGGGTTTAAATACTCTCTAGGGATTTTCACTGGTTACCTGGTGTACCCACTATGTAAATGAAGAGGGTGAAGTGAGGTTACAAAGTCATTTACCTGGAATATGCCCTATGGAGAGGATATTTCCTGTCATAGCTGAAGTGTGAATTGGCCTTATGTTCCCTGTCTCCAGACCCTATTTTTCTGCCTCAATTGGATCTTGAGTGTGGAACCATAATAAATGGGATTAGTGTCCTTGTTAAAGAGATTCAAGAGAGAGTTCTTGTCCCTTTTGTGACATGAGGATAGAAAGAGGACAGCTATGTATGAGTCGGGAAGCAGGCCTCACTAGACATTAAATTTGTCTGCACTTGATCTTGAGCTTCTAGCCTCCAGATCTGTGAGAAATCCATGCCTGATATTTATAACTAACCAGTCTGCAGTCTTTTGTTATAGCAGCTGTCATGAACTAAGACAGCGTGTTAGAAGGAGACATAGACTTAACCAGTGTTTTGGGGGTATTTTAGGAGCCCTGATAGGTGATCTTCATGTCAGATTTGCTTCTATGGGATGGTATTGATGGGGTGAAGTGGATTGTCCCAGCTACTCTGGAAACGTTTCTTTTTGTTGCCTCACAAAGGATTTCCACTTATTTACAGAGAATTATATGGCTATACCTTACTGTGATTTATGTTGCTATAACAAAATAACTATAACTGGCTGGTTCTTACACAATAGAGGTATATTTGGCTAATGGCTCCAGAGGCTGGAAATTCCAAGGCCATAGTGATCTCATTGGTTGAGAGCCTTCCTGCTGTGGTGCTCCATGGTGCAAAGCAGGAGAGTAAGAGATCAGGAGCAAGAGAATAAAAAAGCAAGGGAGATCAGTGGCAGAGACTCTCCCTGCTCTCATGGGCTCTGTCTGTTCCCTCTCTACATAATGAGAGTAAAATCCAAACAGCATGAGGACCGAATCAAATATGACAAAGACTCCCTAGAGGCATGTCAGTGCTGGTAACACCTGTTTTTCACAACTCAGTGACTAAGGCACAGACCACCCCACACAGTGGCAAAGATTCTCTTCCTGAACAGAGTTTCCCCAGGCTCCTCTGAGTCTCTTTTTAAATAGGCCTTGCCTTGGTCTGTAAGGATCTGAACACACCCGAACATAATTTCTGACAGTTCAAGGCTACATCGATAGATAACCAAGCCCTGTTAAAGAGCCAGCCTGAGAAAACTCACGGCTTCCAAAAGAATTCAGTATTTGTTCCAGCAATGTCTGAAGAAATGCCTGTCTCCCAGCCTCATAGAGGGCAGGAGTCCAACTTCCCTTAGTTCCAGTTAGCAAACCCAGAGGGACTAATCACATGGCCCAAGCAGCCCCTTCCTACTTTTTGTAATTTTCCACTTGGCTGGTTCCACTCAGTCTCTGCTCAGCCTTTCCCTTCTCCCTCATTTTCTGTTTAAAATGCTGAGTCACCTTGCATAGATCATAGTTCAGTTCAGTTCACCCTGGACCTCTTCTCTACTGCGATATTATGTTACTGGTAAAACCTGTCCTCACCATGTTAATCAGTACCCAACTTTCTTTGTCTTTGACTTTAGCAATAGCAGAATTTGTTTTTTCTGGCTCTTATGATTTAATAGCTACAGACAGGTGGGAATGAAGACCAGCCTATATGACACTTATCTCTGGGTTCTAGTACTATCGAGCAGCAATTTAAGTATTAGGGATTTACAAATGTGTTTAATTTACTGCCAAACCCTGGCATAAGTCAAAATAAATGCTTATATTTGATCAGTAAAATACGAGGTAATGATCCACCTCAGGGAGGAGAGTATGTGACTGCAATTATAATCTTTAAAGCCTTCTGTTTTGAAAGCATGCTTGCTTGAACTTCAAGTTTCTAGGCAAATGTAAGGGTCATTTGTAAAAGCTGAGTTTTTCCTGTTGCCAATAAGGATAGAGACCTTTTCTTCTATGCTCATTTCTTAGACTATTTTCTTAAGAAAAAAAAAATGTATTTGTAAACTCTTCCTTAGTCCCTTTATTATGCATGTCAATTTTTTGAAAAGCTGACTAAGCCTCTTGCCAGAATTGCAACCTGCCAGTGTTGTGTTAAGGGTAAGAGAGACAACTCTTTGGAAACGAAAATATCAAGAAAGATAACTTCCTATCTCCGTGGGCCCCTTGCTCCAAGCTACAACTGCCTGCTTGTCGTGAAGAAATGTTATTTTTCCTTGGGATAAAGGTGACTGTCTAGCACAGAAGGATACCCCAATTACCAGGTGAATTTAGGATGGAGAATGTTATAAAATGTTATAAAAACAATGTTTGAAAGAATCTTATAAAAAATGGTAGTGTTAGGCCTTATTACATGAAGACCAGTTATCATTTATCTCAAGAAGATGCATGTAAGGATTGTATTTCTTGGCTATATAAAGGGGTGAGATTTCTTTCTGTCCTTGTAATCTCTTTAGCATATTACCCATGATGCACATTGCAGCCTGGTTTAATGCTTTTTAAATTTTATTTATTTATTTATTTATTTATTTTCGAGACAGAGTCTTGCTCTTTCGCCCAGGCTAGAGTATAGTGGCACAATCTTGGCTCACCGCAACCTCCGCCTCCCGAGTTCAAGTGATTCACCTGCCTTAGCCTCTGAAGATGCTGGGATTACAGGCACGCACCACCCCACCCAGCTAATTTTTGTATTCTTAGTAGAGGCGGGGTTTCACCATGTTGGCCAGGCTGGTCTCGAACTCTTGACCTCATGATCCGCCTGCCTCAGCCTCCCAAATTGCTGGGATTGCAGGCGTGAGCCACTGCACCCAGCCCTAATGCTTTTTTAATAAGAAAATTATTTTCTTTATTTTCTACTTTATACAGAGTTTTGTAGAATGGCAGGAGATTTCATTTTTAACATTATTCTCCAATATAAAGGAGAACAGACTTGACAGTTGTTGTCCCAAATTAGGTAAAAGATTGAGATTGGAGATCCCCATAGGCCCATAATTTCTACCTTTGGTAACACAATGGAAGACATAGAACAACCCTCCCCTACACAGACTCCTCAGTGGGACAGCCCAATTACATCCACTGTCCTGAGCACATGGACCCCCTTTCTCTCTCAATCTTATCCACGTGACTCAGTGAGCAGCTCCAGCCCAGATCACAGAACCACATGAAGAATTGAAAACCCCACCTTCTCAAGAGGGCCAAGGGCAGAGCATGGACATATTTGATTAATACCAAGGAGACATGAGAAAAATGAAAACATTGCCATGACTGTATTTTGGTATTCCAGAGTTTCTGCCTCGCTGCTATGAAGAACATCACCCTCACCTCGGGTGCTTCTTGTTAGTAATTCTTCTTCCTTGACCTCACCCTGTTCTGTGGTTGTAAATCCCCACTTGTCTTGGTTGAAGGCAGAGTTGAACTTGAAGGAAACCAAAATATTTCACTCTTCGGAAAGGAAGATAAATCTTAGGGCCCCAAAATCACTAAGCTAAAGAAAAAAGTCAAGCTGGGAACTGCTCAGCACAAACTTGCCTCCCATTCTATTCAAAGTCACCCCTCTGCTCACTGAGATAATTACATATTTGATTGCCTCCTTTGCAGAGGCTAACCAGAAACTCAAAAGAATGCAACCATTTGTCTCTTATCTATCTATGACCTGGAAGCCCCCTCCCCACTTCAAGTTGTCCCACCTTTCCGGACTGAACCAATGTTCATCATACATGTGTTGATCGATGTCTCATGTCTCTCTAAAATGTATGATACCAAGCTGTGCCCCAACTACGTTGGACACACGTTCTCAGGACCTCCTGAGGGTGTGTCATGGTCATTTGTCCTCAACCTTGGCAAAATAAACTCTCTATATTAACTGAGACCTCTCTCAGCTTTTGGGGGTCCATACTCTAAAAGAAAGTATTTTGACAAATTTCAAGATGGCCATTCAGAAGGGCAGGAAATACAAGAACAGCTGAAAACTGTCTTTTATGAGAGAGGCTTGCACCTGTAGAGAAACTCTGCTTGGATGCAGCCAGCCTTTCTCTGAGGCTTTCCCTTGGATTTAGGAAAGATTAACTGATGGTCTGACATCTTTAAAGGTCTGAAGAAAACATTTTCCATCTCTTCTCTTAAGTGCTGCTATCTATGAGGTTTCACTGACATAGTGTGCAAGAAAATTAAATTTTGGGACCCCAAACTCTTTTAGCCAAA
Source organism: Pongo abelii (assembly GCF_028885655.2). NCBI lineage: Eukaryota > Metazoa > Chordata > Mammalia > Primates > Hominidae > Pongo > Pongo abelii. The sequence goes on from NC_071993.2 coordinate 5,150,546, forward strand.
GAGAAAATTCTAACCTGGAACTGGGTCACAAAAACCTGCCTCCCTCTTCTGGTTCCTAAATAATATGGCTACAAGATGAAAGGCTACCCACCTCCCCCATATTTTGTCCACAAGGAAATTCCTGGTGAGCTGTTGAAACTTTACCATGGTGATACAAATCCATAGCTTATCTTTACAGTTGCGGTCACCCCACAGACACAAATGCATTTCTGATTGTTCCCCTACCCCACTTTGTGTTATCTTATGTAAAATGCATATTTCCCATATTTTTCCTCTGCCCCCTGTTGTTGACGTGAGAACTGTGTGCTTCTCAATATCCCGCCCTTTCCCCTTTAAATTTGGAGCCCTCAAAATCATCTTCAGAGAAAGGCATAGACCTGTCTCCTGGGTACATCCTCAACTTTGGCAAATAAATCTCCTAAAATTACTGAGACCTGTCTCATCATTCTTTGGTTGACAAAAACAAGACATCTGCTAGCCAGGCCTCTTTTCTCCCTCCCATAACCCATGTTGCCACTACAATCTGTTTTGCCAAGATTTAAACCCCTCTCTCATTTTTTTCTATAAACTTAGATGGTTTACACGTTGCTCTGTGGTTCTCCCCTGCACATGGTCATAAGTTTGTGTGCCTTTTCTCTTTCTAATCTGCTTTTTGTTAGGTGAATTTTTAGTGAACTTCAGAAGGTAGAGAAAATTTTTTCCCTTGGCCCCCACCAGCATGATCGCTCTCCCACAGAAAGACCCAAATGAAGTGGCCCCTACATCTAACGCCATGGCCCCCCTTGAGTGAAGTATTTCTCACTGTGTTTTAGGAAATGTCATAAATAAGTTTTTTTTTTTTTTTTAACACCCTGTTGGACCATAAAGGATTGATCTACTGGTAGACACTTATTCTCAATCAGAGCTTTTCCCAAGGGAATTTGTCATGTGGAAAAAAGCTCAAGGAATGGCCAGGCATTGTGGCTCATGCCTGTAATCCCAGCACTTCGGGAGGCCGAGGCAGGCAAATCACCTGAGGTTGGGAGTTCGAGACCAGCCTGACCAACATGGAGAAACCCTGTCTCTACTAAAAATACAAAATTAGCCGGGCGTGGTGGAGCATGCCTGTAATCCCACCTACTCAGGAGACTGAGGCAGGAGAATCGCTTGAACCCAGGAGGCAGACGTTGTGGTGAGCCAAGATCATGCCATTGCACTCTAACCTGGGCAATAAGAGCGAAACTCTATCTCAAAAAAAAAAAATAGGCAAGGAATATGGGAGTCATGGGGGCTTGGATGTATTACTGGGGGGCTCTAGAGAGATGGAGGAGCCACAGGTTGCTGGGGCTAAGATATCCTGAGCTGCACTGGTTTCTGAGCTATTCAAATCCCAGTTGTTTCACCCTTTATTTTTGGAGTCACCCAGGATCCTTTTAGCAACCACCTTTCACTTGCATTTAAGCCTGTTTTTACTGTTGCAAACACACAAAACACACTTAATAAGATGCTGTAACAGTAGTTCTCAAATCACAGCAACGACTCTAGTAGTTGTATCCTAGGAAATTAAAATTCTGTGTTACCTACTTGCTATGGTTTGATGTGTTCTCCAAAGTCCATGTGTTGGAACTTAATCCTCAATGCAATAGTGTTGAGATGTGGGACCTTTAAGTGATAATTAGGTCATGAGGGATTTGCCTCATTCATGAATTGTTGCTATTATCTCAGAGGCGAGTTAATTATCGGGGATTGAAATCCTGATAAAAAGATGAGTTTGCTCTCTCTGTCTCTCTCTCTCGACTCTAGAATTGTAAAAAACTAATCTCTATTCTGCATAAATTACCCAGTCTCAGGTATTCCATTATATTAGCAGGAAATGTACTAAGACACTACTTTATAAAATTTTGCAATTTCCAGTGTTCCGCTTTTCCTTGATCCGGCTTCATCTACATTTTTCTTTGCTTGTTACTGATGTGAAATTTTCCTGTTGTCTCTCATTTATGGCTTACACTATCACATGCTCTCTACTAATTCATGCCTTCTATTTCCTTCTGTTGTTTTTTGTAAGCATCTCTTTTCATGTATCTCATTTTTAGGCTCTCTAAGACATATCGTAAAACTCACTTGATTCCTCATTATCATGCATGGAGCTCTGTTTGCGGGAAGTTCTCCCTCCTGACCTGCTATGCCATCACCCAGCCAAAGGAGTGCTGCCTTTGCTTTATTTGCACATTCCTGTTTTAAACAGTCATGCCCAGAATTATGTGGCTACTTGGTGCACATAATGAAAAATCTGGTTTTGAAGTCATGTGTAAAATTAAAATATCTTTGTATTTGATTGTCTCACATCCACTGTGGTCTCTGTTTCAGCACCTCATTGGGATCATTAAACTCATTAAATTCTTTACATGAACTTGAATTGTTCATAGAAATCTCTAGCCATTTCCCTGGTTAAACAAGATAATCTTTTTTTTTCACTAAAGAACATTCGTGGTGGTTTAGTGATGAGGTTAATATTCCCCTCTTTTCCACCTCCACATTGGAAAAACCACATTGGACTGAGTTTTGAGGAGCAAAGAACTAATCACTTGACCAAAGGGGCCCTGTATCCCCACAAGCCCTGGGTATTTTTCTCTCATAGAGAGAGGAGGATCTGTATGGATACCTGAAAATGTGATTTTATATATTCTTGGCATCCAGGGGAGAAAAATTAATAAGCAAAGAAGCTACAGTTATCTCCCCAGAAATTAATGGGTCATGTCAAGACTATAGGTTTTCATTTCCTTCTGTTGCTTGTTAGAATGATGTTCTTGTGGGAAACTGGAGTTCCACAATTCCAATTTCTTCATGACTCCCTACCCTAGCTAAGCACTTTATTCTTAAGAGACTGGCACCAAGTCACTTTGTCCTATTATGGAAATGCAAGGTTTGTCTTTTGGATGGATTTCTGAAGACAATGGGTAAAACATTAAAGTTGATTTAATTGCTTGCCTGCCTGGGCAAGGAGTTTGGTTTTTGCTGAACATTCCCCTTAGTAAAATGGCAGGATGGTTTTGTTTGCCATTGAAACGAACCAAACATTTAATCCTTTTCCCTTCAGAGAAAAAAGAAAAAAAAAAAGGTGCAGCTCACTGCCAGCGCTCATTTAGTTTTACATTAACATGTTCTTTGAGGCTGAAGCAAATCTGACTGATTTTCAGTGTAAAAATAACATATAAAAACTGTTCTCAGAGTTATTTCTAAACAGAACTAAGATCAGAATTGTTTGAATCATCAGAATCGTCTCTTTTGAAAAATCGATTCATCAAATGAATCTTCAGCCAACAACTGTTCAAGAAGGATGTAAATATCACAGGTAAGAATTCTACATTTTCTAAGATGTGGCATTGTCAGTGATCTGAAAATATGATTACTGTATTTTGTAAATGGAAATACCATTACAAAAACAGAAAGCTATAAAAGGAATGATGTCTTTTGTTTCCAAAGTCAACATACTAGAGTGATTCAAAAATAATAAGTCAGGTGCGGTGGCTCATGCGTTTAATCCCGACAATTTGGGTGGCTGAGGTGGGTGGATCACTTGAGGTTGGGAGTTCGAGATCAGCCTGGCCAACCTCGTCTGGCCAGTGGATGGTGGTGAAACTTCGTCTCTACTGAAAATACAAAAATTAGGTATGGTGGCACGTGCCTGTAGTCCCCGCTACTCGGGAGGCTGAGGCAGGTAGAATCACTTGAACCTGGGAGGTGGACGTTGCAGTGAACTGATATTGCGCCACTGCACTCCAGCCTGGGCAACAGAGCAAGAATCTGTCTCAAATAATAATAACCATAATTATAATCATAAAAGCGAGATATTTCGTGGCAAAGTTTTCTCAGGGTAAACTGCCACCACAAGTGCCACTGGTGAGTATTCTCAGGTCAAATGGAAAAAGGGTTAAATGCAAGGCACGTCATCAGCAAAGTACAGTACCTGTTTGTGAGTTGATTTTCTCTCCAGTCCGACATATTCCTCAATATGATTTTTAAATGGAATAGGGATCTCACTGGGGGATATGCAAGTAATTTAAATTTGTTCATACATATAGGCAGGGCCCAGAGAGATTAAGAGCACATGTGGTTTAAATGCTGTTATCTCTGCTTTGTGAATAGCGTGGTAAGTTGAAAATATTTGCCACTGAAGCAAGGGACTATTTGCCTCAAGGTTAAATAAGACAAGAAGGGCTTCAGATGCCTGGTTTGCAGTGATGAGTAGAACAGGCCCTTCTGCTGTCGGGTGCAGACATTTCTCCTCCACCTTCTTTAAGGCATTAACACTCACTAGACGTGTTCATCTAAAGGTGTCTCGATAGTGTTAACTCCAGTCTCCTTGTGAGTCTTGCTGACTCACCATGACTAGAGGACTTCGATGGCATGCTAGACCTTCCAGTCACCAGCCTGGATCATTGTACGTGTTCTGAGTTGCACAGGTGTTTTACTTTTGTGCCAGGTGGTTGGAAATAGGCACATAAAATGGAGCCATTTGTTTTAAAATCATTTCATTTATTGATGCTCTTGTCCAGTGTGTCTGAGGGTGGTATCTGCCTTCCCAGGAGGCAGGAGTAGGGCCCCCAGCTGAGGAGCTCATGGTGCACTCTTAGCTTTTAAGACTTGTCATACGGGGTGCAGTAAAATAAAATGTGCTACTCAAAATGTACTTTTTTGGTATATTTTGATCTTGCTCTTAAGAGGGGCTACAATTCAGAGAGGCTGCAGACACAGAAATAGCCCTGAAAAGCTTTCTTCTCTGGCAGAGATTTGACAGAGGATAAAAGCCTTTCTCTGAGGCGCCCCCACCCCCTGCATCTGCCTAATTGGATCAAGGAAAGATTAACTTGCAGGAAAAACAGACTAAGATCCTGATGCTTTAAAGGTCTGACTGAGAAACTTCTCCATAGGCCACTGTCTATCTTCCTGAGGGCAGCTTGGGGAGCCCCTGAGAGACTCACATCTGTGTGGGGAAAGCCTTCGTTCTCCATGCGTACCTCTCCCTCTCCATTACCTGAGACCCCACCTCCCCAAGAGACCCCAAGCCCCTATTCTCTCTGTAGCCTCAGATGTGATGAAATCTTCAATCATCTGGTCCTGCTTGGAGTCTTATATTTGCTGCTCCATGTACATGTATATAAATTTATATGCATTTTATGTTAATTATTCCATTGTCAGTGTGTCTTATGTAATCAAGTCACCAAAACTTCAGAAGGGCGAGGAAAGAAAATTCTCTTTGCGCCTGCAGGGGTATCTGCATGGTGTGCAAACCAGAAAAGTTAAAGGGAAATAATGAATCAGATTCAGGGAATTAGCAAACATGACCTGGACAATGGCAATGAAGGAATTGTGCACGGCCTCTATACTGGTATTTACATAACTGAGGTCCATCAGTGCCAAGGTCTTTGTCTTTTTTCTTCCTTTCCCTCTGACTGCACATGTCCGGTCATAGGCCAAGGTTTAGTAAGAGCATCTGGTTAAGATGCGGAGATGGGAAACACTGTGTGGGAACGTGAATGAGTGTGTGTGAAAATGTTAAAAATCGTGTTGAGAAAAAAATCTTTCCTTGTGCAACTATACTTACTTGCATAATTATCACCTTTAGTTTTGTAATTATAAGATTTCTCAGAGCCTGGCTGGGTGCGGTGGCTGTCTGTAATCCCAGCACGTTGGAAGTCTAAGGCAAGTGGATTGCTTGAGGCCAGGAGTTCATGACCAGCCTGGCCAACGTGGTGAAACCCCATCTTTAATAAAATTACAAAAATTAGCTGGGCATGGTGGCATGCACCTGTAGTCCCAGCTACTCAGGAGGCTGAGGCAGAAGAATCGTTTGAACCCAGGAGGTGCAGGTTGCAGTAAGCTGAGATTGTACCACTGCACCACTCCAGCCTGGGTGATAGAGTGAGACTCCGTCTCAAACAAAAAAAAAAAAAAAAAGAGATTTCACAGAGCCTGCCATTGAATGTGTAGTGTTTAGGAAGGATGGAAGGATCTTAAAGAAGCCACTATCTGTGTCTCACTTTCTTCATAGTGTTAGATGAACTTTCTCATTGACACCTGACAGGAAGAGCCTCTGTATTGGACCACCATGTTTGTGCTCACTGTGTAGTAACAAACCAACACACCAAAATAGCGGGAGTTGCCACTGACAAAGAGTTGAATAATCAAATGATGGCCAAAGGAGGAGGTAGGATGCAACCTCAAATTCACTGCCCCAGGGAGTTTTAGAATGGGGTTTTCAAGGGACTTTTGGCAGATAGAGGGCTGAGGAGTGGGGGGTTGCTGATTAGTTAGGGTGTGGGGGATGAAAACATAAAGATATAGTAAGTGCATTCTAGGATCAAATCAGTTCCTTAAAGTGGGTATTTACACAGGATGGCATCAGTGGATCTGTTGGAATGCATGATCTGGAAAATATGGAAAACTTGAAACTTCTTCACATTACAGAAGTTATCTATAGAAGTTAGGGCCTTGTAATTCAGGCTATAAGCTGTAAGCAGCTATAAGAAAGTGGCCTGTGGGCCCAGCTGGTTAATGTTTACCCTTCTACTCAAAAGCTTATGATTTTGCTAAAAACCTACACATTCATTCAGTTTTATTGATTTTATAAGGATGGTGTCACCTTCATTAAACACATTTGTTCTGAGGGACAGTTGGGCTGCAGTGGCCATTGACTTATGTGGCCAAAATGCTTGCATTAACCAAAAACTTTCTTTCACATGAATAAAAATATTCCTCCAAAATAAGCACTTGATTTTGAGAGTCTCTGAAAAACAATCATTGTATATAATAAGTATATTTTGTGGTTAATGACAACATAATTTTACTTAGGGAAGGCTGTTTCTCTCAGTACATTGTTCAACTTTGGCACCAGCCAACATTCTCAGGACTCACATAAAGCCAACCAACTAAGCAAAATCCTGAATATTGTTCACTAATCCTCATTCTGCCTCCTTTCTAGGTGTGAATTCAAAGGCAGAATTACTCCCCATTTTCTTCCCTCTCCTGTGTCTCTCCCCTGAGGCTTCTCTGCAAAGCATCACTGCCCAGCTTAGTGTCTGTCCTGGGCACTGGTAATAATGTGGTACCATTCATCCTCTCCTAGCATTTGATCACTCATCAGGAGCCCTCAGCTCCATGGGGAAGAGGACAGAAGAAACCAGTGAGCTCCTGATTTCTTGCTTCTTTCTGTCAGTATTTTTTCTAATATCTCCAAGTTGCAAGAGAGAATTAGAAGCTACATGGCATTCACCCTAAACCTACTTGCATGACGCATTCTGTTTGTCTTAGAAGGATCATTATACTTTATCATAAGAGGAAAAAATATTCTCCATTCTATCAATTCTCTGGATGATTCTGACTTAAATAGAGGGAGTTTTACTGTCTAGGTTGAGCTTCTGCTCCTTGGTCCACTCCTCTTGAAACTTTACTGAGGTTGTTTATTAAATTTAGGAGTCTTTTTGAGGAACCTTTAGGGTTTTCTAGGTATACAATCCTGTCATCAGCAAACAAAAATAATCTGACTTCTTATTTTTACTACTTAAATGCCTTTTATTTATTTTCTTTACCTGATTGCCATGAACAGTACTTCCAATTTTGTGTTGAATAGGAGTGGTGGAGTGGACATCCTTGTGTTGTCCCAGTTCTTAGGGGAAAGGTTTTCAAGTTTTCTCCATGCAATATGACATTGGCTGTTAATTTGTCCTAGATGTCCCTTATTGTTTTGAGTCAAGTTCCCTTGATGTCTAGTTTATTGAGTGTTTTTATCATAAAGTTTTTATGTTGCATTTTATCAAAACTCGGCATCCGTTGGGATGATCATTTTTTTTTTTTTGCTTTTAATCATGTTTATATGCTGAATGGTGGTGTAATCGTGTTCAGTGATTTGTGTATGTTTAATCATCCTTGCATCCCTGGAATAAAATCCACTTGGTCATGATGAATTATCTTTTTGATGTGCTATTGGATTTAGTTTGCTAGTATTTTGTTAAGAATATTTGTGACCATGTTTTCCAAGGGTATGTTCCTCTAGTTTTATTTTTCTGTTCTGTCCTTGCCTGATTTTGGTATCAGGATGACACTAGTTTCGTAGAATAATTAGGAAGGAATGCCTCCTCAGTTTTTTAAAATAGATTCTATAAAATTGGTACCAGCTGCTCTTTGCATGTTTGGCAGAATCCGGTTGTGAATCCCTCTGGTCCCATGCTATTTTTCACTAGAAAATTTTTAATTACTGATTTGATTTAATTACAGAGTATTTTTCATTACTTATTATGGGTCTGCTCTGAATTTCTATTTCTTCCTGATTCAATGTTGGGAGGTTGTATGTTTCCAGGAATTTATCTATTTTCTCTATATTTTCTAGTTTGTGCACATAGAAATGTTTACAGGAGTCACTGATACTCTTGTATTTCTCTGATATCAGTTTTAATGTCACCTTTATCTTTTTTTTTTTTTTTTTTTTGAGACTCGCTCTGTTGCCCAGGCTGGAGTGCAGTGGGGCAATCTCAGCTCACTGAAACTTCCACCTCCCAGATTCAAGCGATTCTTCTGCCTCAGCCTTCCAAGTAGCTGAGATTACAGGCACACACCACCATGCCTGGCTACTGTTTTTTGTATTTTTAGTAGAGATGGGGTTTCACCTTGTTGGCCAGGCTAGTCTCGAACTCTTGACCTCAAGTGACCCTGCCTCAGCCTCCCATAGTGCTGGGATTACAGACGTAAGCCACTGTGCCCAGCCTCACCTTTATCTTTTCTGTATTTTTTTGAATATTCTCTCTTTTTTTTTCTTTGTTAGCTAGCTGACTATCAATTTTGTTTATCCTTTCAAAGAACCAAATTTTTGTCTCATTGATCCTTTATACCTATTTTTTTCTTGTCTCAATTTCATTTAGTTATGGTGTGACCATTCTTATTTCTTTTCTTCTGCTAGCTTTGGTTTGGTTTGCTCTTATTTTTCTAGTTCCTTAGAAGTGACTTTAGGTGGTGAGTTTGAGGTCTTTCTATCTTTTCAGGGAGGCTTTAACACTATAAATTTATCTCTTAACACTGCTTTCCCATATCCCAGAGATTTTGGCATGTTGTATGTCTATTTTCATTCATTTCAAAAAATCTTTTGAATTCTGAATTTGATTCTTTACCCAAAAGTTGTTCAGGGACACATTGTTTAACTTTTCATGCACTTGTATAGCTTTGAGAGTTCCTCTTGATATTGATTTCTAATTTTATTCAACTGTGGTCTGAAAAAATACTTGATATGATTTTGACTTTTTAAGTTTATTAAGACTTGCTTTATAACCAAGCATGCGGTCAATTTTTGAGAATGGTTCATGTGCAGATGAGAAAAATGTGTATTCTGTAGTTGTTAGGTAGAATGTTCTGTAAATGATTATGATGTCCATTTGGTTCATATTCCAGCTTAAGTCCGGAGAGTTTTTTTTTTTGGCTGATTTTCTGTCTCAATGATCTGCAACATTTATAAGTGGGGTGTTGATGTCATTTACTATTATTGTACTTCTCCCAGTCTGTTTTCTTAGTGTAGTAGTATTTCTTTTATGAATCTGGGTGCTCCAATATTGAATACATTTATATTTAGGATAGTTAAATCTTCTTGCTGTATGGAATCTTTATAATATAATGCTCTTCTCTGTCTTTTTAAAATATCATTGGTATAAAAGTCTGTTTTATCTAATATAAGAATGGCTAGTCCCGCTTGCTGACATTGATATATCATGTAAATGAAAACAAATCTGTAGGTGTCATTAAACCTAATGGTAGATCTCCTGTAGGTAAAAGCTGTTGGGTCTTGTCCTTTATCAAATTTTCTGTTCTATTTCTTTTAAGTGGAGGATTTAGGTAATTTATGCTCAAGGTTAACATAGATATATGAGCTTTTGTTTCTGTCATGGTCTTGTTAGCCAGTTGCTTTAGAGACTCAATTGTGCAATTACTTTATAGTAATTATGACCTGTGTACTTCATATCCTTTTATGATGGTATCATCATATTATTTTTATATTTAAGATTCCTCTGAGCATTTCCTGAAGGGCTAGTCTAGTGGTGTCAAATTCCCTTAAAAGTTGCTTGTCTGTGAAAGATAATTTCTCCTTTTTTTTTCTATAAAAAGGCTAAAAATAGGCCCCCAATATCTTCTGACTTTTAGGTTTTCTGCTGTTAGATCTGTTTAGTATAATAGGATTTTCTTTAGAGGTGATTTGTAGCGTCTCTGTAGCTGCTTTTAAAATTTGTTCATTCTTACTGCCCTTGGGTGGTCTGATGACTATATGCCTTGTTGATGTACATTTGGCATAGTATCTTTCAGGTATTCTCTGAATTTTTTGAATCTCATTTCTAAATGTCTATCAGGATAAAGAAAATATTTCTGCATTATTTCTTCTACTATGTTTTTCAAACTTCTTCTCTTCATCTTCCTTAGAAATGCTTAGTAGTTGTAGATTTGATGGCTTTATATAATCCCATATTTCTCAAAGGCTTTGTTCATTTATAACAATTATTTTGTTTTTTAAATTTCTGACTGGATTAATTTGAAAGACTAGTCTTCAAGATATGAAATGCTTTCTTCTGCTGGTTTAGTCTACTCTCAAAGTTTTAAACTGTATTTTAAACTTCCTTCAGTGAATTTTTTTGTTTTCAAATTTTTGGTTTTTTCCCAAAATAAGTATCTCTTTTTTCTTACCTTGATTGCTTTTGTAGTTTCTTTGTGTTCGTTTTTGACCTTCTCGTGGATCTTATTGAGCTTTCTTATAATCCATACTTTGAATTCTATACCTGACATTTCTCAATTTTATTTTGATTAGAGTCCATTGCTGGAGACTTAGTGTAATTTTTTGACGGTACCACAACATTCAGATTTTTTATGGTGCAAGAATTCTTGTACTGGATTTTTTTCTCATTTGGAGAAGCTGAGAGTTCTTGGTTTGAATTTACATTCATTCCGATGGAATTCTTTTCTCTATTTTTGCTTTATACCTCCGCCCTTGAGGGTGTGATTGTAGAGTATCATAAGTAGTGTATTTTGGCTTTGCTTCAATAGCCCTATGGCACTTCTGTTGGTAGGTTTTTACATTGAGTTGCGCAGTTCAATTCACAGGCCAGTAGAGGGTACTTATGGGTAAGAGCCAACTGTGCCAAAGCAGATGGGTATATACTTGATCTTTGTTTACTGTGTGAGGCTTTCTGTTGTTTCAAGTGATGGGATGGACTGTGGAATGATCAGTGCCCTGAACTTCCTATTCAGTGTGTGGCAGAGATATAGCTGGGTAGAGCTGGAGTAGCTTAATTACCTGCAAATACCCCAGTGATGAGCACAGGCACCAGCCCAAAGAGAGGTTACCAGAGAAACTTCTGTTGTAAAGTATGAAGTTCTCTGTGGGGGGTAGGAAACTGCACTGATCCACAACCTGGGTAGTCAGTAACACAATCTGTTTCCCTAATACATCCCTGTCTTGGGCCTTGTGACTCTCAGTTCAGATGCACACTGCTGTCTATCTCCAGGCCACAGTGTAGCTGAGAGCCATAAAATAAAAAACTACTGTCCCATAGCTCTCTAAGGAAGTGATAATTGGGGCAGAACCTCTTCACCCAGTTCAATATAGACAGCTTTGTGGCTCTCATGTAGTGTGATGTGGTAATGCTGCTTCTTCATGGAGATAGAAGGAGGGGCTCCACCTTTCAGCACTTCTGTGTTGGTATCAGCTATATTGGTGTCATCTGGTTGGGTCAGCCCAGTCTCAGGACCCCAGGGAAGTGATCACATGCCAGCATTGTTATACTGGGTTGGGCAATTTTCCAATTTCAAATTTCACATTTCCCAGGCCCCTACATGGCGATGGAATGGCATGTATGAGGAAAGAAGACTGATGAGTGGCGATGAAATTACAAGAGAAAGTGAGACTGTTCTGTCCTAGAAGTCAGATGAAGAAATTGTTTTAAGAAGAAAAGAGTCAAATGCTATTAATAGGACAGTAAGATGGAGTCTCAACAGTGACCATTGGGATTGACTATTGACCTTTACAAAGTCAAGAATGTTTTGATAGCATGACGGAGGCAAGAGTCAGAGTAGTGTGCATTCAGTAACGTGTAGGATGAGAGTAATTAGATACAGAGTGTAGAACATGTTCAAGTAATGGGCTGTAAAGGGGACCAGACAATTGAGCAACCACCGAAGAAGAAAATGGAGTAAAATGAGGGTTATTTTTGTGATGACAGTAAAAACAGCATGCATGTGTGCTCTTAGGAAGAACTCAGCAGAGAGAAAAAAAACTGGTGATGCAGGAAAGAGAGAATGAGAATTGCTGAAATTACGTCCAAATTAGTTTTCTGTTCCTGCTGTAACGAATTACCACAAATGTTATGGATTGAAACACCACAGATTAATTTTCTCGAAGTTCTGGAGACTAGAATTCCAAAGTCTGGTTCAATGAGCTAATGTCAATGTGGCCACAGGCCTAAACATGTATTTTTCAGAACATATCTCTAATGTTAGGTAATACATGACTGCAATTACTTTGTCATTTTTTTATTTATGTCTTTAGCTTTTTGTCCTTCATATCCTCATATCTTCAATTAACAATGTTTTTGTGTATGATTTTTAATAATATTTGTATTCCTTTCTCAATTGCTCTTTTATTTATTCTGTAGCTATTTTCTTTGTAGTTACTCTTGGGATGATATACAGCACCCTATAGTTATAACAATCTACTTTGAAAGCAATGACAATTTAACTGCAATCCTATACAAAACTTCTTCCACAGCTTCGTTTCCACTTCACATTATTGATTTCATGAATTACAAATTTATACATTGTGTACATGTTAACATAGATTTATGCTTACTTGTACACATTTGTATTTTAAATCTTGAAGAAGTGTAGAATAAAACCAAACTTTCAAAAATATGTATTTTCACATTTTGCCATATGTATACCTTTACTAAAGGGCTTCATACTTCTATATGGTTTCAGGTTACTGTCTAAAATGCTTTTATTTTAAGCTGAATTAGTCCCTTTACCATTTCTTGCAAAGCAGATCTAATGGCGGTGGACTCTTGCAGCTTTTATCTCACATTGTATTAATAACTTTCTAATTAAAAAAAATAATTTTTGCCAAATATAGATTTCTTGGTTGGCAGTTTTATTTTTACCACATTAAATGTATTACCTATTATGTCCTTTAAATTGTCTAATCAAAAATCTGTTGATCATCTTTAACAGAATTTATTGTTAAATTCTGCACATAATACAGAGTTATGTTTCTCCTGCTGCTTTTAAGATAGTCTATTTGCCGTTGGCTTTTAGAGTTTGATTTTAATGTATGTGGGCCTTGGTCTCTTTATCTGAACTCCAATTCTTTAAGTTGCTCACATATTTAGATTCATGTCTGTTGCCAATTTGAGAACTTTTTGATGATTGTTTTCACCACATAATCTCTCTACCCCCATAGGCTCCTGCTTCTCCTTCTCAGAATCCAATGCTGTGTATACTACTTGGCTTGATGGTGTCCTACAAGCCCTTTAGGGTCTGTTCACATCTCTTTACTTTTTTTTTTTTTTTTTGCCTTAGACTCAAGGATGTAAAATATCTTATCCCTAAACATGTAGATTATATCTTCATTCTGCTCAAATTGCTGTTGAAATCCTCTAGTAAGATTTTCAATTCAGTTACATCGTTCAGCTCCAAAATTTGTTGGTTTATTTTGTATAATTTCTACATCATTGTTGATATACTCATTTTTCCATATATGCTTTTCCCAATTTCCTGTAGTTCTATTTCCATATTTTAATTGGAAATTTTAGCATATTTAAGATAGTTGTTTTAAAACCTTTCTCTACTAATTTCAGTGCTCATGATTCTTCAAAAATAATTTCTGTCAACTCGTTTTCTTTATTATAAGGGACTGTGTTTTCCTGCTTCTTTGTATACCTTGTTATTTTATTTGAGCATTTCAAAATATAGACATTTTTCTCACTCTATATAGATTTGTCCTGTGTCATGACGATTGTCAACTAATATGCTTGGTATGTTCTTAGTCTTAGCATAAGCCCAACATAAAACCCTAAGGCCTTGTCAGCTCTTTTCTGAACATATACCTGCCTGGACTGTGTGTGCCCATTAGTAGTTCCCCAAATACCTACTGGCTTTTGAATAGCTTACTATTTCAAAAATTCACACCCCAGCTTCCTCTCAATGGGTTAGATGGACTATTGCACATCTCTTCCCCTAATCTCTTGCCCTTGGCATCATACTACATTTCTACTTAGCACCCCCATAAATAAATAAGTTTATTTTAGTCAATTTCAGATCACTTCTTGATGCGTCCATGAGACAAGTAGGGGCCATTTTATCCACCATGTTGCTGAAATCACTCTGTAAAAGCTTTCAATGATTTTATATTATATTGTATCAATGTATAATAATTAACTTATTTCTCAACTTACTTTTTGGTTATTGTTTGAGGAAAAGTAAATAGAAGCAATCAGGGCATTGCAAGTTCTGACAACTCCAAGATGTTGATAATGTATTGTGCAAACTACATTCATCGTGTTCTAATCTGCCCTCCAAAGGAAGGAACAAGTGAAAACTATCCCACATGAGAATTATTCATCCATTTATATGTAATTAATTTCCAGTTTTTCCTTACAAGTAATGTTTAACAAGATAACAAATTATATAAAATGGTTTTTTGGCTAGTTACTTCTTGATAGTCTCTAATAAACCTGGTTGAAGAACAAATACTATTAAGGCACTACTTGCATATATTAAATGATGTCCAAACTCCAAAAACTGTTAATAATTAACACTCCAATAAAAACTACACCAGAATTTCTTTTTATTTGCACCCTCATCAGGATTACAACTTTATCAGGACTGCACCTTCATCAGAAATGAATCTTTCTCTTACAATGCAAAGAAAGAAAAATCAAAATAAATTTTCTGATTGAAAATGTAAAAAGGCAAATATTTTTACAGTTTTAACTTTAATTTTGTATTGAGGACCAACTATTTGAAAAATTCTCATTAGTCATTCCTTTAAATTATGTGTATGTGAGAGAAAGATGTAAGATGGTTAATTATTTCAAATGATGCAGTATAAAGAAGGGGCATTATCACGGCAGAAACAAAAAAAGATATTTGTAGCTGGAGATTTTTATAGTCTAACATATGGTTGCTATTCTACAAATCTTTTTGAATAATTTAATATGGAGAGAGATTTCGAATAGAAAATAATACTTTAGATATAAATTAATGAGTTTATTATAACCATATATAATAATAATTTACTTAGGAATTCTCTTTGATAAGAAACAAATGAACTGGATGCAATTTTCTCCACAGACCGTATAAGACTGCCTATATACCTCCTCCTACATGCCATTGGTTAACCACCAGTCAGTTTGCAGGGGTGGGGCGAGGGGGTTCCTGCCCATTGTTTTTGTAATCTCTAAGGGGAAGAGGAAGCAAACATTTGCTAGTCAGACAAGTGACAGGGATGGATTCCAAACACCAGTGTGTGAAGCTAAATGATGGCCACTTCATGCCTGTATTGGGATTTGGCACCTATGCACCTCCAGAGGTAAGAATAATTTCTTTTAGTTTTCAGATTTCAAAAGAATAAACCTAGTAGAAGTGAAACCCATATTGGGTTGTAAGGTTCGTGTTCCTACATTACTCTGGATGATTCACTGGTCTAGGTTTCCTAGGCTAGAAGAAAAAAAGTAGTCAATCCTTGTTCTGCATTGAGGTCCATTCCTATGGTCACGCACTCCTTATTTTTAGTTTGTGCACTGTTTCTTTCTTCTGTTCATGTCTAGTTCCCAGCTTGGCAGAATATGTAAAACTCAGCATTGAAGAACACTGTTGATCAGCTCCCTCTGGTGGAGATTAATTGCAATAGGAGTGATTTCTCTGTTTCTACAACTGAAGTGAAGAAATCTTTCCATCTTCCAAGAACATACGATCCAGAGAAATATTTATAGCAAAAATTACCGGATATGGTGTGCACAAAACTGTTGGCAGAGTATCACTGTTCTGATGGGCGGCAGTGAGCGCCACCCAGTATTACTGGACCTGGACTAGAGTTTCCACTGTACTTCTTTCACTTTTAAAAAGAACTTCCTGAAAGAAAAAAATACAACCTCATTTTAAGTAAAACCTAGAACCTAACAAAGGAGAGTCTAAATTCTTAGTCCTTTTTTGTATGCATCATATTTGTATCAAAGTGGTAGGAGTGGTCTTCTGACACAAAAATGAACAAAATGGAGACCTCATTTTCTAGATAGAACTTGTATTCCAAGACTGTCCTCAGACTAAGTGTGTGAATAGGAACTAATTATTGAAATTTGAGTCTCTCACTTTATCGATAAGTTGTGATGATCTACAAGGATACATTTTCTAGACCATTGACAAAAGTGGTTTAATTTTTAATACAAATTGGCATGGGCAGGAAATGAAAATAACGACACCACTGAAGCTCCAGCCTTGGTAAACTTTGAGTGTTGGCATACTAAAGACTGCTCTCAAAAAGGATTTTAAAAAAAAAAAGACTGTTCTCAGGAGATGGCGGGGAGACTGGTGTCTAGTTCCTTGTAATTTCAACGAAATAAGAAAGCTTCTTAAATACATGTAAAAATGAAAAACAGTTTATTTATATTTTTGTCATTAAAAAATACCTTTCAAATCTTTATCCAAATTTGGTCAATAAGTCAGTAATTTTAAATTTCACTGGAATTCTGTCTTTCCTGAAAGAGCCTTATTTTTTATGGCAGAACTCTACCTTAGGAAATTCTTAAAGATTTCAGTGAATTTTTAATGTATAAATCGATATCCTCAGAGTATACGTCTTTACTCCTAGTGTTCAGTTCTGTTGTGTAGCCAGAATGGCTGCGCAGAAAAGACTTAACATAATAGACTACTATTCACAGATGCATTATTTCCCAAGTGAACCCTAGTTGGGTCGATGTAACTAGCACCCAGTCAAAATCTCAAGAACTGAGACACCAAAGAACATCTCTTGTAGACAGCATTTCCCAAATATGATGTTGGAGGAAGTCTGAATGAGCATTCTGTGTAATATCACTGGGAGAGAACTCATATGAGCTTGCACCGTTTCCCTTCTATACTCCATGTGATTTTTACCATGTATAATATCACTATATTAAAAATAATTAGGACTATTTCAGTCCTGTTAACTTTTCCAACAAATCACTGAATCTGAGGGTGTTGTTTGGTACCTCCATAACAGTGATCAACCAGAGATTGCCTGGGACTGAAGGTGTTTCTGGGACGCCCAACCTTTATTACTAACCAGGAAAGACCCAGGCAAACTGAGATGGAATTTTCACCCCACATACAGACAGGAGGAAAAGCTGATTCTTGTAAAAGTCAATGCTTGTGCCTGAACTACCTCTCAGCCACAATGATCACCAGATACTACCTTTGGTTGCTCCTCCAGGTTCCGAGAAGTAAAGCTTTGGAGGTTACAAAATTAGCAATAGAAGCTGGCTTCCGCCATATAGATTCTGCTCATTTATACAATAATGAGGAGCAGGTTGGACTGGCCATCCGAAGCAAGATTGCAGATGGCAGTGTGAAGAGAGAAGACATATTCTACACTTCAAAGGTACTGTGCCTACGATGAGCATGTATGCGCATATACTTAATGTGATTGTGTGAAGATGACAATTCTATGACTGGATCAGTAGTTGTGGGTGAATTTTGCTTCTGGGTTCAAATTTATTCACACATATTCACATATTAAAACTGAAATCAAAATCAAGGAATGATGATCACTTTTCATTTTGGCTGTGTTCCAATTTATGACCTGAAAGTCCCTTTACTTTTTTGAGCTTCAGCTGAGATCAGTGTGATTTGACATGTGCTATGGAATCACAGAGAACAATAATCATGTTATGGTTTTTCTTATCTCCTGGGTGATTTTCTAAGATTTCTTATTGTTCTCTCAATTGCAGTCTTTATCAGTGAGATAGAAAGCAATATAAAAATGTGCTGGGAGTATTAAATAATAGATACTTAAATTGTCCTAAATTGTGTCCAGCATAGTGAGCGTGTTCAAAACTTGTTTTACCCCCCTTTTATGTTGCTTTAGTTTCTAAGCAACATAAATAGCTATTCTTAAGCATTGGGTTGAATGGATAGAAGAATTAGACTGTTAAAATGAGTTGTAAACTCTACCGAAGATAATTCAGGTAACATCATAGTTATTACTTAATACTAATTTTTACATTTTAAGAATTTACTCCTATCATTCAGTAGATATACAAACTATACATCCAACATATAATAAAGTTCATAAGGATAGGTCAGAGCCAAAGCAATCACGAGAAGGAAGAGAATATGTTTGCCAGTGGTCATAAATTTTGAAGCAGTAGGAAAATATCTAAATATTAGATGGCACAAACTAATAAGATTTGCTCAAACATTCATTCAAAATTACCTCCATTCTTTAACCTCTGCAGCTTTGGTCCACTTTTCATCGACCAGAGTTGGTCCGACCAGCCTTGGAAAACTCGCTGAAAAAAGCTCAATTGGACTATGTTGACCTCTATCTTATTCATTCTCCAATGTCTCTAAAGGTATGCAGTTTGTATGAGCATAAAATTGTGCTTCTGCTGTCATTATAAACACTGTTTATATGGATAGTTGAACAGAGCTTTTTCTTAGGAGGATGTAGGGATTATCACACAGAAGAAGAGCTGTAAGCGTAACACCTAATTTCCTTTCTTTTGAGTAAATTTTGAATCCTACTTCTCTAATGCACACCTACAAGAGAAGAGAGTACAGCAACCTCAAAGCCTCTTCCTCAAAAACTTGAAATTACAATAGTCTCTTTCAAGGCACTGTCTTAGTTGTGGCTTTTGAGTCCATCTCTTGGGATGTTCCCAGACACAGAGTTTCGTGCAGTTGTGGTGCCCAATAAAACTGCTGCACATGTGATGCACGATGAGTTTCCACCATCTCTCCCCATTTCAAGCTGAAGCAGATTTGGTGGAAGCCACTATGCATGGTTCTTAAATTAGAAACCCTTAATGTAGACTTGCAAAGCTTTATTATTCTGCTGCCTCTTCTTTCACAATAGAGTTAGAAGCTGTATTTAGCCAGGAATTACTGTGTAGTGTAAAACTTTTGATTTAAAGTTACAGGAAACTACTCAGGCTAGTTAATGCAAAAGAGTTTACTGAGTTATATAAAATGGGAAGTCAAAGACATGGCTACATTTAAGGATATGAAATAGTTTACAAAAATGTATCATTTGTCTATTCTTATCTCTAAACTCCAATACTTTTTTTTATTATTGCTGACCCAAACTTTTTCATTGGTGGCGATTATGGCTTTGGAGCAGTTCAAGGCTCCTGGTCATCACCATAAGACAGCTCCTCTGGGTCTCCCAACTTCTGCTGACCCTGTGTGATTCACAGTCCTGCCCATAGACTACCAACTCTTCAGGTGGTCTGATAATACCACCGGGTACAAGAGTACAATCCATTATTTTTGGATATCAAGGTATTTCCAAATCAAAGAGAGGTACTTCAATAGAGGAAATTATAAGGGCAGAATAAAGTGACATAAGTCAACTATGAAACTTGATTAAGGCCTAGAAAATGGTCCTTTTCCATACATATAATATTTGTAAGAGATTAGAGGAAGCCTGTCTCCTGAATACATTCCTTACACCTTCATATATAAAACACTTAGCACACATCACTTTCTGGAGCATTGTACCACCTGTCTCATGGAGGATTAGTGTCCTTAAAGGTAAGGGATCACAGCTATGGGTGGAGAAATTAATTTGTGACATCATTAAAATGACTGCTTCTATTTCAGCCAGGTGAGGAACTTTCACCAACAGATGAAAATGGAAAAGTGATATTTGACATAGTGGATCTCTGTACCACCTGGGAGGTGAGTGCTTGGCGGAGAGGACACAGAGAAGGATAACAAAAAGAGAAAATCTGTTTCCCAGGTTCAATAGGAAAGAATGGAATATGCACCATTAGATCTAGAAATTCAGAAACTTTACAAGAGTAGTTGGTGAAATGAAGGGAAAAACACGAGAGGAATGTTTAGAGAGTGGGGCACAAGACTTGGGGGCAAGGAGGACAGGAATCTCTTTCCTTGCCTGTGCATTAATCTATCCAGTTTCCTAAGGAAGAGATAGAAATTCTTACTCTTGCTGCCTCTATCTTCTTCCCCTATTTGCTATTTGAATTTTTCTCTTCTTGACAATCACTGCTAGCTGTTTTCATTGTCATATTTTGAAAGCTGTCGCTCTCACAGTTCTGTCTTGCATTTATCATGATTTGCAGCCAACTGCACAAATAATTCCTCACAACCCCTTTCTCCCCAGGCCATGGAGAAGTGTAAGGATGCAGGATTGGCCAAGTCCATTGGGGTGTCAAACTTCAACCGCAGGCAGCTGGAGATGATCCTCAACAAGCCAGGACTCAAGTACAAGCCCGTCTGCAACCAGGTGAGCTCCCTCGGCCTCCTCTCCTTTCGGTTCTTCATGACTGTCTTCCTGTCCTATTGCCAAATATCTGTTTGTTTTGTCCCACTTATCTTTGTGAAGCAGAAGATTCTAGAGAGCAAAGTTTCTGTCAAGAAAGGCATGAAGATTTCTTATTTGTACTCTGCTCAGAAAAGTATTAGGGAAAAATTGGAATGAGTTTAATGTTGAATCGTGTGTAATATTTAGGGGAGGTCCACTTGATCAGGGAGGCCTGGAATCATCAATTAGAACTCAAGGAAAGGTGGACTTACCTCTAAGCTATGAAAGATGACCAGAGAGTGCATGGGTGAAGGTGATTTGGAGGGAGTGGTGTATAGATATGAAGCTATGAAAAGATGAAATGAGCTGTACATAGACAGTTAGAATAAGAGAAGAGAGGTACTAGGGGTTTACCTGGAATTTGGATGTCTGAATGCCTCTTCTTGATATTTCAACAATTCTTGACCAGGGGCATAGATAATACTAAAAATTAGCTGCAGACAATGAAAGTCATCCATGTCAGAAAGAGAAAAATCAGGCCGGGTGCGGTGCCTTATGCCTGTAATCCCAGCACTTTGGGAGGCCAAGGCAGGTGGATCACGTGAGGTTGGGAGTTCAAGATCAGCCTGACCAACATGGAGAAACCCCATCTCTACTAAAAATACAAAAAATTAGCTGGGTGTGGTGGCACACGCCTGTAATCCCAGCTACTTGGGAGGCTGAGGCCGGAGAATCGCTTGAACCCGGGAGGCAGAGATTGCGGTGAGCCGAAGTTGCGCCACTGCACTCCAGCCTGGACAACAGGAGTGAAACTCCTTCTCATAAAAAAAAAAAAAAAAGAAAAATTACCTGTTTATGGAGATAACTGTTCGCAGTGAATGAAATCAACACTGAGGAACTTTAGCAGAACACAGACCTGACCTGTCACTGCCCATGTCTTAGTCTGCTACTTCTCTTTGGGGTCTGTAATCCAATCAGTTGTTTAAACACATCTATTCTATGCATGGTTTTTTCATAGCTTAGGGATAAGTCCTTTTTTTCTCCCCTGAGTTATTGTTAACGATTCCAGGCCTCCTTGATCAAATTGACTTCCCCTAAATGTCACAAAAAAATTCAAAATTAAAGTCACTCTACCTTTTTACTAATTTACACTTTTTTATTCTTACTTTTATACAACTTAGAGCCAATGAGTAAAGATCTACAATTGAAATATGAAGTGTATAAAATTTGTGAATTTGGCATAATGATACAGTTCCATCATATTCAAATAGAAACATTAAGAAAATTAATGAGGTTTTAATATTAGTCCTTCAACTTTATTATGATAATTTTCAAACTTTCAGAAAATTTGATAAAAATAATACATGATTCAACATTACCATTTATATTCAAAATTGTTAACACTTTGCCACACTGCCAAATATTTATGGCAAATATTTATGTGGGTATATCTGCATAAATACATATAATATTTTTAAAACCTCTTCAAAATAAATTGGAAAGATGACAATTCACCTCTACAGACATAAATAAAGTATGTCACAGAAATGAAGATATTCTTCCAGTTACAGTATAATTATTGTATCTAAGAAAACTAACTGCAATGCCCTCATGTCATTTAACATCCAGTCTATATTTGAATTTCCCATTGTTTAATGGAAATGTCTTTTATAGCGCTCCCTTTTAAAACAGAATGGAAACAAGTTGTGAGCTGATCTGTTCTTTATAATCATATGTTTTCCATTCAGCAATTACTACTAATAATAATCCATTGGGTGATAATTCTCAACAGAAGAAGTCATACTCCATGACAAATTTTCACATATGATTGTGTATACATCACTAATACTTTTGTATTTTATGGTTATTATTGTATTTATTATTTTTTGGAGTTTTTAGGTAATCATTTTCAATTTTAAAAACTTATTTAACTATTCTTACGTGACATTTTACTATGAAAAAAAATCCTTCACCAAATCAAAATGAAGAACAAATATTCCTCAAAGACAAAGTAAAAGTTTAATAGTTTCCTCTAAATATTAATTTCCTGAGAAAGAGATTACTATAATAACCACCAATGGTGGAGGCAAGCTATTTTGTTCTTTCTTGCTCTCTGATTATCTCACTCATTACTATGGACTTGGACATTTTTCCTTAAGATTTTTAATTAATTTTATTAATTTTTGTTAGTGCTCATTCTTACCCAATGGGTAGATTTTTTTCTTGATGCTGAAATCTATTCAAACATCACCAGTGACATTTCTTTGAAAGTAGTGCTTTTGTCTTTCGGACTTGCCCTCACAAGTCCTTGACCAAATTCTTACTTTCTGGCACAATCTGAAGCCAAAGGCTCTAAGAATCTTACTGTATCCCAGATATGGAATTTGTTACATCTCCTTCTAGTTATCAAAGGTCTTTGGAAGCCAGGATCTGATTCACAGGTGAGCTCTGCTCAGAAATGGCATTTCCATTTATACTTTGAGAAGATAGAGATATAAAATTTATTTCTATGAAAAAGATTATTACTTTGACAATAATAAATCCTCAGCTCAAATATAATGCTATACTGATTATTATTCAGCTTCTTTACTTTCATCTTTTTTATATTAACATAATTATTTCATAAATTGATGCTTCTCTCTTTTGGTCAACTGCAGGTGGAATGTCATCCGTATTTCAACCGGAGTAAATTGCTAGATTTCTGCAAGTCAAAAGATATTGTTCTGGTTGCCTATAGTGCCCTGGGATCTCAACGAGACAAACGATGGTAATAAAAACAATGAGACCTTTACATAAACCTCCATTTTGCAGAAAATTTTTTAGTCAGAGCATCCTCAGTTTCCTGTAGTTAAGTCTCAAGTGGCTCATGGAGAGGAAAGAGAATTGCATTTCTGATGAGATCTCGGATGATGTTGATGGTGATGCTTGGGGGCCTCGCTTGAGAAGCTCTGGTGCAGAGTGGATGCCTTAGTCTGTTTAGGGAGCCGCCTAAAAAACTGTATCCCCAGCCTCAGGGCTTCAGCATTTCTGCCTTTCCTTCCAGGGTGGACCCGAACTCCCCGGTTCTCTTGGAGGACCCAGTCCTTTGTGCCTTGGCAAAAAAGCACAAGCGAACCCCAGCCCTGATTGCCCTGCGCTACCAGCTTCAGCGTGGGGTTGTGGTCCTGGCCAA
Organism: Pongo abelii; assembly: GCF_028885655.2. Lineage (NCBI taxonomy): Eukaryota > Metazoa > Chordata > Mammalia > Primates > Hominidae > Pongo > Pongo abelii. The sequence goes on from NC_071993.2 coordinate 5,174,239, forward strand.
GAGCTACAATGAGCAGCGGATCAGAGAGAATGTCCAGGTGAGGAGTGGGGCTATGGGCCTCAGGGTGCCTGCACGGTGTCCTTCACATGTGTGCTTCTTGTAAGGCTCTCAGGACACCCTTGGGCCAGCTCCATTTCCCTGTATTTCCCATATGAACGCTTTGCGTGCATCGTGAGGGTTTCTTCTACTCTACCACGGGAGAGGCAGCACAGGTGGAGAGAATTAGGATGGGACCAAAAATGGAGATTTTTTTATTTCAGCATTCAGTTGACAATCTACTCTGCATCCCTGCACCAGGAACATCATTTTTTCATGTTCTTTGTGTTTTTTGTTTGGTTTTGATTTTTTTGAGACAGAGTCTCACTCTGTCTCCCAGGTGGGATGATTCTCCTGCCTCAGCCTTCTGAGTAGCTGGGATTACAGGCGCCTACCACCAAGTCCGGCTAATTTTTGTAATTTTTAGTAGAGAGGGTGTTTCGTCATGTTGGCCAGGCTAGTTCCAAACTCCTGACCTCAGGCGACCCATCTGCCATGGCCTCCCAAAGTGGTATTACAGGTGTGAGCCACCACTCCTGGCCTCCTCTTCATCTTCAGAAATGTGGAGTAGCATTAGGTGTTCTTTAGTCTACCATTGTGGATTTTTTATTTCCATTTCTTTGTACACTCAGTTAAAATTTCACATATTTATTCACTTGGAGTTTTCTGTTTGTGTACTGCCTATTTAAGTCTTTGACTCTTAGTTGCTTGTCTTTTTTTTTTAAGTATAGGAGACCATAATTATACTATACTATTAAATAGAGTTGTTAGACAAATCACCCTCAACATAGGGGTTTAAGATGAAAACCACTGATTTATTCAGGATTCTCTAGTTAGAAAATTAGCACGGCCTCAGCCTGAATTTAGTCAAGTTCTGTTCTTGGCTGGGCTCTCTCATGTGTTTGCAGGACAACGAGATAGATAGCTCTGCTTCAAGATGTCAATGGGACATTTGTCTGGGTGCCATTTTCTCGTCCATATAGTTCATCCTCCAGCCATCCAGCCCAGACTTCACCTCAGCACATGGCATGACCCAAGACAGTGAGTGGACACATGCAAAGCCTTTTCATGTCTAGGCTCAGGGCTGCCACGCCATTGCTTCTAGCAAATATTACCCACTAATGCTAGTTACAGGACAGGCCAGACTCAAGGGATGGGTAAATAGACACCACCACTTATTGGAAGGAGCTAGAAATTCATATAACCAAGCAAGTGGATACAGGGACATGTGAGTGTTGGAGGGAGTGTTTCTTATTAATCTATCTCATATATATGACTGATTAATATATGATGGATTAATATATGATAGGTTAATATATATGATAGATTGATACATATATTATAGTTTAATAAGATATATATGATAGATTACACATATATACATATATATATTCTGGGTATTAATCGTTTAGAGATTTAGATGTATTATTGAAGTACCACCTCCCAAATTGCATCTGTGCTGTGGTTTTCTCTGTAGTTATGTTTTCATGAACAAAAGTTGCTACTTTTCATGTAGTTAAATTATTCATGCCTCTTTCCTGTGGTTGATGAGTGGCATGTTAAAATAAAAATCCAAATATGCACATGGAATTTCTAAATTGATATCAAAAGGTCCCACCAACAATTATTGAAAAGTGTTCACATTTGCTCACATATCTTGATTTTTTACCTCTACCATAAATGAAACATTCACAAGTAATATTCTTGCTTCTCTTTTGTCTTCAATTGACTTATTTACTTTTCTGTACTGTCTGAATAATGAAAGGTCTTGCTACCAGAATGGTACAACTTTTATTCTAACTCTTTATTTTATTTGATAATATTTTGATTATTCTTGACTGACTATTCTGTTATGTGAAATTTTGAAACATCAACATCCATGGAAAGAGTACATATTTTAGTCTTTGGTTGATATTGTAATGAAACTGCAGTTTACTGTGAAGAGAACTTTTTGACAATATTGAGACTTTCAACCCATGATGAATTTCCAACTATTTAAATGGCCTTTTAATATATATTTCATTAATTTTATAACATTCTCCATTAAACCATATGTATTTTTAAATATTTATCCATAGAATACTGGAAATTATTAGAATCTCTTGATAATGTTTTCCTTTTTGTTTTGTGGATTTTCTAATGTGTAGAAATGTTAAAAGGAAAATGTAATGAACACCTCTTACCTAGACTCATTAATTGTTAACTTGTTAATGTTTTTTATTCTATCACTATTAGAGTGATTTATTCAATTCCATGTGTTAGCAATTAGTGGCATCATCCTGATATTTAAATTCTCTCAAATTTAGAGAGTGAGTTACACTTCAAGCCTGTATCTGTTTCCTTTAAACATGAAATTGTTAGTATTTAGATAATTCCTGCCTTGAATTATGTTGAAAACAGATGTTGTTTGCATTATACCTGTTTATTAAAGAGATATAGAAATTCAACAGTATCTATCGAACTTACTTACTATATAATCTTCTGTTATTTAAAAATTTGCCTCTAGATTCTTGTGGGTCTTCTAGGTACATGACCCTGCCATGTGGGCACAATGTCAGCTCTGTTTCTTCTCCATTTTCTGCTGAAATTTTCTCTTTGTCTGCAGAGTTGTGCAGTTTCAATACATAATATCTAGGAATGGATTTCTGCTTATTTTTCATGTGATATTCATTGACCACCTGAGTGTTTAGAGATGACTTCTATAACTGTTTAAAACTTACCAATATTTTGTCTCTGCACCCTACTGTCTAATATACTTGGGGGTTCACAATTGGCAATTATGCAATCTAAAAATAATAAAAGTTTTTTATTTCTGTGATAGGTTTTTGAATTCCAGTTGACTGCAGAGGACATGAAAGCCATAGATGGCCTAAACAGAAATCTCCACTATTTTAACAGTGATAGGTAAGTTTCCTTTGTAAATGGGTGATCTAATTTATTTTTGGAGAAGGAATGTAGGATGGGTGTTGAGAGTGACCTCCATACCAGAGGGACAGAGGCCAATGTGAGTCAGAGGTGAGACAGGAACTTTCTGGAACTCTCCTGCTGGACTCACTCCAGAGCTCTGTTCTCTGGCAGGGTAAGTGGGCGGGGATCAGCATGGGTCAACCTGTGCCTCTGCTCTCCTGACTCCATGAAACTTTCCAGAGCAGCCAACATCATTGCCAAGTCTGCACCTTCCATATAGGCCTGGTGTTTCTACCACTGGACATGTTGTGGATACTGCCCATGTGACCTCATTAGATGTTTCCAAATCTGTGCTTATATCACATTGTCCCAAATCTGCTTAGCTCCTTATCAAATCAAAAACATTTCCATCAACTTTGTGGTCCAGGTTCCAATTCCCACCTCCTCCATATGGAATTGCTTGCTAGATCCTGTCAATTCAGCATCTTTTATTATTTCAAATGTTTTTCCTCCTTCTCCTTGCATGTTTGTTCATGCCCCAAACTCTGCTTTTGCCTCCAGAAAGCCTTCCTTAGTGGAGTGAATAGGAGCGCTTGTCCTTGATTTCCTGCAATATGGAGATCTCAAGGCAGAGAATTTTTAAAAATTTTAAATCAAAGAGTGTGAGTGTGGAGGCAGAAGCTCCATTGTTGTATATAATTTGTAGCTGAGAAAAGATCTTGACTATTCCTTCATGGTGTAAGGTTCTAGGATTCATAGACGGTCATTCATGTAATGAGGGAAAAGCAGGAAGTTATGGCTGGGCGCAGTGGCTCACTCCTATAATCCCAGCACTTTGGGAGGCCGAGGTGGGCAGATCGACTGAGGTCAGGAGTTTGAGACCAGCCTGGCCAACATGGTGAAACCCTGTCTCTACTAAAAATATAAAAATTAGCCAGGCATGGTGACACTTACCTGTAATCCCAGCTACTTGGAAGGCTGAGGCAGGAGAATCGCTTGAACCCAGGAGGCAGAGGATGCAGCAGTGAGCTGAGATCACACCACTACACTCCAGCCTGAGTGACAGAGTGAAGCTCCATCTCAAAAAAAAAAAAAAAAAGCAGGAAGTTATGTAACTACTGGCAGTGGAGATTTTAACAAGTGATAGGGTGAGATAGTGTGTGAAAAAGCATAAGCACAGTGGCCCTTCATAAGTGCTTAAAAATTGGTAGATATCATTGTTAATATTTTTTTAGTTTCGAGGAAAATAAAGAATAAAAAAGGAAATCATGTAAAAGAAAGGAAGAGTAGCGAGCATCAGTAATTCTTATCATCAATTAAAAATGTAATAAGCTGGTGTTTATCATCTGTTCCTTTATATTTCATGTTATTTCTATATAAGAATTTTTAAGGAGTTGTAGCTCCTTCGATATTAGACCCTATATCATATACAACAATTTACATTTCTGAATCTTACAAAATATATTGCATACAGTAGACAGTAGCAGGTAATAAGTAAAGTAACAAAAGAAAGTATAATCAGAGTATCTCTGCTCTGCTGACAGATGTACAGGAATATGCTTGAATATTTGACTTTGTGTGTTTTACGTGTTAACTTCCAGATAAGGGAATATGATTGAATAATTTAACTTAACATTCACACTAATAACAGCTTCATTGAAATCACTTTACTACTCCCCTAGTAATGGAGTCATTGCATTCATATTATACATTATTCTCTTTTCAGTCTTGCTAGCCACCCTAATTATCCATATTCAGATGAATATTAACATGGAGGGCTTTGCCTGATGTCTGCCAGAAGCCGTGTGTGTGGATGGTGACGCAGAGGACGTCTCTATGCCAGTGACTGGACACATCATCACCTCTACTTAAATCCATCCTGCTTAGCGACTTCAGTCAACTAGAGCTAAGTCCATAGGCCAGAAAGACAATAAATGTTTATCATTTTGAAATAATTGAATGTTTTCTCAAAGATTCTTTACCTACTCTGTTCTGTTAAGTGTGTGTGTGTGTGTTTTCTTCTGGCTCAATAGGGCCAAAAACTGTGATTTGCCTATAAGTTAGGAGTGGGAATAGGGGAAGAATAATCATTTATAGACATACTTCAGCCTCTAGAGAAGGAGCAGGTGACAGGTGTGGACCAGGTAGTGCCTCTCTAGCTCTTTTAGGAAGAACACACACAGCATGAACTCTGGAAGGTGAGCGATATTGACAGGATGACCAGCGACCCCCAGGCTCCTTACAGCAGTGCAAGGGTCAGAGCTCCTGGAGCCTGGGGAGGAGGCATCCCTGTGAGAGGGGTGGTCAGGGTACCCACCAAGGAGAAATAATTGAAAGAAGCTATGGGGGGGGTTAGGAGAAGAGAGTCAAGCACATCTCTGCTTGGAAAATAGTGGCACTTTTTTTGATAATCATAGTTGTAAATAAAACATTCAACAATGCTTTTAAAAACCCCAGAGCTGAGAGTCCAGTCTTGACACCCCCCATGTGTGCCCTGTAACACCAGTGACCTTGGGGGGCTGCGGTGGGGCAGAACATCAAAGAAACAATGAACTATATATGTACATATGTATACACGTGTACATATGTGTACACATGCATACATGTATACACGTGTACATATGTATACATAGGCATACATGTATACATATATTTGTATATAATATACAAATATTAGTTATTTTTGTTTTATACATAAAATAAGGTACACTGTCAAATATGAAACGCAAAATATCCCAAAGTCATTACATATTACTGCCAAATTAATATTAAAATGGTAGGTAATACATCTAATCCAATTTTCAAAAATGTCAAACATCTTTTGAAAACATTATGTGGAAAATAGCATGATGCTTTTAAACTTTGGTAACTTTTAGGACCACGTCTTACAAAGACGTAATTATTTTGCAGTTTTTAGGGGTATAAATTTCATCAGCTAATCATGAGGATGCAAATTTTTATTTCAGATGACTTTTGAAAACTTGGGACAATGTCATGGCCTACTGTTTAAGGCATTTTGAGAAGAACAGTGGTTTTTGACCTGGGCACACTTTCTAACACATTCGTTCTCAACTGTTCTTATGCTGTTGGCCACCTTAACCCCATCAAAGAGGCTTTCTCAAGCCATGTCTCTCAGCTGATAAGCATCCCCTCAAGTTTCATAGTAACCACAATCTTTTCTTAAATTATTTGTTCCTGAAAATTGGAAAAGGCCATACACTTTGGAGTTCCCTATGCCAATTTTTGGGTGATTTTCTGTCTATTGTCATTCCATTGATAATCTTACATATTTTCTGGCTTTACATACCACTTATAGGCCAAGAAACCCCCAAACAGTGTCTCTAGCTCTGCTTTTTCCCCCAGACTCCTGAATGGAACATGAAATTATCTACTCTATGTCCCTACATTAGTGTCTAACATTCACCATTGGCATGCCTCAAATAAAATTGATGTAAACCACTGTCATCCTGTTCCAAATCAACTTTTTTACTCTAATTAATGATTATTTCACATCTAATAAAGTTGATTTACATAGTTATTAAAGAAAGATTGATTTTTTTCAACTTAGTAGTCAAGTGTATAAGGCCAAAGGAAAATTTTTAATTTCTTTGGCATGCATAACATTTCTTTTTTTAAGATGTGAAATAATTATTAAGGTGGTTATTTGTAAATACTAAATTTGCTAGAGGTTTATTCCAATTCTTCAACCTCCATTTCCACTTCTTATTTTTAAAAGAAAGTTTCTCAGAATTTCATAAAATTCAGTGCCTTGCTTCAGGAACCCTTGGAATGTAACAAAATTCTACAGAAACTACCAATCCTGTTTTCTCTACAAGAAATGCTGGAGGGAATACTTCAGTTGAATAAAAGGAGGTAGACAGTAATTCAAAGCCATATAGAGCTATAAACACTTCTAGTCTATGTAAATAAATATATGGCAAAATATGAAAACATGTGTTTTTGAAATTTTGGTTTGTATTCTATTTTTCTTCAGAATTTAAAACAGAAATAAGTATAATTATATGTTAATATGTACACAATATATAATGTCCTAATGAGTGACAAAAATAATATGAAGTGGGAAAAAAACCTGGGAAAATGAGCTTTTATATGAAATGGAAGTTAAACTGATGTTGATTCAATGTAAATTGTTATAACTCTTTGAAGTTGTATGTCATCCAGACAGCAACTACAAAGATAATAACTGTAGAATATACTCAAGAGGAAATGAGAAGGGAATCCAAATGTCATTTAAAAAATTACACAATCTCACAAAATAGTAGTTATGATGGATATGAAGGACAAAAGCTATAGACATGGAGAAAAAAATTAAAAATGGCAAAAGTAACTCTTCCTGTCACTAATGACAGTCATGTGTCATGTAATGCCTGGGCTATCTTCTTGAGAAGGGCTTTGTTAGGTAACTTTGTCATTGTGCAGACAGCATAGTGTATAGATAATTCTCTCAAATCTTGTCATGATCTTATCAGTGATCTTTATGTCATATTCTAAATCCTTTGTTTTCATTTCAACATTCTTCATAGCATCTTCATCAGAAGTGAAATCCATTTCACCAAACCACTTTCTTTGTTCATCCGTAAAAAGCAACTTCTCATTTGTGAAAATTATGAGACTGCAACCACTCAGTAATAGTCAATCTTCAATTCTAATTCTAGTTCTCTTGCTATTTTCACCACATCTGCAATTACTTTCCCCACTGAAGTCCTGAATTCCTCAAAGTCATCCATCTATGAGGGCTGGAATCAACATCTTCCAAACTCCTATTCAAGTGTATATTTTGCCCTCCTTTCATGAGTCATGAATGTTCTTAGTGGCATCTAGAATAGTGTATTAGGGTTCTCCAGAGGGACAGAACTAGTGGAATATATATATAAAGGGGAGTTTACTAAGTATGAACTCACATGATCACAAGGTCCCACAACAGGCCATCTGCAGGCTGAGGAGCAAAGAGAACCAGCCCGAGTTCCAAAACTGAAGAATTTGGAGTACGATGTTCAAGGGAAGGAAGCATCTAGCACAGGAAAAAGATATAGACTGTGAGGCTAGGCCAGTGTCTCCTTTCATATTTTTCTGCCTGCTTATATTCTAGCTATGCTGACAGCTGATTAGATTCTGCCCACCCAGATTAAGGGTGGGTCTGCCTTTTCTAGCCCACTGACTCAAATGTTAATCTCTTTTGGCCACATCCTCAGAAACACACCCAGGATCAACACTGTATTCTTCAATCCAATGAAGTTGGCACTCAGAATTAACCATCCCAAATCTACCCTTTGTTAACTTGAACCCATACACATCTCCTGAGATCATACATAGGACTCAAATAAATACAATAATAAGGTCATAATTACACCTAACATAATACAACTATCCTTCCTACAACCGGAAACACACCAATCCCCACCCCAAATACTATTACATAAAGTAAACAATACTTAAATGCTGATGTGAAGTCAATAAATCTTATGTCACATGATAAAGAAGAAAGGAAATAAAATGAAGATTTTTTTTTAGTAGAAGTATATACATGCACAAATATGGTTTTAACAAAAGGAGGAAATACTCATGACAATTACAGTCCTCTTTTCTGCAGCTGGTCACATGGTCATAGCCAGTATTGATGACTACCTTCTTCTACTACCCATTATGTATACCTTTGTATACCTGATATACAAGCACCTCAGCAGGTCATGTTTTTTTCCTGGTGGAGTGACCTAAACCTTCATTTTTGAAGGGTCTGGGTCACTTGTAGTCCTGCTGGATTGGGCTGTTGTAGTTTCCCATTGACCTTAATCACACAGCATGGTAATACTAAGCGACACCCTAATGCATACTCTTCCCTACCTCTGTTGTGAAGTAGTAGACTGATTTCATCTTGACAGCCTGGGTCAATCACCCCAGCCAACACTGTAACTCCCTTACCCTGTTGACTTAAAGGTAGGAGGAACCCAAAGTGTCCAGATCACTATCTTAACTTTCAGTTTAATGGAATTGTCATTGTGTCTCCTGGTGGCAGTGTTCTTCCCTCTGGAACTAAGATCTCTAGACCAGCAGAAAGTGATGTCATGGGAACAGGAAGCAAAAATTTTGTTAGTGGATAACTAGGGGTTATGCTGAGTGGTGCCACTTCCACTTCCACCCCTTGATTTCTGGACCGTGAATCCTGGCTATGAGAGAAACAGTACTAATATATTGGATGCTGATTCAGGGCATACACAGCCTTCTGGAGAACTTTGCCCCATCCCTGCAAAGCACTGTCACCAACTTTCTAATCATGCTTCTTCCAAGTCCCTGACCATCCAGCCAAAATATTGGCTACAGGCCATGAATCACTATATAATCACACATCTGGTCATTTCTCCTTCCATGCAAAGTGCACAACCAGGTGCACTGCTTGAAGTTCTGCCCACTGGGAGGATTTCCCTTCACTGCTGTCCTTCAGGGATGTCCTACAAAGGGGCTGTAGTGCTTCAGCTGTCCACTTTTGGGTGGCCCCTGTGTATCATGCAGAACCATCTGTGAATGACTTACAAAATATAGTAATTCTTGATCACTGGAAATGTTAAATCCTGGAAAATGTAGCATTCCTATGCGTGATGTTAACATCATTTTCCAACACTTGTTGGCCGAAGATTCATTTGATGAATCCAATCTCTCCAAAATAGATGATTCTGATGATTCATACAATTCTGATGTTAGTCCTCTTTAGAAATAACTCCAAGAACAGTTTTTATATTTTTACATTGAAAATAAGTCAGATTTGCTTCAGCCTCAAAAAGTGTGTTTATATAAAATTAAATGAGCACTGGCAGTGAGCTTTTTTTTTTTAAACAGAAAAAGGGTTAAAAGGTGCTTCCTAAACATGAGTCTACAAAATAGCCACATTTAATTCACTGCTTAACCACTTTTAAATGTTAGTTTCCTGAGCCAAAATGAGGATTCAGTAGCAAACAATGAGGTAGTGGACTTCAGCTGCCCTCAGATAACAAGACCTATTTGTACATTTGGCTCCAGGGTGGTCTTCAACTATAGGAGATACTGGTTCATGGAGATATGGGAAGAAACATATCTACCCTCAATCGAGGATTCCTGAAGCAAGCCAGGACCTGGGGTAGGATTGATATCCTACAGATTGTCTCCAATTTGGAAAGCTTTGTCACAAATGGTATGTCTGTGATTATCAGGTATTAAGATCACCCACTCAGGACATGCTGGTTCTAGGTGTGTAGAGAAATTAGAAACTGTCTTAGTCCATTCTGTTGCTATAAAGGAATACCTGAAGCTGAGTATTTATAAAGAAGAGGTTTATTGGCTCACAGTCTGATGGCTGTACAAGAAGCATAGCATTGGCATCTCTTAGGCCTTTGGTGAGGGCTTCAGGCTGCTTCCACTGATGGCAGAAAGGAAAGGAGAGCCAGCATGTTCTGAATTCACAGAGTGAGAGAGGAAAGCAAGAGAGGAAAGTAAGGTGCCAGGCTCTTTTTAACAAGTAGCTATGAAAAAAGTAATAAAGCCAGAATTCACTTGTTATTGCAGGGAGAGCACCAAGCCATTCATGAGAGATCTGCCCCCATGACCATAATGACTTCACTAGGCCCCACCTCCTACATTGAAAATTCAGCATATGGTTAGGAGGGTCAAATATGCCAACCATAGCATTCTGCCCCTGATCCATAACCTCATGTTCTTCTTACATGCAAAATGTAGCCATTTCATCCCAATAGTTCCCAAAAGTTGTGACTTGGTCTAGCACCAACTTAAAATTCCAAAGTATAAAAATTCATATCAGACTCAAGGCAACTTCCTGCCAGTTATGAGCCTATGAAGTCAAAAACAAGTTATTTACTTTCAAAGTACAACCATGTTATCCATTGCGGGTAAACATTCCTTTTTCAAAAGGGAAGTTAACCAAAAAAAGGCAGGGGAAACAGGACTCATGGAAATCAGAATTCCAGCAAAGCAGACATTAAAGCTTCAAGGTAATTTCTGTTGACTTTATGTCTTGTACAGCCTATGTGTCTAGATTCTTCTTGGCCTAAGTAGCATTCCTTCCTTCTGGCTGTGGGGCAGGGCCTTCTGTGAAATGGGAGTCTTATGACCTAGAGTCAAACAAGATAGGTCAGATAATTATTTTTATGGCCATAATTTACACAGACAGGTGGAGGGAAAGTTAGAGTAGCATCTTTAGTTTTTATGGCTGGCTTTGGGAAAAATGGATTCTGATTCCTATGACCTACACCTTGGGGAAGAAAGATTCTAGTTTCTGTAGCTAGTTTAGAGGAAAAGAGGATTGAGATATAAGAGGGTGAGAGAAGCTCAGAGAAAAACTTTTGCTTCTGAAGCCTTTATTTGGGGCATTGTTTGCTGAGTCCTGGCATTAATAGAATTGTATGTTGGTTCTCTTATTAATCTGCCTTTCATCAATTGATTTTTAGTGAAACATCAGAGAGCAAAGGGGAAGTTTTCCCTTGGCCCCTATAGCTGCCATTTGACTGGAGGGAGATTTTTTTTTCTTTCTATTACTGGACAGTAAACATGCCTTCCATTTCCTTGGAGAGAAAGACTATATGCCAACACTGTTCACTCTATGAATTTCTTTTAAAAAAAAAAAAGGGTGGAATGCAGGGAAGTCAGTGCCGCCTATTTATCAAATGTGTGGAAATGTGAAAGACCTTGCAGAATGGTCTCCCAATAGGCATTTACCAATTTTGATCAATTACACACTCCTTACAGGGTTTGTTTCATTCATAATCTACATCCTCTACCAGACTATAAACTCAAGGCATTTACATTTTTATTTCATTTTTGCCTACTTTATTGATAAAACAATGTTTGGCACACAATGAATATTCAATAAAGTTTTGCTAGATGAATAAACGAATGAATGGCACAATACGCAAGAACTAACACCATGCCAGAACATGGGTAGATGATTAAGAACCTTAATAAATTAATGAGATGCACTGCTTTAATATCAGTAAAATATAATTTTGAAATTTTTGAATAATATTTGATAGCTTGGAAAAATACTTGTTACTACTGTTATATATAAAAGTACATAATCTACATGTAGAAGATGATTTCATGATTGTAAAACTGCACAAAACAAGGATAAATATTTGCATAGGAAAATTATGAAGAAAAATACACCAAATGTAAAGTATTCTGGAATGGAAGAATTACACATTATTTTTGTTCTCTATCTTTTCTATTTTCTAAATATTTATGTTATTTATGCACACTTTTTAATAATTAGAAAAACAAACATCCTCATATTCAAATCTTTGTTATTTCATAAAGTGAAGAAGTGAAAGGCAGGCGAACAGAAACTATAGACTCTGCTTTCTAATCCCCTCACCAAATACAGAGATCCTCTCCAAGAGGCCTAAAAGGAAGAAATTCTGCTAGTATCGCTCAATAGCTCATGGTCAATATTCTTCAGAAAATGGATAACAAGGGTGATTAGCAGCGTTGAAATAGAAAAAAGAATATTAATTTATAATTCTTTTCCCATTCTGTGAATGCAAGTGTTTTTCTGAAGGTGCAGTGAGGGTTTGCTGGCATCCCATAACATGTATCTCTAATATCCAGACATGCAAAAAGTTGTTGGGAACAGGCCCCCAAATCTGGCCGTAGACAGGCCCTGAAACTGGCCATAAACAAAATCCCTGCAGCACTGTGACATGCTCATGATGGCTATGACACCCACACAGAAGGTTGTGGGTTTACCGGAATGAGGACAACGAACAGCTGGCCCACCCAGGGCAGAAAACCACTTAAGACATTCTTAAACCACAAACAATAGCATGAGCGATCTGTGCCTTAAGGACATGTTCCTGCTGCAGATAGCTAGCCAGAGCCCATCCCTTTGTTTCCCATTTTAGTTAATCTATAATCTATAGAAACAATGCTTATTTATCACTGGCTTGCTGTCCATAAATATGTGGGTAAAACTCTGTTTGTGGCTGTCAGCTCTGAAGGCTGTCAGCCCCCTGATTCCCACTCCGCACTCTGTATTTCTGTGTGTGTGTCTTTAATTCCTCTAGTGCCACTAGGTTAGGGTCTCCATGACCAAGCTGGTCTCAGCAAAAAGTGATTACTGTTTGACTAATTGTAAGAATTCTTGTTATTCAGTAATAGTACTAGTATTTGTTTTCCTTTTCCTGTGTTCTTTTTTTTCATTTTTATAACTTGTTCTTTCCAATGGAATGTCAATAATGAGTAACTTTTCAGTAGTTAGTGTGCCAGGAGCTGTGATATTGAATAGGGTCACAGAGATGAGTAAGACAAGGCTAAACACTCTCATGAGGGAGACCACAGATTTCTACTTGAAGCCTTTCAGTATATAAAAGTCACTTCCCACATTTTTGTTCATTTAAAAATGCCTTCTCTCAGAATCCTGGTCTGGTTTCACAAAAAGAAGAGAGACTGTTCACATATTTTTTGAGGGGACTGAATCTTTCTTTATTCTTATAACTAAAATTTTTTCCCTATTTCTGAAATAGTCATATTTTTATTTTATTTTATTTTTTGGTAATTATTCTACCAGTTTGGAGTGAAAAAGTGGAAAATATGATGCTATTACATTGCTAAGCAGCAAAATGAGCATATATTTCCAAGCCGTGCTAATTATGATATTATATATGTAATGTATAAGTAATATAATGAATCAAGGGATTATAAATAGAATTTTAAGTTAATATGCTCTACAACAATCCAGGTTTTTTTTAAGTGAAGGATAAAAAGACATAGAGGCTTTTCTTTTTTTGATTTTTGCATATAAAATCTCTGTCGGGTGCAAACACACATAAAAAATTTCATTTTTTCCCTATTTCTACACTCCTCTCCAAACTTCTTTATGTTTGATTCCTCTTCTTTCTCCTAAATTCTGAGATCCTGCCACAGTTGATCCAATGGAACGTCATGTTTGTGAACAAACCAAAGTCAAGGGATGTTGGGTTCCCCAGAGATGGGCTTCAGATGGACAGAGATGACACTGGAGTAAGAGTCTTGCCCTGAGGATCCAGAGAAACTCCAGAGGATCTTATATTGGTAGAGGCCATAGGGGACACCTCAGTCACTAGCACTGAGGGTCTATTAATGTCATAATTCATTTATCATTCAAGTTTGGTGAGATTTATATAGCTGAGAAAATAAGAGTTGTGACAGGCAAAGCAAGCCAAGGAAGACATAAATTTGGGAGATATAAATGGTGTCCTGAAAAGGTAATGCCACATTAAGGAGAAATGCCACTGGACTCTTAGGGGAGGAGGTGGAAGCAGGGCCCACTGTGACTTCCCTAGGACCTATGCACATTTACCTACTCTCCATAAAAGTATTAAAATTATGTCTTATGTTGCCTCGGTGGAGACATGAAAAGGGACCAGGTTTGAGTCATTATTACATATTTGTTATTATCATATTAATTTTTCTTTTTTAGCATAAATTAAGACAGCCCTGTGCCTTCTAGTCTAATGGGTAAGAGGGTCCAAAGTGTAGGACCCAGGCACAGGTAGTGAGGGCATCAAAAAAAGTGATTCACAATGGTGCAGACATAGGCAGTGTTACTTACAGACCAACATTCCTGTTGGGTCAGAAATTGAGCCCTGCAGGAAACCCATGGTCTGAGAGCTACAGTGAATATCCTGTTTCACCCCATGCCTGAATTCAGGCCTGTCTTCCTGATGTAGGAAAGATGTGTCCTTCTGTTTTTGTACGTCCTGCAGAAAATGGTCTGTGAAAAAATCTGCAAGCATCACTTACAATTGTAACTTAGCATGGCGGAGATTTCCATTGAGGCCATCAATGGCTTTTATGTCCTCTGGAGTCAACTCAAAGTCAAAAATCTGAAAGGCAGGTGATACTCACATTAACCTTTCCCAGGACAGCAGCTTCTACCTGGGAATCCAAGGACTTTGCAAGGGGCAAAGGCAAGGATGGCATTAGGGGAGGCATTTCTATCCTCATCGGCTTCCAGGTGCACCTGGCCTGGGACCTCTTCCACCTGAGCTCTGCCTCTTCTCCATCCCACCCCCTTCTATTCTGCACCAGTTCTCAAAAGAAAGATGTGCACTCATCAATATAAAATATTTCTAGAAAATTGCTTGAGACAGAAAAAGGAAATCACTTGTTTTAAAATGGAAAAGAAAGTGTAGACAAAATACCTCCCACCTGGACTTGACCACACTTGGTCAGGCTCTTGTTTCCCCACTTCCCCGGGAACTTGATCCAGCCTTAGACTGAGCAAGCCTTGAAACACAGAACAATTCCATTCAAGAAACCAACCTAGACTTAAGTAAGAGAAATGTATTCAAAGGGTAGAACTCTGAGCATAACATCTATGTGTCTCAAAGATCAGTCAGAAAACATTTTTTATAACAACAAGCAAACACAGCTGCAAATAGACAGTATTCAGGGGTCATGAGGTGAGCAAGTAGAACAGTTCATCAGGAAATGCTTTTTCTGGGGCAAACATATTAGTATAATTATGGTCTTCTACACATAGAAAAACACAAGCAACCTAATAAAAATACCCAAAGACTTCAACAGGCACTACTATAAAGAAAACTCTAAGAGAATATATGAAATTTATACTGAGTAAACAAGGCAATGAAAAAAATCAGCAATGATTTGGAGACTAGAGAACACCTAATCCAACTCCTCATTTCAGAAAATCAAGGAAAGCAGATGTCGCTAGCACAGGGATGCATAATAAATTGCCAACTTAATGTTGAAACCCAAATCTCTGGTTTTGATCCCATCCTAATTCTCTCCACCCATGCTGCCTCTTCTGTGGTAGAGTAGAAAACCTTTAGGATGCACACAAAGCATTTGTGCATAGAAAATGCCCAGGAAATGGACTTAGTCCAACAGTATCCTGCTCTCGCCTTACAGGAAGCACACGTGTGAAGGACACCATGCAGGAGTCCTAATGCCCACCCAACTCCTCACCTGCATGTTCTCTCTGATCTGCTGTTCATTGGAGCTCTTGACCAGGACCACAGCCCCATACTGGAGCTGGTAGCACAGGGCAATCAGGGCTGGGGATCACTTGTGCTTTGTTGCCATGGCACAAAGAACTGGGTCCTCCAAAAGAACTGGTGAGTTCTGGTCCACCCTGGAAGGAAACCCAGAAATGCTGAAGCCCTGAGGCTGGATTCAGTTTGTTAGGCGGCTCCCTAAACAGACTAAGGTGTTCATTCTGCACCAGAGCGTCTCAAGTGAGGCCCCTGAATAACAGCAGCAGCATCACCTGGGATCTCGTCAGAAATGCAAATTCTCACACCTTACCCTGACTCACTGAGAGTGAACTCCAGGAAAGAGAGTACCATATAATTAAATTACTTCATCAAAATGGCATTTTAGGTAAACTTCCTGATGCTCTTATTACCATAGTTCATGTCGTGGGGTTCCCAGAGCACTATGGGCAACCAGAACAATGTCTTTTGACTTGCAGAAATCCAGCACTTTGCTCCGGTTGAGGTAAGGATGACATTCCACCTGCAGATGACAAAGATAGAAAAACATCAGATAATGTGAAACACTTATGTTAATATAAAAAGATTACAGATTAAAGTAAAAGAAGGTGAATAAATATGTGTAGTATCAAATTTGAACTGACAATATCACTGTCAAGTAATTATCTTTTCCATCAAAATAAATTTTATATTGCTGTTTCCTAAAAGTATACATAGAAATTTCATTTCTGAGCACAAGCAACTCCATGGACCAGATCCAGTATCTAACTACCTTTGACCACTAGAAGGGCACACGGCCAATTCCAGCTCTGAGATAGGGTAGGATGCTGAGCTTTGGACATCAAATTGTGCCAGAAAGTAAAAATTTCTTCAAAGACTCACGAGGCCAGGTTTAAAATGCAAAATAAGTAGTTTTATAGGAATATTACTGGTAATGTTTGTATAGATTTGAACATCAAAAACAATAATAAGTAAAATCAATCATAAATTATAGCAAAAACAATTCATGGGTTCATAGTCATGAGTGATTAAAAGAGAGAGCAAAAATATTTGCCTCCACTGATGGTGATTATTGCAGTAATTTCTTTCTAGGATATGAATAATTAAAGGGAAAGAGTTAAGCTTTTAGCATTTCTGAGAGGAATAACCATTTCTTTTCTTGACTTGGTGAGGGATTTTTTTTTTCATAATAAAATGTAAAGTCAGAATAATAAAACTAGTAGTTAAAATTGAAAGTAATTACTTTAAAGCCCCAAGGAAAGAACAAATACAATAATAAAATAATAACACAATACAAAAAATTAAAACATCATTGCTATATACTCAATCATTATGTGGAAATATGTTGTGGAATATAACTTCCCCTCTTGATAATTATCATCCAGCAGATTACTAGTAATTGCAAAGGGGAAAACACATCTCTATGAAGATTAGATCTGGCCACCATTAACTTAACCAAGTGATCAAAATTAGCATGACTAATTGTGGGGCAATCTGTCATTTCATGCTGCCTACTGTGGTGTAATTTCAGGGATACAGCAAGGTAGAGACAGTTTATCTCCAAAAATGTTTAACCTTGATGACATAAAGCATTCAAGTATAACTTCTAATTTACAGAAAAGTACGTTTTGAAAACATAAAAAAAAGTTAACTGATCAAAATACAGTAAGATGAAAGTCACACTTGGATTTTTTTTTGTTTTCATGATACATCTTATTTTTACCACTTATTTAACATCTCTCATTGTTTTATAATTTTCTCTGTAGAAGTTGTACACATCTTTTATTAGGTATACTTTTGGTACTTAATATCTTTTTATATTATATGGTATCTTTAATTTTTTTCATCTGCTGTTTACGGTTAAATTAATAAGAGTTATAAAAGACCATTCAAGGAAACAATGGTAAATCTCAATACAGATGGGGTATTAAATAATCTGAGGTCATTATCGGTACTTCCTTAGATATAACAGTTGTACTGTTACTGGGAGAATATCTTCATTCCTATGCTAGCTTTGAAAGCTACCCACCCTGGTAGCTTAACACAAAGGACATAAACTTTTGGGAACTCTGTTACCCTGCCCGTCACCTGAGAAACCAGAATACCTCCCTAGGGCAACATAAGGCAAGCTCAAATCTCACAGCCGGTGCTCTTTTGCAAGAGCTGGAGGCCAACCAACACAGTTCATTACAGCATCCCTGGGTAGAATAACATTGCACCCAGGAAGAAGAAAACTTGTTTATAATCTCAGCTGTCCCCGTTGCCTGCAACTGCCTGACTAACAAGAAGTCCTGAGCCTGTCCCTGAGCCATGTTCACTACTATTATATCCAGCATTTGAGAAAGCCAACACAAAATGGCTATCTGTAACCAAGGAATCTCACAGAGTCTATGTCACTTCCTTGACACCATCATGAGAGCTGGTGCTGGTACCCAGTGCTGGGAGACATGAAGACAGGTCACATCACAGGATCCCTTGCCAATATTCCCCAGCACTAGCCCAGAGTTGGGCAACCCCACTGGGTGGCTAGACCCAGAAGAGCAATAACAGTCTATCACTGTAGTCTGGCTCTCAGGATCTTCTACTCCTAGTGTAATGGAAAGAGCATCACATCAAGACAACATCCCATAGCGCAAAAATATCCAGATAGCAGGACTTGAGTTCCAGATCTTTACACTGGTGGGAAGTTTCTTTCAGCAGAGACACAATTTCAGTGCTAGATTCAGTAGGGAAAGTCTAAACCTCTACCACCAACAGTCAAGTGGCCTTGGTGCTCATGAAGGGTCTTGAAGAAGGGGTCTTCTTTCCCCCAGTGTCCATCAATGCAGATATAGCTAGGGCTTCTCCTAAAGAAGTTCTGCATGGGTACACCTATACACAGCTTTCCTGGAACACTTCAGAATGACTGCATCCCCACAGGAGGAGCACTCCCCAGGTTCAGGCTTGCATGAGAGGCAGTCACAATTTCTCTCTACTTGGAACATCGACATTTCTACAGATGAAAAGAGGTACCTGTCTGATCTCAAGATTCAGAACACTGGGACAAGAGTGAGGCTGGGAAGTGCATAGCTTTCCTGTCAACCTGGTACGGGAGCTGAGGTAGCTTCCACCCTTTACATTGATAAGATAGTCAATCCAATTGAGAGGTCTCCCAACCACATTGGGTACTTCATTTATCTACCTGCTTTAACTACAAATGGTTCCTATCCAGAGATACCACCTCTACTGGCCTGGGGTGGTATCCCTGGGTAGGGGATACTCAATAAATAAAATAAACTCGATAAATACAATACTGGGAAAAAATTGAATAAATAAAAAAGTGCACACAACAGGAGAATAAGATAAGCTTCAAGAGACTGCTGCCATTCCAATCCCATAGGAGACAGTGAACTTGCCCACACACTGAGTATATAGGTACTACAACCAGCATCTGAGGAAGCCGTGATACAAAGACTCTCTATAACCAAGGAACTCATATAAGTCTTCACACCTAATAGCACTAAGAACCCAATTAGGCTATTATAAACTATAAACATTAAAGTCAGATCCTTAAAAGGGAAAAAAGAAATTAAAGAAAAACAGGGAAATCAAAAATAAATTCAAGAACAATTAGAATAAATAGTCTATCAAAATGAGAGGACATCAGAAAAGTAATTATGGTAATATGACAAAACAAGATTTTGTCACCCCAAAACCCTGGGGTCACCCAAATCACCCCAAAAAGATCACACTAGCTCCCCAGCAATAAATCCAAACTAAGATAAAATATTTAAAATACCAGATAATGAATTCAGAAGGTTCATTATTAAGCTACTCAACAAGACATCACAGAAAGGTGAAAAACAACCTAAAAAATTTTTTTTTTAAATTCAGGATATAAATGAAAAATTTTCCAGAGAGATAGATATCACAAAGAAAAACCAATCAGAACTTCTGGAAATGAAAGACACATTTAGGGAAACACAAAATGCAGTGGAAAGTTTCAATAATAGACTAGAACAAGTAAAGGAAAGAATTTCAGAGCTCAAAGACAAGGCTTTTGAATTAACCCAATCAGACAATAATAAAGAAAAAAGGATCAGGCTGGATGGGTGGCTCACACCTGTAATCCCAGCACTTTGGGAGGCCAAGCTGGGTGAATCACTTGAGATCAGGAGTTCAAGATCAGCCTGGCCAACATGGTGAAACCCAGTCTCTACTAAAAATACAAAAATTAGCCTGGCATGGTGGCATGTGCCTGTAATCCCAGCTACTCAGGAGCCTGAGGCAGGAGAATCGCTTTAACCTGGGAGGTGGAGGTTGCAGCAGTGAGCCAAGATCATGCACCTGCACTCCAGCAGCCTGGGCAACAAAGCAAGACTCTGTCAAAACAAAAAAAAAAAGAAATGAACAAATTATCCAAGAAATATGAGATTATGTAAAACAGGCAAACCTAAGAATAACTGGTGTTCCTGAGGGAGAAGAGAAGTCTAAAAGTTTGGAAAACTTACCTGAGAGAATAATTGAGAAAAACTTCCCTGACCTGGCTAGAGATGTAGATATCCAAATCGAAGAAGCTCAAAGTACTCCTTAGAAATTCATTGCAAAAATATTACCACCAAGTCACATAGTCATGAGTCTATCTAAAGTCAACATGAAGGAAATAATTCTAAGAGAGGTGAGAAAAAAGCATCAGGTAACATAAAGAAGAATCTCTCAGACTAACAGGAGACTTCTCAGCAGAAACCTCACAAACTAGGAGGGATTGAGGTCCTATCTTTAGCCTTCTTAAACAAAGTAACTGTCAGCCAGAAATTTTGTATCCAGCAAAACTATATTTCATAAATGAAGGAGAAATACAGTCATTTTTAGAAAAACAAATGATGAAGGAATTTGACATTATCAAACCAGTTCTATAAGGCATGCTATAAGGAGTTCTAAATCTTCAAACAAAAGATTGTTATACACCACAATGGAACCTCCTGAAAGCATAAAACTCACAAATCCTATAAAACAATAACACAACAACAGCAACCAAAAGTATTTAGGTAACAACTGGAATGATGAAAAGAACAGTACCTCACATCTCAATATTAACATTGAACATAAATGGCCTAAATGCTCCACTTAGAAGATACAGAATGGCAGAATGGATAATAAATCACAAACCAAATACCTGCTATCTTCAAGAGACTCACCTAACACATAAAGATTTGGATAAGCTCAAGTTAAAAAGGTGGGAAAAGAGATTCCATGCAAATGGAAACCAAAAGTATGCAAGAGTTGCTACTCTTATATCAGACAAAGCAGACTTTAAAGCAACAGTAGTTAAAAAAAAAGACAAAGAAAATCATTATATAATGATAAAAGAATCAATCCAGCAAGAACATATTACAATCTTAAATTTATATGCACCTAATATTGGAGCTCCCAGACTTATAAAACTATTACTAGCAGACTTACGAAATGAGATAGCAACACAATAATAGTGAGGGACTCAATACTCCACTGTACAGCACTAGTCAGATAATCGAGGCAGAAAGTAAATAGGAGACAATGGATTTAACATACTATAGAAAAAAATTTACTAAATTTTTTTACTTTAGTTCTGTTTACAGTACATTCTACCTGCCAACTGCGGAATATACATTCTTCTCATCAGCACATGGAACATTCTCCAAGATAGACCATATGATAGGCCACACAACAAGTCTCAATAAACTTGAGAAAATCCAAATTATATCAAGTGTCTTCTCAGAACACAGTGGAATAAAACTAGAAATTGACTCTGAAAGGGACCCTCAAAACTATACAAATACATGGAAATTAAATAATCTGCTCTTGAATGATTTTGGGTTAACAATAAAATCAAAATGGCAATTAAGTAATTTTTTTAAATAAATGATAATAGTGACACAAGTTATGAAGACCTCTGGAATATAGCAAAGGCAGTGCTAAGAGGCAAGTTCATATCATTAAATGCCTACATCAAAAAGTCTGAAACAGCACAAATTGACAACCTAATATCACACCTCTATGTACTAGAGAAACAGGAACTGACTAAACCCAAAGATATCTGAAGAAAAAATATCAGAACAGAACTAAATGAAATTGAAACAAAACACCCCCACAAAATATCAATGAAAGATAAAGCTGGTTCTTTGACAAGATGAACAAACTTGATAGACCATTAGTGAGATTAACCAAGAAAAGAAGAGAGAAGATCCAAGTAAGCTAAGTTAGAAATGAAACTAGACACATTACAAATGATATCACAGAAATACAAAAAATCATTCAAGACAACTAAGAACACCTTTATGTGCACAAACTATAAAATCTAGAGTAAATGGATAAATTCCTGGAAACATACAACCTTCTTAGATTAGATCAGGAAGAAATAGAAACCCAGAACAGACCAATAACAAGCACCAAGAATGAATCAGTAATAAAAAATTGCCAACAAAAAAAGCCAAGGATCAGATGGATTCACAGCAGAATTCTACTTGACATTCAAAAAGAAATTGGTACAAATCCTACTGAAAATATTCAAAAAGATAGAGAGAGAGGAAACTCTGCCTAAATTATTCTATGAAGCCAGTATCACCCTAATACCAAAACCAGGAAAGGACATAACAAAAATAGAAAACTATAGACCAATATCCCGGTGAACATAGATTTAAAAAAATCCTCAAGAAAATACTAGCCAACCAAATGCATCAGCATATCAAAAAGATAATACATCATGATCAAATGGGTTCCATCCCAAAGGTGCAGGGATGGTATAACATAGGCAAGTCAATAAATATGATATATAACACAAAGAGAATTAAAAAAGAAAAACCATATGGTTATCTCAATAGATGCAAAAAAAGCAATTGATAAAATCCGCCATCGCTTTATGATTAAAACCCTCAACAAACTAGACATAAAAGGGACTTGCCTGAAAATAATAAAAGCCATATATGACAAACCCACAGCCAACATCATACTGAATGGATAAAAGTTTAAAACATTCCCCTGAGAACTGGATCAAGAAAAGGATGCCCAATTTTACCACTTCTATTAATATTAAATTTAATCCTGGAAGTCCTAGCCAGAGAAATCAAGAAAGAAAACGTAAGAAAGGGCATTGAAATTTGAAGAGAGGAAGTTAAAGTATTGCTGTTTGCCAATAATATAATCATATACCTACAAAACCCTAAAGACTCATCCAAAAGTCTCCTAGATTTGATAAACAAATTCAGTAAAGTATCAGTTACAAAATCAATGTACAGAAATTGATTTCTGCCATAAACCAACAACAACCATGCTGAGAGTCAAATTAAGAAATCAAGCCCTTTAAAACAGCTGTAAATAAAATAAAATAAAATCCCTAGGAATATACTTAATCAAAGAGATGAAACATCTCTACACGGAAAACTATAAAACACTGCCAAAAGAAATGATACATAAAACAAACAAATGGAAAAACATCCCATGCTTATGGAGAGAAAGAATCAATACTCTGAAAATGGCCATATTCTAAATTCATATGGAACCACAAAAGAGCCACAATAACCAAAGCAATACTAAGCAAAAAGAAGAAGTCTGGAGGCAGTACATTACCAGACTTTGAATTATACTACAAGGCTGTAGTTAGGAAAGGAGCATAGTATTAATATAAAAATAGGCATTTAGATAAATGAAACAAAATAGAGAACCCAGAAATGAAGTCAAATACTGATCTTTGATAAAGCAAACAAAAACATAAATTGGGGAAAAGACTCTATTCAATAAATGGTGCTGGGATAACTGGTAAGCCACATGTAGAAGAATGAAACTGGATACCATCTCTCCTTGTACACAAATCAACTCAAGATGGATCAAAAACTTAAGTCTAAGACCTGAAACTATAAGAATTCTAGAAGATAACATTGGCAAAACACTTCCTTACATTGGCCTTGACAAAGAATTTATCTCTAAGATCCCCAAAAGCAAATACACAAAAAACAAAAATAAATAAATGGGACCTAATTAAACTAAAATGATTCTGCACAGCAAAAGAAATAATCATGAGAGTAAAGAGACAACCTACAGAATGAGAGAAAATTTTTGCAAACTACACTTCCAGCAAAGGACTATTGTCCAGAATCTACAAGGAACTCAAACAGGTCAGCAAGATAAAAACAATCCCATCCAAAAGTGGGCAAATGATATGAATAGACATTTCTCAAAAGTAGATATACAAACAGCCAAGAAAAATATGAAAAAAGGCTCGACATTACTAATAATCAGGGAAGTTCAAATTAAAACCACAGTGAGATATCACCTTACTCCTGTAAGAATGGTTATAATTTAAAAGTAAAAAAAAAAAAAAAAAAAGCAGTAGAAGTTGGCATGCATGTAGTGAAAAGAGGATACTTTTACATTGCTGGTGGGAATGTAAATGAGTAAAACTCCTATGGAAAACAGTATGGAGATTCCTCAAAGAACTCAAAAGTAGATCTGCCATTTGATCCATCAATCCCACTACTGGAATCTATCAAAAAGAAAAGAAGCTTGCATGAAAAAGACACATGCACACACGTGTATAGCAGTGCAATTCACAATTGCAAAAATATAAAACCAATCTAAGTGTCCATTGACCAATGCATGAATAATGAAAGTGTGTTATATATACATCATAGAATGGTGTATACATAAAAAGGATTGAAATAATGTCTTTTGTAGCAACTTGGATGGAGATTAAGGCCATTATTCTAAGTAATTCAGGAATGGAAAACTAAACACTGTACCTTCTCACTTATAAGTGGGAACTAAGCTAGGAGGATGTAAAGACATACAGATGATATAATGGACTTTCAGGACTCAGTGTTGGGGGAGGTTGGGAGTAAGGTGAAGGATAAAAGCCTACATATTGAGTACAGTGTCCACTGATCGCCTGATGGGCTCGCTTAAATCTCAGAATCATCACTATAGAATTCATTCATGTAACCAAAATCCACTTGTACCACAAAAGCCATTGAAATTAAAAAATGAGCGCATAAAAAATATTTTACTGATCTGAGCTGTGGCTCAAAAAAGTAAAGTGATTTTCAAGTAACAAATTTGAATACAACAATGATGAGAAAGACATCATCATTCTCTGCCTTTTTAGTTTTAATACATGAATATGTGTGAATAAATTGGAACCAATAAGCACAATTCACCCATCTACAGATCCAGTTACAGAATTGTCATCTCCACACTATCACATTAAATACATGTGTATACATGCTTATCATAGGCACAGTACCTTTGAAGTATAGAATATGTCTTCTTTCTTCACACTGCCATCTGCAATCTTGCTTCGGATGGCCAGTCCAACTTTCTCCTCATTATTGTATAAATGAGCAGAATCAATATGGCAGAAACGAGCTTCTATTGCTAATTTTGTAACCTCCACAACTCTATTCCTAGGAACCCGGAGAAGCAATGAAAAGTAGTATTTGGTGATCAATGTGCTCAACAGGTAGTTCAGGCACAAACAATGACCTTCACAAAAAACACATTATTCTTGCATCTTGGGTTAGTTCTATGTATGGGGTGATAAATCCATCCCAATTTGCTTTAGTCTTTCCTGCTCAGTAATAAATGTTGGGTATCCCTGGACCTCTTCAATCCCAGGTAATTCCTGGTTGATCACTAGCATGGAGTTTCCCAAGAACAACCTCAGATTCAGTCATTTGTTGGAAAAATTAACAAGACTCAAATTACAGTTATAAATATAGTCTTTATTATTACCATTATTATTTGAGACAGAGTCTCACTCTGTCACCCAGGCTGGAGTACAATGGCACAATCTCAGCTCACTGAAAACTCTGCCCCTCCCCCACTTCATCTCGGGCTGAAACAATCCTCTCACCTCCGTCTCCCCAAATAGCTAGGACCACAGATGGGCGCCATTATGCCGGTTCAATTTTTGTATTTTTGGTAGGTATGGGGTTTCGCTATGTTGCCCAGGCTCAAGCTCCCAAACTCAAGGGATCCACCTGCCTCTGCCGCCCAAAGTGCTGGGATTACAGGCATGAGCCACTGCAGGAAGCCTCCTAATTATTTTTAATATAGTGAAATTAACACATGGAAGAAGGCACATGGAAGGAACTACAGGAAGAATACAGTGCAAGTTCCTATGATTCCTCTCTCAGTGATGTTGCACAAAACACACTGACTTCCTCCAGCATCACATTTTTGAGAATATAGGGGAAATGTTGTCTACAAGGGATGCTATTTGGACACTTCATTCCCAAGATTTTAACTGGGTACTGATTACATTGCCCCAGTGTGTACCACACACAAAACTCCCAGTCTTGTAAACAAAACAGATATGTAGAAACCCCACACTTTGTACAAGCAGTTAATTATAGACAGCACCCTTATTAGTTAGGAAATAGTGAGAAATTCTGGCTTCCAACTTTGAAAACAGGTACATCTACGGGTGGCAGTCTATTGTGTTCACTCCTTTCTACACAGCCATTAGCCATTCTGTGTGCATGACAGAACTGAATATGAGGAGTAAAGACATACACTCCAAGGATGTAGATTTATACATAAGAAATTAACTGCAACCTGTAAAAGATTAGTAAAGTATGCTTTAGTCTTAAAAAATAAGGACAACTTTTTTAGGACAGATATAATTTCAGCGAAATTTAAAATTATTGACTTATCTACCAAATTTGGATAAAGATTTGAAAGGTACATTTTTTAAACAACAAAGCCATGAATAGAACAATTTTCTATTTTAATATGAGTATTTCAGAAGCTTTCTATTTCCAGTGATATTAAAAGGAACTAGATGCCAGGTCTCACTACCTTCCCGATACCAGCCCTGATCTTCTCTTTGCTGTGGAGGCACTCAAGGTTCACCAAGGCTAAAGCTTCTGTGTTGTGCTTTTCTTTACTTCCCCTTCATGCCAATTTTCATTACAAAGTAAACCGCTAGTGTTGATGGTCTTCAAGATGTCTCTGTAAATTCTTACAATGTACAGTTGAGAAAAGTGAGACAAATTTTATATGACTAGTCTTTATTCAAGCACTTAGTAGCCTTGGAATACACGTTTTCTTCCAGTATAGAAATGGTTCAGTCTAGAAAATAAAGTCTCCATTTTGCCTACTTTCATGTCAGGGGACCACCCATACCATTTTGATACAAATCTGATGCATATTAACATGGACCAAAAATTTAAAATTTCTCCTTCGAGGTTCTAGTTTTTTCTTAAAATAAAGTTATTTTTCCCTTTAGATAATTTTCCTAGAGGTGAAAGTTGTACATGGGAAATTGTATTAAGTCTGAGACCGGTATTACTACTCTGTCATGCTCAAGGCCACACGGCAGCTCAGCAATAATCTCTCTAAGAGTTTGCATACACCCCATCTCCAAACACTGCTACCACAAAGATTTTGTTCGATCATGTATACTTGGAAGAATCAACAATTTCTTCAATTATAGAAAGAAACGGAGAAACCATTCCACTGCAGTCAATCTCCTACGAAAGGAAATGCCAGGCAGTGTTCTTTACTGTTGAGTTTTAAATATTCTGCAAAGCTGGGAACACCCATAAACAGAAAAAAAAACAGTGCACAAAATAAAAGTAAGCAGTACATGACCATATGACCAGACCTCAATGCAGAACAAAGATTGACTACCTTTTCTCTTTGAACATGGAATAGCTCGGCCTATTAAAACAGACCAGGTGAGTCACGCAAAGTAACATAGGAACACAAAGCTAAAACCCAAGTCATCTACTTATTCTAGCTTTGCTCTTTTAAATGCTCAACACTGAAAATATGATTATGTTACCTCTGGAGGGGCATAGGTGCCAAATCCTAATACAGACATGAAATGACCATCATTTAGCTCCACACAGATATTTGGGATCCATTGAATGTCATTCTCTTTGCTAAGCAGACATGGTTTCCTTCTTCAACATCCAGCATTTATATTCACAGGTTGTATAAACAATGGGCAGGCAATGCTACACTGCCCACTGTCTGGGGCTGACCAATGGCATGTAGGAAGAAGCAAGTGATGGTGTATTACACAGACTATGAAGAAAATTGAATCCAGTGCACTTGTTTTTTATCAAAGAGAATTCTTAAGTACATTTTAATATAGTCAGAATAAAATTATTATTTTCTTGCCTAAAGTAAAATTTTCCATCCTGAATCTATCTATCTATCTGGCTATCTATCATCTGGATATCTGGATATCTATCTATCATCTATCATCTGTCCATCTATCATCTGTCTATCTATCTCATAAATTCCTCCAATAGATTTATAGAATGATTAATTATCATATGTTAGACTATAAAACACCTCCAGCAACAAGTCTCATTTTTGTTCATGCCGTGATGATGTCTCATCTTTATTTTATGTCATATAAATGATCAATTATTTTACATCTTTCTCTCACACAACGCTATTTAAAGGAATGACTAGTAAGCATTTTTTTAACAGGTGACGATAAAAAAGTTAAACATTAAAACCAAAAAAAAACTTCTCCTTTTACCTTTCCATCAGCAAATATTTTGTTTTTTTTTTCTTTGCATTGTAGAAGAAATATTCATTCCTGATGAAAATGCAGTCCTGATGATGTTGTAATCCTGACAAGGGTTCAAAGGAAAAAGAAAACGCAGAAATTATGACATGATGTTTATTGGAGTATTAATTACTAACAATGTTTGGTCTTTGGACATCATTTGCAATATGAAAACAGTGCCTTATAGTATTTGTATCTTTCATATAGTTTTATAAGAAACTATCAAAGGTAACTTTCCAAAAAACTGGTAACTATTTTACATAATTTGTGATCCTGTTAAATGTTATTCATAAAACTGGAATCTAATTACAATAAATTGGTGAATAATCCTCACATGCCTTAATTTTTACTTGTGTCTCTCTTTGGAGGGCAAATTTGAACATAATGATTGGGCCAGACATGTTGCCTCACACCCGTAATCCCAGCACTTTGGGAGGCTGAGGTGGGTGGATCACTTGAGATCCAGTGTTCAAGACCAGCCTGGCGAATATGACGAAACCTCGTCTCTACCAAAAATACAAAAATTAGCCACGTGTGATGGCAAATGCCTATAATTCCAGCTACCCAAGAGGCTGAGGCAGGAGAATAAGTTGAACCCAGGAGGCAGAGGCTACAGTGAGCCAAGGTCGTGCGACTGTATTCCAGTTTGCATGATCCATGATTAACATCCCTGATGAATTCACACCAATATCTGTTGTTTTTTGACATTTTAGGAATAGTCATTCTCACTTGTGTAAAATGATATCTTAATGTGCTTTGCTGTGTGTTTCATAAGTGTACATTAAATGTAAATGGCTTAAATTTCCACATCAAAAGGACGATTTGCAGAATGGGTTTTAAAAAATCCAGGATGCAACTATATGTTCTGAACCAGAAACTCCCTTTAGATGAGGACATAAATAATGTGAACATGAAGGACAAAAATAAGTATTTTAAGAAAATAGTAACCAAAGAAAAGGTGTGATAGCTATACTAGGATCAGACAAAATAAAATTTAGTCAAAAACTCTGACAAGAAATAAACAAGATATAAAACACAGGAATATTTTATAGCTATTAAAAGTCAGATTCCAGACCACCAACATAAAGCAAATACCACAATAAAATGAATCACATAAATTTTTAAATTTCAACTGTGTGTAAAAATTATGTTTACACTATTCTATATTAGGTAAGCAATAGTTTCTGTCTAAGGAAACAATATACATATCTTTTTTTTTTTTCTTCTTTAAGAGCAAATTTATTCTTATTTCTTTTTTTTTAATTTCTTTTTTTTCTTTTATTATTATTATTATTATTATTATACTTTAGGTTTTATGGTACATGTGCGCAATGTGCAGGTAAGTTACATATGTATAAACATTTTTTGTCACAAAATGCTAACAATTATCTGAACCTTCAGCAGGATGTAATCTTTTGGCTGCTAGAAATTATTCCCTCACTGGGAGTCCATTCCAAGATGGCCAAATAGGAACAGCTCCCATCTGCAGCTCCCAGCGTGATTGATGCAGAAGACAGAGGCCAGCATCATCCTGATACCAAAGCCTGGCAGAGACACAACAAAAAAAGAGAATTTTAGACCAATATCCCTGATGAGCATCAAGGCAAAAATCCTCAATAAAATACTGGCAAACCGAATCCAGCAGCACATCAAAAAGCTTATCCACCAAGATCAAGTTAGCTTCATCCCTGGGATGCAAGACTGGTTCAACATACACAAATCAATAAACGTAATCTATCACATAAACAGAACCAACAACAAAAACCACATGATTATCTCAATAGATGGAGAAAAGGCCTTCAACAAAGTTCAACACCCCTTCATGCTAAAAACTCTCAATAAACTAGGTAATAGGAGCTATTTATGACAAACCCACAGCCAATATCATACTGAATGGGCAAAAACTGGAAGCATTCCCTTTGAAAACTGGCACAATATTGGGGGATCTTGCCCCCAAGATTTCAATGTAGGTTCTTTCTATTTTCCATAAGTGTCAGCCAGCTGAGAAATAAAGAGAGACAGCATAAAGAGAGGAATTTTACAACTGGGCTGCCGGGGGTGGCATCGCATATCGGTAGGACCGTGATGCCCACCTGAGCCTCAAAACCAGCAAATTTTTATTAAGGGTTTCAAAAGGGGAGAGGGTGTAAGAACAGGGAATAGGTACAAAGATCACATGCTTCAAAGGGCAAAAAGCAGAACTATTAATAAGGGTCTAACAAAGATCACATGCTTCTGAGGGAACAGGACAAAGGGCAAAAGCAGAACTACTGATAAGGGTCCAACAAAGATCACATGCTTCTGAGGCAACAAGACAAAGGGCAAAAGCAGAACTACTGACAAAGGTCCAACAAAGTTCACAAGGCAAAGGGCAAAAACAGAACTACTGATAAGGGTCTATGTTCAGCGGTGCACATATTGTCTTGATAAACATCTTACACAACAGAAAACAGGGTTCAAAAGCAGAGAACTGGTCTGACCACAAATTTACCAGAGTGGAGTTCTTCCACACCCTAGTAAGCCCAAGGGTACTGCAGGAGACCAGGGCGTATCTCAGTCCTTATCTCAACCGCATAAGAAAAACATTCCCAGAGCGGCCTTTTATAGACCTCACCCCAGGAATGCATTCCTTTCCCAGGTATTAATATTAATATTCCTTGCTAGGAAAAGAATTTAGTGATATCTTCCCTACTTGCACATCCATTTATAGGCTCTCTGCAAGAAGAAAAATATGGCTCCTTTTGCCTGACCCTGCAGGCAGTCAGACCTTATGGTTGTCTTCCCTTGTTCCCTAAAAATCACTGTTATTCTGTTCTTTTTCAAGGTGCACTGATTTCATATTGTTCAAACACACAAGTTTTACAATCAATGTGTACACTTAACAGAATTATCACAGTGGTCTTGAGGTGATGTTTATCCTCAGCTTATGAAGATAACAGGATTAAGAGATTAAAGTAAAGACAGGCATAAGAAATTATAAAAGTATTATTTGGGAACTGATAAATGTCCATTAAATCTTCACAATTTATTTTCCTCTGCCAAAGCTCCAGCCAGTCCCTCCATTTGGTGTCCCTGACTTCCCACAACAGCACAAGACAGGGATGCCTCTCTCACCACTCCTATTCAGCATAGGAGCAAGAGAAATCAGGCAAGAGAAAGAAATAAAGAGTATTCAATTAGGAAAAGAGGAAGTCAAATTGTCCTGTTTGCAGACGACATGATTGTATATCTAGAAAACCCCAACGTCTCAGCCCAAAATCTCCTTAAGCCGATAAGCAACTTCAGCAAAGTCTCAGGATACAAAATCAATGTGCAAAAATCACAAGCATTCCTATACACCAATAACAGACAGAGAGCCAAATTATGAGTGAACTCCCATTCACAATTGCTTCAAAGAGAATAAAATACCTAGGAATCCAACTTATAAGGGATGTGAAGGACCTCTTCAAGGAGAACTATAAACCACTGCTCAACAAAATAAAAGAGGACACAATGGAAGGACATTCCATGCTCATGGATATGAAGAATCAATATCGTGACAATGGCCATACTGCCCAAGGTAATTTATAGATTCAATGCCATCCCCATCAAACTACCAATGACTTTCTTCACAGAATTGGAAAAAACTACTTTAAAGTTCATATGGAACCAAAAGAGAGCTCGCATTGCCAAGACAATTCTAAGCAAAAAGAACAAAGCTGGAGGCATCATGCTACCTGACTTCAAAGTATACTACAAGGCTACAGTAACCAAAACAACATGGTACTGGTACCAAAACAGAGATATAGACCAATGGAACAGAACTGAGGCCTCAGAAATATCACCACACCTCTACAACCATCTGATCTTTGATAAACCTGACAAAAACAAGAAACGGGGAAAGGATTCCCTATTTAATAAATGGTGCTGGGAAAACTAGCTGGCCATATGTAGAAAGCTGAAACTGGATCCCTTCCTTACACCTTATACAAAAATTAATTCAAGATGTATTAAAGACTTAAATGTTAGACCTAAAACCATAAATACCATAGAAGAAAACCTAGGCAATACCATTCAAGACATAGGCATGGGCAAGGACCTCATGATTAAAACACCAAAAGCAATGGCAACAAAAGCCAAAATAGACAAATGGGATCTAATTAAACTAAAGAGCTTCTGCACAGCAAAAGAAACTACCATCAGAGTGAACAGGCAACCTACAGAATGGGAGAAAATTTTTGCAATCTACCCATCTGACAAAGGGCTAATATCCAGAATCTACAAAGAACTTAAACAAATTCACAAAAAAAAATCAAACAACCTCATCAAAAAGTGGGCAAAGGATATGAACAGACGCTTCTCAAAAGAAGACATCTATGCAGCCAACAGACACATGAAAAAATGCTCATCATCACTGGTCATCAGAGAAATGCAAATCAAAACCAAAATGAGATACCATCTCACATCAGTTAGAATGATGATCATTAAAAAGTCAGGAAACAACAGATGCTGGAGAGGATGTGGAGAAATAGGAATGTTTTTACACTGTTGGTGGGAGTGTAAACTAGTTCAAGCACTGTGGAAGACAGTGTGGCGATTTCTCAAGGATCTAGAACTAGAAATACCATTTGACCCAGCGATCCCATTACTGGGTATATACCCAAAGGATTATAAATCATGCTACCATAAAGACACATGCACACATATGTTTACTGTGGCACTATTCACAATAGCAAAGACTTGGAACCAACCTAGATGTCCATCAATGATAGACTAGATTAAGAAAATGTGGCACATATACATCATGGAATACTATGCAGCCATAAAAAAGAATGAGTTCATGTCCTTTGTAGGGACATGGATGAAGCTGGAAACCATCATTCTGAGCAAACAATCTCAAGGACAGAAAACCAAACACCACATGTTCTCACTCATACATGGGAAGTGAACAATGAGAACACTTGGACACAGGGCGGGGAACATCACACACCAGGACCTGTTGTGGGGTGGGGGGCTGGGGGAGGGATAGCATTAGGAGAAATACCTAATGTAAATGATGAGTTAATGGGTGCTGCAAACCAACATGGCACACGTACACATATGCAACATACCTGCACATTGTGCACATGTACCCTAGAACTTAAAGTATAATTTAAAAAAAAGAAAGAAAGAAATTATTCCCTCACTGTTGATTGCTGCTGACTGATCAGGGTCATGGTTGCTGAGTTCTGAAATGACTGTGGCAATTTCTTAAATAAAATACAACAATGAAATTTGCCTCATTGATAGACTTCTTTCATCAAAGATTTCTCTGTAGAGAGATTTCTCTGCTGTTTGACAGCTTACACAGTGTAGAACTTCTTTGAAAGTTGAAGTCAGTTCTCTGTAATCCAGCCACTACTTTATCAACTATCTTTTCATAATATTTTAAATCCTTTGTCATTGGAGCAATATTTACAGCATCTTCACCATCTCACAATGGTTAAGAAAAGAGTATATTTCAACTCAAGAACAACTTTTTGTGCACTCATATGAAGGAAATCTTAATCTCTTAAAGTTTTATCATGAGGTTACATCAATTCAGTCACATATTAAGGTTCTACTTCTCATTCTACCTTTCTTGCTATTTCCATTACATCTGCAGTTACCAAAGCCTTAACCCCCTTAAAATCATCCATGAGAGTTGTAATTAACTTTTTCCAAACTTCTGTTCATGTTGATATTTTGACATTTTCTTATGAATTACAAATTTTCATGATGGCATTCAGAATGCTGAATTCTTTCCAGAGGGCTTTCCATTTACTTTTCCTAGATTCATCAGAAGAATCATTATCTATAGCAGCTATAACTGATTGAAATGTATTTTATGAACAATAAGACTTGAAAGTTAAAATTACTCCTTTATCCATGTACTGAAGAATAAATGTTGTGAAAGCAGTCATAAAAACAAAAGTAATCTTTTGGTACCTCTGCATTAGAACTCTTTGTTAACCGGGTGCATTGCCATTGAACAGTAATATTTTGAAAGGAATCGCTTTATTTTTGAGCAGATTTCAACTTCTGCTTTTTAAACAGTAGACTTGAAATATTCACTAACCATGCTATAAAGAGCTATGCTGTAAGACAGCTTTTTCTATTTATAGAGCATGGTTTTGAAATTATAATAAAGCATTGGTTTTACCCTGAAATCACCAGGCATGGGAGCTACTAACACAAGAGTCAGCCTGTCTTTTGAATCCAGGCATTGACTTCCTTCTAAATATGAAAGTCCTAGATGGCACCTTTTTTGATACAAGGCTCTTTCATCTACATTCAAAATCGATTGCTTATTGTAGTCACTTTCATTAATGATCTTACATAAATCTTCTGGTTGACCTGCTGCAGATTCTCCATCAGTACTTGCTGCTTTATTTTGCACTTTTTTGTTATGGAAATGGCTTATTTTATTCAACCTCATGAACCAACCTCTACTAGATTCCAACATTTTATCTGCAGCATCCTCACCTCTATGAGCCGTCATACACTTGAAGAGAGTTAAGGTCTTCTTCTGGATTAGGCTTTGGCCTAAGGGAATGTTGTGGCTGGTTGATCTTCTGTCCACATCATTAAAACTTTCTTCTTATCAGCAGTAAAGCTTGTTTTGCATTCTAACCATTTCATATTCACTGGAGTAGCATTGCAGTTTCCTTAAAGAACTTTTCCTTTGTATTCACAACTTGGCTAATAATTAACACAATAGACCTAGCTTTCAACCTACCTCAGCCTTCAACATGCATTCCTCAATAAGCTTAATCATGTGTAGCTTTTGTGCTTAAATGAAAAATACGTTATTCTTTCTTTCATGTGAACATTTAGAGGCCACTGTAAGGTTACAATTTGACCTAGTTTTAACATCGTTATGTCTTAGGGTATAGGAAGGCCTGAACAGAGGGAAAGAGATAGGGGAACCACCTGTCACTGAAGCAGTCAGAAGACACACAATTATCTATTGCATTCACTGTCTTATATGGGCACAGTTTAGGGTATCCCAAAACAAGTATAACAGTAACATCAAGATTACAGATCAGAGATTACCATAACAGATATAATAATGTAGTGAAAGTTTGAAATATTGCAAAAATTACTGAAATGTGGGAAAAAAACACAGAGTGAACATGTGCTATTGGAAAAATGGTACTAATAGGCTTGTTCAATGCAGGGTTGCTACAAACGTTCAATTCCTTTTTTAAAAAAACATAGTATCTTTGAAGGACATAAAAGTGAATCATAACAAAATGAGGTGTACTGTGTTCATAAATGGGTTAATTTATAAGGAATATATCAAGTGTAACCGTTAATTTTAGGTGCCAACTGGATTGGATTAAGCGGTATGCCAATACATGGTAGGGCATCATTTCTGGGTGTACCTGTGAGGATGACTCTGGATGACATTGACATTTGAATCAAGGGACCAACTGAAAAAAATTGCCCTCATTCAATGTGGGAAACAACCCTTCTATTAGCTGACGTTTCTGATAAACAAGCAGAGGAAAAGTCAGCTTGCTCTCTCTCTTCTGAAGCTGGGTCACTCATCTTCTACCCGTGGACATCAGAACTCCAAGCCTTCTGATCTTTGAACTCTAGGACGTTCACCAGTGCCTTCTACCCCTGGACGTCAGAAACATCAGAACTCCAGGCCTTCTGATCTTTGCACTCTAGGACTTTCACCTGTGGCCCTCAGCTTCTCAGGCTTTCAGCCTTAGACTGGAGGATACTTTGATGACTCCCCTGATTTCAGGCCTTCGCAGTTGGAATTGGCCATGGCACTAGCTTTCATGGTTCTACAGCTTTTGAAAGGTGCTTGGTAGCGCTTTTCAGAAAACGTAATTGAAATGAGGCAATCCCTCAAATGTATTCCTGTTCATACATAAAATCATAAAAATGATTTTATACATTTATATATGAGATGACACATATACACATGTATATATAATACATGTGTAAACATATGGATCTAACATATACTAGATATATTATTAAATATATTCAAATATATATAATATCTATATATTTATATCTATATATATATTTTAGATTTCTGTTTCTTTGGAGAATTTTAACTATATTGATTTTGGCAGTGGAAGTGGTTCTAGAGGAACAGAATTTATACTGAGTTTTCTGAATTCATTTTGGAGTTTATGGAATGACCACTCTAATCTAACCAAACTTGAGAATACTAAAGACTCTATTTCCAATAATACAGAAAGTGTAATAGTTTACAATATGAGCTGTTCTTAGAGATGCATAAACTATCCACATTACCATATTCCACAATTTGCAAAAGGCCAGGAAATTAGTAACTCTATATATGATACTTTTGAATAGTTATGGAAAACTATTCAATATAATAATGTTGCTTGGTTGCAACTAATGTTGATTGGTAAAGTTAAAAAAAATTAATTAGCTCAGGTATTTGAAATAACAGATCAAGCAATGTATCTATGACCTAAGAGCTTCTAGATGTCCCCTGAGAGAGAAGCTTATGTCTTGTAATACAGAAAGTGCTAATAGTTTACAATATGAACTGTTTTTGCAGATGCATAAACTATCCACATTACCATACTCCACAATTTGTGAAAGGCCAGGAAATTAGTGACTCTATATATGATACTTTTGAATAGTTATGAAAAACTATTCAAAATAATAACCCACTGTGTGGGTTGTCTGTTTACTCTGCTGACTGTTCCTTTTGCCGTGCAAAAAGCTCTTTAGTTTAATTAGGTCCCAGCTACTTATCTTTGCTTTTATTGCATTTGCTTTTGGGTTCTTGGTCATGAAATCATTGCCTAAGCCAATGCCTAGAAGGGTTATCTTCTCGAATGGAAAGCTTTGTCACCAATGGTATGTCTGTGATTATCAGGTATTAAGATCACCCATTCAGGATGTACTGGTTCTACGTGTGTAGAGAAATTAGAGACTGTCTTAATACATTCATGTTGCTATAAAGGCATATCTGAAGCTGAGTAATTTATAAACAAGTCTATTTGGCTCATGGTTCTGCATACTGTACAAGAAGCATGGCACTGGTACCTGGTAGGCCTCTGGTGAGGGCCCCAGGCTGCTTCCACTCATGGCAAAAGGAGACATGGAGTTAGCATGCGCTGAGGTCAGATGGTGAGAGAGGAAAGCAATAGAAGGGGAGTAAGGTCCAAGGCTCTTTTTAACAAGCAGCCATCAAGAAAAGAACTAATGCAATAATTCACTTACTACTGCAGGCAAAGCACCAAGTCACTCATGATGGATCTGTCCCAATGACCATAACAACTCCACTAGGGGCCACTTCCTACATTGAGAACTCAGCATATGGTTTAGAGGGTCAAATATCGCAATTACAGCATTCTTCCACTGGCACACAAACCTCACACCCTTCTTACATGCAAAATGTAACCATTTCATCCCAATAGTCCCCGAAAGTTTTAAGTTGGTCCAGCACCAACTTAAAATTCCAAAGTATAAAAGTTCATCTCAGACTCAAGGCAAGTTCCTGCCAGTTATGAGCCTGTGAAGTCAAAAACAAGTTATTTACTTTTGAAGTACAACATCGTTATCAGTTGTGAGTAAACCTTCCTTTTCCAGAAGGTAAAAAATTAACCAAAAAAAAAAAAATGGTGTGGGTAAGGTCAGGAGAAACAGGACCTGTGGAAGCCAGAATCCCAGCAAGGCAGACGTTAAACATTATAGCTCCAAGATAATTTCTGGTGACTTTGTGTCCTGCATACTGGGCACATTGGTGCAAGGGGCCAGCTCTCAAGCATTTCGGCAGCCCTGTCTCCATGGCTTTGCTGGGCACAGCCCACATGGCTACTCTTACAGATTGAAGTTCCATGCCTGTGAGATTTTCCAGGCAGAAGTTTCAAGCTGCCAATGGGTCTGTGATTCTGGGGTCTGGAGGGCTGTGGTCCTGCTCCTACATCTCCACTAGGCAGGAACACCATGGTGACTTCTGATCCCACATTTCTGCTTAGCATTGCCCAAGTAGAGACTCTGGGTGGGGCCTCCACCCCTGCATTAGGCTTCTGCCTGGCTCGGCAAAGCTGCCAAATCTCAACTACTCTTGTGCCACAGAGATATCAGGTTTGAAACTCCCCACCTTTTTTGTATTTTTCTACTCAGCATTTCTTCCAGTGGCCAGGTGTGAGGCCTCTGGCTTCACAAGGCTCAAGGGACTAGGTGGCTGCTATGTGGGGGCTTCTGCCTGAAGATTGTATACAATCTGGCTGAATGAGAAACTGATCTCAGGAGGCCAGGAGAATGCTCAGTGGTATAGGAGATAGAGAGGAGGAGGAACATAGAGAAGGGGAGAAGCAGGGAAGGGGGAAAGTAAAAATAAGAAGTGGGGAGGAGAGATGCATGGCATCCTTGAGTCAGCAATAACACTCATGTGCCTCAAATAAATAATTGATCTTATTGTAAACCCAAAAGTAACTGAGGCAGATATCAATCTATTAGAGGTTTATTTTGGCAAGGTTGAGGACACACCCCTGAAAGAAAAATGCAAGTCACAGTAAGATCTTTGACCTGAACTTTTTTCAAAGAGGATTTTGGGAACTGCAATATCTAAAGGGTAAAGAACAAATATTTGAGGATTAAAAAAAAGCAGGGCAGGTACACAATGAGGCAAGTGATTACATTCTTGTGAGCCTCTTATTAGTGCTCACTGAATCTACGTCTTACATGTGAAAAGAAAGCAGTAGGGAAAAAATTCAGTTGTGCATTTTTCTTGCACTCAGTAAATCTACATTTTACATAGGATATAGTAAGCATGCAAAATTACAGCTATCTGTTTGGAAATAAAAGGAAGGCAGCTTTTGGATGACTCCATTACCAAGCTTAACTTTCCTTCCGGCATAGTGAGTTTGGGGTCCAGAGAATATATTTTTCTTTCTTTCCTTTCTTAGTAAGGCTCATTCCTATGTCATGCCAGGAAGACTAATTTCTAGGAGGTTGTGAAGTCTTGTGTCCTATGGAAGAAAGCAGGGACAGAAAGAAAGAAAAAATAGAAAAAAAGATACCAAGGTCAGATTATAACAAGAAAAGGAAAGGAATCCTGGAAGACAGACTCTGTCTTTACTACTAAAAACTCTACAGTCAGTAAGCACAAATATATATATATATAGCTGTTATATATATTTAAAAGTTTGGTGATTCCAAGTAAGGAAAGTAGTAGAAAAAAATGAAAACATACTTTTGTTGACTTGTAGCCAGAAAATAATTTAGGATTCAGACCAGATAAATTGTAGTAAGTAATAAAAACTGAGAAGCAATGGACAAGTGTAGACTCTAATAACAGGTGTACTATAGTTTCTTTTGAAACATATTTTTTCTCTCCAGTCCCTAGATTTTATCAAAGACAAATAATGATAGAAACAATTTATTTGCAAAATATGTCATAGTCTTATTATTCTTGGCCTGATTATTTGCATACATTGCAACAAGAATAATTATTGTTCAATAGGCTCTTTATAAATTTGCTTTGCTGAAGCTATTTAAAAGAATCTCAGATTAGACTTTTAAAGACCTTTCTATCTCAGCCAAAAATGTATCTGTGCCTTCAGATAAATTGCATAAATTGGTTTATTTTCTCTTTTTTGTGGTCTCAAAATAACTTGAAGTTCCTGGGCCTGTCATAAAGTGGCATTCTTTATTTTTCACAGGTAAGAAACCCTGTAGATGGCATAGGCAAGGTAAAAGGACAGTCTTTCCAAGGGACTTTTATTGGCTTTGTAAAGTTAACCTCCATTTCTCAAAGTAATCTGTTCATTTCCACAAATATGTCATTCCAGTTAAAGCTTTGATAAATAACTGGTGTCTTATTCCAAAAACAAACACATTCTTATTAAACTTATGTGAATAACTATGTTGCCATAAATTAAGAATACTCACAAATACGTTTCAAATTCTGGAAGAATTAGGCGAAGAGAAAAAATATATATTTTTTATTATTATTATACTTTAAGTTTTAGGGTACATGTGCACAATGTGCAGGTTAGTTACATATGTATACATGTGCCATGCTGGTGTGCTGCACCCATTAACTCGCCATTTAGCATTAGGTATATCTCCTAATGCTATCCCTCCCCACTCCCCCCACCCCACAACAGTACCCAGAGTGTGATGTTCCCCTTCCTGTGTGCATGTGTTCTCATTGTTCAATTCTCATCTATGAGTGAGAACATGAGGTGTTTGGTTTTTTGTCCTTGCGATAGTTTACTGAGAATGATGATTTCCAATTTCATCCATGTCCCTACAAAGGACCTGAACTCATCATTTTTTATGGCTGCATAGTATTCCATGGTGTATATGTGCCACATTTTCTTAATCCAGACTATCATTGTTGGACATTTGGGTTGGTTCCAAGTCTTTGCTATTGTGAATAGTGCCGCAATAAACATACGTGTGCATGTGTCTTTATAGCAGCATGATTTATAGTCCTTTGGGTATATACCCAGTAATGGGATGGCTGGGTCAAATGGTATTTCTAGTTCTAGATCCCTGAGGAATCACCACACTGACTTCCACAATGGTTGAACTAGTTTACAGTCTCACCAACAGTGTAAAAGTGTTCCTATTTCTCCACATCCTCTCCAGCACCTGTTGTTTCCTGACTTTTTAATGATTGCCATTCTAACTGGTGTGAGATGGTATCTCATTGTGGTTTTGATTTGCATTTCTCTGATGGCCAGTGATGATGAGCATTTTTTCATGTGTCTTTTGGCTGCATAAATGTCTCCTTTTGAGAAGTGTCTGTTCATATCCTTTGCCCACTTTTTGATGGGGTTGTTTTTTTCTTGTAAATTTGTTTGAGTTCATTGTAGATTCTGGATATTAGCCTTTTGTCAGATGAGTAGGTTGTGAAAATTTTCTCCCATTTTGTAGGTTGCCTGTTCACTCTGATGGTAGTTTCTTTTGCTGTGCAGAAGCTCTTGAGTTTAATTAGATCCCATTTGTCAATTTTGGCTTTTGTTGCCATTGCTTTTTGTGTTTTAGACATGAAGTCCTTGCCCATGCCTATGTCCTGAATGGTAATGCCTAGGTTTTCTTCTAGGGTTTTTATGGTTTTAGGTCTAACGTTTAAGTCTTTAATCCATCTTGAATTAATTTTTGTATAAGATGTAAGGAAGGGATCCAGTTTCAGCTTTCTACATATGGCCAGCTACTTTTCCCAGCACCATTTATTAAATAGGGAATCCTTTCCCCATTTCTTGTTTTTGTCAGGTTTGTCAAGGATCAGATAGTTGTAGATATCCGGCATTATTTCTGAGGGCTCTGTCCTGTTCCATTGATCTATATCTCTGTTTTGGTACCAGTACCATGCTGTTTTGGTTACTGTAGCCTTGTAGTATAGTTGAAAGTTCTGGCCAGGGCAATTAGGCAGGAGAAGGAAATAAAGGGTATTCAATTAGGAAAAGAGGAAATCAAATTGTCCCTGTTTGCAGATGACATGATTGTATATCTAGAAACCCCCACTGTCTCAGCCTAAAATCTCCTTAAGCTGATAAGCAACTTCAGCAAAGTCTCAGGATACAAAATCAATGCACAAAAATCACAAGCATTCTTATACACCAATAACAGACAAACAGAGAGCCAAATCATGAGTGAACTCCCATTCACAATTGCTTCAAAGAGAATAAAATACTTAGGAATCCAACTTACAAGGGATGTGAAGGACCTCTTCAAGGAGAACTACAAACCACTGCTCAAGGAAATAAAAGAGGATACAAAGAAATGGAAGAACATTCCATGCTCATGGTAGGAAGAATCAATACCGTGAAAATGGCCATACTGTCCAAGGTAATTTATAGATTCAATGCCATCCCTATCAAGCTACCAATGACTTTCTTCACAGAATTGGAAAAAACTACTTTAAAGTTCATATGGAACCAAAAAAGAGCCCGCATCACCAAGTCAATCCTAAGCCAAAAGAACAAAGCTGGAGGTATCACACTACCTGACTTCAAACTATACTACAAGAAAAACTATTTTTCAAATTTTGTTTCAAATTTTGCTCAAAGAGAATATTTTACTAGTCACTGAAAGCTATAAATAGCTCAAAAGAATAGTCTTCTGGACTTTGAGAAACAAGACAGAAAGAATCAGCAGTAATTTAAACAAAATGTCATAAAATTGTTTTAGTCTTCTATTAGTTTGGTCCCATACAATAAACTCATGTTGTTTGATATTAGAGCTAATAATTTTATGAACATATTAGCTCTTCACTGAGGGGATTCCAGGATGTTTTCTTTTGTCCAATGGCACAATTTCCATGGTTATTACAAAAATGCATTTAAATGTACCCAATGGACTCCTTTCTGCGAATGTATTTAAAGAAGCAAGTCTTGGACAAGAGGTGATTATAAGTTGCTTTTTGAGAGGGATCAAATTAAGACAACAATTGTCTTTGGATGACAAAAGTCTTAAGACAGCCATGATCAAAGATACAATTGACAAAGGAATATTTTATGCCATACACCAATCTAACATAAAAATTATAATAATTATTAAGAATATATACTAAGATATATCAGAATTATAGAAATCTCATATAATTGAAGAACATATATTAATAACACCCTTATATAAATCACACTCAAAGAAAGTTGAACACTATTTCATATTTGACAATGCTTCCTGTATAATTTTAACGTCTCAAATATGTAAGTTTTGGACTTTAGGAGCCCTAATATTTATAAAAGTTAATGAGGTAAAAAAGACTAAATGTGTAACTTGAACTTTTGATTTTTGGAAAGTTTGTCAAATATCAAAGCCTTAAGACATTTTACACCACAAAATAAAATCACAGGTCACTGTAAAATAAGTCATTCATTTAGCCACACAATAATGCAAAGATTTTTTTTAAAAAAACCTCTACTTCGATAGAAAGGAGACTCAGTTTCCCAAGAAATAAGACCTAATCAAGACAACATTGTAACCGCCCGGTGGGTTCTCCTTGACACTGCCTAGAATTAGCTGATCTATCAAGACAGGGAAATTGCAATAGTGAAAGAGATTAATTCACACTGTTCCAGCTATACATAAGAACAGAGTTTTATTACTACTCAAATCAGTCTCCCTGAAGACTCAGGGGTTGGAATTTTTAAGAAAAACTTGGTGGGTAGGCGACCAGTGAGTCAGGAGTGTTGATTGGTGGGGTTGGAGATTAAATCATAGGGAGTTGAAGCTGTCCTCTTGCACTGAGTCAGTTCATGGGTGGGGGCAAGACCAAATGAGCCAGTTTATTAATCTGGGTGGCACCAGCTGATCTATCAAGTGCAGGGTCTGCAAAATATCTCAAGCACTGATCTTAGGCTTTACAATAGTGATGTTATCTCCAGAAGCAATTTATGGAAGTTCAGAATCTTACAGCCTCCAGCTGCATGACTCGTAAACCATAATTTCTAATCTTGTGGCTAATATATTAGTCCTACAAAAGCAGTCTAGTCCCCAGGCAGGAAAGGGTTTGTTTTGGGAAAGGGCTGTTATCATCTTTGTTTCAAACTACAAACTAAGTTCCCCCAAAAGTTAGTTCAGACTATGCCCATGAGCGAACAAGAAGAGCTTGGAGGTTAGAAGCAGGATGGAGTCAGTTCGTTTCCTTCTCTTTCACTGCAATAATTTTCTAATTTATAATTTTGTACCAGTGGTTTCAATTCTTCCCTTTGGTTTTTTTTTTTGAGACAGAGTCTTATTCTGTCACCCAGGCTGGCATACAGTGGCACAATCTCAGCTTACTGCAACCTCTGCCTCCTGGGTTCAAGTGATTCTCCCTGCCTCAGCCTCCTGAGTAGCTGGGATTACAGGCACACACCACCATGCTT
The DNA here is from genome assembly GCF_028885655.2 of Pongo abelii. Classification (NCBI taxonomy): domain Eukaryota; kingdom Metazoa; phylum Chordata; class Mammalia; order Primates; family Hominidae; genus Pongo; species Pongo abelii. The sequence continues at coordinate 5,218,548 of NC_071993.2, forward strand.
GACTAATTTTTGTATTTTTAGTAGAGATGGGGTTTCACCATGTTGGCCAGGCTGGTCTTAAACTCCTGACCTCAGGTGATCCGCCTGCCTTGGCCTCCCAAAGTGCTGGGATTAAAGGCATGAGCCACTGCACCCAGCCCCTTTGAGTTTTATAACATCTTACTCTTAAGGTGTGGGCTATAAAGATGGGAAAAGGCCGGTGACCACTCTGGCTTCTTCCTGCTGACAGGGGTCATAGTAGGAATAGAGTTGACCTCAAGGTGAGGTCTGTACTCATGCAGGCTGGGCTGGGATTCTAAGGTTTTCACGACAAAGGCATTATTATTGTCATCTATAATTTTAGTATAGCATTTAAGCAAACAGCATACTATCAGGTAAATAATGAGTTCTAGGATAAAGAGTGCAATTTCCAGTTTTAAAAGTTAAAATTTGAAAGCACTAGTTTGGGGACTTGTAGCCCACAAAGAATTTGGGATTTAGTGCAAATTATAGAAAATAATAAAAACTCAAGAACAACTAATAACAGGTGTGCTATAGTTTTTTGAAACATAATTTTTGTCTTTCCAGTCCCCATTTGGGAATGCCACTGTTTGCTTGAATCATACATAGAGCTCTAGCCCATTTTTGCTGTTACTGCCAAAAATGGACACAATTTTTTAAGCAAACTGATCTATGTGGCTCAGAATAAATCATCACAGCAACTTGTATAAGTGGCTTTGTGACTGTTGATGTATAAACTGCTCAGAAAATTTACTGGAACACCAGGATCAAACTACAACTCAGAAAAATTGTCAGATTGCCATTGCGATTTAAAAATACTTCAAGGACTCCAGAAAACCTCATCTGTGGACTATTTCAGACATTAACATTTTTCTCCATGGAAATGCTGTGGGGAAGAGGGATTCTAGTTTCTGTGGCTAGCCTTGGAGAAGAATGGGACTGAGAGACAACAGATTAGGAGAAGGTCAGAGAAAACCTTTTGCTTCTGGGGCCTTCATTTGAGGGTATTGTTTTATGAGTCCCAACATTAATTAAATTGTATGCCTTTTCATAATGAGTCTGCCTTTCATCAGGTGATTTTCATTGACCCTTCAGAGCACAAAGGGAAAATTTTCTCTTAGCCCCTAAAGCTGTGATTTTAATGCCGGGAGATATTTTCTTTTCTTTTTATTACTGGACAGTAAACATGTCTTCATTTTCTTGGAGGGAGCTACCACCTTTATACGACAAAGCTGTTCAACGTACAAATTTCTTGAAAAAAAAGTGTGGAATGGAGGGCAGTCAGTGGCCTTATCAAATGTGCAGCAATGTTAGAGATCTTGCAGAAGGATCTCCCTACAAGCACTTAGCAATTTCTAACAACTACATACTTATATGTTTCTTGCATTCATAGTTGACATTCTCCACTAGACTACAAACTCAGGGAATTTAAAGTTTTTATTTCATTTAATTTTTGCCTATTTAATTTACTGCTAAAACAACGTCTGGCATACAATGGATACTCAATAAAGTTTTGCTTGATTAATAAATGAATGAATTGAACAATATACAAAAATAATAAAAATGCCAAAATGTGGGTAGATGATTAAGAAACAAAATATATTGAAAGATACACTGCTTTACAACAAGTAAAATATAATTCTGTAATTTTTGAATAATAGTTGATAGCTTGGAAAAATATGGTAGTTATTTAAAAAGTACACAATCTGCACATTGATTATTTCAAGTTTATAAAAACACATAGGTAAATAAGTGAACATTGTGTTAGTCCATTGTCACACTGCAATAAAGGAATACCTAAGACTGGGTAACTTTCATAAAAGTTTAATTGGCTCACAGTTCTGCAGGCTGTGTAGGATGCATGGCTGGGTAAGTGTCAGGAAACTTACAGTCACAATGGAAGGCAAGGGGGAGGAGACACGTCTTCACGTGGCCAGAGCAGCAGGAAGAGAGTGAAGGGGAGATGCTACACATTTTTAAACAACCAGACTTCATGAGAACTCCCTATCACCAGAACAGCAAGGGTAAAGACTGCCCCTATGATCCAATAACCTCCCACCAGATCCCTCCTCCAATACTGGGGATTATCATTGACATATTTGGGTGGGGACACAGATCCAAACCATATCAGACATTTTGTTTAGAAAAATCATGAAGGAAAATGCACCAAACGATAAGTATTCTGTAAGGAAAGAATTACAGGTCATTTTTGTTTTGTATTCTTTTTTATTTTTCTTTTTTTTTAAATTTATGGGTATTACTTTAATAATCAGGAAAAACAAACATCTTGTTAAAGTCTTCATTTCATAAAATAAAGAAAGGAAAGGCAAGCAACCTGCAACTACAGATCCTACTTCCTACTCCTCTATCAAATACAGAAATCCTCTCTATGTCACCTAAAAGGAGGAAATTGTGGTGGTAATGTTCAATAGCTCATGGTCAATATTCTTCAGAAAATGGAAAATAAGGGTGATTAGCAGCACTGAAAGAGAAAAAATAATATTAATTTAGTAACTTTTTTCCATTCTGTCAAGAGTTTTTCTGAAGATGCACTTGGGATGGGCTAAAATTCCTGAATTTACCACTACGTCCCTACTTGCACCTCGGCACACATGGTTTAATCTATGGAGGGGATGAGATGCATTTCTAACACCCACACCTGAAAAACACAATTATGACTTACTTAAATATAATTATAAAGATACTTGTTAGTAATTAAAATTACTGTTTGTTTTCCTTTTTATTTTCATTTTTCTTTTTTATAATTTGTTCTTTTTAATTGAGTGACATTAAAGAGTACCTTCTAAGCAGTTAAATATGCCAGGAGTCATATTGACATAGGGCCACAGACATGAGTAAGACAGTGCATTCACCGTCTCATAAGGCAGATCACAGACTTATACTTAGCCTCTGGGTATAGAAAAGTTACTTCCCACATTTTCTCATTGAAAATATTTCCTTTCAGAATCTTGGTGTGGTTTTACATAAAGGAGGATTCTTCAGATCTTTTTTGGAGACTGAGTCTTTACTCTGGCAACCAAAATTGTATTTCCCCTGTTTCTAAACTGTCCTCTAAACTCCTCTCTATTTAACCTTCTCTCTCCTTAGTCCTGAGATCCTGGTAGTTGAGCAACTGGAATGTCACATTTATAAATAAACCAAAGTCAAGGGATGTTGGGTTCCCCAGAGGTGGACTTCAGGTGGACAAAGATGACACTGGAGTAAGAGTCATGCCTTGAGGATCCAGAGAAACTCCAAAGGATCTTATCTTGGTAAAGGCCATTGACACCTCAGTCACTAGCATTTGAGGGTCTATTAATCTCATAATTCATTCACAATTCAGCATGGTGAGATTATACAGCTGAGGAAATGGGAGTTGTGGTAGGTAAAGAGGGCCAAGAAAGACATAAATTTTTGCAGAAATAGTTGGTATCCTGAAGAGGGAATAACACATTAAGGCTTCCCTAGGACATAGGCACCTTTGCCTTCATGGGCACATCCTGTATTAATACTTAAATTATGTTTCCATTGCCATGATGTAAACACAAAGATAGAGCAGGATGGAGTCATTATTACATATGCATTATTATTGTATTCATTTTTCTTCTGATTTTAATATAAATTAAAGAGAACGTTATGATGGGCTCCTATAGGTTTGTAGGTCCTACACACTGAGCCTTCTAGACTCACAGGCAGTGGGTCCTGAGTGCTAGACCCAGGCACAGATAGTAAGGGCATTCAAGAATTGGATTCACAATGGTGCAGACATTGGCAGTTTCACTTACAGACACATTTCTGCTGGGTCAGAGATTGAGTCCTGGAGGAAACCTCTGGTCTGAAGGCTACAGGGCATCTCTTATTTCACCCCATGCCTGAATTTGGGCCTGTCTTCCTGATATAGGGAAGATGTGTTCCCCATTTCCCTGCATACTACAGAAAACAGCCTGTGAAAGAATCTACAAGCATCACTTACAATTGTAACTTATCATATCGGAGATTTCTGTTGAGGCCATCAATGGCTTTCATGTCCTCTGGAGTCAACTCAAAGTCAAAAATCTGAAAGGAAGAAAACACTCACATCAACCCCTCCCCAGGGCAGCAGCTTCTACATGGGAATACAAGGACTTTCCAGGAGGCAGAGGCAAGGATGGCATTGGGGGAAGCATTTTCATCCTCATCGGCTTCCAGGTGCACCTGGCCTGAGACCTCTTCCACCTGAGACCTCTTCTACCTTCATTCTGCCTCTTCTCCATCCCATCCCTCTCCTACTGGGCTCCACTTCTCAAAAGAAAGGTGTGCACTCATCAATCTAAAATATTTATTGAGAATTGCTTGAGGCAGAAAAAGGAAATCCTTTATTTTAAAAAAGAAAATAAAGTGTGCAAAATAACTGCCACCTGGACATGTCCACACTTGGTCAGGCTTTTGTTTCCTCACTTCCCCTGGAACTTGATCCAGCCTTGGAATGAGAGAGCCTTAGAACACAGGAAACTCCCACTCAAGAATCTATTTGCCTCAGAAAAAGCATTTCTGGACAACTGTTCTACTTGCTCACCTCAGGACCCCTAAATACTGTCTATTTCCAGCTGTGTTTGCTCTTCCTTATAAAAAATGCTTACTAATTGATATTTGAAACACTTAGATCTTATGTTCAAAGAGTTCTGCATTTTTAATAAATCTCTCTTACTTAAGTCCAGAGTAGTTTTCATTGGTCAACGCATAGTCCCTGATGAGGAGCCCATTAATAGTAAAACAGATATTTTTTGGTTAAAAAAAAAAGGCTACTTTCATTATGTGATCCAGGAGACAATTTCATGAAAGACTCAGATATCTCTATCTATCTATCTGTCTATCTATCTATCTATCTATCTATCTATCTAATGTATTTATCTCTTTCTCTATATGTATCTGTCCATCTTCTTTCTATCTACCAACACATTTACCCACCACTCTTTTTAAAAATGTACTTCAGAAGTTATACGGTTGTTATGAGAGCAGGTATTAACATTTTGATTTGGATCAAAAAATAAAATGGGCATTTTTTCTTTAAGTTGTCACAATGAGATTTAGATTTACCTATTTAATTTTTCCACAAGTTAATATACTTAATCTATAACTACAATATTTTGAAATAAATACATTATATATAATGACTCAAATGTCATCTCTTATAAATATTAAACTCATAATAAAATTTGTAGCTGTCATTTTTAAATGAGAAACAGCTTACATATTTTTTCAAAATTTTTGTGGGATTCAAAACAAAATAAGTTGGAGACCTGTGATTAATATAAGATCCAGAGTGGATGTGGAGAAGGGTTTACAAAATAACTTCACTCATCAATTTCTTAGTTTGGTTAGTCTGTAAACTTATACCTAGTTTCATACCTGCTACAGTCACTGCCAGGGGAAAGGTAATAAACGATAATCCAGAAGGAGCCATTGTATTTAGGTTCTCACAGTCCAGAGAGCACACTGAAGTATTAGCAAATGATGTAAAATTAATAAACAAAAACTCACTAACAGAGTCATGCCAGGGGCTTTTGTGGTGAAAACTGGGCTGGGGTGTCCCAGTAGTTTAACAGAGCAGCTAATTTTATTTGGGTTTGATTTTAAGATACAAATAGGCATTTATAGGCAGAAAAGGTGAAGGAGAAGAATCAGGGTCCTTAAAGTTCATTACCATGTAGAAGAAATCCTGAAACGGATGAAAATAAGTGAGTTGAAATTTGCTTAGTTTCACCCAACTAGTAAGTGGCAAAGCCAAGCCTAGAGATGATAAACCTGAGGACTCTGAGTTCAGTGCTCTCTCGTCGATCCTTCCACACTGCCCTCCTCCCTTAGCACAAAGTGGAGAGAGCACAGGAATGAATGACACGTGTTGCATTCTCCCATGTAAGGGAGATCGCCCAGATCAGCGCCCATGGCTCACTCTGGAGCGACTCTGCTCAACCTGTACCTGGAAGTTCTCTTTGATTCTCTCCTGAGAGAAGCTCTTGGCCAGCACCACCACTCCCCGCTGCAGCTGGTAGCGCAGGGCGACCTGGCCTGGGCTTCGACTGTGTTTCTTGGCAATGGATTTTAAGATTGGCTCCTCCAAGAGATGTGGGCAGTCGGGATCCACCCTGTTGGGGAGGGAACAGACACAGATGTGAAGGATGCAGGATGGAAAATCTGCAGTGTGCTGCTCCTTTTCCCCAAATTCTCCAGAGAGTTGAGAGGAGTGGGCACAATACAATTTGATTTAAGACGGTCTCATAACTATTCATATGGATTCATTCATAAATGCAGTGAACTGGAAACAATAAGGCTGTCCATTAACAGGTGAATGGATAAACAAGTTATCCATACCCTGGAATAACACCCAGCAATAAAATGGAAAGAACTACAGATACTCACAACTACATGAATGCAGCTCACAGATACGGTGAAAGAAGCCAGGTGCAAACTCATGCACATGATCTCTTTCACAGGAAATTTTAGAGCACACAAAACTAATCTAAGGTGAAAAAATCAGAATAGTTTCCTAGCAATGAGAAGTTATTGTCTCAGAAGGAAAAAAAAATAACTTTTTTGGGAGATAACAAGTTTGTATACCACATTAGGGGTGTGGGTTACAGAGTATGTCCATTTGCCAAAATTACACAGCATTACAGCACATGCAAATTTTACCCAAAGATCACTTTAAAATTTATTTTAGGAGTGGGGTTGGGAGTAAGTAGTCACATAGATGAAACAGGAAGGAAAGAATGTTGGTAACATTTAAGCTCAGTAGTGATACATGGGAACAAACTAAACCGTTGCTTTTTGCTTTTAATCTTTGAGCTTTTTTATAATACAATTTTTAAAACTTAGTTTTCATAGGAGTTTTTCAGCATCAGCAGAATTCCCGCCATAGGTTAACGCTTTGATATTCTTACCACTGTGGGTCTCTTTGGGATCCCAGGGCACTGTAGGCAACTAGGACAATGTCCTTGGACTTGCAGAACTCCAGGAGTTTGCTCTGGTTGAGGTAAGGGTGACATTCCACCTGTAATTTTTCAAGACAAAAAGGTGTCACAATATATGAGCAAATAACCACATGCAAATTTAAAATTGGTCTGAAGGAATGTGTAATACTACATTAATAGATATACTATACTTTTCATGTTGGTCCTTTTCCCCATGCACCTTCTGAAGCACTTTCAAATCCCATCATTTGCCATACTGATACAGTAATTTTCTTATTCCTTTTCTATTCGTGTTTGAAAATTATTAAAATACCTTGTGCCCCAATTATAGTCTCTAAAAGCCATTTTTACTGAAAGAAACCAAGATTCCTTAGAGGAAGGGCATATTCCAGTTCTGAGTGTGAAATTTTCCATTTGAGCCTAGAAGAGCTTGCACTCTATAAAGGAGAGAAGATAAGAATGACAATGATGCATGCTGCCAAAGGACCCAGGATCTTACTTGAAGAGGCTCCTGCTGGTCAAAATATGGAAATTTGAGCATCAAAAAAAATAGTAATTATGATGAATGGAAAATGACCTATTGGCTAAAATTCATAAATTCGCATGGCATTAATCAAATGAGATCAGATCTGTAGCACTAAGCTTCAATTTACAGGAAGCACAAAAGGAACATGTCAAGGTGTGTCACGTGGATCAATGAGTAAGCCATTAGTAAGTGATGTGGAAATCTTTACAGGACAAATGACTTGATTTCTTTCATAAAACCAAAACTTTCACTGGATTCCTGACACCACCCTCTCCTGGTTGTCTCCACCTGTCTGGCAGCTTCTGTTCAGTCTCCTTGCCAGTGCCTCTCTGCCTCACCCTCTCCTGTGGATTTTCCTGCCTGTTCCTTTTCATCCATGAACTTTCCCTAGGAGAACAAATCCATGTCTGTGAGTTTAGTTACCATCCATAAAGCAATGACTCCAAATATCTGTATCTCCACCTGGACCACCCCGAGCTCCAGACCAAAGCTGCCACTTCCCAACTCAGCACCTCCACATGGCTGTCTCATAAAAACTTTCACCCCCTCTGAAGAACTGTGTTCTTCCACCCCACTCAAATTGTTCTTTCTCTGGTATCTCCTATTTCTGAGAGAAAAGAACTCTCATCTACACAGAAGACATCAAAGCAGAAACTTGGAGACATGATTAAGCAGGAAGTGTGTGAAAAGCAAAAAGTCAGAGAAGGCCCCGGTGGGCTAAGGGCTCACCTGGTTGCAGGTGGGCTTGTACTTGAGCCCTGGCTTGTTGAGGATGAGTTCCAGCAGCTTGTGATTGAAATTGGACACCCCGATAGACTTGGTTAAACCTTCTTCTTTGCACTTCTCCAGGGCCTGGGGAGGAAGGATATGGGTGTAGACCTTTAGTGTAAATTTTTCTTTTCAATTGGCGTTTGACTTTGTAAATGCTGGAAATCTGTTTTAACATATATAAATATTAGACTGAATTAAACAGTTTTATCACTTGAATATACAATTTGTTAATGCATTACCTTGCTATGCATATATGTTTGTCTCCTTGATTCTATTACATGCATACTCAGAATAGCAAGTAGACATATTTGTTGTCTCCCACTTATTTCAATGGTACCCATCTGGCTTGAGACATGCAATAGTTCCTTAACAAATTATACCAGAGTCATAAGCAAAGGAGACTCTCAGGTTTTCTGTCAGTAGAGGGTTTTTTGCTACCTCTATTCTAGAATGGGAAAAAAAAAAAAAAAAAAAAAAAAACACGAAAAAAAAATCAATCAAATGGGTTTTTCAAGGGCAGGTTCACTGTCCTGCACCTTCCCCCCTCCTGCTGAGTCACTCCACAGCTGTCCCTCCTCCATGATGTGTTTCTATCCAAAGATAACATGCTGACTCCTTTTGTGCTTCTCTATGCTGACCCCTCTTATAGCGCTCACATCCTCAACCTGATCTCAAGGCCAAAGGTGCTTCTATGTCTACTTAGAACCTTAGAAGTTACAATTAAAATGAACTGTAGAGGCCATCTCATTCCAGTCTCTCACTTCACAGATGAGAACACAGAGGCACAGAGAAGTTCCACATCCGAGGTCAGACAACTGCTGGAGCAAAATCCCATCTCTTCTGACCCCTCCCTCCTGCAATTCCAACCTCACTACACAGTGCTGCCTGGTGTCTGCAGCAGAACATACCTCCCAAGTGTCACAAAGGTCCACAGTTTCTAAAATAATCTCCCCACTGGCATCCTTTGGCAGTAATTCTTCCCCAGGCTGGAAAATAGAAAAGAAGATAAAGAAGATAAAGAAGGACATTTTCTATGGAATTCTCCTTTCTGGTGCCTAAGGAGCTCGGCCAAACAACCTTCAAGAGTTTCAGGAGGTGGTGATTATTAACCTGAGTGTGCATTTTTGTGCCTGCATGTGCATGCATGTGTGCGTGTGTATATATATATGTGTGTGGGTATGTGTGTAAATGTGTTTGCATGTGTGCATGTGTGTGTATATATGTGTGTGGGTATGTGTGTAAATGTGTTTGTGTGTGTGTGTATATGTGTGCGGGTATGTGTGTAAAGGTGTTTGCATGTGTGTCTATATATGTGTGTGGGTATGTGTAAATGTGTTTGCATGTGTGTGTATATATGTGTGTGGGTATGTGTGTAAATGTGTTTGCATGTGTGTGTATATATGTGTGTGGGTATGCGTGTAAATGTGTGTGCATGCGTGTGTGTATATGTGTGTGGGTATGCATGTAAATGTGTTTGCATGTGTGTGTGTATATGTGTGGGTATGTGTGTAAATGTGTTTGCATGCGTGTGTATGTGTGGGGGGTATGTGTGTAAATGTGTTTGCATGTGTGTGTGTATATGTGTGTGGGTATGTGTGTAAATGTGTGTGCATGTGTGTGTATATATGTGTGTGGGTATGTGTGTAAATGTGTTTGCATGTGTGTATATGTGTGTGGGTATGTGTGTAAATGTGTGTGCGTGTGTGTGTATATGTGTGTGGGTATGTGTGTAAATGTGTTTGCATGTGTGTGTTTGCATGCATGTGTGGATTATGTGTACATATGTGTATGTGTGTGCAAAGTCACGAGTGGAAAGAAAACCTCCAGGCTCCATCCTCCACACATTCCTACTCGTCACTAAGAATGAGGTCCCTACAGTTGGAATTCATTTTGTTTCCCAAGGACAAGCTGGTGTGGAGGACAGCGCTTAATATACCTGTTCATTACTGTGTTTAGCCCCAGTTTACGCTCACCCGACTCAGAGAGTGAAGACATCAGATGTGCTCAGCCGATGTCCACTGTGATGAGAGGTTGGATCAGCAAAGCCCAAAGGAGCCCACTTGTGCCACATGCACTATCCCAGGTATCTCTCTTTTGTTGGGCTGAAAGGTACGTATGGGAGACCCTCCCACTAAAGAGGTGGGGGTTCCCATTGTATCTCTGCAGTCTGTGGTAACTCAACATTCTTGAGGATCCTAATGGCTCAGGGCCTCCATTCAGGAACACAAGCACTGAGAAATACAGGGCAATGCCCTCAACTGTCTAGGGTAGAGGAAGTGAGATCATTGAATCTGAATCCCCCTTAAGGCCGGGGGACAAGGATAGACAGAAAATCTTGATGGTAGAGTCACTCAATTGTGAAAGATACTCATGAAAGTTTTGGCAATCCTATGCACCTCACTCAAATCTGCCTCTCTCAGGAAGAACCCAGGAAACCAAGCTAGAATGAGATAATTCAGGTGCTTATAACCATGATGAAACAGTCTTGGGCATAACAAGGAAAAACGAAAAAGCTGACCTTCATAGCAAATGGTACATGAATAATGAAGAGATCTACATAGTCCAGTCCAAGTTTCTTCAGTGACCTTTCTAGGGCCGGGCGAACCAATTCTGGCCGAAGGAAAGTAGCCCAAAGCTGCAGTGACCAAAAGAAACAAAAATGGATTACAATTTCACACATTTGAGGACCAGAATTAAACTTCATGGTCAGACATTGAGATGTGAGTCTCAAAACACTGTGGTCCAAAGCTAAAAGAGCTGGGACTAAATATACGTTACTCAGTATAAATCAAGTCCTTGATGGGATACTAAGATTTCCTTGAATGATCGCAATGCAAGAAAACTGTGAGTAAAACTAATAAGGGGCAGGAAAATCAACTTCAATATATCAAGGATTGGAGGATTCATCCACCGAAATGAGTCAAGAAATGGCAGGACAGGGAGAACAGAATCTCTTGTCCTGTATAATAAATTCCTAGAAAGAATTATTCTGAGAGACCTACATTCTAAAAATAAGTTATCGATGTAAACACACACAGGGTGCATCCCTGGAGACCTCAGCTCTGTTTACATATGAAGCATGGATTTCCATCTAGGACAATTTTAGAGAGTTCAGAAAACTCAATGCTGATTTGAGAAAAAGTGTTTTCTTGTCTGGATCGCTTTTCTGATTAATATCTGACCTTACTTGCTACATCCTAAGAGCTCCTACTGAAGAACTGAAGGAGTGGACCCATAGTGGCTTGGTTAATCCGTACAACAGTTAAAGGAGACAAGTATTATTATTTCCATTTTATATATGAATACTGTCTGATGCTCAGAGACACTGAAAAACTGTGTTCTACCAGTAACATATTTCAGAGTAAGCAAGTCATTTCTGTTTCTATAATATGCCTTCATAATATTAGGAGGTAAATAAAGAATTCAACTTAGACCATATTTTCATTTCAAAATAATATATCTGAACTTATAGTCGCCTCTGGCCACTGTACACACAGAACTTTCACCTTGGTGGTGTAGAATATTTCCTCTCTCATGACAGTACCATCAGCAATCTTCTCCCAAATGGCCTGTCCAACCTCCTCCTCATTTTGGTATAAGTATGCTGAATCAATATGGCGGAAGCCTACGTCAATAGCCACTTTGGTGGCCTTGGCAGCCTGGCTTTTGGGAGTCTATAAGACAGGAGTAAAGAGTTGTTGATCTGCCCAACTCAGAGAAAATCAATGCATTTCCCCCAATAGCATTTTCACTGGCGGTTTCTGCTGGCCGCCTCCTCCAATTTTGACGACACGGGTTTCAGTGATAGACCTGTACTCTGAGGACATTGATTAAACTCCAGTATAACTTCTATTCCCAAATGAATTAGAGAAATAGGCTTCACCCTGGAGCATGGAAAAATCATGTCTCATTCCATATCAATCAACTGTAGAAATTAAATATAACATATTAGACACACCTTATACTTAGTGGATAAAATGGATAATTATGCCATTGAAAGCAACTGGCCCTGTCTGACAGCTGTTGTAAATTGACTTCTCATGTTATAGTTCTACCAAGATTAAGCACATTGTTCTGTCATTTTTAGAGCAATTCTTGCAAAGCAACCCCAAAGCTGACCCTACCTCACTGTGACCAGTGTGACACTTTAAATTCCCTTCAGTAAACTGAGTGGATGGTGAATAGTGTATTTCATGAGAAGCAAAATCTAGTCCCCATTATGACATTATGCCTCCTGAGTCTTCCCTTCTCATTTCCTAATGTGTAGAATTGAGATAAAAAAGTTAGTAAGTTACAGTGGGTTCTTGGTAAAACTTTAAACAGAGAAATGGCCTGAAAAATCAGGCTGCAGACACAGATAAGGAAACTTACACAAATCTCTGGCCCATTCGGATAAAAGACAAAGGCCCAACATAAAAACACATTTGTCCTTTATGCCTAAGACATACCAACAACTACACTAATAAGAGAACAAGACTCACTATAGATATGCCTTTGTCCCAACATAAAAACGCCTTTGTCCTTTAAGCCTAAGACATGCCCACAACTACACTAATAAGAGAACAAGACCCAACATAGAAATGCCTCTGTCCTTTTTATAACCAACAGACTTCTAGAAAGTGGTCTCTTCTCCTTTTGTGGACATGTACACTGTGGGCTACAGTGGCTTCCAGGGGACACTTATCTTTTTTGGACATACTTTTGACTGTGAGCTGAGCCTCTAAGAATCATCACTACAGCCTCCGATTGCTCCTGGGCCAAGGTCCTTGGTCAAGCTTTTACTTCAACTCTCTATCAGTCTTGGACCAAGGTCCTGGATAAAACTTTCACTTCAGTCTCTGATTGGTCCTGGGCCTAGGTCCAAGTCAAGGCTGAGTAACACTTTCTCCAAGTCCACTCAACACATTCCTTCCTTCCCAGTTCAGAACACCCCAGACCCAACCTCACAGATGACAACCCATTCAGGCCCCCTCTCTACTACAGAGAGCTTTCTTCTTTCATTTATTAAACTTTCCTTCTAGCCTTACCCTTTGTGTCCACAATTTTCTTGGTGGTAAGTCAAAAAAACTTTGGGTGATACCTCACGAGAGACTACTACATTTTTGATACATTGATGAGACTGTAACATATTTTTGGTGCACGGGTTGGGAATAGGATTCATGGGAAGGGTGAGCAGGAGCCAACCTCCAAACTCTTTACTTTCATTTCAGATTTTTTTTTCCTCTCAAGAGCAAACAAAACACTGGGGCCCTGTCAGTGAATAGGGCAGCTGCTAGCCTTACAAGACTCAGGGGACAGGCTTCCTGGAGAGGACTTTGTCCATATACATCATCCTCAGGTGTTGGGAATGTTGATTCTGTTCCACTCCAGTTTTGTTTCATGGAAGACCTAGCTGTCATATGCAGCTGAAAAGAGGTCCTAAGACAACTGAAAGTTTCTGGCCGAGGCTACACATCAGTGTCATCTGAAGGCTCCTGCACTAACTCCAGTTCCCAACAGCCTGTCAGGGCTTTGGCACCAGAACTTCTAGCCCTTCCTACTGCATTTTCTTTCTCTGTTTTCATGGCTATCATGTCTTCTGTTCCTTCTTTGTATACAATGTTATAGCATTTTTACAAGCTGTGGATATATTCTTATTGGGTAAACTCAGCCAGTGTTGTAGTAATCAGGAATGTAATTCAAATAGGTATTGTTTTTGTGATTCCCTAGAAACAAGGGGAATTCAACATTTCTGTCTAAATTTTCACCTAATAAAGGCCTTATTGTCCCTACTGATAGACATTCATGACACTGTATAGGGGATTATTTCACCACGAGTGAATACCCTCCTCCCTCTCCATTTGGGTTGTCTTTCCTCCATGTAAAAATTCACCACTGCCCAGTGAATTTTAACAGTTCCTTTATGAAACAAATTAGTTTTTTTCCCCACTGTGGAACATATTATAGGAACAGCCTATTAAGCCTCAAACCTCTAACTTCTGCCTGGAAAATATCTGGAGTCAGAGTTTTTACCTAACATTTCGGACCCTACAACACCACCTAGGGGATAGGGTTTTTTCTCCATGGGGAGCCTTGTCAGCCCTTTGCTCAAAACCTCTGGTTTCCCAATTCGTCTCCCTCCTATGTCCCTCTAACAGTGATCAAACTTCATACCCCATCCGTGAACAGAAAAACACCACTTTCAACAATCAGAAAGAAACTTCCCTTGAGAAACAAATTCTAGCCTCAGTGCTGTCCCCATCAGAGGGAGGACAGCCATTCAATCCTCAGCTTCTTTTGAGACACCTGTTCTACATCCAGTTACACTGACATTTAAACAAAAAAGAGTATTTTATGTTTAATAGTCAATCAGTCGCATTCTCTAGAAATTCAATGCTTTACCAGGGCCATAGCTTGAAAAGACAATGATGGGGTTAAAACAGTCCCTTCATTAAAGGGTCTTACCCAAATCTGACTACTGTACAATGTCTCTCAGACACCTAGGGTACCTCCAGGGAGACTTATGATTAAGAAACCTAGAAAGACACAGAGCTAGTACCTCACACAGGTGAACATGACTACTCCTAAGGACTAACTTGTTCAGTGAAGGTGGCACTTGCATCCATGGGTTACTCCTATAACAGTCACTGGGACCTGGCGGATGAGAGAAAAGAGGAAAAGCGGGACACCCTTTCTATCTTTCTCTCCACCCTGGGTCACTCTAAAAAGAAGAAAGAGACTAAGGGACATCTTTTCTCCTCCCTTTTCTAGATGAGTAACAAACCATCTTCAGCCTGCACTCTTCTCAAGTGCATTCTGAAGCATTGAGATTCCTTTGACCCCGAGACTCTGAAGAAAAAAAAAAATGGCCATACTGCCCAAGGTAATTTATAGAATCAATGCCATCCCCATCAAGCTACCAATGACTTTCTTCGCAGAAATGGGAAAAACTACTTTAAATTTCATATGGAACCAAAAAAGAGCCCGCATTGCCAAGTCAATCCTAAGCCAAAAGAACAAAGTTAGAGGCATCACGCTACCTGACTTCAAACTATACTACAAGGCTACAGTAACCAAAACAGCATGGTGGTGGTACCAAAACAGAGATATAGACCAATGGAACAGAACAGAGCCCTCAGAAATAATGCTGCATATCTACAACCATCTGATCTTTGACAAACCTGACAAAAACAAGAAATGGGGAAATGATTCCCTATTTAATAAATGATGCTGGGAAAACTGGCTAGCCATATGTAGAAAGCTGAAACTGGATCCCTTCCTTACACCTTATACAAAAATTAATTCAATATGGGTTAAAGATTTAAATGTTAGACCTAAAACCATAAAATCCCTAGAAGAAAACCTAGGTAATACCATTCAGGACATAGGCATGGGCAAGGACTTCATGTCTAAAACACCAAAAGCAATGGCAACAAAAGCCAAAATTGACAAATGGGATCTAATTAAACTCAAGAACTTCTGCACAGCAAAAGAAACTACCATCAGAGTGAACAGGCAACCTACAGAATGGGAGAAAATTTTTGCAATCTACCCATCTGACAAAGGGCTAATATCCAGAATCTACAATGAACTCAAACAAATTTACAAGAAAAAAACAAACAACCCCATCAAAAAGTGGGCGAAGGATATGAACAGACACTTCTCAAAAGAAGACATTTATGCAGCCAAAACACACATGAAAAAATGCTCATCATCACTGGTCATCAGAGAAATGCAAATCAAACCCACAATGAGATACCATCTCACAGCAGTTAGAATGGCGATCATTAAAAATTCAGGAAACAACAGGTGCTGGAGAGGATGTGGAGAAATAGGAACACTTTTACACTCTTGGTGGGACTGTAAACTAGTTCAACCATTGTGGAAGTCAGTGTGGTGATTCCTCAGGGATCTAGAACTAGAAATACCATTTGACCCAGCCATCCCATTACTGGGTATATACCCAAAGGATTATAAATCATGATGTTATAAAGACACATGCACACGTATGTTTACTGTGGCACTATTCACAATAGCAAAGACTTGGAACCAAGCCAAAGGTCCAACAATGATAGACTGGATTAAGAAAATGTGGCACATATACACCATGGAATACAATGCAGCCATAAAAAATGATGAGTTCATGTCCTTTGTAGGGACATGGATGAAGCTGGAAACCATCATTCTCAGCAAACTATCACAAGGACAAAAAACCAAACACCACATGTTCTCATCCATAGGTGGGAATTGAACAATGAGAACACAGGGACACAGGAAGGGGAACATCACACGCTGGGGCTTATTTTGTGGTGGGGGGAGTGGGGAGGTATAGTATTAGGAGATATACCTAATGTTAAATGACCAGTTACTGGATGCAGCACACCAACATGGCACACGTATACATATGTAACTAACCTGCACGTTGTGCACATGTATCCTAAAACTTAAAGTATAATTAAAAAAAAAAGACAGTAAATGATTAGGTTTATCTGGTAAATTGTATAAAAAACACTGTAAAATGATACGTGATGCTAGCTAGACCTTCTTTCAGTTACATTTATGTGTGTGTTTTTATAGGAATGTTCCAAAATTGTACAAAACTCTTAGAAACCTAATATGCCATAACTCTGATTATTATGTTGTATGCTACAGAAATAGCCAGATTTCCCTGTCAATTGCTAATTATAATGAACTTCCACCAGTTTAAAAAAAAAAAAAAAAAAAAGACTTATATTCTTACACACATGGCATGACTTTCTTACCAACTCTAGGATAGACAGGCCTAGACTCCTGAGAAAAGTGTTAATTTTAATACTATCCAACAACTAGATCTTTTCTGCAGACAGGAGAGGAAATGGTCTGAGGTTTCCTATGTGCAAGCCTTCTTTGCCCTGAAAAACAACCCAGATCTTTGTAAGCATTATAAAATTGACCCCGCCCTCTTAACAGTTATATCAGACAAGCCCACAGTAGACAACTCCCCAAAGTCAGAGAAATGACCCCCCAGGAAACCCTCAAATGCAACTCCCAGGTGCCCCGGCCCTTCTTGTCCCCACTTTCCAGAGCCTTTCTTGTCACATAGTCATCAATTCCTCCAGTTCTACCACCCAAACCCCAGAGTCCACTACTAACCCTACCAGAAATGCCTGAGAGTCGTGCTACCACTACAGTCTAGATTCCTTTTTCATTACAAGACCTTAACCAAATAGACGGAGACCTGGGCTAGTTATTTGATGACCCTGATAGATATATAAAGGCTTTCCAAAATCTAACTTAAGTGTTTGATCTTACATAGAGAGATGTTATGTCACTCTTAAACCAAACCCTAACTACTACTGAGAAACAGAGAGCTCTGCAGACAACAAAGAGATTCAGAGATGAAAATGTGTTTCCTGTAACGGGCTGAAAAAGAAAACCAGTAAAAAGGGGAAAGAGAATGAAAAAAGAGACAAGATCCCCATTCCCAATAACAAGAGAGACAATATCCCTTAAAAACTCTAATTAGAGTTCTAGTGATCCCATAGAGGTGTGAAAAAGAAACCATTTTCTGATATACATATTAAAAGACTGACAAAAAATCAGAACCAAGTCTCTTAATTACTCTAAACTGTCCATGTTGAATCTAAAAACAGATGAAAATACCTCAGCCTTTATGGGAAGGCTGAGATAGACTTTAGTGAAACCCACCTCCTTATCTCCTGATTCAATCGAGGGACAATTAATCTTAAAAGACAAATTTATTACTCAGACAAGCACTGACATCAAAAGGAAACTACAAAAACAGGTCATAGGTCCAAATAACACCCTAGAGAAATTCCTCAAAGTAACTACTTTAGTCTTTGACAATAGGGACCAGGAGAAGGAGGGCCAGGAGTAGGAGAGGAAACACACACAAAAAAAGACAGAGACTCTAGGGACCACATTACAGGCCTATAAAAATCCAAGATCCCCCAGGTACACCTACTAACTACTATCAGTGCGGCAAGCCAGGACACTTTAAAAAGAACTGTCAAAGCAACAAAAAGAAGTCATCTCAACCCTGTCCAACCAATGGTGACCACTGGAAGGTGGACTGTCCCTGGAGACACAGGTCACTGGGTCCAGGGCCAGTCTCCCAGAGGGTCCAACAAGACTGATGGGTCCCGGGACTCAATTCCCGTACCCTAGTGACTCAACCTGCCATCACTACCCAGGGGCCCCAGGTGATGCTAAAGATAAAAGGGAAAAAAAAGTAGATTTTGTTTAAAACTCTGAAGCCAGTCTCTCTATTCTCCTCTCCAGTTCAGGCCTCCCCTCCTCCCATAACACAACTGTTATGGGCATCTCAGGAAAGACTTTAACCTGATATTTTTCTAAACCACTTAATTCTGATAGGGGGTGTAAAAATTAAAGAAAGAGGAAAGAAACACAAAGGAAACATGAAAAGATGGCTCGCCAGTCTGGACAGACTTATTTTAGAGAAAACAAACCTGAGAGATGCCTTCTGGATGAGTTAGGTCAGAGGCTCACTCTCTTTACAGACTAAGAGTGTTTAAGGATTCACAGTGGGAGAGTTGATCAGAGCCTTGGACTCCTTCTGTGTTTCTTTGTTGTGCTTATGTGGGAGGGAGAGTTGTGTTCCTGTTCCCATACATCTTTCTGCAGCTGCAGGCATATCCCCCGAATCTGCTTTTAGCTTCCCTATCTTAGTGCACCTGAAGGGAAATAAATGTGATTAAGGCCCACTGTTTTACTGAAGCCCACTGTATGAGGGTGAAGTTTGGCAGTTACCCAAGAGACTGTTCCCCCACCTCCCCCTGTGCCTGAGCTGTGTTTTCTGTGTTTTACTGTCTGCTCTTTCTGGCTGCTTGTAGTTGGAAGAGAAGTGATTTCCTTGAAATGCATGAGGCTAGAAAGGGAGGTGCAATTTAAAGTAGCAGTGTTTGTCTGAGATGATGGTGCTCCTGTTCTATAATTCCAGACCCTATAGTTATAAAAGGACAAAGGGTAACATGTTGTTTCTGGCTACTTCCTGCTGGGGGGCGGGGGAGAGTTTCTTGGTGTTGGATTGACTGCAGGAGCAACACGGTCTGTAGATGTTTCTGGGTAGTTGTCTACGAAATAGCCATGATTCTGTCGGTTAAAAATTTTTGGAAAAGATTAAGCTGAGTAAAAACATCAGTTCTTTTTAGCAGTGTTTCTTATTAGGCCTGATTGAGACAGAAGCAACATTTTTTTCTTAATGACAGTCAGACGGGCATGTTTGGAAAGATCCATGTGTTGCTTTTTTGTTAGTAACTGTTATTCCTGCTATGAGGATAATAATTAAGCAAAATGCTACAGTAACTGAGATTATCTATCAGATACTCCATCCTGAGGGTACTACAGTATATAGTCCTACTGCAAATAGTAGAGTGAGTAAAGCAGTTCTCACAAGGGTAGCATAGTAAATAATTTCCATTAAAAAAAGTTTTAATATTTAGCTTAAAAGAAGAGGTAGAAACAATAAAAAGTATTTGGTGAGGTAGGGTTGAGGCTGAGTAAGATGAGTAATTTTCACTTAGTTACTTACTTTTTATCATTTTCAGCTTAAGATTTCTTATTTGTTTGCAGTGATATTTAGGACATTTTTGGGCTGTCAGGGGTTGCTTCCTTAGCTTTCCAGGTTTTGACTCAAGTGTGATGTATTTAGGAGATGATTCCTGTAACAGGTACTGTCTTAATTACCCTGGGTTCCATGGACTCACTAGACATGGGGGCAAAGGATTCTGGACACCCTTAGTTATTAGTTGTCGGCACCAGCAGTGAAGAGATTTCCTCCTGTGATGGTCGGGGGACTCAGAGGCAGCACCTGCTGAAACATCTAGTTTTCGGTTTACAGGACTTTAAGAAAGCATAGCTTATTCTAGAAACTTGTAGCCAGAAAAATTACAATTTAAACAGTAGAAAATAATAAAAATTAAAAAACATTACACAACACTACAATTTAACAACAGGTGTGCTATAGTTTTTGAAACATAATTTTCTCTCTTCAGTTTCCCATTTTTATTAAGACAAATTATCGTAGGATTGGTTTGCTTTAATACACTTAGCTTAATTATTTGCATACAATGCAGCAAGAATAATTATTTGTTACATAGGCCTTTTAAATTAGCTTTGGTGGAACTTTGTTCCATAGAAGGAATCTGAGATAAGGCCTTTTTAAAGCCAACCCCATTCATGAATTTGTACCATTAAATGCCTATGAGTTGGTGAATTTGTCTTCTCTTGAGGTCCCAAGATAATTTAGGGTTCCTGGCCTGCTAGAAAGTGACATTCTTTACTTACCATAGATCAGAAACCCTGTACAGGGACTCTGTAGACAAAATATGAGGCTAGTTTTCTAAGGGCTTTATTGGCTTCATAAGTTAAGTTTGATTCCTTAAAGGAAAGCACACCATTCCAGCCAAAGCCTTGGTAAAATAACCAGTTTTTCCAATTGTGTCCTGTTACAAAACAAAAACAGATTCTTATTGCACTTATGCAAATAACTATATTGCCATAACTTAAGAATACTCACAGATAGTTTCCAAATTTTGGAGAAAATCAGGTAGACTGAAACAAGTATGCTCCAAATTTTGTTTACGGGAGTAAACTAAATTGTTAAAAGTTGTTAATAGCTCAAAAGAAAAATTTCTTTGACTTTGAAAAGCAAAACAAAGGATTACAATACTTTAAGCAAAACGTTAAAAAGATTAGCTTCCTAATAATTTAATTTATGCAGCTAATTCCTGTCCTGTTTGACATTAATTAACATTTTAGCTCCTTAAAAGTCCTGAACGTTTTTCCTCTATTTTGATGTTACAATCTCCAAAGTTATCAGAAACCTGCATTTAAGAGTACCTTTTAGAGCTTTATAGCTGATTATAAAACCACCTTTTGAAGAAGACCAAAACAAGGCAACAATTGCTTATCGATAACAAAAAGTTTTAAGGTAGCCATAGTTTAAGACACAATTGACAAGGATATCTGTTACCTCTGTGGCACACAATAATTTTAACATAACAATTATAATTATTACTGATAATATACACTAAGATATATGGGAATTATAGGTGTTTCCTATCACTTTGGGACACATACAATAATGTATTTATATAAATATAGCCCAAGGAAAGCTAAATACCATTTTATATTTGACAATGCTTTCTGCATGATTTTATACCAAATAAGCCAAATTTTACTTTTATATTAGTGTGCTATTAATTTTAAACTTAATTTTTAATAAAACCTTCTATACATATTTACCCAATTTTAATGTCTGAGCATAAGGTAAGATTTTTACAGACTCTTTTTAACCCTTTATAATTTTTGTTAAAGAGCAGGTTAGTGCTTTAAGAAAAACCCGTTGTGCTTTTATTTTAATGCTCAATTTACAGAAAAACTGGATGATGCCCCTTTAACCTTAGCCAATATGTTTACACACAGAATGTCCTTTACAATTAAACTTCCAAAACTTGCTTAAGCCTTTAAAACAATTCTTCAACCTTTGATTGGAAGTAAAAATCCACATTCTCATGCCTCCTTAATAATCTTTTTACCAAAAGTATATTTTACTTTTCTTACACACCTTGCACATAAACTGTTTCTCCAATAGTTTTAAATACATGTTACACTGTTAACTTTTAGCAACCTTTACTTTTGTTGAAAACCTTCGTAAGTTTGGGATTTTAATTCTATACTAGGTGTAGAGACTAGGACCCAGACAGAAGTGCAGATAAGGTCTGACTTATTCCAGCATTTAACTTCATGTGTCGTAGGTTTTACTTAGCTGCAAAGCAGGCAAGTTGTACAGCTAACAGTTATAGTGGCATTTTATAAAGCATTTAGGAGGCCTAATTACTTTTAAATTGTACAACATTTCTTGCATAAATTCCCTTTTATAAAATTTTCCATGACCTTCACAGTCAATTTCTGATATGCCTTAATTTTTTGACTTGTTGTAAACATTCCTTTCTTTAAACAACCAGGTAATTTACTTCAGGACAAGAATTTACCATGTAAGATTTTTTAAATAGAAGTTATCTTTTTTAAAATATTAAAGGTAACAGTTCTTTCCCAAAAAGAACTTCCTTCATGTCTGTGGACTAGACTGCCTAAGGCCGCAAGATTAAAAGTAAGGATATTTTATTAAATAGTTTAAGATGTAGCTATCTTCATTAAACTAATATTAATTTTTATTTATTAAAAATTACACAAGCAAAGATTATTTTGTTTGGGCTGAGTTATACTTTTGTAGCCTCTATGCCAACTTTTGATACCTTATAGTATTTGGCAGAGATAAGTATGAAATTGCTTGATTAACAAATGCAAACAAAAATGTATGCTGGCAACTCTTAAGACATTTCTAATTTTACTGTACCAGTAAGTTTCAAAGATCAAAGTCACATGAACTGAAAGGTTCCACAGCTTTAACTTTTTCCTTAAAAATATTTAAGTGCTTATTTTCCTTAGGACAATTAGAGCTCTTTTAATAGACATTGCACACATAACACATATGTAGCCACACAGACAACCAGAAGAAGATCTAGTAGTTATAAGATTTACATTTGCTAATTTCCTAATTGGATAATTGGCCTCCAGATGAGGCCCTTTAAGAACAGGGCTAGGAAAACAATTTTTAGGGCCTAATACACAAGCGTAGCTGGAAGACAAAGACAGATTTTGAGAGATACTTATTTACCTTTAATTCCAAGGGCTCCATAAGGAAAACAGAGAATTTTTCCAAAATGAGATTTGTGGCACCTTTTCTACTTTCCAAGGGAGTCCCAGGCTACCAGAAGTTATTTTAGGGTTTTTTATGCACGCGCTAACAGTGGCAAGACAGAATGGAGAAAAGTAATTCAGTTAACTGGGAAAAAAAACCTTTTCCAGGAAAACAAGATTGATGAAGAGAAAAATATAAAAGCCTTTTGAATATACTTATAACTTTGATCGGCAACAAATCAGACATGGAGAAAGGGACATGAATGCAAACAATGCCTTTAACCCCAGTCACTTCCCAGAGAGGGAGGATGGCAGACGTGGTTTTTGAATGGGTAACATGTGGAGAATGAGGAGGAGTGGGGTTTGGGACTGAAGGCTTGGAGGCAGAAGGCACCACAGGGGCAGAGGGTTAGGACAAGCGAGAAGCAGATGCAAAGGCATAAGAATACAGAGGGGGTTCATCCAAGAAGAAACTAGAAAACATGAACATAACTATAAACAAATAGTGGTACGAACTTACACAGCCAAAAAAGACTTCAAGAAAAACTCCCCTAGAAAACCAAAAATTTGAATGTCATCTCCACAAAAAAAAAAAAAAAAAAAAAAAAGTATATTCATTGAAAAGAGATGGCAAGGAGTGAATATTAATGCTTGGACTGTGGCAGATGTTTTCACCTTTGGACTGTTTTGATCTTTCTAATTTTTCCACAGTTGACTTATTTTAAAACCCAGTAATGCATCTGCTAAAAAAAAAAAAAAAGTTAAAAAAAAAAAAAGAAAGAAAACTGAAAAGCCAGACATACCAACAAAATGATTAAAAAAAAAAAAAAAAAAATCCAGTCAGACTTTTGGCCTCTCTCCCTATACAAACCAATAAAAAGAATAATAAGCATCACTGTTTATATTCTCTGTAAAATTTTAATTAATGAAAAATAATTTTCTTAAAGAACACTCAACTAAAGGTTGATATCAAAACTATAGGTATATTTAAAAGGCCTTTATAGTTTTCTCTTCTTAGATCTTGTTTTTCTGGAAAAGGTTTTATTCTCAGTCAACTAAATTACTTTCCTCTACTCTGTCTTGCCACCCTTAATACATGCATAAAAGGCCCTAAGATGACTTCTGATGACCTGGGACTCCTTTGGAAATAAAAGAAAAACCATATACACACACACACAACAAATTCCATTTTGAGAGAAATCTCTGTTTTCCTTGTGGAACCTGAACACAAAGAATTAGAGACAGATAAATCCCTCTCAAAATCTATTTTTGTCTTCCAACTATACCTATTTATTAGGTCCTAGAAACTGCACATTTTCCTAGCTCTGTTCTTAAAAAAAAACTCCATCCTGAGACCAATAATCCAATTAGAAGATTGACAAACAGAAAATTTTACAACTACTAGATCTTCTTCTGTCTATATAGTCATATATATGTTAGGTACGTGATGTCTATAAAAAAAAGAACTCTAATTAATTGACCTAAAAAAAACCACCAAAGATTTTTGAAGGAAAATTAAAAATTACAATGCCTCTTAGTTCACATGACTTTAATCTTTACAAAATAAAAAGTCTTAAAAAGTATTGGTAAAATACAAATGTCTTCAAGATATAAATATGTGATATATATTATACAAGTCATATACTAAATTTACTAAATATTTTAAGATTGCAAACTACTTCTTTGGACTTTAAAAACTGTTTGACTTTCCTACCTCACAATTAATAAAACCTGAGGACATATAGAAATAACCACACCTCTAACTATACTAGAAAAAGTCAGACTTTATGGCTAATACATTACTAAAACAACTTACCAGGTTTTACACTAAAGTTAAAAATTACTAAGAATTACCATTATGATATATAATTGGGACTACTATAAATAAATTTACATACAAACTATGTAAAAACAGTAAAAAGTGTTTTTAATAAAAAATTATGAAAAGACATAAAAATATAAATTTTGCCTAGGAATAAAAGACTGTCTTAAATTAAATAAAATAAAACTGAAAGATTAAACAGGTTGTGAAAAATTATAAAAATTTTACAAAACCACTGTCTATATAAACATATTAACTAAATTAAAAAATATTACATGTTTTTTCATAAATTGAACATTGAAATAAAAACACAAGAAGGTTTTCTTAAGAAGCTAATCTACTCTAACAAAATGTATAAAGAATTATTAAAGGTTTATAAAAATCTCATCTCATGGTCAAATTGGTTAAGATTAAATAGAATTATCTATAAAGTTTCATTAAAAATTGGGATTGACATTAATAAAAAACTAATAAAAGGGTGAAATTCGACTTTCTTTTGAACAAGATTTTCATGTCATAATAAAGACTAATAAAAAGTTTTTACTTTTTCAAATTTTTGAATCATTTTAACAAAACAAATGACTTATGGTAATCTGAAATTCTGTTTCATAATATCAAGTGGCTTTAAACTTCTAACATATTTGACAGGCTTCCCAGAATCAAACTTGAGTTTCAAGATTGTCTTCCCTGACCCCTAATGTTTAAATACTACAGAAGGCCCCTAAAACAACCCCAAAAAAGTAAACAGGATCCCTTGACATATTTAAATATGTGAGACTGCCAAAATGATATTTAATCTTCCTCAAGTTATATTTCAGTAAATAATATTAATATATGTTCCAAAACCATATAAGATGTCTAAGATTCTAATGTCTAAATATATACTGTCAATCATAATTAAGGTTATTGTGTTAAACTATTGTAAACCACAGAAATAACCAAATTACTTTGTCAATCATATTCTTAACTACAACTACCCTGGACATTTTGTCATTCACAGGCAATTGTTATCTTGTTTTAATCCACTTCAAAAGATTATTTATAATCAACTATAAGACTTTAACAAATACTCTCAAATACAAGTTTCTAATAACAAAAAACATGCAAAACTCAAATGTTTATAAATATCAAACAGAACAAGAGTTAACAAAATAGACTAATAGAAAACTGAAGTAATCCTTTTTAACTTTTTACTAAAGAATTACTGATCATCATTTTCTTTTTTTCAGAGTCAAAAAAACTTTTGAAAGAACTACAACTTTTAACGATTGAATAACATACACTTCTGTGAACAAAATTTAAAACTTATTTATTTATCTCTACCTGGTTCCTCTGAAATTCAGAAACTAATTATAAATATTCAAGACTTATAACAATATAATTGGTTACATCAGTACAATAAAAATCCATTTTCTTTTACAAGACACAATTTTTAAAAATGATTATTTTACCAAGACTTTGACTGGAAGGATATATTTCCCTTTGAATAATCAGACTTAACTTCCGAAACCAATAAAAACCTCTTAGAAAAACTGGCCTCATACCTTGTCTATGCAGTTCCCAAACAGGGTTCCTAACCTATGGTAAATAAATAATGTCACTTTCTAACAGGCCCAAGAATCCCATATTCTTGGGACCTCAAAAAGAGAAAAATTGACCCAACTCATAAATATTTGAGAGTACAAACCCATGACTAGACTCAACTTTAAACTGAGGTATTATCTGAGGTTACTTATGGAATAGAATTCCATCAAAACCAATTTAAAAACCCTATATAAAATAATTATTGTAAGGCCAGGTGTTGTGGCTTATGCCTGTAATCCTAGCACTTTGGGAGGCCGAGGCAGGCAGATTGCCTGAGCTCAGGAGTTCGAGACCAGCCTGGGCAACATAGTGAAACCCTGTCTCCACTAAAACACAAAAAATTAGCCGGGTGTGGCAGCATGCACCTGTAGTCCCAGCTACTCAAGAGGCTGAGGTAGGAGAATTGCTTGAACCCAGGAGGCGGAGGTTGTAGTGAGCCGAGATCATGCCATTGCACTCCAGCCTGGGCAAGAGAGCGAGACTCTGTCTCAAAAAAAAAAAAATTATTGTTACTATTCTTTATACAAATAATCAGACCAAATATGAAACTAAAATTTATTTTACAAACAACTCAGTCCTATCCTATCATGATTTGTTTTTGACAAAAATAAGAACTAGAGAGAAAAATAGTGTGTCAAACTTGCCATACATTTGTCATTAAATTCTAGTCTCACTAATTACTTTTAAATGTTTACCTACATTTTAGACTAACCCTACTTATTCTTATGAACTAACCAACAATCTCTGACTACAACAAAAAATAAAAACAGTAAAAGATAAATAATATAAAATTTAGAACAATATTTTAGTTCTGAACAATTATCCTACAAATCCTACCAGGTCATAAGAATATATAGAATACCCATAATCCAAAGGTTTCTTTATTTCAGAAAAGAAGACAAAAAAAACTAACCAAAACCAAGCTCCATACACCAAAATCTTAACAGACATAACTATAACTACCAATTATCAGGACACATCAACAACCTCAGAATTTTTAAACTATCCTTATCCCCCCTTGTTTCATTTTAATACATGTACTCTAATAGCCCAAATTATTTCTTCTCACCTAAAAACTATCAAACTCTAAATGATAATACTAATAACACCACACATAAGCATATCTTTCTTCCAAAGATCATTAAACCAACCCCAGGAAGAACTCTAACTACTGTTCCCCACATGACACCACCAGCTGACAAAAAAATAGCCAGAAAGGTCAACACCCAATCTCCCTAATGACAATTAGGGACTCCACTCCTGAGGGTAAAAATGAGAGAAAAAACTTAAACAGTTAGAGTGAGTTTTTGGTAAAACTCCTTTAAACAGAGAAACAGTCTAAAAAAAAATCAGGCTACACACAGATAAGGAAACTTACACAAACCTCCAGCTCACTCAGATAAAAAAAACAAGGCCCAACATAAAAATATTTGCCTTTGTCCTTTATGCCTAAGACATGGCAACAACTGCACTAATATGAGAACAAGAACCAACAGAGAAACACATTTGTCTTTTGTATAACCAACAGATTTCTAGGAAAGTCTCTTTTTCTTTTGTGGGCATCTACTTGGTGGGCTCCAGTGGGCTCTGGTGGGCACTTTCCTTTACTTTTATGGACATGTGGACTGTAAGATGAGCCTTTATGAATTATCATTCAGCATCTGACTGCTCCTGGGCCAAGGTCCCGGGCCAAGCTATCACTTCAACTCCTGATTAGTCCCGGACCAAGGTCCTGGACCAAACTTTCACTTTAGTCTCTGATTGGTCCCAGACCAAGGTCCCAGGACAAGCTGAGTTACACTTTCTCCAAGACCAGTCAACAAATTCTTTTCTTTCTCAGTCCATCAAAACCCTAGACCTGACCTCATAGTTAACAATCCATCCAGGCCCCCTCTCTACTCCAGAAAAACTTCCTTCTTTCACTTATTAAGCTTTCACTCCAACCTTACCCTTTGTGTCCACAATCCTTAATTTTCTCAGTCATAAGACAAAAAACTTCAGATAATCCCTCAAAATGAAAGACTACTATATTTTTAATACATTGATGAGACTGTAACAGAATCACAGTGGCTTCTTATATGGCAAAAAGTTTGGATGGTTGAAACTCTCTGGCAAAGACTTCCAGCCCCAATAACCTCACAGCAAAGCTGCCACTAAGTATTCATTTTGGCTTTTGATTCCTCCTGGGCCCTTGGCCCTTCACATTTCTAACCAAGAGTAGAGTGGCTCTGACCAGAGCAAAAGATGAGAACAGCCTGAGCTTGCATTTTTAAAATGTAACAAATTTTAATGAGTACTTACCTAGGCCAGTTGTTAAGGAATTAAATAAGATACTGCATGTAAAACACCTAAAATACATGGAAAGCATTTGATATATTAGGTAACATTGATACTTTTAATAAAGATAATATACCCACAAAATTATCAATCTCAGAATCCCCACAATCAATAACTTGCCATGCCACTTAATGCAGAAAAGATCTCTGTGACCTTGAGAGCGGCAAGTTAGAGAGAGTTAAATGGAATCCCAGATGAGCCCTTCCACACATCCACTGTCTACCAAGTGCAGGGCTCTTGCCTGATGACTGCCCTGCAAGTACAGCTGACCTAAGAAACTTCAGCCTCCTGGGGTCCACTTACGTGTTCAGGAGCATAAGTGCCAAATCCCAGCACTGGCATGAAGTGTCCATCATTCAGCCTCACTGAATGGCCTTGCTTCAGATCCATCATCATCCCCAGCTAATCTGTCTTTCCTCCTTTTCCTCGCTGACAGCCCAGTAGGAGACAAGGCTCCTGCGTTCTTTATTTGCACCAAATACAGGATGGGCGGGATGGAGATGACAGCTGCCGATGATTTCAAAATGAAGCTGGAATCAGTCCAGTGCCTTTTCTCTGATTCTTGTGTCTCTGTGGGAGTATTTTACAGGAAACTTATTCAGAAATGCTGTGAATGCCAGAGGACTTTGATTTTCTTCTCCGTGTTGTTCACACTTGATTCCTTAGTTGAAAAATGAACCATGCCAATTTGTCCTTGATAAATACACTAGACTTCCTTTACAAGATGCAAAGTTATTATTAGGGTGGTCATTTCAAAACACGAATTCTACTACAGAACTGAAGTTAACTTTCTCACTTATATTTGATTGTTAATCTGTTTAAAAACAGCTTATTAGAATTCCTTGAATAAAGTTTGAGGCCTGGCGCCAGCCACGCACGTAATGAAATTCCTTAAGAACACCCACTCCTACTCCCAGTATATTTCCCTCCTGTGTCAAGCCCCACTCCATTTTCTCTGACTTGTTTCCTTGAATGTTTTGCAGAAAAAACTTGTCTGAGATCATGGATAAATTTCTATGCTCTTGCCTTTGTTCCAGTCATTGCCTCTTTCTAGAACAGCCTGCTCGACTCCCTCCTGGTCTCCAGCGGGTTTCTGATCTTTTACTTATCCTAAAAGCACCTCCTACAGTCTAACATCGTTTATAACTCCTTCTTTTTGTTGTTGTTTTTTGTTTGTTTGTTTTGAACAAAGATAGGAGATAGCAAAGCAGCCTGGGTCTTAACAGAACAGCTTGGAATTCCAGGGCCTAAATTTCTTTTGCAAACATAAACACACACACAGCAACCATGAGAAAAATGAAAATTAAAAATGGCATCCAATTCAGAATGCCAAGAGGCTCAGCCTAAATGGCCTTCTGCATAATTCACTTTGGACACTTTCATCCTCTGTAGGTGAGGGCAACAGGTCTGGACCAAGGTTAATACCTTAAATGGTTCAAAATAACTGACTTTGGGCCGGGTGCAGTGGCTCATGCCTGTAATCCCAGCACTTTGGGAGGCCGAGGTGGGTGGATCATGAGGTCAGGAGATCGAGACCATCCTGGCTAACACGGTGAAACCCTGTCTCCACCAAAAATACAAAAAATTAGCCAGGTGTGGTGGCGGGCTCCTGTAATCCCAGCTATTCGGGAGGCTGAGGCAGGAGAATGGCATGAACCCGGGAGGCGGAGCTTGCAGTGAGCCAAGATTGCACCACTGCACAACAGCCTGGGCGACAGAGTGAGACTCCTTCTTACAAAAATAAAATAAAATAAAATAAAATAAAATAAAATAACAGACTTTGAAATAATCAGCAGGGTCACCCAGTTATTGCTAAAAACACCTCTTCATCTTTTTTTTTATTTTTTCAAATTTTAAGTAATAGATTTAATTATCACATTATGAAATATTATAAAAAGAGAAGATGACTTCTTCTATAACCTCCCTGGGTGAGGTTGACCAAACTTCTCTGTGTGCCCTTTATTCTCTTAGCTTCTATGAAGCAGGTCAAAAAAATCACATCATTGAAATTACACTCTCCACTAATAAGGAGCTTCTGCTAGATAAGATGTCTAAGTGGTATTTTCTTTGGTGTTTTTATTATGTGGTGCTTTCTCCAACATGTATTTGTGCCATTGGTATTTTAGAGGCAATCCTGAAACATGACATTGTCATTTATCTTATTTTGAACCCATAGCTCTGGCTGGGCAAGGTCCGAATTCTGCCTGATTCTGATTCCCTGTAGTTTGTAATTATCACAACATTGTATCAGCTATAAATCTGGTAAGTATACTATTTATATTACACTGGTAAAACTGTAGAACCCTACAGAGATGGGATTAAGTTCTGTGTCAAGTCACAAGAAAAGCATGTCTATTAATGGTAATAGCCTGAAGCTCATCACTCACTAGATTAAAAATTTGTCTAACATGTTCGCAATATTAACGTGTATTTTGCACTAAATGGTTTATCCAAGTAAGAGACATTTCTCTCTCACTTCCCTAATTTAGCAGTCTAGGAAATTTGTTAGTGAAAGAGAGTGTGCCAATTTTATTCTTAGTAAATCCAAAGCAGGGCTTCATGCTCCCTTAAACTTGCCTTAAGCATTATCCTAAAACATTTTTAGATTTGACGTCATGCTTTGTAGCAAGCACTTTTCAGAATCCATCTTCCCTAACTGGAAAGGTGTTCATCCGTGGTTTCCCGGCACTATTTTTACTTCCTCAGGTTTTCAAAAGCTACCAAGGATATGAGATGCTCTAAGGGAGCTCACGGTTTATTGGATAAGAGGTGGGCAGATGGCAAATTGTTCCCCTATGATCCCTGCCTCCTGGTATTTATGGCCCTGTATAATGTGTGTAATGCCCTGTCATCAACTGTGACTAGTACTTGTGTCTTTATTCTAAACAATTGACTATTGTAAAGAAGAGTGATATTATTTCCATCATTAGGAAATACAAAATTGTAATTTCCATTGTGCTAGGAAACTCTACTGTTTTCTCAGTTTTCAAACTTTGATAAAATTGGTGGCAACATAGGAG
The DNA here is from genome assembly GCF_028885655.2 of Pongo abelii. NCBI lineage: Eukaryota > Metazoa > Chordata > Mammalia > Primates > Hominidae > Pongo > Pongo abelii. The sequence continues at coordinate 5,250,261 of NC_071993.2, forward strand.
AGGCTCACATGGAGAGGAGCTGAGTGGGCCCTCTGGTCACCAGCCAGCTCAAAACTGAGGCTTTCATTCAGACAGTCCAGAAGAAACCAAACCCTGCCAGTTCCCCCCTGACCTTGGAAGCAGGTTATTCCCCTCTAAGCCTTCAGGAGACCCTGCTTTAGACTTATGCCTTTACTGCAGCCCATTGAGGATCTGAGCAGAGGTACTAGATCAACTCTGCGTGGCTGCACACAAGTCACTACAACCTTAGCAGCTTAAAACCTACACAAGGTGACGGAGTGCAAATGGCAATTATAATACAGCACAGCACCCAAGGAAACAGAAGGACACGTGCAATTCTGGAAGAAGGGGTGGAAGGAGTGCCAGAAAATACGTTGCAATGGCCTCCATGGGACACGTTCAAGAATTATATGAAAGTGTATTTCATTCAAAAATAAATAGTGAGTAGCTATAATGTGCAAGATACTGTTGTAGGCATTAAAAACAGACAAAAATCTAAGCCTGCATTGAACTCACTTTCAAGGAGAAAGAACTGGACAAAAAACTAATAATTACATAGAATGAAAATCATGTTGTATGATAGGAAGCACTGTGAAGGGAAAAAAGTAGGGAAAGGGGTAGAGTATGGAAAGAGTGCAGGGACAATTGAAATTACAAATAGCTTAATAGCTTAAGCAGGGAATCCTCACTGAGACAGAGACATTTGAGAAAAGACCTGAAGGAGCAGAGGAAGCCAGCCTTGCTGACAGCTGAGGGAAGAGGGCTTCAGGCAGAGGGATCCTGAAAGGCATAGTCCCTGCAGCCAGGGAAGGCCACATGTGATCTGGGAAGAGCAGGGTTAGGAAAGAGGTCAGAAAGGAAGGGAAGGCCATGTTTAGGCAGAGCCCTGTAGGCCACTGCAAGCATTTGGCTTTCACTCTAGGACAGATAAGGAGACACTGGATGAAACTGAGCTGCTGTGTGGAGAGTAGAATGTAGGTTGGTAAGGGATAAAAGTGGAAAACTAGTTAGGAAGCTATTTAATAACCAATGTAAGAAATTGAGTAATTTGGAACAGGATGGTTGTAAAGCAGGTGAGGAGAAGTGGTCAGATTCTGGGTAATTTTTAAGGTGAACATCGGAGGCCTTGTTCACAGATTTTATACTGGTTATGAGAGAATATTAAAAGGCAAGAATCACTCCCCAAATTTGGTTCTTTATGATGGAAAGAAAGGAATCATTGAGACTGTGAAAATGTAAGGTGGAGCTGAATTGCATGGAGATTAAAGAAATTTTTTTCTGGGGCATCCTGAGCTTGAAATGCCCATTAGACCCTCAAGAGAGGTACTGAACGGACAATCTGTCATTCCAGTCTGAATTATTGGGGAAAGGTCTGAACTGGAGTTCAGATTACAGCCTGCTGAAGGTTCAGATGGTTGTTAGCATTTTGTAACAAAATTTTTTTAAAATTAAGGTATGTACGTTGTTTCCTTAGATACTATTGCTCACCTAATGTATTACAGAATAGTGTAAGCATAATTTTTATATGCAGTTGAAATAAAAAAATTATGTAATTCATTTTTGTGCTATTTTTTATGTTGGTGGTCTAGAACCCAACATTTAGTATCTATAACATATGCCTGTGTACTATGTCTTGATTATCTCTTGTCAGAGTTTTTGACTAAATTGTATTGTGTCTGGTCCTAGTATAGCTATCACAGCTCTTTTTTGGTTACTACTTTCATACAATACCTATTTTTGTCTTTCATGTTCACATTATTTATGTCCTCACCTAAAGTGAGTTTCTAGTTCAGAACATATAGTTGGGTCCTAGATTTTTAAAAATCCATTCTGCAAATCTTCCTTTTAATGTGAAAATTTAAGCCAATTTCATTTAATGTACAGTTATGAGACACACAACAACATTCTGATAAAGGATGAAACACAGAAACAATGGTGGCTTCCCCCAATTAAGTAGGTGTTAGCCCTGGGATTCAAGGTTGACTCAACATACACAAATTAAAAATGTGATTCATCACATTAACATAACTAAAGACAAAAACCACATAATCATCTTCATAGATGCAGAAAAGGCTTTTGATAAAATTCAACACTACTTCATGTTAAAAACTCAATAAACCAGATATTGAAGGAACATGCCTCAAAATAATAAGACCCATATATGACAAACCCACAGTCAATATCATACTGAACAGGCAAAATATAAAAGCATGCCCTTTGAAAAGTGGCACAAGACAAGGATGCCCTCTGTCACCACGCCTATTTAACATAGTATTGGAAATCGTGGTTAAGAAATCAGGCAAAACAAAGAAATAAAGGGCATCCGAATAAGAAGAGAGAAAGTAAAACTACCCCTGTTTGCAGATGACATGATTCTATATCTAGAAAACCCCCTAGTCTCATTCCAAAAGCTTTTTAACAAACTGATAAACAACTTCAATGAAGTCTCAGAATACAAAATCAATGTACAAAAATCACTAGCATTTCTGTACACCAACAACTGTCAAGCCAACAGCCAAGTCAGAAACACAATCCCATTCACAACTGCCATAAAAACAATAAAATGCCTATGAATACATCTAATCAGGAAGAGGAAAGATCTCTACAATGAGAACTACAAAACATTGCTCAAAGAAATCAGAGATAAAACAAACAAATGGAAAAAACATTCTATGCTCATGAATAGAAAAAATTAATGTCACTAAAATGGCTGTACTTCCCAAAGCAATTAATAGAGTCAATGCTATTCCTATTAAACTACCAATGGCATTCTTCACAGAACTAGAAAAGAACTATTTTAAAATTCATATGGTACCAAAAAAGAGCCCAAATAGCCAAGGCAATCAAAGGAAAAAGAACAAAGCAGGAGGCATCACACTTCAAACTATACTACAGGGCTACAGTAACCAAAACAGCATGGTACTGGTACAAAAACAGACATATAAACCAATAGAACAGAATAAAGAGCCCAGAGGTAAGGCCACACACCTACAACCATCTGATCTTCAAAGAAGCTAAGAAAAACAAGCAATTGGAAAAAGACTTCCTATTTCACAAGTGGTGCTGTGATAACTGGCTAGCCATATTCATATGATTTAAATCGGACCCCTTCCTTACACCATATTCAAAAATGAACTGAAGGTAGATTAAAGACTTAAATGTAAAACCCCAAATTATAAAAACTCTAAAAGACAAGCTAGGCAATACCATTCTGGACACAGAAACGAGCAAAGATTTCATTACAAACACACCAAAATCAATTTTTATAGTATATATTTTTTAAACATATATTATAATAATGGAAAACAAAAGTGAACAGAAGTAGCCATTCTTATGTAAGTTGAAAGTGACTTTGAACTGAAAACAGTAGAAAAACACAATCTATCCTAAATATATATATATGCATTCAACTCTGAAGCACCCAGATTCATGAAACAAATACCACTAGACATATGAGAAAAAATTTGCTGCTATACTTCCACACGCATAGATAACACCTGACAGGTCATCAAGGCAGAAAGTTAAAAAGAAACTTCAGATATAAACTAGCCTCTAGACTAAATGGATCTAATGGGTATTTACAGTACATTATACACAACAACCACAGAGTATATATTTTTCTTATCTCTGCGTGGAACATTCTGCAAAATCAACCACATGGCTGACCACAAAGCAAGTCTCAATAAATTCAAAAAATTGATGTTATATTAAGTATCTTCTCAGTCTACAAGAGAACAAATTTAGAAATCAATACCAAGAGAAATTGTCAAAATTATACAACTACATGGAGGCTAAAAACTTGTCTTCAATGACTTTTGGGTAAACATTAAACAAAGGCATAAGTCAAAAATATACTTTGAAAACAATGAAAATAGAGGCACAACTTACCAAAACTTCTAACATACAGCGAAAGCAGCGCTAAGAGGTAAGTTTATAGTGTTAAATGTCTACATCAAAAAGACAGAAACAGGCCAGGCACGGTGGCTCATGCCTGTAATCCCAGCACTTTGGGAGGCCAGGGTGGGTGGATCACAAGGTCAGGAGTTCGAGACCAGCCTGGCCAAGATGGGTGAAACCCCATCTCTACTAAAAATACAAAAATTAGCCGGGCGTGGTGGTGGGTGCCTGTAATCCCAGCTACTCGGGAGGCTGAGGAACGAGAATCACTTGAACCCAGGAGGCAGAGTGTGCAGTGAGCCAAAATCATGCCACTGCACTGTAGCCTGGGCAATAGAGCAAGACTCCATTTCAAAAAAAAAAAAAAAAATAGAAACATCTCAAATTAACCACCTAATGTCACACCTCTAAGAACTAGAAAAACAAGAACAAATCAAACCGAAAGCTAGCAGAAGAAAAAAACAAGAAACATTAGAGGAGAACCAAATGAGATTGAGACTAAAACAATGATGCCAGAATCAAAGATATTAAAAATATGTTATTTGAAAGGTTAAACAAAATTATAGACTGCTGGCTATATTAACCAAGAAAGACAGAGAAAATTCAAATGAGCAAAATCAGAAATGACAAAGGCAACATTGCAACTGTTAGAACAGAACACAAAAACTAACAAATATTACTATGAACATCTCTGTGCACACAAAATAGAAAACCTAAAGAAAATGATTGAATTTTTGGAAATACACAACTTCTCAAAATTGAACCAGAAATAAATAGAAATTCTAAACACACCAATAATAAGCAAGCACATTTAATCAGTAAAAGAGTAAGAACAAAAAAATCCCTGGACGAGACGAATTCACAGCCAAATTTTATGAGATGTACAAAGAAGATCTGAAACAAACCTTCCTGAAGCTATTTCATAATATCCCTCATTATAGGAAACAAGTGTCACCTTGATACCAAAATCAGGCAACAACACGACTAAAAATGAAATCTAAAGGCCGATATCCCTGATGAACATGGATGCAAAAGTTCTCAACAAAATACTACCAAACTGAAACAAAGAGCACATCGAAGAGATAATTTATCATGATCAAGTGGGTTTTGTTGCAGGAATAAAGGATGTTTCAACATTCACAAATTAATAAATTTGATTCACCGTTTACCAAAGTTTAAAACAAAAACCATATGGTCATCTCAAAAGAGACATAAAAGTATTACATAAAATCCAACATTTCTTTCTCATAAAACACTTAACAAACTATGTATTGAAGACATATCTCAAAATAATAAGTCATACATAACAAACCTGCAGCCAACATCTTCCTGAATAGGAAAATGTTGAAAGCATTCACCCTACAAACTGGCAAAAGACAAGAATGCCCATTGTCACCACTCTTATTTAACATAGAACTGGAAGTCCTCACCAGAAAACCCAGGCAATAGAAAAAAATAAAAGCCATCCAAGTTGGAAAAAAGAAATTCAAATTATCAATTTTTTTCTGAGGACATGATTTTATACCTATCAAACTATAATGACTCCTTCAAAGGACTGCTAGACTTGATTGAAAAAAAAAACTTCAATAAAATTTGAAGATACAAAATCAATGTAGAAAAATCAGTAGCATTTCTATACACCAATAATGTTGAAGCTAAAACCCAATTAATAATTCAGTCCCATTTGCAATAGACAAAAACAGAATAAAATATCTAGATATAAATTAAATTAAGCAGGTGAAAGATCTCTACAAGGAGAAATACAAAATACTGATGAAAAAAATCATGGATGAAACAAACAAATAAAAAGATTACCATGCTCATGGACTGGGAGAATCAATATCATGAAAATGATCATACTGCCCAAAGCAAACTACTGATTCAATGCAGTTCCTAACAAAGTACCAACATTATTCTTTATATAATTACAAAAATATCTAAGTTTCATAAAAAGGCAATCCTAAGCAAAAGAACGAAGTCACAGGTATCACTTTACCTGACTTCAAATTATACTAACAGGCTATAGTAACTAAAATAACATGGTACTGATACAACAGTAGACACGTGGATAAATAAGAATAGAGAAACTAGACATAAAGCTACATACATACAACAAACTGATCTTTGACAAAGTTAAAGAAAAACAAACAATGAGAAAAGGACACTGTAATCATTAAATGGTATTGAGAAAATTGGCTAGCCAAAGCAGAATAATGAAACTAAACCCCTATCTCTTACCATTGGCAAAGTTAAGTCAAAGTGGATTAAGGACCTACAAGGAAGATCTGAAACTATGAATGTCCTAGGAGAAAACCTTGGAAAAACTCTTCTGGACATTGAGCTAGGCCAAGATATAATGATGAAGACGCCAAAAAGGAAATGTAACAAAGACAGATATGGGAATTAAACTAAAAAATTTACGGGCAGCAAGAGAAATAATCAACAGAAAATCTACAGAATGGGAAAAATATTTTCAAATTTAGGCTCCAACAAAGGACTTTTACTTAGATTCTATAAGGAACTCAAACCAACTCAACAAGTAAAAAACAAACAATCCCATTAAAAACTAGGCAAAAGACATGAACAGACATTCATCAAATGAAGACATACAAGCAGCTGACAAATATACAGGAAACTGTTTTTAATAATCATCAGAAAAATGCAAATTAAAAGCACATTGAGATATCATCTTGCACCAGTCAGAATGACTATTATTAAAATGTCAAAAAACAACAAATATCAGTGTAGAAGTGGAAAGAAGGCAAAATGTGCATATACATACTAATATGCATTATATATATATACACTAAATGTACATACATATACTAAGCATATATGCTTATGGAATACTAAGCATCCACTAAAAAGAGTGAAATTATGTCCTTTTCAGCAACATGGATGGAACTAGAGGATATTATTCTAAGTTAACTATCTTAGAAGCACAACAAAATACCACATATTCTCATTTATAGGGGAAGCTAAACAATGGGTACACATGGACATAAACATGGAAATAATAGACATCAAGTACTTCAAAAGGGAGAAAGGTGGAGACAGGGGCAAAGATTACAAAACTTCCTATTGGGTACAATGTTCACTATTTGAGTGATGTGTACACTAGAGGCCCAAACCTCACCAGTATGTAATGTGTCTATATAACAAACCTACACATGTGCCTATTTAATCTAAAATAATTTTTAAGATTTTAATAAGAAATAAAAATCTGAAAGTCTTTCCTTACTAATATCAATGCCTGTAATTCTTCACAGTTTCTGTCAGTTTATTTTCTTCCTCTTAATGAACCCTGTTTTCCTGTTTCTTTGTAGCTTTGTTATTGTTTTTATTGCACATTTGAAAAACAGCCACATTTCATAATCTATATATATTCTGCGTCATGACAATGATCAGCTAATATGCTTGGCATATTCTTAGTCTCGACATCAGCTCTACATGAAAACTTAAGGTCTTCTCAGTTCTTTTCTGAACGTGTATCCGCCTAGACTCTGCGTGCCCTATTTGATTTCTCCAAATACCCAATGGCTTTTGAATACCTTATCATGTCAAAAATTCACAGCTCAGCTTCTCCTAAGTGCCATAGATGGCCTACTGTATGTCTCTTCCCCCTAGTCTCTTGCCAGCGGCTTCTGTGCATCTATAGTCATCCTGCATCTCTACTGAGCCACTCTATAAATCAACGAGTTTATTTTAGTTCATTTCAGATTGTTTTTTGATAATTTGAGAGCTTTCTAATCTACCATCCTGCTGATGACACTCTGTGTGAAAATTTTTAAATGGCTCTATTATATTCCATTGCTTCAATGTGTAGTAATTTACCTAATTAATTTCTTTTATTGTTTCTTTTAGGAAGAAGTGAATAGAAGAAAAGAGGGTGTTGCAAATCAAAAGCACATAGAGATATCATCTTACACCAGTCAGAATGGCTATTCTTAAAATGTCAGACAACAACAGATATTGGTATGGATTCTTCACAGATGTTAATCATTTTCCTTTTTTTTTTTTTTTTTTTTTTGAGACAGTCTTGCTCTGTCGCCCAGGCTGGAGTGCAGTGGCCCAATCTTGGCTCACTGCAACCTCTGCCTCCTGAGTTTAAGCAATTCTCTTGCCTCAGCCTCCTGAGTAACTGGGATACACGCATCCACTACCACTCCAGACTAATTTTTGTATTTTTCATAGAGACAAGATTTCACCATGTTGGCCTTGATTGGTCTCAAACTCCTGACCTCAAGTAATCCTACCGCCTTGGCCTTCTGAAGTGCTGGGGTTACAGGCGTGAGCCACTGCCCCTGGCCTAATCATCGTGTTCTGATCTGCCCTCCAATGGGAGAAACAAGTAAAATTATGCCATGTGAGGATTATTCACCGATTTATTTTAATTACTTTTTTCTTTATAACATTTAAAAAGATCACAAATTATATAAAATAGTTATCAGTTTTTTGGGAAGTTACTTTTGCTGGTTTCTTATAAAACTGATGGAAGATACAAACACTATTAAAGAACTGTCTGTATGTTGCAAATGATGTCCAAAGTCCAAACATTGTTAATAATTAATACTCCAATAAACATCATGTCAGAATTTGTTTTCTTTTCCCTTTGAACCTTTGCAGGATTGCCACATCATCAGGACCGCACCTTCATGAGGAATGAATATTCCTACTACAATTAAAGAAGAAACAAAATTAATTTGCTGGTGAAAAACGTAAAAAGAGAAATTTTCTTTGGTTTTGTTTAATTTCTTTATTGAGGGTCACCATTAAAAAAAATGCTCACTGGTCATTCTTTTGAATACTGTCTGAGAGAAAGATGTAAGATGGTTGATTATTTCAAATGACAGAAGATAAAGATGGGATATCATCATGGCATGAACAAAAACGAGATTTGTAGCTGGAGGTATTTTATAGTCTAACATGATCACCAATCATTCTATAAATCTGTTGGATGAGTTTATTAGATAGATAGAGAGAGAGAGAGACTGATTGATTCTGAATAGAAAATTTCACTTTAGAAAAAAATATTTTGACTATATAATAATGTACATAAAAATTCTCTTTGATAAGAAACAAGTGAACCAGATTCAATTTTCTTCACAGCCTGTGTAATACACCATCACTTGCTTCCTCCTACATGCCATTGATTAGCCCCAGGGAGCAGTGCAGCATTGCCTGCCCATTTTTTACATAACCCCTGAATATAAATGCCAGATGTTGCTGAAGGAAACAGGATCTGCTTAGTGAAAGAAGTGGCATGCAATGGATCCCAAATATCAGCGTGTGGAGCTAAATGATGGTCACTTCATGCCGGTATTGGGATTTGGCACCTATGCACCTCCAGAGGTAATAATCACATTTTCAGCATTGAGCATTTAAAAGAGCAAAGCTAGAATAAGTGGACGATGACCTGGGTTGTTCAGCTTTGTGTTTCTGTTACCCTGAGTGACTCACCTGGTCTGTCTTACTGGGCTAGAGCTATTCTATGTTCAAAGAGAAAAGGTAGTCAATGTTTGTTTTGCACTGAGGTCTGTCATACGGTAATTTACTGCTTATTTTTATTTTGTACACTGTTTTTATATGCTGTTTCTGTGTATTGTCCAGCTTGGCAGAATATATAAAACTCAACAGTGAAGAACACTGCCTGGCAGTTCCCTTTCTAGGAGATGACTGCAGTGAGAATGGTTTCTCCATTTATTTCTGTGGTTGAAGAAATCTTTTATTCTTCTACTAGACGTGATCAAAAGAAACATTTGTGGTAACAGCACCTAAAGATGGGGTGTATGAAAACTGTTGGGAGAGTACTGCTGAGCTGCCGCGCGGCCTTGAGCATGACACAGTAATACTGGTCCTGGACTTAATACAAAACCCTGGACAACTCTCACCTCTAGGAAAATTACCTGAAAGGAAAAATAACTTTATTCTAAGGAAAACCTAGAACCTCACAAGAAAAATTTTAAATTTTTGGTCCGTGTTAATATGCATCAGATTTGTATCAAAATGATAGGGGTGGTCCTCTGAAACGGAAGTGGGCAAAATGGAGACATTTTTTCTAGACTGAGCTATTTTACATTGGAAGAAAACTTGTATTCGAAGACTACTAAGTGTGTTAATAAGGAGTAATCACATAAAATTTGTGTCTAAATTTGATCAACTATACGTTGTAAGAATTCACAGAGAAACACCTTGAAGACCATCGACAGGAGTGGCTCACTTTGTAATGCAAATTGGCATGAAGAGGAAGTAAGGAAAAGCACAACACAGAAGCTCTAGCCTTGGTAAACCTTGAGTGCCTGCACAGCAAAGAGAGGATCAGGGTTGGTATCAGGGGAAGGTAGTGAGACCTGGCATCTAGTTCCTTTTAATTTCACTAGAAAAAGAAAGCTTCTGAAATGCTTATATTAAAATAGAAAATTGTTTCATTTACGGTTTTGTCATTTAAAAAATATACCTTTCAAATCTTTATCCAAATTTGGTAGATAAGTCAATAATTTTAAATTTCACTGAAATTATATCATTCCTGAAAGAGTTGGTCTTATTTTTTAGGGATAAAGCGTACCTTACTAATCTCTCACAGGTTGCAGTTAATTTCTTGGGTATAAATCTACGTACTTGGAGTATATGTCTTTTCTCCTAGTATTTAGTTCTGTCATGCACACAGAATGGCTAATGGCTGTGTAGAAAGGAGTTAACACAATAGACTGCCACCTGTTTTCAAAGTCTGAGCCTGGCTGGTATCTGAGAAGTTGAATCTCTCACCCCTTCCTAACTGATAAGGGTAGCATCTATAATTAACTGGTTGTACGAAGTGTGGGGTTTCTGTATACCTGCTTTCTTTACAAGACCGGAAGTTTGGTGTGTGCTATACAGACTGGGTCAATTTAACCAGCACCCAGTTAAAATCTTGGGAATTGAGTCTCCAAATAGCATCCCGTGTAGTCAACATTTCCCCTATGTTGCCAAAATGTGATGCTGGAGGAAGTCAGTGTGTTTCCTGAAACATCACTGAGAGACGAATCATAGGAACTTACACGGTATTCTTACCATAATTTCTTCCATGTGCCTTTTTCCATGTGTTAATTTCACTATATTAAAAATAATTAGGAGTGTGTATGCAGTGACTCATGCCTGTAATCCCAGCACTTTGGTAGGCCAAAGCAGGTAGATCCCTTGAGCTCGGGAGTTTGAGCCTGGGTAACATAGGAAATCCCGCCTCTACCAAAAATACAAAAACTTAACCAGGCATCTTGGTGCCTGTCTGTGGTCCTAGCTATTTGGGAGGCTGAGGTGGGAGGGTCACTTGAGCCCAAGGTGAATAAGGTGGGGGTGGGGGCAGATTTTGTAGTGAGCCAAGATTGTCCCACTTTACACCAGCCTGGGTGACAGAGTGAGACTCTGTCTCAAATAATAATAACTATTTATAAGTTGAGTCCTGTTAATTTTTCCAACAAATGACTGAATCTGAGGTTGTTGTTGGGAAACTCCATGCTAGTGATTAACCAGTAAGTGCCTGGGACTGAAGAGTTCCAGGGATACCCAATCTTTATTACTAACCAGGAAAGACTTAAGCCAATTGGGATGGGTTTATCACCCCACATATAGAACCAACCCAAGACACGAGGATAATGTGATTTTTGTGAAGGTCAGTGCTGGTGCCTGAACTACTGATAGGGATGTGCTGGGAAGGGAAGAGCGTGGTCCCTTTAAATGATACAGAAAGCGGGAAGAGAAGTGCTGGCTAGAGGAAGACGTGGTCCCTGGCTACGGCTCCACCTCCACGGACCCAGGTGAGGACAGGCATTTTTGTTTTCCTGCCCAAATGTTGCATTTCCCAAGACCACCCTGGCCTGCCACGCCCCCATCCTGTGCCTATAAAAACCCCAAATTCTAGCAAGGCGGAGACAGAACCGGATGGACTTTGAGAGGCGCACATCGGCAGAGGAACACATAGGCAGCTGGATGTCGAGAGGAGCACATCAGCAGAGGAACACACAGGCAGCTGGATGTCGAGAGGAGCACATCAGCAGAGGAACACACAGCTGGCTAGACATCTAGAGAAAGGCACCAAAAGGCACCAGCACACCAGGGGGCCACCTACTGGCAGAAGCAGAATGACGCTGAGTTTGGCTGGGGCAGTCAGAAGACAGTCCAGGCTGCTGAGCAGCCAGATTCTAGGGGAAAACGTTCCTACTCCATCCGCTTCTGACTTCCCCCCAAGCTACCTCCACTCAATGAAACCCTGCACCCATTCTCCAAGCCCAGGTGTGATCCGATCCTTCCGGTACACCAAAGCAAGAACTCCGGATACAGAAAGCCCTCTGTCCTTGCCATAAGGTAGAGGGTCTAATTGAGCTGGTTAACACAAGCCTGTAGATGGCAAAACTTAAAGAACAAAATTAAAAGAGCACCCTGTAACACATGCCAACTGGGGCTTCAGGAGCTGTAAACATCCACACCTAGACACTGTCAAGGGGTCAGAGTCCCACAACCTGCCCCCATCTGTATGCTCCCCTAGAGGTCTGAGCAGCAGAGCACTAAGAAGTGAGCCACACCCCCATCGCACACCCTGTGAGGACAAGGGAACTTTTCCTATTTCACTACCTCTCAAGCACATTGATCATCTAATACTACCTTTCGTTGCTCTTTCAGGTTCCGAGGAACAGAGCTGTGGAGGTCACCAAATTAGCAATAGAAGCTGGCTTCCGCCATATTGATTCTGCTTATTTATACGATAATGAGGAGCAAGTTGGACTGGCCATCCGAAGCAAGATTGCAGATGGCAGTGTGAAGAGAGAAGACATATTCTACACTTCAAAGGTACTGTGCCTATGATGAGCATGTATGCACATGTATTTAATGGGATTGTGTGGAGATGACAATTCTGTAACTGGTTCAGTAGTTGTGGGTGAATTGTGCCTATTAGTTCCAATTTATTCACACATATTCATGTATTAAAACTAAAATAAAAGGCAGAGAATGATGATGCCTTTCTCATCATTGTTGTATTCCTATTTACTACTTGAAAGTTACTTTAGGTTTTGAGCCTCAGCTCAGATCAGTATAATTATTTTATGAATTCATATTTTAATTTCAACAGGTTTTGGGGTACAAGTGGATTTTGGTTACATGAATCAATTCCATATTAGTGATTCTGAGATTTAAGTGAAGCTGTCAGGCGATCACTGGACATCATACTCACTATGTAGGCTTTTATCCCTCACCTCACTCCCAACCTAACCCACACTGAGTCTTGAAAGTTCATTATGTAATCTGTATGTCTATACATCCTCGTAGCTTAGTTCCCACTTATAAGTGAGAATGTACAGTGTTTGGTTTTCCATTCCTGAATTACTTTACTTAGAATAATGGCCTCAAACTCCAAGTTCCTGCAAAATATATTATTTCATTCCTTTCTATATATACACTATTCCATGATGTATATATATATACCACATTTTCATTATTCATGCATTGGTTGATGGGCACTTGGATTGGTTTCATATTTCTACAATTGTGAACTGTACTGCTGTAAACATGTGTGGGTATGTGTTTTTTATATATAATGACTTCTTTCTTTTTGGTAGATACCAGTATTGGGATTGCTGAATCAAATGGTAGATCTACTTTAAGTTCTTTAAGGAATCTCCATACTGTTTTCCATAAAGATTATACTCATTTACATTCCTACCAGCAGTGTAAAAGGGTTCTCTTTTTACTACATTCATGCCAACTTCTACTGTCTTTTCAGCTTTTTAATTATAACCATTCTTGCAGAAGGTGATATCTCATTGTGATTTTAATTTGTACTTCCCTGATTATTAGTTATGTTGAGCATTTTTTCATATGTTCGTTGGCTGCTTGTATACTTCTTTTGAGAAATGTCTATTCATGTTATTTGCCCACTTTTCAACAGGGTTATTTGTTTTTATCTTGGTGACTTGAGTTCCTCGTAGATTCTGGATAATCAGTCCTTTGCTGGATGCATAGCTTGCAAAAATTTTCTTCCATTCTGTAGGTTGTCTGTTTATTTGCATGATTATTTCTTTTGCTGTGCAGAATCTTTTTAGTTTAATTAGGTCCCATTTATTTTTGCTTTTTGTGCATTTGCATTTTGGGGTCTTAAATTCTTTGCTGAGGCCAATGTACAGGCCAATGTAAAGAAGAGTTTTTCCAATGTTATCTTCTATAATTTTTATGGTTTCAGGTCTTAGACTTAAGTCTTTGATCCATCTTGTGTTGGTTTTTGTATAAGGTGAGAGATGGCTTCCAGTTTTATTCTTATACATGTGGCTTAACCGTTGTCCCAGCACCATTTATTGAATAGGGTTATTTTCCCTAATGTATGTTATTGTTTGCTTTGTCGAACAAAGATTAGTATTTGGCCTAATTTCTGGGTTCTCTATTCTGTTTCATTGATCTAAGTGCCTATTTTTTATACCAGTACCATGCTGTTTGTATAACTATAGTCATGTAGTATAATTTGAAGTCTGGTAATGTAATACCTCCAGATTTCTTCTTTTTGCTTAGTATTGCCTTGGCTATTGAGGCCCTTTTGTGGTTCCATATGAATTTAGAATATGGCCATTTTTATACTATTGATTTTTTCTATCCATAACCATGGGATGTGTTTCTATTTGTTTATCACTTCTTTTTAGTAGTGTTTTGTATTTTTTTGTAGAGATCTTTCATGTCTTTGGTTAAGCATATTCTTAGGGATTTTATTTGCAGCTGTTGTAAATGGAATTCTTAATTTGACTCTCAGCGTGGTTGTTGTTGGTGAATAGCAGTGCTACTAATTTCTGTAAACTGATTTTATAACCTGAGACTTTATTGAATTTGTTTGTCAGAGGAGCTTTTTGGATGAAGCTTTGGGGTTTTGTAAGTATATGATCATATTACTGGCAAACAGCAATACTTTGGCTTATTCTTTTCCAATTTGGATACCCTTTATTTTTTTACCTTGCCTGATTACTCTGGCTAGGACTTCCAGTACTATGTCTAATAGAAGTGGTAAAAATTGGGCATCCTTGTCTTGTTCCAGTTTTTAGGGGAATGCTTTCAGTTTTTCTCCATTCAGTATGATGTTGGCTATGGATTTGTTATATATGCATTTTATGCCTAGTTTGTTGAGGGTTTTTATCATAAATGGATGTTGGATTTTATTAATTGCTTTTTTGCATCTATTGAAATGATCATATGGTTTTGGTTTTTAATTCTCTTTGTGTGATATATCATATTTATTGGCTTGTATATATTATAGCATCCCTGCACCTATGGGATGAAACCCACTTGATCATGATATATTTTTGATGTGCTGATGGATTTGGTTAGCTAGTATTTTGAGGATTTTTGCATCTGCGTTCATCAGGGAGATTGGTCTATACTTTTCCTTCTTTTTTTTTTTTTTTTTTTTTTTTGTTATGTCCTTTCCTGGTATTGGTATTAGGTGATACTGGCTTCATAGAATAATTTAGGCAGGATTCCCTCTTTCTCTGTATTTTTGAATAGTTTCAGTAGGAATGGTGCCAATTCTTCTTTGAACATCTGGTAGAATTCAGCAGTGAATCCACCTGAACTTGGACTTTTTTGTTGGCTATTCTTTATTGCTGATTCAATCTTGCTGCTTGTTGTTGGTCTTTTCTGGGTTTCTATTTCTCCCTGATTTAATCTAGGAAGGTTGCATGTTTCCAGGAATTTATCCATTTACTCTAGATTTTCTAGTTGGTGCACATAAAGGTGTCCTTAGTTATCTCAAATGATTGTTTTGTATTTCTGTGGTATGGTTTGTAATGTGTCCAGTTTCATTTCTAATTGAGCACTTACTTCAATCTGCTCTCTTCCTTTCTTGGTTAATCTCACGAACGGTCTCAATTTTCATCTTTTCAAAGAACCAGCTTTTAGTTTCATTGATCTTTTGTGATTTTTTAATTTCAATTCATTTAGTCCTGCTCTGATAGTCATTATTTTTATTCTGCTGCTAGCTTTGGGTTTAGTTTCTTCCTCTTTCTCTAGTTTATAGAGGTGTGATGTTAGATTGTCAATTTGTGCTATTTCAGACTTCTTGATGTAGGCATTTAATGTTATGAACTTTCCTCTTAGCAGTGCTTTTGCTGTATCCCAGAGGTTTTGATAACTGTGTCACTATTATCATTTATTTCAAAAAATTACTTATCATTTTTATTTTATTGTTAACCTAAAAACATTCAAGAACAGATTACTTAATTTCCATGTATTTTTGTAGTTTTGAGAGTTCCTTTCAGAGTTGATTTCTAGTTTTATTCCACTTAGTTCTGAGAAGATATTTGATATAATTTGGATTTTCTTAAATTTATTGAGACTTGTTTTGTGGCCTGTCATATGGTCTATCTTGGAGAATGTTCTATGTGCTAATGAGAAGAATGGATATTCTGCAGTTGGTGGGTAGAATGTTCCATAAACATCTGTTAAGTCCATTTTTTAAGAGTACAATTAAATCCATTGTTTCTTTGTTGATTTTCTGTCTCAATTATTTGACTAGTGCTGTACAGTAGAGTATTGGGTCCCCCACTATTATTGTGTTGCTACCTTATGTATTAGGTCTGGTAGTAATAGTTTTATAAATCTGGGAGCTCCAGTGTTAGATGCATATAAATTCAAGATTGTAATATCTTCTTGTTGGATTGATTCCTTTGTCATTATATAATGGACTTGTCTTTTTTTTTTTTTTTTTTTTTTACTATTTTTGCTTTAAAGTCTATTTTGTCTGATATAAGAATAGCAACTGATGCTCACTTTTGGTTTCCATTTGAATGGAATCTCTTTTTTCACCCTTTTACCTTGAGTTTATACAAATCCTGATGTGTTAGGTGAGTTTCTTGAAGACAGAAGGTATTTGGTTTGTGGTTTATTATCTATTCTGCCATTCTGTATCTTCTAAGTGGAGCACTTAGGCCACTTATATTCAATGTTAGTATTGAGATGCGAGACACTGTTCTATTTATCATTTTAGTTGTTATATACTTTGGTTTTTTGTTGTTGTGTTATTAATAGGCTTTGTGAGTTTTGTGCTTTCAGGAGGTTCTACTGTGGTGCATAATGAGGCTTTTGTTTCCGGATTTATAACTCCTTATAGAATTTCTTGTAGTGCTGGTTTGATAGTGGCAAATTCCTTCAGCATTTGTCTGAAAATCCCTTTATTTCTCCTTCATTTATGAAATGTAGTTTTGCTGGATACAAAATTCCTGGCTGACAATTGTTTTGTTTAAGGGGGCTAAAGATAGGACCTCAATCCCTTCTCGCTTGTAGGGTTTCTGCTGAGAAGCCTCCTGTTAGTCTGATAGATTTTTCTTTATAAGTTATTTGATGCTTCTGTCTTACAGCTTTTAGAATTATTTCCTTCATATTGACTTTGGATAGCCTCATGACCTTGTGCCTTGGTAGTGATATTTTTGCAATGAATTTCCCAGGGGTTGTTTGAGCTTCTTGTATTTGGATATCTAAATCTCTAGCCAGGCCAGGAAAGTTTTCCTCAATTATTCTCTCAGTTAAATTTTCCAAACTTTTAGATTTTTCTTCTCCCTCAGGAAAACTAATTATTCTTAGGTTTGGCTATTTTACAAAACTCCCTATTTTGTGGAGATTTTGTTCATTTCTTTTGATTCTTTTTTATCATTGTCTGATTGCGTTAATTCAGAAGCCTTCTCGTTGAGCTCTAAAATTCTTTTCTCTACTTGTCCTATTGTTGAAACTTTCCACTGCATTTTGTATTTCACTAAATGTGCCTTTCATTTCCAGAAACTCTGATTGGTTTTGTGTGTATGTGTGTGAGAGAGACAGCTATCTCCCTGGAAAATTTTTCATTCATATCCTGAATTTTCACATTTCTTTAGGTTGATTTTCACTTTACTATGGTATCTCCTCGAGTAGCTTACTAATGAACCTTCTGAATTCATAAACTGTTATTTCAAAGATTTTATCTTTGTTTGGATCCATTGCTGGGGAGCCAGTGTGATGTTTTGGGAGTGTTTTGGGTGACCCCTGGATTTTGGGTAACAAAATAACATTTTGTCATGTTACCATGATTACTTTTCTGGTTTCTTACCATTTTGATAGACTATTTCTTCTAATTGTTCTTGAATTTATTTATTTTGCATTTTTTTCTCCTTTAAGGATCTGACTGTAATGTTTATACTTTATAGTAGCCTAATTTGATCCTTAGTGCTATTAGATATGAAGACTTTTATGAGTTCCTTGGTTATATGGAGTCTTTGTATCATGGCTTCCTCAGATGCTGGGTGTAGTATCTACATACTCAGCATGTGGGCAGGTTCACTGTCTCCTATGGGATTGGAATGGCAGCAGTCTCTTGAAAGCGCATCTCATTCTCCTGTTGTGTGCATTTTTTATTTATTCAATTTTCCCAGTATTTTATATTAAATTTATTTATTGAGTATTCCCAACCAAGGATATCATCCCAGGCCAGTAGAGGTTGTATCTCTGGATAGGAAACATTTGTAGCCAAAGAAGCTTGCTAAATGCAGTACCCAATGGTGGGCGGAGGTCCCAGCCTTGATGAAGATAGTAGAGAGAGCTCACAATTGGACTCAGTATCTTATCAGGGTGAAGGGTGGGAGCTACCTCAGTTCACCTGCCAGGCTAACAGGAAAGCTATCCACCTCCCAGCCTCTCTTTTATCCCAGTGTTCTGGATATTGAGATCAGACAGGCACCACTTTTCATCTGTAGGAATGCTGATGTTCCAAAAGTAGGGAGAAATCATGACTGCCTCTCATGCAAGTCTGAACCTGGGAAGTGCTCCTCCTGTGGTGATGCAGTCATGCTGAGATGTTCCAGGAAGGCTGGCTGTAGGTGACCAATGCTGAACTCCTTTGGGAGAAGCCCTAGGTATGTCTGCAGTGATGGACAAGAAGGGAAAGAAGACCCCTTCTCTAAGACCTTTCATGAGCACCAAGGCTGCTTGAATGTTGTGGGTAGAGGTTTAGACTTTCTCTACTGAACCCAGCACTGCCATTGTGTCTCTGCTGAAAGAAACTTTCCACCTATGGAAAGATGTGGGACTCAAGGCCTGCTCTCTGGATTATTTTGTCCCACGGAATGTTCCCTTGATGTGATGCTCTCCCCCTTACCCTGAGAGTAGGAGTTCTTGAGAGCCAGACTACAGTGATTGATTTTTATTACTATTCTGGGTCTAGCCAGCCAGTAGTGGGGTTGCCTCACTCTGGGCTAGTGCTGGTGAATATCTGCAAGGGATTCAGTTATGTGACCTGTTTTCAAGTCTCCCAGCAGTGGGTGCCAGCTCCAGCTGTCATGGGGGAGGCAGGGAAGTGACATAGACTCTGTGAGATGCCTTGATTGTAGATAGCCCTGATGTGCTGGCTTTCTCAAATGTTGGTTGTAATAGTAGTAAACTTGTCCCATGGACACACTCAGGACTTCTGGCTAGCCAGGTAGTTGCAGGCAATAGTGGTAGCTGAGATCATGCACAAGTTTTCTCCTACCTGGTTGCAGTGTTACTCTACTTGAATATTCTGTGATGGACTGTGTTGGTTGCAAGAGATGGCACTTGCAAAAGAGCACCAGCTGTGGTAGTAGCAGTCAGATTTGAACTTGCCTTATGTTGCCCTGAGGAGGTATTCTGGTTTCTCAGGTGATGGGCAGGGCCATCAATTTCCTAAAAATTTATTGTGTGTTAAGCTACCAGGGTGGGTGGAGGAGCACAACCAAGTTTGGTCAGGGTTAGGCAGGTATGCAGTCTTTCTGGAGACTAGCTACAGCTGCTGTGAGGGTCAGGGGATGGTGCTCAGACCACTGGGGTAATGTTCCAAAGGGGAGCATAACTGCCTTTGCCACACAAAAGCATTCACACAGAGAGTAGGGAGTAGCAAGTGGCAGTAAGCCTCACCGAGATCGCCTGCAGTTGGCAAGGCAGATCTGTCCCACAGTGCTCTGCTAAGAGCACTGGACTAAGTTCCAAGCAGCCTGTGCTCAAAACTCAGACTTGCCATGGGCCGTAAGCTTTTCCTGTGGAGATAGCAACTTTGGCTTTCAAGCTATGCCCCTCCCCATCCACCTGCAAGGCCAGGTGCCAGGCTGCTGCATTTGTCTGCAGCACACTTCCTGCTTTCCCCCGGGGTTCTGGCCAAAGGACCTCATTCCCACTTGAGATAATATTAATATCATGAAATTCAGTTAGGAGCTTCTTTCGATCTGTGACATATGCCTGAACTCCCCAAGTTCAGGTTGGCTGACTTCGCTGATGTTCCCTGTGAGATAAAATAAATGGCTTCCCTCAGTCCATGCTGGAGATTGGTAATACCTTTGTGGCACTTCTCACTGCTGCTTCTACTTTATTTCTCACCTCTCCCTAAATCAGCTTTGGGCCTGGGTAGGCTTAAGGCCTTACCCATAGCCTGAATTCTCAGATTCCCTGGTGGGGAAGAGTATTCTGGAGGCAGTTTCTCCCCTTCTCACTCTGGGCACTTACAGTTTTTCATCTGTCTCACAGTGTTGGCTGCAGCCTGCCACTTCTTTCAAAGGGTCTGTGAATTCTTTTAGTTTTCCTATTAAGTTCCTGCATTGCTTCTTGGAAAAAAGTTTGCAGTGTGAATCTCTATACACTATTCTGTCTTTCCAAGTGGGAGAGGCATGCTAACACTGCCTCCAATCCACAATCCTGGGAACAAAAAACTCAGACCAGGATGGTTTAACATAGACTACAGATTCATAGAGACCTATAATCATATTTTAGTTTTTCTTATGTCTGCGATTACTTTCTTCAATATCTTATTCTGAATCTCAACTGTCCTTTTCATTGAAGCGTGTGGGAGGCAGGGAGATGCAACATAAGAGATGTTATGAGTATGAAACAACAGATAACAAAAGTATCTTGAATGATGCTCAACACATGTCAGCATGTAAAAACTTTTTGCTCTTCAGTTTCTAAACAGGAATGCTTATTCTTGCCCATCGGGTTCAATGGATGAGAAAATTAGACTATTCAAATGCTTTATAATTTCTCTCAAACACAATTCAGATAATCAGAATTACTTGATATCAATTTTTACCTATTGAAAATTTTAATTCCATTGTTCAGCAGTTGTACCAACTACATATGCAATATGTAGTAGCTTTCATATGGGTAGGTCATATCAAAATAAAACAAACGGAATTTTTGCCAGAGGTCGTCTGTTTGGAATGGTGAAAAATGTCTAAATATTCGGTGAAGCAAACTAATAAAACTAGCTCATGTTTTTATTCAACATAAATCCTTTATTTTACCATGCAGCTTTGGTGCACTTTCTTTCAACCACAGATGGTCCAACCAGCCTTGGAAAGCTCACTGAAAAAACTTCAACTGGACTATGTTGACCTCTATCTTCTTCATTTCCCAATGGCTCTCAAGGTAGGGAATTTGTGAGATCAAACTTCTCTTCTGTTCTCAGCATGACCATCCTTTATGATGGTTGAATTGAGCTTCTTCTAAGGAGGGTTTAGGTATTATTACATGGGAGAAGAGTCCTAAGTATAATGCCTAAGCCATTTTATTGAAGAGTGAAACCTTCCTTCTGTAACGTATGATGACAACAGAAGACAGTACATCAATCTCAAAGCCTCTGCTTCAAAAACTCAAGAAAATAACAATAGCCCACCTTCAAGGCTCTGTCTTAATTGGGGTTCCTGAGTTCATCTCTTAGGATGTTCACAGATACAGAGGTCCATGCAGCTGTGGTATCCCAAAAAACTGCTGCACATGTGGTGTACAGTGAGTTTCCATTATCTTTCCCCATTTTAAGCTGAAGTAGATTTGGTGGAACCCACTCTGGGTGAGTTTTAAAAAGGAAACTGTAATAAGACCTGAGAATCCTTGCCTTTTTCACTAAGGCTTGTTTCACAATGGAGTTTGTAGCTTTGTTTAGTCATGAATTTCGGTTGTGCATAACTTTTAAATTTATAGAAAAAAACTCAGGCTAGTTTATTTAAAAAAGAGTTTATTACATGATGAAAATGGGTAGTCACTGCCATGAATACATTTAAAGATTTGACATAGACTCTAAAAATGTGAACTTTTCTCCATAATTATCTATGAACTCCAAGAGGTTTTCTGGATTTTTGTCCCAGCCTTTTTGATTGTCGGCAATGATAGCTTTGAGGCAGCTCAGTGCTCATGGTGATTAACATAAAAGAGCCTCCGTGGGTCTTACAACTTTCAAATTAATATTGAAAAGAACTTCCATTTGAACATGTTTAGTTTATGATCCTGCTCATGGACTATCAAGTCTTCAGGGGGATAAGAAACTCTTATTGTATCACCTGGATCAAGAATACAATCCCTTATTGCTGGATATCAAGGGCTGTTTGAGTCAAAGAGGCATTTCCCCAGAGAAAATTACAGGATCAGACAAAAGTAACAAAAGTCGACTGTGAAACCCCATTAAAACCTGTAAAATGGTTATTAATATATATAATGGAAGTAGGAGATTAAAGGAAGCCTGTCTCCTAAAGACATTCCTTAAAACTTTGTACGTGAAACACTTGGCCCACATCACTTTCTAGAACATTGCAGCGCCTACCTCACGGTGGATTATTATCCTAAAATGTACATGGGAGCATGCCTATGGGTGGAGAAGTTAAATTGTGACGTTAAAATGACTGCTTCTACTTCAGCCAGGTGAGATGCTACTACCAAAAGATGAAAATGGAAAAGTAATATTTGACACAGTGGATCTCTGTGCCACATGGGAGGTGAGTGCTTGGAGGACAGAGTATAGAAAAGGAAGACAAGAAGAGGTAAACCTGTTCCCCAGCTTTCATATGCAACAATGGAATATGCACCATTGGAACTAGAAATTAAGGAGCTTGACAAAGGAAGTTTTGCTGAGCGGTAGGGAAGAATACATGACTGAAATAGAATAGCGGGAAATGAAGGAGATAAACTGGGGACAGGGAAGACAGGTATCCCTCCCCTTCCATGTACATTTATCTCTCCAGCTTCCTAAAGAGGATACACAAATTCTTCTTGCTGTCACTATCCTTTTGTTATCTGTTGTAATTTTTTCTCTTGAGAATCACTGCTATTTTCATTGTCATATCTTAACAGTTGTTGCTTTAACAGTTCTGTCTTGCATTTATCATAATCTGCAGCCAACTGCACAAATAATTCCTCACAGCCCCTTTCTCCCCAGGTCATGGAGAAGTGTAAGGATGCAGGATTGGCCAAGTCCATCGGGGTGTCCAACTTCAACCGCAGGCAGCTGGAGATGATCCTCAACAAGCCAGGACTCAAGTACAAGCCTGTCTGCAACCAGGTGAACACCCTCAGCCTCCTCTCCTTTCTCTTCTCAATGTCCATCTTCCTGTCCTACTGCCTGGCTTCCATTTGTTTTGTTCCACTTACATTTGTGAAACAGAAGATTCTAGAAAGCAAAACATCTGTCTAGAAGAAAATGGAAGACCCTTAATTGCACCTCTCCTTGGAGAAGTCTTAAGGAAAATGGTACAGAGACCTTCATGCTAAATTGTGTGTAACATTTTTGGGAGAGGTAAATTTCATCAAGGAGGACTGAAATGGTTAATCAGAACTCAGGGAGAAGGTGGACTTATCTCTAAGGTATGAAAGACCACCAGAGAGTAGATTGGTAAAGATGATGTGGAGTAACATGTATATAATTATAGAGACCATAAAAACATGGGATGAGCAATAAATCAGGAGAGAGTGAGAATAAGAGAAGATAGGTACTACGGGTTTAAATAGGGTTTAGATGTCTGAATGCTTTTTCTTGGCATCTCTGTTTTCGTAGTTCTTGAGCAGGTACTAAAAATTAACTGGAAACAATGAAAGTCATCCAGGTTAGGGAGAGGAAGTTACCCATTTATGAGAGCTGCTGGAGAGATAAGCTGAAAGGACATGGCGTGCTACCCCCACCCCTGCCTTGTGTAGAAAAGCCTGCCAGTGTTGCCTCATTTAGACCTAGACTCCAAAACGGGAGTCTTATAGCTGGACCACCTGGGAAGAGAGGTTCTAAAGCACAAAAAAGCATTTTGTTTTGGGACACTTATTTGCAGCTGGAAATGGGGGAATGAGCTAACTGGCTAAACTACTATCTTGTCCATCCTGCCTTCATTTCAGTCCTTTCACATTGCTATTTGGTGTTTGGACTGTGCTGGAAGAACTGTTTTATACAGGCTGCTATTCAATAAATTTGTAAATACCATACCCACCAAAGAATTTAACACTGAAAAGATTAAGGTAACTTTGGAAAATTCTAAAAGTCACTTTTCACTCCTGAGATATAGGTGGTCAGGAGAAATAAGGAACACTGTAGAAGCCATATGCAAGATGCATAGATGGCATTGTGTTTGTTGTGGACTGTTGATGTTAACAGGATGGAAGAAGTCAAAACTGAACTTTGTAAAATAGGGTATAATAAAATAAAGATGTCCCTGTACTTACAGGTGCTAAGAAAGTAGACTTGAAGAACTTGTCTCTCAGAAATTGAGAAATTGTTAGCAATGGTTGAACTGAGCTCATTAACTCCTTGGCATTTGCAGCCTACCTGTGCAATCATAGGACATGAAATAAAGGAAGGACTTGAGAAACTCCATGATGTGATAATGAAAAGAAAAATATTGCAGTAATATAAAAAGATGAATATGATACCTTTTCTATATATGTAGAATAGATTTTCTCTGGTCTGATCTTGACAAATGCAAGACTGTCTACAGCCTAGTTTTCCTGTATGCCCTCCTGGGTGCTATCAAAGCTTCATTTCATTGAACAATCAGATGCCCAACTCTGTGGCTTTGTGAAAGATGAGTAAATGCAGTAATGCTTGAAATGGTCTCTTCTCCCTAGCCCACAAATATTTTGGTACTATCATTTTGGGAAGTCAAGCAAGTATAGTAAATTAACCAGAACACAATTGTGGAAATTTGATGCAAAGTTAGTGAAATAAAACTTTAAAGAGTGAAAAAAAGAAAGTTAACTATTTATGGAGATAACTAGTTATGGTGGATGAAATCAACACTAGGAAAATTTAGCAGAACACTGAGCTGACCTTGTGACTGCCCACATCTTATTCTGATGCACTGCTTTGCTTTCTGTCATCAAATCAACTGTTTAGAAGCATTTATTCTGCATATGGTTCTGTTCTCTTACTCTTTTACTACTTAGAGTCAATGAGTACAGGTCTACAGTTGAAACATGTATTTAAAATTTATGTATTTGGTAATATAATACAAAATCATGATTTTCAATTAAAAAGGAATTAATGTGGTTTTAATATTAGTTTTACTCAATTTTTATTATGACAACTTTCAAATTTTAGAGAAATTTGAAGGGATAATACAGGACATCTACATGTTACCATATATTTCCAAAATTGTCGACAGTTTGCCAACCTGGCAAATATATAGGCATATATGAGTATATCTGCATCAATACATGTAGTATTTGTTGAATCTCTTCAAAATATATTCCAATGATCACAACTCACCTCTACAGACCTTTCAAAGCATGGCATAGGAATGAAGATATTCTCCCAATAACAGTGCAAGTATTATATCTAAGGAAATAACAATAATGCCCTCATATCATTGATTATCCAGTCAGTATTCATATTTCCCATTGTTTTATTGAAAGATCTCTTATACCTCTATTTTAACCATAAATAGAAGATGAAAAAATTTAAAGATACCATATAATAAGATATCAAGTACCTGAAATTATACCTAATAAAAGATGTGTATGAGCTCTAAGGAGAGAATTATAAAACAATGAAGAGTAAATAAAAGATGTATCATGAAAACAAAAACAACAACAAAAATCCAATTGTGACTTTCAGTTTGTTGTACTTTGGTCAGTTAACTTATTGCTCCAAGTTTTTAAAATGTAAGTTTGTGTAGGTTAGAAGTTATACTTGAATGCTTTATATCATAGAAGTTAAACATTTTTGGTGAGAAACTGCCTCTACATTGCTGTATCCCTGAAATTACACCACAGTAGGCAGCATGAAATGACAGATAGTCCCACAGTTAGTGATGCTAATTTTGATCACTTGGTTAAACAAGTGGTAACCAGATCTAATTTCCAGAGACATGTGTTCTCCCCTTTGTAATTACTAGTAATCTGCTGGGTGAAATAATCAAGAGGGAAAGTTATATTACACAGCAAATTTTCACATGATGATTGAGTATATATCAATGATGTTTTACATTTTTATATTGTATTATTGTATTTGTTCTTTCCTTGGGGCTTTAAAGTAATTATTTTCAATTTTAACTACAAGTTTTACTATTCTTACTTTACATTTTATTATGAAAAAATGTTTTTCATGAAGTCAAGAAAAGAAACAATTACTGCTCTCAGATATGCCAAAAGCTTAACTCCTTCCCTTTAATTATTCATGTCCTAGAAAAAAAATTATTGTAATGATCACTGTATTAGTCCATTTTTATGCTACTGATAAAGACACATCCAAGACTGGGACTTATAGTCCCAATATGGCTGGGGAGGTCTCACTATCATGGCAGAAGGCAAGGAGGAACAAGTCACATCTTACATAAATGATGGCAGGCAAAGAAAGAGCTTGGGCAGGAAATCTCCTCCTTATAAAACCATCAGATCTCATGAGACTTATTCACTATCTCAAGAACATCATGGGAAATATCTGCCCCCATGATTTAATTATCTCCCACCAAGTCCCTCCCACAACACGTGGGAATTATGGGAGCTACAAGATGACATTTGGGTGGGGACACATAGCCAAACCATGTCATGCCACCACTGGCCCCTCCCAAATCTCATGTCCTCACAATTCAAAACCAATCATGCATTCCCAACAGTCTTCCAAAGTCTTAACTCATTTCAGCATTAGATCAAAAGTCCACAGTCCAAAGTCTCATCTGAGACAAGGCAAGTCCCTTCCACCTATAAGCCTGTAAACTCAAAAGCAAGTTAGTTACTTCCAGGATACAATGAGGGTACAGGCATTGGGTAAATACAGCTGTTCCATGTGGGAGAAATTGGCCAAAACAAGGGGGCTACAGGACTCATGCAAGTCTGAAATCCAGCAGGGCAAATTTTAAAGCTTCAAAATGATCTCCTTTGACTCCATGTTTCACATCCAGGAGTCAATGGAACTCCATTTACATCCATGCTGATGTAAGAGGTGGTTCCTATGTTCTTGGGCAGCTCCACCACTGTGGCTTTGCAGGGTACAGCCTCCCTTCTGGCTGCTTTCATGGGCTGGCATTGAGTGTCTGCAGCTTTTCCAGGTGCACAGTACAAGCTGTCAGTGGATCTACCATTCTAGGGTCTGGAGGATGGTGGCCCTTTTCTCACAGCTCCACTACGTGGTGCCCCAGCAGGGACTGTGTGGGGGCTCTGACCCCAGTGCACTGCCCTAGCAGAAGTTCACCATGAGAGTGCAAGCCTAGCGGTAAACTTCTGCCTGGACATTCAGGCGTTTCTATACATCCTCTAAAATCTGAAATCTAGGTGGAGATTCCCAAACCTCAATTTTTTTTTTTTCTTTTTTGAGATGGAGTCTCACTCTGTCACCCAGGCCCAGGCTGGAGTGCAGTGGTTCAATCTCAGCTCACTGCAACCTCCGCCTCCCGGGTTCAAGTGATTATCCCGTGTCAGCCTCCTGAGTAGCTGGGATTACAGGCACATGCCAACATGCCTGGCTAATTTTTGCATCTTTATTAGAGACAGGGTTTCACCATGTTGGTCAGGCTGGTCTCAAACTCCCGACTTTGTGATCTGCCTGCCTCAGCCTCCCAAAGTGCTGGGATTACAGGCATGAGCCACTACGTCCAGCCCCATACCTCAATTCCTAACTTCTGTGCACCCATAGGCTCACTACCACATAGAAGTTGCCAAGACTTGGGACTTGTACCCTGTGCAGCCTTGGCCTGAGCGGTACCTTGGCCCCTTTTAGTCACGGCAGGAGTGACTGAGATGCAGGGCACCAAGTCCCTAGAGTGCACACAGAATGGAGACCCTGGGCCCAGCCCATGAAACCATTTTTTCCTCCTAGACCTCCACACCTCCCTGTGGACCTGTGATGAGAAGGGCTGACACAAAGGTCTCTGACATGCCTTGGAGACATTTTCCCCATTGTCTTGGTGATTAACATTTGGCTCCTTGTTACTTATGCAAATTTCTGCAGCTGGCTCGAATTTCTTCTCAGAAAATGGGTTTTTAATTTTTACTGCATCATCAGACTGCAAGTTTTCTGAACTTTTATGCTGTTTGCCTTTTAAAATTGGATGCTTTTAACAACACCCAAGTCACTTCTTGAATGCTTTGCTTAGAAATTTCTTTGACCAGATATCCTAAATCATCTCAAGTCCAAAGTTCCACAAATCTGTAGGGCAGGGACAAAATGCCACTAATTTCTGCTAAAACATAACAAGAGTTACCTTTGCTCCAGTTCCCAACAAGTTCCTCATCTCCATCTGAGACCACCTCAGCCTGGTTACTATCAGTATTTTTGTCAAAGACATTCAACAAGTCTCCAGGAAGTTCCAGACCTTCTTATACTTTTCTGTCTTCTCCTGAGCCCTCCAAACTGTCAGAACCTCTACATGTTACCTAGTTTCAAAGTCACTTCATTTTCAGGTATCTATCTTTCAGCAACACCCCACTCTACCATATTAGTCCATTTTCATGCTGCTGATAAAGACATACTCAAGAGTGGGGAAAAAGGGGAGTTTAATGGACTTACAGCTTCACATGGCTGGGGACACCTCACCATCATGGCAGAAGGCAAAGAGGAGCAAGTCATATCTTACATGGACGGCAGCAGGCAAAGAGACAGCTTGTGCAGGGAAACCCATTTTTAAAATCATTAGATCTTGAGAGACTTATTCACTATCATGAGAACAACACAGGAAAGACCCATTCCCATGATTCAGTTATCTCCCCTGGGCCCCTCCTACGCATGTGGGAATTATGAGAGCTACAAAATGAGATTTGGGTGGGGACACACAGCCAAAACATATCAATCACCATTGGTGAAGGCAAATACTTTTGATCACTCTGTCTTTTAACCACTCAACACTATGAAGACATGGATTGTTTTGCTATAATTTGTGATTCATTTTATTCATTATTGGTTTTTGATGCTCAAATCTATACAAATGTTACTGGGATTCCTATAAAACTACTTTTTTCTTTTAAACCTGCCCTTATGAGTCTTTAAATAAATTCTTACATTCTGGCACAATTTGATGTTCAAAGCTCAGAATCTTAACCTATCCCAAGTCTAGAATTGGCCATGTGCACTTCTAGTGGTCAAAGGTTGTTAGAAACTGGCTCTGGTTCATAGAGCTGCTTATGCTCAGAAATAACATTTCTATATATACTTTTAGACCAGCAATATAAACTGTATTTTTATAAAATGATCGTTACTTGACAGTAATATTCCGATCAAATTTAATGTTATACTTTATTCAGCTTATTTTAATCTTTATATTTACATATCTGTTTTGAATTATCTGATGCTTTTCTGTCTTGATCATCTGCAGGTGGAATGCCATCCTTACCTCAACCAGAGCAAACTGCTGGATTTCTGCAAGTCAAAAGACATTGCTCTGGTTGCCTATAGTGCTCTGGGAACCCAACGACATGAACTATGGTAATAAAAGCAACAGGAAGTTTACCTAAAATGCCATTTTGATGAAAAATTTTAGTTATAGCATACTCAGTCTCCTAGAGTTCACTCTCAATGGGTCAGGGTAAGGGGATGATTTGCATTTCTTATGAGATCCCAGGTGATGCTGTTGCTGTTCAGGGGCCTCACTTGAGAGGCTCTTGTGCAGAATGAACACCTTGGTCTATTTAGGGAGCCTCCTACCAAACTGAATCCAGCCTCAAGACTTCAGAATTTCTGGCTTTCCTTCCAGGGTGGACCCGAACTCCCCAGTTCTTTTGGAGGACCCAGTTCTTTGTGCCTTAGCAAAGAAGCACAAACGAACCCCAGCCCTGATTGCCCTGCGCTACCAGCTGCAGCGTGGGGTTGTGGTCCTGGCCAAGAGCTACAATGAGCAGCGGATCAGAGAGAACATCCAGGTGATGAGTTGGGTGGGCATCAGGGCTCCTACACAGTGTCCTTCACACATGTGCTTCTTGTAAGGTTCTCAGGACACCCTTGGACTAAGTCCACTTCCTGGGCATTTCTTATGCACAAATGCTTTGTGTACATAAGGGTTTTCTACTCTACCACAGGAGGGGCAGCATGGGTGGAGAGAATCAGGATGGGACCAAAACCAGGAATTTTGGTTTCAACATAAAGTTGGCAACTTAACTCTATCCCTCTGCTAGGGACATCACCTTTTCTTCATTTTCTGAAGTGACAAGTTGGGTTAGGTGTTCTCTAATCTTCAAAAATCATTGCAGATTTTTTTTCATGTCCTTGTTTACTCAGTATAAATTTCATATATTTATTCTCTTAGAATTATTTGTTGAGTGCCTGTTGAAGTCTTTGGGTATTTTATTAGGTTGCATGTCTTTTTCTATGTGTAGAAGACCATAATTATACTAAGTAAACTTATTAAAGAAAACCTCTCAACATAGAGGTTTAATACAAAACCATTTATTTAACTGACAATTCCATGGTTTGAAATTTAGCCTAAGCTCCACCTGAACTCAGTCTAGTCCTGTTTCTGGCTGGGCTCTCACGTGTGTACAGGGCAATGAGGGAGCTCTACAGAATTAATCCAGAATTCATATTCTGGATATTCTTTAGAGCTTCAAATGTATTGTTGAAATAGCCTCTCCCAAAATGTACCCGTATTTTTATTCCCTTTATGGTGGTTTTAATAAGCAAAAGTTTCTACTCTTAATGTAGTCAAATTCTTTATGACATTCTTAATGTAGTCAAATTCTTTATGACATTTTCTTGTAGTTGCTAATATCATGACTTTTTCTATATTGGAAACATGACAATATGTTACTATATTTTATAGTAATACAAAGTAATATACTATTTTCTATTAATATCTTATAAAAGTATTAACGTACTTTTATAAACTGGGATAGTAATTTGATTTTTAATATGTGAAATAGAAGTACAAATGTACATATACATAATCTTCACTTGATACTAAAATGTCCTGCTAAGAATTATTGAAAAGTCCATATTTGCTCACTTATCTTGATTTTTCATCCTGAGTGTCCATAAGTACTTCACTGACATTTCCCCTCTTTCAGAGTTAACTTTCCTGTACTGTCTAGATTATGTTGAATAGAAAGTCCGACTTATTCTCTTATATGATAATGGCTTGGCTAGTCCTGAATGAGTGTTCTGTTACATAACATTCAATATTATCAACTTCAACAAAAGGGCTAATATTTTGTTCTCTGGCTGAAATTGCTATGAAGCTGCAGATCAGTTTGGTGAGAACTGATTGAGACTTCCAGTTTACGACCATAGACCATAG
This sequence comes from Pongo abelii, assembly GCF_028885655.2. Lineage (NCBI taxonomy): Eukaryota > Metazoa > Chordata > Mammalia > Primates > Hominidae > Pongo > Pongo abelii. The sequence goes on from NC_071993.2 coordinate 5,281,607, forward strand.
AATATTCAGTTATTTACGTGATATTTTAATATATGCTTCAATTTTACGACCATAGACCATATGAATATTCAGTTATTTATGTGATATTTTAATATATGCTTCAATTAGTTACATAGCATTATTTATTAAGGCATTGTGTATGTTTTCCTAGATTTATTCATAGAAAACTTATACTTTTAATAGTCTTTGGATAACTTTTTTTGAGAACTTTCTAATCTATGCAAATGTTCTAAGAATACAATGAATGCTTCTTACCTAGATTCATCAATTGTTAAATTGATGACATTTTTATTCTCTTTTCCTCTCGTTCTCTGTATCATTAGAGTATTCCATTAAAATTTAGTAATTTAGTATTATGTTAGCAATGAGTGACATCTTTTTGATATTTAAATTCTTTCCAATTTGAATACGGAGACCCTCTTCAAGCAACTACTTGTGTTCTTTGAGCATGATGTTATTAGGATTGGACAATTACTGTCTTGAATTTTATTGAAAACAATTGTTTTTCACATTATACCTGTTTGTCAAAGATGGAAATACAGATGAATATATTTGGAGTTCAGTATTTCTACATCTGATGTGAAACTGTATAATGCTGCAGACAAAGAGGATCTCAACAGACACTAGAGATGAAATAAAGTTAACCGTGTGTGTACATGACTGGGTCATGTACATACAAGGTTCGGAAGAATCTAGAGAAAAATTTTGAAACTTATAGACAGTTTGATGGTGATATAATTTGGATATTTGTCTCCTTCTAATCTCATGTTAAAATGTGATCCCCAATGATGGAAGTGGGGTCTGGTGGGAGGTGTTTGTGTCATGGGGGCAAATATAGAAATATAGAAATCCAATAATATCCATGTGTATTAGTCTGTTTTGTGCTGCTCTAAAAAAAATATTTGATGCTGGGCAATTTATACAGAAAAGAGCTATATTTGGCTCACAATTTGCAGGCTGTACAAAAAGCATAGCACCAGCATCTCATTCTGGAGAGGCTTCAGGAAGCTTTAAGTTCCAACGTTAGGTCATTCCTTTGCTCCCATACCTGATCATAGGCTGTTAGAAGCAGTCACACTATCTCTTAAATGTTTTCCTGCTTAGAAATTTCTTCCACCAGATACCCTTAGTCATCACTAAGTTCAGACTTCCACAAAATCCTGGAATGGACACAATGCAGCCAAGTTCTTTCCTAAGGTATAACAAGGGTGATCTTTGTTCCAGTTTTTAATAAGTTTCTATTTTGATCTTAGACCTCATTAGCCTAGACTTAATTGGCCATATTTTTAATCGGCATTTTGGTCAGAATCATTTAACCAATGCCTAACAAGTTCCAGACTATCCCTTAACTTCCCATTTTCTTCTGAACCCTCCCAACACTTCCAAACTGTGCTAATTACCCAGTTCTAAAGCCACTACCACGTTTTCAGACATTTTTAGCAATGTCCCACTCCTGGTAACAATTTTCCATATTAGTCCATTGTGTGCTGCTATAAAGTACCCGAGGCCAGATAAAATATGCCAAAAGTTGTTTTGACTTACCATTTTGCAGACTGTACAAAAATCATGGCACCAGCATTTAGTTTTGGTGACGCCTCAGGAAGCATTTACTCGTGGTAGAAGGTGACAGAGGAGGAAGCATATCAAATAACGAGAGATGAAGAGGGAAAAGAAGAAAATGTCAGGCTCCTTTTTAAACCAGATTTCATGTGAACTAATGCAGTGAACACTCATTATCATGGGGAGGGCACCCAGCCATTCATGAGGGATGCACCCATGGCACAAACACCTCCCACCAGGACCCACTTCCATAATTGGGGAATTACACTTTAACATGAGATTAGGAGGGGACAAATATCCACATTGTATCACCATCAAACTGTCTAAATTATACATTTCAAAATTTCTCTAGGTTCTTCTGAATCTAAGTACATGAACCAATCATGTATACATAAGGTCAACTTCGTTCCATCTTTAGTTTCTGTTGAGATATTGTCTTCAGTTTTGTGCAGTTTCAATATATAATATCTAGGAATAGATTTATACTTTATCTGATATTCTTTAATCACTTGAGAGTTTAGAGATGGTCTTTCATAACTTTTGGAAACTTATCAAGTATTTTACATATTGCCTCTACACCCTACTGTGTGATATACTTGGCTATTCCAAGTTGACAATTATGCAATCTAAGAATAAAAATTTTCTACTTCTTTGGTAGGTTTTTGAATTCCAGTTGACATCAGAGGATATGAAAGTTCTAGATGGCCTAAACAGAAATTATCGATATATTGTCATGGATTTGTAAGTAACTTTGGAAAGTGGGTTGCCCAGTTTATTTTTAGAGGAGGAATGTCAGATGGATGTTGAAAGTGACCTCAATACCAGGGAGACAGAGGCCAGTGCAAGTGAGAGGTGAGACAGGAACTCTCTGGAACTCTCCTTCTGGATTCACTCCAGAGCTCTGTTCTCTGACAGGGTGAGTGGACCCAGGGTCAGCATGGGTCAACCTGTGCCTCTGCTCTCCTGACTCCATGGAAATTTCCAGAGCAGCCAATATTATTGCTGAATCTGCAACTATCATGTAGGCCTGGCATTTCTGCTGTGGCCTAGTGGACAGTAGATATTGCCCATGTGGCTTGATTAATGTTTTTCCAAATCTGTACTTATAGCTTTTTCTTCCAAATCCACTCAGTTCCTTATCAGATAAAAAACATTTCCAACAACATTGGTGTCCATGCCAGAAATTCTCTTCTCTTCCATATGAAATTGCTCACTAGATCACGTCAATTCAGTGTCTTTAATTGTCTCAAATTTCTTTCTTCCTTCTCTTTAGACATTTGCTCATGACCCAAACACTGCATTTTGCCTCCAGGAAGTTTGCCCTTAGTGGGCAATAGAACTCTTGGCTTTAATTTTTGCAATATGGAAATCTCAATGCGGAGTATAAAGAAGTTTTAGAGAAGATAGATTAAAAATCAAGGGAAGAGCCAGGCTCAGTGGCTCATGCCTGTAATCCCAACACTCTGGGAGGCCAAGGCAGGTGGATCACTTGAGGTCAGAAGTTTCAGACCAGCCCAGCCAAAATGGCAAAACCCTGTCTCTACTAAAAATACAAAAATTAGCCATGCATGGTGGCACACACCTGCAAATCCAGCTACTAAGGAGGCTGAGGCAGGAGAATCCCTTGAACCTGGGAAGCAGAGGTTGCAGTGAGCCAAAATTGTGCCACTGCACTCCAGCCTGGGCAACAGAGCAAGACTCAGTCATTAAAAAAAAAAAAAAAAAAAATCAAGGTAAGAGTTGGAAAGTCCCATCTTTGAGGATAATATATAGCTGACAAAAGATCTTACTCTTTCTATATGCTCCAAGGTTCTAGGATTCACAGAAAGGCACTCATGTGATGAGGGCAAAACAAGTTATGTCACTTCCTGCAGTGGAGATGTTAACAAGTAATAGACATGAGATAATGTATTAAAAAGGATAAGCACAGCAGCACATCATAAGAACTCAAACATTTTTAAATATCATTGTTTTTATCTTTATTAGTTTAGAGGAAAATAGTAAAATAGAAAATCATGAAAAGGAAAGGAAGAGTGGCAAACATCAGTAATTCTCACCAATCAATTATTCAATATTAATGAATCACTTATTCATTCTATTTTGTGTGATTTTCACCTAAAGATTGCCCTTAGCATATTGTAGGGTTTTGAATATGGAACCCCATATCACATACGACAATTTACATGTCTGAATCAAAGAAAATATTTTCCATATGGTAAGCAGCTACTCAGTAATGAATACATTTTTTAAAAGGATATGTGATTGCTACCAATAACATTTAACCCTCAAAACTTTTTGTTAGTGATGAACATATAGTGGCTTATTTCTATTCAAAACAATGCAGGATGAGTTCCTGCTTTCACTGAGAATTTGAAATAGAAAAGGTCAGAATATCTCTTTGCTCTGTTGACAGATATGGAGGACTATGTTTGAACAATTGACCCTGTGTAGTTTGTGTGATAAATTCCAGGCGAGGGAATATAAGTTGAAAATTTTATTTTGAAAAAAAAAATTATAAACTAATGTTCATGAAAGACATATTCTACAAATAGTCCGAAAATAAACTTCTTAACATTCACACTAATGGCAGCTTCATATAAATCACTTTGCTACCAGCTTTTTAATAGAGTCATTTCATCCGTATTATGTACTATCCTTTCTCTTTTCAGTCTTATGGACCACCCTGATTATCCATTTTCAGATGAATATTAGCATAGAGGGTGTTGCACGACATCTAGCAGAAGGCCCTGTGTGTGGATGGTGATGCAGAGGATGTCTTTATGCTGGTGACTGGACACACAGCCTCTGGTTAAATCCCTCCGCTCCTGCTTGACAACTTCAGCTAGCTAGATATATCCATGGTCCAGAAAGCAAACATAATAAATTTTTATCTTGAAGTAATTGAATGTTTTTCCTTAAAGATTATTTTCCTACTCCTTTCTCTGTTACTTGTGTGTTTCTTTTCCTTCTAGTTCTTTAGGGCCAAAAACTGATTTGCCTATAAGTTTGGGGCAGAGAGTAGATGATAACAAATATTTTATAGACATTTTTGAGGTGAGAGTAGGTGGAGTTTTCGGCCTCTAGAGGAGGAGCAAGTGACATATTTGTTAGTCTGTCTTTAGCTCTTCCAGAAAGAAGAAAGCACACAGCATAGAACCTGAACGTGAGCCATATTGACAGGATGACCAACAATCCATGGCCTCCTTCCAGCATCGCAAGAATGGGAGCTCCAGCAACCTAGGGGTGCAGCATCCCTGTGGGGTAATGGTTAGGGAGGTGGGAGGGCACCCATCCAGGAGAAATAATTAGAAGTCAGATATGGGAGAGGTGAGGAGAAGGGAGTTGAGCACATTCTGCTTGGGAAATACAAACACATGCTCTTTTGTTAATTACATCTTGTGCATAAAAGGAAACTTCCCACATTGTTTTAAGGCTGAGAGCCAGGCCTTGACCTCCTCTGTGTGCCCAGTATCAGCAGTGACCTTGCTGGGCTGTGGTGGAGCAGGACATCAAAGACACCAGTGACTGGCCACATTCTCCTGAATATCAGCTCCATTTAGAACAAATATTAGGTTCTAAAAATATACTCTTAATTTGTTCTACTCAGTCTTTTGAAATACTTCATACATTCAAAAAGGCACACTTACTAATATTAAATATCTGAAAGCCATTATGTGTTGTCAAATTAATTTCAAAATTGCAAATACATCTAATTATCCAAAATTTCAAAACTCTTCTGTAAACAGTGTATGTAAATAGCATGATGCTTTCAAACTTTGTAAGAATTATTCCTGAAAGTTACTAAAGACACCTAATTATTCGTATAGTTTGTAGGGGTACAAATTTAATCAGCTAGTCAAGAAAATAAAATTTCATTCCAGACAACTTTTTGAAAAGTTGGGACAATGTTATGGGCTACTGGCCAAAGCACTTTGAGACTGACAGGTGTTTATGACCTGTGCACATTTGCCAGTGCTTTTACCCTCCACTGATTTAACCCCATTAGAGGGGTTTCCTTAAGCCATGTCTTGCAGCTGAGAAATGTCCTGCCAAGTTTTGTAGTTTACAATATTTCCTAAAATGATTTATTTCTTAGAATTGGAAGAGGCCATAAACTTTGGAAGACCCTTGGGTGATCTTTGGACTGGTTTTCTGTCTTCACTCATTTCCTTGATGATGTCAAATATTCTCAAGGCTTTAAATACAACCTCTAGGCCAAGAAACCACAAATCAATATCGGCAGGTCAGCTTTTTCCCCAAAACTCCAGAATGAAACATCATATTGTCTGCATCTCTACATTAGTGCCTAATGGACTTTCACACTTAGCATGACTCAAACAAAGCTCATTTCAATTGCTGCCTTTCTGTTCCACTTCAATGTTCCTAGACTAAGTAATGATTATTTCACATCTTGTAAAGTTGATTGACATAATCAAAAATTAATGTTTTTAACTTATTAGTCAAGTATGTAATGCTAAAGAATTTCAGATTTTCTTAGTATGCATGACATTATTTTCCCCAAGATGTGAATAATTAGAAGTCATTTATAAAGAGTATATCTAAAAAATAAAAAATAAATAAATAGTAAATCTGCTACAGGCTTATTCTACTTGTTTAACCTTCATTTTCACAGAAATCTTATTTTGAAAAGAAAGTTTAGGCCAGGTGCTCTGGCTCACACCTGTAATCCCAGCACTTTGGGAGGCCAAGGTGGGCAGATCACGAGGTCAGGGGATCGAGACCATCCTGGCTAACACGGTGAAACCCCGTCTCTACTAAAAATATAAAAAATTAGCCAGGCATGGTGGCGGGCACCTGTAGTCCCAGCTACTCAGGAGGCTGAAGCAGGAGAATGGCGTGACCCCAGGAGGCGGAACTTACAGTAAGCAGAGATCGTACCACTGCACTCCAGCCTGGGTGAAAGAGCAAGACTCCATCTCAAAAACAACCAAACAAAAAGAGTTACTCGGAATTTTTTAAAGCTTAAATTGGGAACACACAGAGGTTATAGAATTTTGTTACATCCAATTCGTCATTTCATTATATTTTTTCTATAAGAAATGCTAAAGTGAGGCTAGAACAGTGGTTCACGCCCATAATCCCAGCAATTTAGAAGGCCGAGGTGGGCAGATTACTTGAGGTTAGGGGTTTGAAACCACACTAGCCAACATGGTGAAATCTCATCTCCACTAAAAATGTGAAAATTAGCCAGGTGTTCTCTCATGCACCTATAATCTCAGCTACTCAGGAGGCTGAGGGAAGAGAATTGCTTGAACCCGGGAGGCGGATGTTGCAATGAGCCAAGATCAAGATCACGCCATTGCACTCCAGCCTGGGCAACAGAGTGAGACTCCATCTCAAAAAAAAAAAAAAAGGAAGAAAAAGAAAAAGAAAAAAGAAATGCTAAAGTCAGTACTTCAGGTTGAAATAAAAGACAGTAACTCAAACCCATAAAGATGTATAAAGACTGCTTGTCTCTATATATAGGACAAAATATGAAAAAAATGTATTTTTGAAGTTCACATTTTTACTCCATTTATCTCAAGATTTGAAATATAAATGTATGCAAATAACACAAAATTAATATGTACATAATGTGTAATCTCACTGACAAAAGTAATATGAGGTGAAGAGAAAGAAACCCTGTGGAAAGGTTTATGAAATACTGGTAGATTGGTATGGATTCAAAGTAAATTAGTATTGATTCAAAGTAAATTGTTATAACTTTATAAAGCTGTATGTCATCCTCACAGCAACCACAAAGAAAATAACTATAGAACATACTTAAGAGGAAATGATATGGGAATTCCAATGTCACTTTTAAAAGTCATGCAAACACACCAAAAAAATAGTAACTGTGGATATGAAGGCCAAAAATCTATGGACAGAAAGGAAAAACTGAAAATAGCAAAAGTCACATTTTCCCTGTCACCAATTCAATCATGCATCACATCACACCTCTTCTGAAAGAGGCTTTATTAGGCAATTTCTCTTTCTTTGTGCAAAGATGAGGGAGTATAATTACATGAACTTGGATAGCATAGCTTACTATTCATTAAAGCTATATGATATAGAATATGGGGCTGGACACGATGTTTCATGCCTGTAATCCCAGCACTTTGGGAGGCTGAGGCAGGTGGCGGACCACTTGAAGTCAGGAGTTTGAGACCAGCCTGGCCAACATGGTGAAACTCTGTCTCTACTAAAGATACAAAAATTAGCCAGGCATGGTGGTACACACCTGTAATCCCAGCTACTTGAGAGGCTGAGGTAGGAGAACCGCTTGAACCAGGGAGGTTGCAGTGAGCCGAGATGCCACCACTGCCCTCCAGCCTGGGCGACAGAGCGAAACTCTGACTCAAAAAAGAAATTCATAGAATAAAAATATGGGGCACTGGGATTACAGGCGCCTGCCACCATGCCCAGCTGATTTTTGTATTTTTAGTAGAGAGGGGGTTTCACCATGTTGGCCAGGATGGTCTCGATCTCTTGCCCTTGTGATCCACCCAGAGGATGGAGTCTTTAAGGATACTGTAAGATGCTCTATAAGAAACCACAGTGTCTACATAGGTAAATGAGAAATTCAAATGATCTGAAAAACAAATTAAAAGTAAGAACCAGGGGAGGGCAGCCAAGATGGCTGAATAGGAACAGCTCTGGTCTACAGCTCCCAGTGTGAGCGACGCAGAAGACAAGTGATTTCTGCATTTCCATCTGAGGTAACGGGTTCATCTCACTAGGGAGTGCCAGACAGTGGGCGCAGGTCAGTGGGTACAGCACACCGTGCGCGAGCCGAAGCAGGGCAAAGCATTGCCTCACTCGGGAAACGCAAGGGGTCAGGGAGTTCCCTTTCCTAGTCAAAGAAAGGGGTAACAGACGGCACCTGGAAAATCGGGTCACTACCACCCTAATACTGCACATTTCTGACGGGCTTCAAAAATGGCGCACCAGGAGATTATATCCCACACCTGGCTTGGAGGGTCCTACGCCCACGGAGTCTCACTGATTGCTAGCACAGCAGTCTGAGATCAAACTGCAAGGCAGCAGTGAGGCTGGGGGAGGGGCACCCGCCATTGCCCAGGCTTGCTTAGGTAAACAAAGCAGCCTGGAAGTTCCAACTGGGTGGAGCCCACCACAGCTCAAGGAGGCCTGCCTGCCTCTGTAGGCTCCACCTCTGGGGGCAGCACAGACAAACTAAAAGACAGCAGTAACCTCTGCAGACTTAAATGTCCCTGTCTGACAGCTTTGAAGAGAGCAGTGGTTCTCCCAGCACGCAGCTGGAGATCTGAGAATGGGCAGACTGCCTCCTCAAGTGGGTCCCTGACCCCTGACCCCCGAGCAGCCTAACTGGGAGGCACCCCCCAGTAGGGGCAGACTGACACCTCACACGGCCGGGTACTCCTCTGAGACAAAACATCCAGAGGAACGATCAGACAGCAGCATTCGCGGTTCACAAACATCTGCTGTTCTGCAGCCACCGCTGCTGATACCCAGGCAAACAGGGTCTGGAGTGGACCTCTAGCAAACTCCACCAGACTTGCAGCTGAGGGTCCTGTCTGTTAGAAGGAAAACTAACAGAAAGGACATCCACACCAAAAACCCATCTGTACATCACCATCAAAGACCAAAAGTAGATAAAACCACAAAGATGGGCAAAAAACAGAGCAGAAAAACTGGAAACTCTAAAAAGCAGAGCGCCTCTCCTCCTCCAAAGGAATGCAGTTCCTCACCAGCAATGGAACAAAGCTGGACGGAGAATGACTTTGACGAGTTGAGAGAAGAAGGCTTCAGATGATCAAACAACTCTGAGCTACAGGAGGAAATTCAAACCAAAGGCAAAGAAGTTGAAAACTTTGAAAAAAAATTTAGACGAATATATAACTAGAATAACCAATACAGAGAAGTGCTTAAAGGAGCTGATGGAGCTGAAAGCCAAGGCTCGAGAACTACATGAAGAATGCAGAAGCCTCAGGAGCCAATGTGATCAACTGGAAGAAAGGGTATCAGTGATGGAAGATGAAATGAATGAAATGAAATGAGAAGGGAAGTTTAGAGAAAAAAGAATAAAAAGAAACAAACAAAGCCTCCAAGAAATATGGGACTATGTGAAAAGACCAAATCTACGTCTGATTGGTGTACCTGAAAGTGATGGGGAGAATGGAACCCAGTTGGAAAACACTCTGCAGGATATTATCCAGGAGAATTTCCCCAATCTAGCAAGGCAGGCCAACATTCAGATTCAGAAAATACAGAGAACGCCACAAAGATACTCCTCGAGAAGAGCAACTCCAAGACACATAATTGTCAGATTCATCAAAGTTGAAACGAAGGAAAAAATGTTAAGGGCAGCCAGAGAGAAAGGTCGGGTTACCCACAAAGGGAAGCCCATCAGACTAACAGCGGATCTCTTGGCAGAAACTCTACAAGCCAGAAGGGAGTGGGGGCCAATATTCAACATTCTTAAAGAAAAGAATTTTCAACCCAGAATTTCATATCCAGCCAAACTAAGCTTCATAAGTGAAGGAGAAATAAAATACTTTACAGACAAGCAAATGCTGAGAGATTTTGTCACCACCAGGCCTGCCCTAAAAGAGCTCCTGAAGGAAGCACTAAACATGGAAAGGAACAACCAGTACCAGCCACTGCAAAATCATGCCAAAATGTAAAGACTATTGAGACTAGGAAGAAACTGCATCAACTAATGAGCAAAATAACCAGCTAACATCATAATGACAGGATCAAATTCACACAAAACAATATTAACTTTAAATGCAAATGGACTAAATGCTCAAATTAAAAGACACAGACTGGCAGATTGGATAAAGACTCAAGACCCATCAGTGTGCTGTATTCAGGAAACCCATCTCACATGCAGAGACACACATAGGCTCAAAATAAAAGGATGGAGGAAGATCTACCAAGCAAATGGAAAACAAAAAAAGGCAGGGGTTGCAATCCTAGTCTCTGATAAAACAGACTTTAAATCAACAAAGATCAAAAGAGACAAAGAAGGCCATTACATAATGGTAAAGGGATCAATTCAACAAGAGGAGCTAACTATTCTAAATATATATGCACCCAATACAGGAGCACCCAGATTCATAAAGCAAGTCCTGAGTGACCTACAAAGAGACTTAGACTCCCACACAATAATAATGGGAGATGTTAACACCCCACTGTCAACATTAGACAGATCAATGAGACAGAAAGTTAACAAGGATATCCAGGAATTGAACTCAGCTCTGCACCAAGTTGACCTCATAGACATCTACAGAACTCTCCACCCCAAATCAACAGAATATACATTTTTTTCAGCACCACACCACACCTATTCCAAAAATGACCACATAGTTGGAAGTAAAGCTCTCCTCAGGAAATGTAATAGAACAGAAATTATAACAAACTGTCTCTCAGACCACAGTGCAATCAAACTAGAACTCAGGATTAAGAAACTCACTCAAAACCGCTCAACTACATGGAAACTGAACAACCTGCTCCTGAATGACTACTGGGTATATAATGAAATGAAGGCAGAAATAAAGATGTTCTTTGAAACCAACGAGAACAAAGACACAACATACCAGAATCTCGGGGACACATTCAAAGCAGTGTGTAGAGGGAAATTTATAGCACTAAATGCCCACAAGAGAAAGCAGGAAAGATCCAAAATTGACACCCTAACATCACAATTAAAAGAACCAGAGAAGCAAGAGCAAACCCATTCAAAAGCTAGCAGAAGGCAAGAGATAACTAAAATCAGAGCAGAACTAAAGGAAATAGAGACACAAAAAACCCTTTGAAAAATTAATGAATCCAGGAGCTGGTTTTTTGAAAGGATCAACAAAATTGATACACCGCTAGCAAGACTAAAAAGAAAAAAACAGAGAAGAATCAAATAGACACAATAAAAAGTGATAAAGGGGATATCACCACCAGTCCCACAGAAATACAAACTACCATCAGAGAATACTACAAACACCTCTATGCAAATAAACTAGAAAATCTAGAAGAAATGGATAAATTCCTCAACACATACACCCTCCTAAGACAAAACCAGGAAGAAGTTGAATCTCTGAATAGACCAATAACAGGCTCTGAAATTGTGGCAATAATCAATAGCTTACCAACCAAAAAGAGTCCAGGACCAGATGGATTCACAGCCAAATTCTACCAGAGGTACAAGGAGGAACTGGTACCATTCCTTCTGAAACTATTCCAATCAATAGAAAAAGAAGGAATCCTCCCTAACTCATTTTATGAGGCCAGCATCATCCTTATACCAAAGCCTGGCAGAGACACAACCAAAAAAGAGAATTTTAGACCAATATCTTTGACGAACATTGATGCAAAAATCCTCAATAAAATACTGGCAGACCGAATCCAGCAGCACATCAAAAAGCTTATCCACCATGATCAAGTGGGCTTCATCCCTAGGATGCAAGGCTGGTTCAATATACACAAATCAATCAATGTAATCCAGCATATAAACAGAACCAAAGACAAAAACCACATGATTATCTCAATAGATGCATAAAAGGCCTTTGACAAAATTCATCAGCCCTTCATGCTAAAAACTCTCAATAAATTAGGTATTGATGGGACGTATCTCAAAATAATAAGAGCTATCTATGACAAACCCACAGCCAATATCATGCTGAATGGGCAAAAACTGGAAGCATTCCCTTTGAAAACTGGCACAAGACAGGGATGCCCTCTCTCACCACTCCTATTCAGCATAGTGTTGGAAGTTCTGGCCAGGGCAATTAGGCAGGAGAAGGAAATAAAGGGTATTCAATTAGGAAAAGAGGAAGTCAAATTGTCCCTATTTGCAGATGACATGATTGTATATCTAGGAAACCCCATCATCTCAGCCCAAAATCTCCTTAAGCTGATAAGCAACTTCAGCAAAGTCTCAGGATAAAAAATCAATGTACAAAAATCACAAGCATTCTTATACACCAATAACAAACAGAGAGCCAAATCCTGAGTGAACTCCCATTCACATTCACTTCAAAGAGAATAAAATACCTAGGAATCCAACTTACAAGGGATGTGAAGGACCTCTTCAAGGAGAACTACAAACCACTGCTCAATGAAATAAAAGAGGATACAAACAAATGGAAGAACATTCCATGCTCATGGGTAGGAAGAATCAATATCATGAAAATGGCCATACTACCCAAGGTAATTTATACATTCAATGCCATCCCCATCAAGCTACCAATGACTTTCTTCACAGAATTGGAAAAAACTACCTTAAAGTTCATATGGAACCAATAAAGAGCCCGCATTGCCAAGTCAATCCTAAGCCAAAAGAACAAAGCTGGAGCCATCACGCTACCTGACTTCAAACTATACTACAAGGCTACAGTAACCAAAACAGCATGGTACTGGTACCAAAACAGAGATATAGATCAATGGAACAGAACAGAGCCTTCAGAAATAATGCCACATATCTACAACTATCTGATCTTTGACAAACCTGAGAAAAACAAGCAATGGGGAAAGGATTCCCTATTTAATAAATGGTGCTGGGAAAACTGGGTAGCCATATGTAGAAAGCTGAAACTGGATCCCTTCCTTACACCTTATACAAAAATTAATTCAAGATGGATTAAAGACTTAAATGTTAGACCTAAAACCATAAAAACCCTAGAAGAAAACCTAGGCATTACCATTCAGGACATAGGCATGGGCAAGGACCTCATGTCTAAAACACCAAAAGCAATGGCAACAAAAGCCAAAATTGACAAATAGGATCTAATTAAATGAAAGAGCTTCTGCACAGCAAAAGAAACTACCATCAGTGTGACAGGCAACCTGCAAAATGGGAGAAAATTTTCACAACCTACTCATCTGACAAAGGGCTAATATCCAGAATCTACAATGAACTCAAACAAATTTACAAGAAAAAAACAAACAACCCCATCAAAAAGTAGGCGAAGACTATGAACAGACATTTCTCATAAGAAGACATTTATGCAGCCAAAAAACACATGAAGAAATGCTCATCATCACTGGCCATCAGAGAAATGCAAATCAAAACCACAATGAGATACCATCTCACACCAGTTAGAATGGCAATCATTAAAAAGTCAGGAAACAACAGGTGCTGGAGAGGATGTGGAGAAATAGGAACACTTTTACACTGTTGGTGGGACTGTAAACTAGTTCAACCATTGTGGAAGTCAGTGTGGCGATTCCTCAGGGATCTAGAACTAGAAATACCATTTGACCCAGCCATCCCATTACTGGGTATATACCCAAAGGACTATAAATCATGCTGCTGTAAAGACACATGCACACGTATGTTTATTGCGGCACTATTCACAATAGCAAAGACTTGGAACCAACCCAAGTGTCCAAAAATGATAGACTGGATTAAGAAAATGTGGCACCTATACACCATGGAATATAATGCAGCCATAAAAAATGATGAGTTCATGTCCTTTGTAGGGACATGGATGAAATTGGAAATCATCATTCTCAGTAAACTATCGCAAGGACAGAAAACCAAACACTGCATGTTCTCACTCATAGGTGGAAATTGAACAATGAGAACACATGGACACAGGAAGGGGAACATCACACTCTGAGTACTGTTGTGGGGTGTGGGGAGGGGAGAGGGATAGCATTAGGAGATATACCTAATGCTAAATGACGAGTTAATGGGTGCATCACACCAGCATGGCACATGTATACATATGTAACTAACCTGCACATTGTGCACATGTACCCTAAAACTTAAAGTATAATAATAATAAAATAAAATAATTTTAAAAAAGAATAAAAATATGGGTCCCAGGCTACAAACCTGTACAGCATGGTCCTGCAGTGACTACCGTGGGCAAGTGTAGCACAATGGATAGTATATACATATCCAAATATATTTTAACATGGAAATGGCAGAATAAAAATAAGCTATTAAGTTATGAAACTGCTGTTGTATATGTGGTTTGTCATTGACCAAAATATTATTATGTGTGCTGAGAAGGGAGGTGGTCTGAGAAGGTGGTGAGCCTGAGCAGGAGGTGTTCTGAGAGGGTCATGATTCTGAGGGGGGAGGTGGTCTGAGGCAGGGCCCTGGGTCTGGGGCAGGTCCAGGTGAAGGGGCGTGGGTCTCAGAGAGGAGGTCGGCTGAGAGAGGTGTGAGTCTGAGCAGGGAGGGCCACCGAGGGGGCTTGGGTCTGATGGGGGAGAGCAGAGGAGGCAGGCATTGGTCTGAGGGGGGAGGTGGACTGAGGGGCATGTGGGTCTGTGAGAGGCATGGGCTTAAATGGATTAAATTTCTATTTCAAAAGCAAATCGATTGGCAGAATAGATTTTCCAAATATAGGATCAAAATTTAGTCAAAAGCTGTGACAAAAGATAAACAAGACATTAAATATAGGCATACCCTAGAAATATTGCAGCTTCAGTTCCAGACTACCCCAATTAAGCAAATAACCCAATGAGTGACAAAGGTTGCTTGAATTCCTAGTGCCCATAGAATGTTTACACTGTATTGTAATCTGTTAGGTGTACAATAGCATTCTGTCTAAAGAAAATATACATACCTTAATTTTAAAATACTTTATTATCAAAAGAGCCATCAGCAAAGGAAAATCTCTTTGCTGGTACAAAGTCTTTCCTTGATGTTGACTGCTGACTGATTAGGGTAGTTATTGAAGGTTGGAGTTGCTGTGACAATGTCTTTTTCTAAAGGCAAAAATGAAGTCTGCTGCACTAATTGATGCTTCCTTTCCTGAAATATTTCTCTGTCACATTATGCTGTTTGATAGCACATTACCCCTAGCAGAACTTACTGCAAACTCGGTCAATTCTATAATCCTGCCACTGCTTTATTAAGTATGTGTATGCAATATTCTAAATGCTTTGTCATTTCAACAATGCTCACAGCATCTTCATCAGGATTAGAATCCATTTTACCAAACCTTTCTTTGCTCATCCATAAAAAGCTACTCTTCATTTGTTAAAATTGTATCATGAGATTACAATTCCATAACATTCAAGCTCCAATTCTAATTCTAGTTCTCTTGCTATATCTACCACATCTGCATTTACTTTCTCCACTGAAGTCTTCAATCCCTTAAAGTCATCCAGAAGGGTTGAAATCAATTTCTTCCAAAACTCTCATTAATGTTAATATTTGGCCCTTGTCCCATGAATCATGAATGTTTCTAATGGCATTTAGAATAAATCCCTTCCAGGTTTTCCATTTACTTTGTCCACATTCTTTGTAGGAATCACTATCTATGGCAGCTATAGCTTTATTAAATATATTTTGTGAACAGCAAGACTAGAAAAAAAAAATCAAAATTACTCCACAATCTGTGGGACAAAAAAATGGATGTTGTGTTGGCAGGTAGAGACACAACAGTAATCTCTGTATACATCTCCAACAAAGCTCTTGGGTTATTAGGTGCATTGTCAACAAACAACAAGCAATATTGTCATAGAAATTTTTCTGAGCAGTGGGTCTTAACAATGGAATTAAAATATTCAGTGAGCTATTATTTAAAGAGATACATTGATATCTAGGCTTTCTTGCTCCATTTACAGAACACTTGCAGGATAGATTTAGCTTAAATCTTAAGGGCCCTAGGATTGTTGGAATGGTAAATGAGCATTGACTTCACTGAATATCACCAGCTGCACTATCTCATAACAAGAGAGTCAGCCTGTCCTTTGAAGATTTGAAGCCAGCTATTGATTTCTCTTGAGCCATAAATGTCCTACATGACATCATCTTTCAATAAAAGGCTATCTTTTCTACATTGAAAATCTATAGTGTAGCTACCTTCATTAATGATCTTGGTAAGTCTGGATAACTTGCTACAACTTTTCCAGCACCACTTGCTGCTTCACCTGGCATTTGTTATAGAGATGGTGTCTTTCCTTCAATCTCAAACCAATCTCTGGTGGATCCCATATTTTCCTCTGCAGCTTCCTCATCTCCATCAACCTTCCTAGACTAGAAGAGTGTTAGGGTTTGTTCCAGACTAGGCTTTGGTGGAAGAGAATGTTGTGGCTGGTTGACCCACACCATCAAAACTTTCTCCATATCAGCAATAAGGCTGTTTTGTTGCTTTCTAGTCATTTGTGCGTTTACTGCGGTAGTATTTGAATTTAAGAACGTTTCCTTTGCATTCATGACTTGGCTAAAAATTAGTTCGACAGGCCAGATGTGGTGGCTCACACCTGTAATCCCAGCACTTTGTGAGGCTGAGGCAGGCATATCAAAAGGTCAGGAGTTTGAGACCAGCCTGACCAACATGGTGAAACCCTGTCTCTACTAAAAATACAAAAATTAGCCAGGCATGGTGGTGCATGCCTGTAATCCCAGCTACTCAAGAGGCTGAGGCAGGAGAATCACTTGAACCCAGGAGGTGGAGGTTGCAGTGAGCCAAGATCGTGCCACTGCACTCCAGCCTGGGTGACAGAGTGAGACTGTCTCAAAAAGTTAGTTCAACACACCTAGCTTCCAGCCTATCTTAGCTTTCAACATGCCTTCCTCAGTAAGCTTAATCATTTGTTTTCAAGTTAGAGATGTGCAATTCTTCCTTTCACTTGAACACCTAGAGGCCATTGTAGGATTACTAATTGGCCTAATTTAAATGTTGTTGTTTCTCAGGGAACAGGGGAGGGTTGGTGCTGAGGAGAAGGAGAGAGACTAGGAAACAACCAGTTGGTGGAACATTCAGAAAACATTTATCGAATGTTCACCATGTTATCTGGTCACAGTTCATGGCACCCAAAAACAATTATAATAACATCAAATATCAATGATGATAGACCAGTAAAACAGGTAAAATAATAAAGTATGAAATATTTTAAGAATTACCAAAATTTGACACAAGGACATGAAGTGAGCATGTGCTGTTGGAAAAATGCACCTGTGGACTTGCTCAAAAGGGATGTCACTAACCTTGAATTTGTAAAAAAAAAAAAAAAATGTAATATCTGCAAAGTACAATAAAGAATAAAATGGGGTATCCCTTTTTGATAAATGGGTCAAATCATGAAAAATATAATGTGTAATGGTTCATTTTATGTGTCAACTGGGTTGTATTAAATGGTACCTCGACTGCTGGTAAAGCATCATTTTGGGGTTTATCTGAGGATAATCCTGGAAGATGCTGGCATTTGAATTAATGATTAACTAAGGAAGTGCCACCATCACCACTATGGGAAGGCACAATCCTATTGGCTGAGGGCTCAGAAGAAAGCAGAGGAAAGGTGAATTTGGTCTCTTTCTCTTTTATGGAGCTGGGACACCACTTTTTTCCTCCCCGTTGACATCAGAGCCCCAATTTCAGTGGTCTTTGAACTCTAGGACATCTACCAGTGGCTCCCCAGGCTGAAAGATAAAGTATTGGCTCTGCTGGCTCTCAGGGCTTCATATATGGACTGAGCCATGCTACTGGCTCCCTGCTTCTCCAGCTTGTAAATGGTATATGGTGCCTCCATATCCCTCCATAATTACATGAGCTAATGCTCCTGATAAATCTCCTCTCACATACACATACATACACACACACACCCCAACACACAATTGGTTCCGTTTTTCAGGAGAACCCTAACTAATAGATTTTGGTAACAGGAGTGGTTCTAGAGGAACAGGAATGTAAGTATAAGTTTTCTGTACTGGTTGATTGGTTGTGGGGTTTCTAGATTGTCTCCCTAAGATTAGACTTGAAAACACTGAGGACTATTTTCAGTAATACAGAAAACAATGATAATCCATGGCCTGAATTGTTTATAGAGATGTACAAGATATCTGTAATCATACTCTACTTAATGACCCACAGGAGGCAAGGAAATTGGTGACTCTACATGAGATACTTTTTCACATTAGTGGAAAAACTAAAGAATATAATTAGTTGGTTGGTGGCACCTAATGTTGCCAGACAGTGTTAAGGGAAAGACAAGGATGAGCTCATGGGTGAAATTCCCAGATCAAGCAATGCATGAGTTTGTTGGGAAGGAGAATCTTATGTCCTGTAGCCACAGGGCTAAAATTGCTGAAAATCAAACACAAGTGACAAAAAAAAGCACAATGAAAGGAGAAAAAAAGACAGATAAATTGGACTTCATAAAAATTGAAACATCTTTTCATGAAAAGAAACTACAAAGAGAATCAGAAGGTAACCCACAGAATGAGGAAAATATTTGCAAGTCCTATTTCTGATTAAGCTGAATTCGACGGAATTACATAAAATAGTTTATTGGATTACATACATGGGAAGGTCAAGACATTATTAGACTTAATTCCAAGTTGTCTTCAAAAACATCCTCCTTTTTTCTCTTGTATCTCTGCATTTTATAGCTTGCTTTTTGTCCCAGCATTTACACTGGTGGAAAATATGACCATGGGACAGTTCAAGACTCAAGGCCATTAATACATGAGAGTTCTCTAGACCTTCCAATATCCACTGGGGGACTGAAAAGAACATTGATTGACACTGTTATGCTCTTTTACCTGCCTTTGGACCATCACATGTCCAAAGGTATAAGAAACTGGTTGTCTACCCTGGGTCAAAACTGCAATCCAGTATTGCTGAACTTTAAGGTCAGGTAACTACTGCCTTTCCTAGTGAAAAGCATTTCCACAAAGCAACATACAGGAAGCAAAAAAAAGTAACTTAAGTCAACTAGGAGACCCCATAAGAAAATGGTATTTATTAGTACACATAATAGATGCAAGATGTTAGATGAACCTGTCTTCTAAAGACAATTCTAACAATTCTATATGTAAAACACTTTGAAAACACCAGTATCTGAATCATTGCACCACTTTCCTCATGGAGGTTTAATGTCCCAGGCCTAGATTTACCTGAGAATACAGCTATAGGTGGGGACATCAATTTATGATGGTGGTAAAACCACCACTTCTAAGTATTCGTTATTCTGTTCCAAGTGTGATATTGGCCCTTCAATTTCCCACAGTGGAGTCAAGTTTCAGATGTAACTTTTAGTAAGAATTTAAAGATAGTTTGGAGAATCAGAGAACAAAGCAGAAAATAACTTAGAACTACCCAATGTGGCCATGCTCAGAGCTCAGTTTCATTTACTTCAAATATTTACTGAGCATTGACTATGCATTAGGTGAGTGCAAAAGTAATTGTGGTTGAGCAATTGGACTTGGCAGCCTGTCTTGACACACCACTGTGCTGAGTGCTTGAGGAAGTGTTTCAACAGATGGCTGGGGTTAGTGTGTGTCAACACATTTGAGCGGGGATTAAGAGAAGGCAGGCTTCCTTGCTGAAGCTATGTGGTCTTCAAGTGAGAGTTGCAGGCAATAGAACTACTTTCCTTTTGGAGTAAAAGGAGGAATTCATTTTCAGTAGCCACAAGAAAAGTTTTTTTTTTCAGGGTGGCTGGCAAAATGGCCAAATAGTAACAGCTCCAGTCTGCAGCTCCCAGTAAGATCAACACACAAGGTGGGTGACTTCTGCATTTTCAACTGAGGTACGTGGCTCATCTCACTGGGACTTGTTAGACAGTGGATACAGCCCACAGAGGGCAAGCAAGCAGGGTGGGGTGTCACCTCACCTGGGAAGTGCAAGGAGTCTGGGAACTCCCTCCCTTAGCCAAGGGAAGCCAGTAGGGACTGTGCCTTCAGGAATGGTGCATTTTGGCCCAGATACTACGCTTTTCCCACCATCTTTGCAACCCACAGACCAGGAGATTCCCTCGGGTGCCTATGACACTAGGGCCCTGGGTTTCAAGCACAAAACTGGGCAGCCAATTGGGCAGACACTGAGCTAGCTGCAGTTTTTTCATACCCCAGTGGCATCTAGAATACCAGTGAGACTGAATCATTCACTCCCCTGGAAAGGGGGCTGAAGCCAGGGAGCCGAGTGGTCTAGCTCAGTGGATCCCACCCTCCAGAGCCCAGCAAGCCAAGATCCACTGGCTTGAAATTCTCACTGCCAACACAGCATCTGAAGTCGACCTGGGATGCTCGACCTTGGTGGAGGAAGGGGCATCCACCATTACTGAGGCTTGAGTAGGCAGTTTTCCCCTCAGTGTAAAACAAAGCCACTGGGAAGTTCGAACAGGGCAGAGCCCACTACAGCTTGGCAAAGCCACCATAGCCAGACTGCCTCTCTAGATTCCTCCTCTCTGGGCAGGGCATCTCTGAGAGGCAGCAGCCCCAGTCAGGGGCTCATAGATAAAACTCCCATCTCTCTGGGGACAGAGGACCTGGGGGAAGGGGCTACTGTAGGTGCAGTTTCAGCAGACTTGAAAGTTCCTGCCTGCTGGCTCTGAAGAGAACAGATCTCCCAGTACAGTGCTCGAGCTCTGCTAAGGGTCAGACTGCCTCAAGTGGGTCCCTGACTCCCATGCCTCCTGACTGGGAGACACCTCCCAGCAGAGGCCAACAGACACCTCATACAGGAGAGCTCTGGCTGCCATCTGGAAGGTGCCCCTTTGGGACAAAGCTTCCAGAGGAAGGAACAGGCAGCAATCTTTGCTGTTCTGCAGGCTCTGCTGGTGATACCCAGGCAAACAGGGTCTGAAGTAGACCTCCAGCAGACCTGCAGCAGAGGGGCCTGACTGTTAGAAGGAAAACTGAAACAGAAAGGAATAGCATCAACGTCAACAAAAAGGACGTCCACACAAAAACCCCATCCAAAAGTCACCAGCATTAAAGACCAAAGATAAATAAATCCACAAAGATGGGGAAAAAAATAAACAGCAAAAAGGCTGAACATTCTGTAAACCAAAACGCCTTTTCTCCTCCAAAGGAGCACAACTCCACGCCAGCAAGTGAACAAAACTGGACGGAGAATGAGTTTGATGAATTGACAGAAGTAGTCTTCAGAAGGTGGGTAATAGCAAACTCCTCCAAGCTAAAGGAATATCTTCTAACCCAATGCAAGGAGGCCAAGAACCTCGAAAAAAGGTTAGAGGAATTGCTAACTAGAACAAAAATTTAGAGAAGATCATAAATGACCTCATAGAGTTGAAAAACATAGCATGAGAACTTCATGAAGCATACACAAGTATCAATAGCTGAATTGATCAAGCAAAAGAAAGGATATCAGACTGAAGATCAACTTAATGAAATAAAGTGTGAAGACAAGATTAGAGAAAAAAAGAATGAAAAGGAACAAAGCCTCCAAGAAGTAGGGGATTATGTGAAAAGACCAAACCTATGTTAGATTGGTGTGCCTGAAAGTGACAGGCAGAATGGAAACAAGTTGGAAAACATCCTTCAGGATATTATCCAGAAGAGTCCCCAACCTAGCAAGACAGGCCAACATTCAAATTTAGGAAATACATAAGGATGGCCGAATAGGAACAGCTCCGGTCTACAGCTCCCAGCGAGAACGATGCAGAAGACGGGTGATTTCTGCATTTCCATCTGAGGTACCAGGTTCATCTCACTAGGGAGTGCCAGAGAGTGGGCGCAGGACAGTGGGTGCAGCGCACCGTGCGCAAGCCGAAGCAGGGTGAATCATTGCCTCACTCGGAAAGCACAAGGGGTCAGGGAGTTCCCTTTCCTAGTCAAAGAAAGGGGTGACAGACGGCATCTGGAGAATCGGGTCACTCCCACCCTAATACTGCACTTTTCCATCTAGAGGGAAAGTAGTTCTATTTCCCCTTTTACTCCAAAAGGAAAGTAGTTCTATTGCCAAACTATCGCAAGGACAAAAAACCAAACACCGTATGTTCTCACTCATAGGTGGGAATTGAACAATGAGAATACATGGACACAGAAAGGGGAACATCACACTCTGGGGACTGTTGTGGGGTTGGGGGAGAGGGGAGGTATAGCATTAGGAGAGATATCTAATGCTAAATGACGAGTTAATGGGTGCAGCACACCAGCATGGCACATGTATACATATGTAACTAACCTGCACATTGTGCACATGTACCCTAAAACTTAAAGTATAATAATAATAAAATAAATTTAGGAAATACAGAGAATACCACAAAGATACTCCCTCGAGAAGAACAACCCTGAGACATAATCGTCAGATTCACCAAGATTGAAACAAAGGAAAAAATGTTAAGGGCAGCCATAGAGAAAGGCTGTGTTACCCACAAAGGGAAGCCCATCAGACTAACAGCTGATCTCTCTGCAGAAACCCTACAAGCCAGAAGAGAGCAGGGGCCAATATTCAACATTCTTAAAGAAAAGCTTTTTCAACTCAGAATTTCATATCCAGCCAAACTAAACTTCATAAGCGAAGGAAAAATAAAATTGTTTACAGAGAAGCAAATGCTGAGAGATTTTGTCACTGCCAGGCCTACCTTACAAAAGCTCCTGAAGGAGGCACTAAATATGGAAAGGAAAAAACAGTACCAGCCACTGCAAAAACATACCAGATTGTAAAGACCACCAATACTATGAAGAAACTGCATCAACTAATGGGCAAAATAACCAGCTAGCATCATAATGACAGGATCAAATTCACACATAACAATATTAACCTTAAATGTAAACAGGCTAAATGCCCCAATTAAAAGACACAGACTGGCAAATTGGATGAAGAGTCAGACCTATCAGTGTGCTGTATTCAGGAGACCCATCTCAAGTGCAAAGACCCATATAGGCTCAAAATAAAAGAGACGGAAGAATATTTACCAAGCAAATTGAAAGAAAAAAAAAAAAAAACAGGGGTTGCAATTGTAGCCTCTGATAAAATACTTTACACCAATAAAAATCAAAAAAGACAAAAAAGGGCATTACATAGTGGTAAAGGGATCAATGCAACAAGAACTAACTATCCTAAATATATATACACCCAATACAGGAGCACCCAGATTCATAAAAGAAGTTCTTAGAGACCTTCAAAGAGACTTAGACTCACACACAAAAATAGTGGGAGACTTTAACACCCCACTGTCAATATTAGACAGATCAACGAGACAGAAAATTAACAAAGATATTCAGGACTTTGAACTCAGCTCTGGACCAAGCAGAGCTAATAGACATCTACAGAACTCTCTACCCCAAATCAACAGAATATACGTTCTTCTCAGTACCACATCATACTTATTCTAAAATTGACCACATAATTGGAACTAAAAGACTCCTCAGCAGATGTAGAAGAATGGAAATCATAACAGTCTCTCAGACAACAGTGCAATCAAGTTAGAACTCAGGATTAAGAAACTCCCTCAAAGCCACACAACTATATGGAAACTAAACAACCTGCTCCTGAATGACTACTGGGTAAATAATGAAATTAGGGAAGAAATAAATAAGTTTTTTGAAACCGATGAGAATGAAGACACAATGTACCAGAATCTCTGGGACATAGCTAAAGCAATCTTTAGAGGCAAATTTATAGCACTAAATGACCACAGCAGAAAGCAGGAAAGATCTAAAATTGATACCCTTTTTTTTTTTTTTTTTTTTCTTTTATTATTATTATTATTATTATTTTACTTTAGGTTTTATGGTACATGTGCGCAATGTGCAGGTAAGTTACATATGTATACATGTGCCATACTGGTGCGCTGCACCCACCAACTCGTCAGCTAGCATTAGGTATATCTCCCAATGCTATCCCTCCCCCCTCCCCCCACCCCACAACAGTCCCCAGAGTGTGATGTTCCCCTTCCTGTGTCCATGTGTTCTCATTGTTCAATTCCCACCTATGAGTGAGAATATGCGGTGTTTGGTTTTTTGTTCTTGCGATAGTTTACTGAGAATGATGATTTCCAATTTCATCCATGTCCCTACAAAGGACGTGAACTCATCATTTTTTATGGCTGCATAGTATTCCATGGTGTATATGTGC
The DNA here is from genome assembly GCF_028885655.2 of Pongo abelii. NCBI lineage: Eukaryota > Metazoa > Chordata > Mammalia > Primates > Hominidae > Pongo > Pongo abelii. Next base: position 5,305,933 of record NC_071993.2, read on the forward strand.
CACATTTTCTTAATCCAGTCTGTCATTGTTGGACATTTGGGTTGGTTCCAAGTCTTTGCTATTGTGAATAATGCCGCAATAAACATACGTGTGCATGTGTCTTTATAGCAGCATGATTTATAGTCCTTTGGGTATATACCCAGTAATGGGATGGCTGGGTCGAATGGAATTTCTAGTTCTAGATCCCTGAGGAATCGCCACACTGACTTCCACAAGGGTTGAACTAGTTTACAGTCCCACCAACAGTGTAAAAGTGTTCCTATTTCTCCACATCCTCTCCAGCACCTGTTGTTTCCTGACTTTTTAATGATTGCCATTCTAACTGGTGTGAGATGGTACCTCATTGTGGTTTTGATTTGCATTTCTCTGATGGCCAGTGATGTTGAGCATTTTTTCATGTGTTTTTTGGCTGCATAAATGTCTTCTTTTGAGAAGTGTCTGTTCATGTCCTTCGCCCACTTTTTGATGGGGTTGTTTGTTTTTTTCTTGTAAATTTGTTGGAGTTCATTGTAGATTCTGGATATTAGCCCTTTGTCAGATGAGTAGGTTGCAAAAATTTTCTCCCATTTTGTAGGTTGCCTGTTCACTCTGATGGTAGTTTCTTTTGCTGTGCAGAAGCTCTTTAGTTTAATTAGATCCCATTTGTCAATTTTGGCTTTTGTTGCCATTGCTTTTGGTGTTTTAGACATGAAGTCCTTGCCCATGCCTATGTCCTGAATGGTAATGCCTAGGTTTTCTTCTAGGGTTTTTATGGTTTCAGGTCTAACGTTTAAGTCTTTAATCCATCTTGAATTGATTTTTGTATAAGGTGTAAGGAAGGGATCCAGTTTCAGCTTTCTACATATGGCTAGCCAGTTTTCCCAGCACCATTTATTAAATAGGGAATCCTTTCCCCATTTCTTGTTTTTGTCAGGTTTGTCAAAGATCAGATACTTGTAGATATGTGGCATTATTTCTGATGGCTCTGTTCTGTTCCATTGATCTATATCTCTGTTTTGGTACCAGTACCATGCTGTTTTGGTTACTGTAGCCTTGTAGTATAGTTTGAAGTCAGGTAGTGTGATGCCTCCAGCTTTGTTCTTTTGGCTTAGGATTGACTTGGCGATGCGGGCTCTTTTTTGGTTCCATATGAACTTTAAAGTAGTTTTTTCCAGTTCTGTGAAGAAAGTCATTGGTAGCTTGATGGGGATGGCATTGAATCTGTAAATTACCTTGGGAAGGATGGCCATTTTCATGATATTGATTCTTCCTACCCATGAGCATGGAATGTTCTTCCATTTGTTTGTATCCTCTTTTATTTCCTTGAGCAGTGGTTTGTAGTTCTCCTTGAAAAGGTCTTTCACATCCCTTGTAAGTTGGATTCCTAGGTATTTTATTCTCTTTGAAGCAATTGTGAATGGGAGTTCACTCATGATTTGGCTCTCTGTTTGTCTGTTATTGATGTATAAGAATGCTTGTGATTTTTGCACATTGATTTTGTATCCTGAGACTTTGCTGAAGTTGCTTATCAGCTTAAGGAGATTTTGGGCTGAGACAATGGGGTTTTCTAGATATACAATCATGTCATCTGCAAACAGGGACAATTTGACTTCCTCTTTTCCTAATTGAATACCCTTGATTTCCTTCTCCTGCCTAATTGCCCTGGCCAGAACTTCCAACACTATGTTGAATAGAAGTGGTGAGAGAGGGCATCCCTGTCTTGTGCCAGTTTTCAAAGGGAATGCTTCCAGTTTTTGCCCATTCAGTATGATATTGGCTGTGGGTTTGTCATAAATAGCTCTTATTATTTTGAGATACGTCCCATCAATTCCTAATTTATTGAGAGTTTTTAGCATGAAGGGTTGTTGAATTTTGTCAAAGGCCTTTTCTGCATCTATTGAGATAATCATGTGGTTTTTGTCTTTGGTTCTGTTTATATGCTGGATTACATTTATTGATTTGCGTATATTGAACCAGCCTTGCATCCCAGGGATGAAGCCCACTTGATCATGGTGGATAAGCTTTTTGATGTGCTGCTGGATTCTGTTTGCCAGTATTTTATTGAGGATTTTTGCATCAATGTTCATCAAGGATATTGGTCTAAAATTCCCTTTTTTGGTTGTGTCTCTGCCAGGCTTTGGTATCAGGATGATGCTGGCCTCATAAAATGAGTTAGGGAGGCTTCCCTCTTTTTCTATTGATTGGAATAGTTTCAGAAGGAATGGTACCAGCTCCTCCTTGTACCTCTGGTAGAATTCGGCTGTGAATCCATCTGGACCTGGACTTTTTTTGGTTGGTAAGCTATTGATTATTGCCACAATTTCAGCTCCTGTTATTGGTCTATTCAGAGATTCAACTTCTTCCTGGTTTAATCTTGGGAGGGTGTATGTGTTGAGGAATTTATCCATTTCTTCTAGATTTTCTAGTTTATTTGCATAGAGGTGTTTGTAATATTCTCTGATGGTAGTTTGTATTTCTGTGGGATCGGTGGTGATATCCCCTTTATCATTTTTTATTGCATCTATTTGATTCTTCTCTCTTTTTTTCTTTATTAATCTTGCTAGCGGTCTATCAATTTTGTTGATCCTTTCAAAAAACCAGCTCCTGGATTCATTTATTTTTTGAAGGGTTTTTTGTGTCTCTATTTCCTTCAGTTCTGCTCTGATTTTAGTTATTTCTTGCCTTCTGCTAGCTTTTGAATGTGTTTGCTCTTGCTTTTCTAGTTCTTTTAATTGTGATGTTAGGGTGTCAATTTTGGATCTTTCCTGCTTTCTCTTGTGGGCATTTAGTGCTATAAATTTCCCTCTACACACTGCTTTGAATGCATCCCAGAGATTCTGGTATGTTGTGTCTTGGTTCTCATTGGTTTCAAAGAACATCTTTATTTCTGCCTTCATTTCGTTATGTACCCAGTAGTCATTCAGGAGCAGGTTGTTCAGTTTCCACGTAGTTGAGCGGTTTTGAGTGAGATTCTTAATCCTGAGTTCTAGTTTGATTGCACTGTGATCTGAGAGACAGTTTGTTACAATTTCTGTTCTTTTACATTTATTGAGGAGAGCTTTACTTCCAAGTATATGGTCAATTTTGGAATAGGTGAGGTGTGGTGCTGAAAAAAATGTATATTCTGTTGATTTGGGGTGGAGAGTTCTGTAGATGTCTATTAGGTCCGCTTGGTGCAGAGCTGAGTTCAATTCCTGGGTATCCTTGTTGACTTTCTGTCTCGTTGATCTGTCTAATGTTGATAGTGGGGTGTTAAAGTCTCCCATTATTAATGTGTGGGAGTCTAAGTCTCTTTGTAGGTCACTCAGGACTTGCTTTATGAATCTGGGTGCTCCTGTATTGGGTGCATATATATTTAGGATAGTTAGCTCTTCTTGTTGAATTAATCCCTTTACCATTATGTAATGGCCTTCTTTGTCTCTTTTGATCTTTGTTGGTTTAAAGTCTGTTTTATCAGAGACTAGGATTGCAACCCCTGCCTTTTTTTGTTTTCCATTTGCTTGGTAGATCTTCCTCCATCCTTTTATTTTGAGCCTATGTGTGTCTCTGCACGTGAGATGGGTTTCCTGAATACAGCACACTGATGGGTCTTGAGTCTTTATCCAGTTTGCCAGTCTGTGTCTTTTAATTGGAGCATTTAGTCCATTTACATTTAAAGTTAATATTGTTATGTGTGAATTTGATCCTGTCATTATGATGTTAGCTGGATATTTTGCTCGTTAGTTGATGCAGTCTCTTCCTAGTCTCGATGTTCTTTACATTTCGGTATGATTTTGCAGTGGCTGGTACCGGTTGTGCCTTTCCATGTTTAGCGATTCCTTCAGGAGCTCTTTTAGGGCAGGCCTGGTGGTGACAAAATCTCTCAGCATTTGCTTGTCTGTAAAGTATTTTATTTCTCCTTCACTTATGAAGCTTAGTTTGGCAGGATATGAAATTCTGGGTTGAAAATTCTTTTCTTTAAGAATGTTGAATATTGGCCCCCACTCTCTTCTGGCTTGTAGGGTTTCTGCCGAGAGATCCACTGTTAGTCTGATGGGCTTCCTTTGATGGTAACCCGACCTTTCTCTCTGGCTGCCCTTAACATTTTTTCCTTCATTTCAACTTTGGTGAATCTGACAATTATGTGTCTTGGAGTTGCTCTTCTCGAGGAGTATCTTTGTGGCGTTCTCTGTATTTCCTGAATCTGAATGTTGGCCTGCCTTGCTAGATTGGGGAAGTTCTCCTGGATAATATCCTGCAGAGTGTTTTCCAACTTGTTTCCATTCTCCCCGTCACTTTCAGGTACACCAATCAGACGTAGATTTGGTCTTTTCACATAGTCCCACATTTCTTGGAGGCTTTGCTCGTTTCTTTTTATTCTTTTTTCTCTAAACTTCCCTTCTCGCTTCATTTCATTCATTTCATCTTCCAGGGCTGATACCCTTTCTTCCATTTGGTCGCATCGGCTCCTGAGGCTTCTGCATTCTTCACGTAGTTCTCGAGCCTTGGTTTTCAGCTCCATCAGCTCCTTTAAGCACTTCTCTGTATTGGTTATTCTTAGTTATACATTCTTCTAAATTTTTTTCAAAGTTTTCAACTTCTTTGCCTTTGGTTTGAATATCCTCCCGTAGCTCGGAGTAATTTGATCGTCTGAAGCCTTCTTCTCTCAGCTCGTCAAAGTCATTCTCCGTCCAGCTTTGTTCCGTTGCTGGTGAGGAACTGCGTTCCTTTGGAGGAGGAGAGGTACTCTGGTTTTTAGAGTTTCCAGTTTTTCTGCTCTGTTTTTTCCCCATCTTTGTGGTTTTATCTACTTTTGGTCTTTGATGATGGTGATGTACAGATGGGTTTTTGGTGTGGATGTCCTTTCTGTTAGCTTTCCTTCTAACAGACAGAACCCTCAGCTGCAGGTCTGTTGGAGTACCTGGCCAGACGTGTGAGGTGTCAGTCTGCCCCTGCTGGGGGGTGCCTCCCAGTTAGGCTGCTCGGGGGTCGGGGTCAGGGACCCACTTGAGGAGGCAGTCAGCCCGTTCTCAGATCTCCAGCTGCGTGCTGGGAGAACCACTGCTCTCCTCAAAGCTGTCAGACAGGGACATTTAAGTCTGCAGAGGTTACTGCTGTCTTTTTGTTTGTCTGTGTCCTGCCCCCAGAGGTGGATCCTACAGAGGCAGGCAGGCCTCCTTGAGCTGTGGTGGGCTCCACCCAGTTCAAGCTTCCAGGCTGCTTTGTTTACCTAAGCGAGCCTGGGCAATGGCGGGCGCCCCTCCCCCAGCCTCGCTGCCGACTTGCTGTTTGATCTCAGACTGCTGTGCTAGCAATCAGCGAGACTCCGTGGGCGTAGGACCCTCTGAGCCAGGCGTAGGACCGTGGCGTAGGTCCGTGGGCGTAGGACCCTCTCCTGGGGCACCGTTTCCTAAGCCCGTCGGAAAAGCACAGTATTCGGGTGGGAATGGCCCGATTTTCCAGGTGCAGTCTGTCACCCCTGGAAGGGGAACTCCCTGACCCCTTGCGCTTCCCGAGTGAGGCAATGCCTCGCCCCTGCTTCGGCTGGCGCACGGTGCACTCACCCACTGACCTGCGCCCACTGTCTGGCACTCCCTAGTGAGGTGAACACGGTACCACAGATGGAAATGCAGAAATCACCCGTCTTCTGGGTCGCTCGCGCTGGGAGCCGTAGACCGGAGCTGTTCCTATTCGGCCATCTTGGCTCCTCCCCCCTAAAATTGATACCCTAACATCACAATTCAAAGAACTAGAGAAGAACAAACAAATTTAAGAGCTAGCAGAAGACAAGAAATACGATCAGAACAGAACTGAAGGAGACAGAGACATGAAAACCACACCCCCCCCCCGACCCCACCAAAAAAAAAAAAAAAACACACAAACACACACAGAAAAAAACAAAAACAAACAAACAAAAAACAATGAATCCAGGAGCTGGTTTTTTGAAAAGATCAACAAACATACAACTAGCCAGACTAATAAAGAATCAAATAGACACAATAAAAAATGATAAAGGAGATATCACCATTGATCCCACAGAAATATAAACTACCATCAGAGAATACTATAAACACTTCTATGCAAACTAGAAAATCTAGAAGAAATGGATAAATTTCTGGACACATAAACCCTCCCAAGACCAAATAAGAAAGAAGTTGAACCCCTGAATAGACTGATAATAAGTTCTGAAATTGAGGCAGTAATAGCCTGCCAACCAAAAAAAAGACCAGGACAAGACAGATTCACAGCCAAATTCTACCAGAGGAACAAAGAGGAGCTGGTACCATTCCTTCTGAAACTATTCCAAGCAGTAGAGAAAGAGGGACTCCTCCCTAACTCATTTTAGGAGGCCAGCATCATCCTGATACCAACACCTGGCAGAGACATGACAAAAAATTCAGGCCAATATCCCTGATGAACATTGATGCAAAAATCGTCAATAACACAGTGGCAAACCAAATTCAGCAGCACATCAAAAAGTTTATCCACCACAATCAAGTCGGCTTCATCCCTGGAATACAAGACTGGTTTAACATATACAAATCAATAAACGTAATCCATCAAATAAACAACCAATGACAAAAACCACATTATTATCTCAATAGATGCAGAAAAGTCCTTCGATAAAATTCAACAGCGCTTCATTCTAAAAACTCTCCATAAACTAGGTATTGATGGAACATCTCAATAAGAGTTATTTATGACAAACCCACAGCCAATATCACACTGAATGGGCAAAAATGGAAGCATTCCTTTTGAAAACTGGCACAAGACAAGGATCCCTTCTCTCACCACTCCTATTCAACATAGTATTGGAAGTTCTGGCCACGGCAATCAGGCAAAGGAAGGCAATAAAGGATATTCAAACAGGAAGAGAGGAAGTGAAATAATCTGTTTGCAACTGACATGATTGTATATTTTAAAAAGCCCATTGTCTTGGCCCAAAATCTCCTTAAGCTGATGAAACAACTTTAGCAAAGTCTCAGGATACAAAATCAATGTGCAAAAATCACAAGCATTCTTATACACCAATAATAGGCAGAGCCAAATCATGAGTGAACTCCCATTCACAATTGCTACAAAGAGAATAAAATACATAGGAATACATTTAAAAGGGATGTGAAGGACCTCTTCAAGGAGAATTACAAACCACTGCTCAAGGAAATGACAGGACACAAACAAATGGAAAAACATTCCATGCTCATGGATAGGAAGAATTAATATCATGAAAATGTCCATAATGCCCAAAGTAATTTATAGATTCAGTGCTACCCCCATCAAGCTACCAATGACTTTCTTCGCACAATTAGAAAAAACTACTTTAGTTGGTAAGCTATTGATTATTGCCACAATTTCAGATCCTGTTATTGGTCTATTCAGAGATTCAACTTCTTCCTGGTTTAGTCTTGGGAGAGTGTATGTGTCGAGGAATTTATGCATTTTTTCTAGATTTTCTAGTTTATTTGCATAGAGGTGTTTGTAGTATTCTCTGTTACCAACCAAAGAGTCCAGGACCAGATGGATTCACAGCCAAATTCTACCAGAGGTACAAGGAGGAACTGGTACCATTCCTTCTGAAACTATTCCAATCAATAGAAAAAGAGGGAATCCTCCCTAACTCATTTTATGAGGCCAGCATCATCCTGATACCAAAGCTGGGCAGAGACACAAGCAAAAAAGAGAATTTTAGACCAATATCCTTGACGAACATTGATGCAAAAATCTTCAATAAAATACAGGCAAACTGAATCCAGCAGCACATCAAAAACCTTATCCACCATGATCAAGTGGGCTTCACCCCTGGGATGCAAGGCTGGTTCAATATACACAAATCAATCAATGTAATCCAGCATATAAACAGAACCAAAGACAAAAACCACATGATTATCTCAATAGATGCAGAAAAGGCCTTTGACAAAATTCAACAACCCTTCATGCTAAAAACTCTCAATAAATTAGGTATTGATGGGACGTATCTCAAAATAATAAGAGCTATCTATGACAAACCCACAGCCAATATCATGCTGAATGGGCAAAAACTGGAAGCATTCCCTTTGAAAACTGGCACAAGACAGGGATGCCCTCTCTCACCACTCCTATTCAACATAGTGTTGGAAGTTCTGGCCAGGACAATTAGGCAGGAGAAGGAAATAAAGGGTATTCAATTAGGAAAAAAGGAAGTCAAATTGTCCCTGTTTGCAGATGACATGATTGTATATCTAGAAAACCCCACTGTCTCAGCCTAAAATCTCCTTAAGCTGATAAGCAACTTTAGCAAAGTCTCAGGATACAAAATCAATCTACAAAAATCACAAGCATTCCTATACACCAATAACAGACAGAAAGCCAAATCATGAGTGAACTCTCATTCACAATTGCTTCAAAGAGAATAAAATACTTAGGAATCCAACTTACAAGGGACGTGAAGGACCTCTTCAAGGAGAACTACAAACCACTGCTCAATGAAATAAAAGAGGATACAAACAAATGGAAGAATATTCCATGCTCATGGGTAGGAAGAATCAATATCGTGAAAATGGCCATACTGCCCAAGGTAATTTATAGATTCAATGCCAACCCCATCAAGCTACCAATGACTTTCTTCACAGAATTGGAAAAAACTACCTTAAAGTTCATATGGAACCAAAAAAGAGCCCGCATCGCCAAGTCAATCCTAAGCCAAAAGAACAAAGCTGGAGGCATCACACTACCTGACTTCAAATTATACTACAAGGCTACAGTAACCAAAACACCATGGTACTGGTACCAAAACAGAGATATAGACCAATGGAACAGAATGGGGAAAGGATTCCCTATTCAACAAATGGTGATGGGAAAACTGGCTAGCCATATGTAGAAAGCTGAAACTGGATCCCTTCCTTACACCTTATACAAAAATTAATTCAAGATGGATTACAGACTTAAACGTTAGACCTAAAACCATAAAAACCCTAGAAGAAAACCTAGGCATTACCATTCAGGACATAGGCATGGGCAAGGACTTCATGTCTAAAACACAAAAAGCAATGGCAACAAAAGCCAAAATTGACAAATGGGATCTAATTAAACTCAAGAGCTTCTGCACAGCAAAAGAAACTACCATCAGAGTGAACAGGCAACCTACAAAATGGGAGAAAATTTTCACAACCTACTCATCTGACAAAGGGCTAATATCCAGAATCTATAATGAACTCAAACAAATTTACAAGAAAAAAACAAACAACCCCATCAAAAAGTGGGTGAAGGATATGAACAGACACTTCTCAAAAGACAACATTTATGCAGCCAAAACACACATGAAAAAATGCTCATCATCACTGGCCATCAGAGAAATGCAAATCAAAACCACAATGAGATACCATCTCACACCAGTTAGAATGGCAATCATTAAAAAGTCAGGAAACAACAGGTGCTGGAGAGGATGTGGAGAAATAGGAACACTTTTACACTGTTGGTGGGACTGTAAACTAGTTCAACCATTGTGGAAGTCAGTGTGGCGATTCCTCAGGGATCTAGAACTAGAAATACCATTTGACCCAGCCATCCCATTACTGGGTATATACCCAAAGGACTATAAATCATGCTGCTATAAAGACACATGAACATGTATGTTTATTGCGGCACTATTCACAATAGCAAAGACTTGGAACCAACCCAAATGTCCAACAATGACAGACTGGATTAAGAAAATGTGACACATATACACCATTGAATACTATGCAGCCATAAAAAATGATGAGTTCATGTCCTTTGTAGGGACATGGATGAAACTGGAAATCATCATTCTCAGTAAATTATCACAAGGACAAAAAACCAAACACTGCATGTTCTCACTCATAGGTGGGAATTGAACAATGAGAACACATGGACACAGGAAGGGGAACATCACACTCTGGGGACTGTTGTGGGTTGGGGGAAGGGGGGAGGGATAGCATTAGGAGATATACCTAATGCTAAATGGCGAGTTAATGGGTGCAGCACACCAGCATGGTACATGTATACATATGTAACTAACCTGCACATTGTGCACATGTACCCTAAAATTTAAAGTATAATAATAATTTAAAAAAAGAGAAAAAAAGAAAGTTAAGAACCAACTTCAACAAAAGAAGAAATCAACTTAATCCACTTAGGTTAATTTTTAATTGAATCCAGATAGCCTTACTATTTCACTGAACCAGTTATTCCTTTAAAATAAAGAGCCACATTCATCAGCTAAATTCCCATTAAATGTCACCAAAATGATCATCTCATATCAAAATATGTATGCCTTACAGATGAAATGAAAATTAATCCTAGTTACAGTGATCTCAAGTGAAGATCTGTTGGATATTTTTAATGTAAATCAAATTCATATTGTAAAATTTACTGAATAAAATGTAATATTTACTAAATTAAAAAAAAAAGAAAAGAAAAAACTACTTTAAATTTCATATGGAACCTAAAAAGAGCCTGTACAGCCAAGACAATCCTAAGCAAAAAGAACAAAGCTGGAGGCATCATGCTACCCGACTTCAAACTATACAAGGCTACAGTAACCAAAACAGCATGGTACTGGTATCAAAACATATATAGACCAAAAGAACAAGAACAGAGCCCTCAGAAATAGCACCACACATCTACAACCATTTGATCTTTGACAAACCTGACAAGAACAAGCAATGCTGAAAGGAATCCCTATTTAATAAATGGTGTTGGGAAAACTGGCTATATGCAGAAAACAAACTGGGCCCCTTCCTTACACCTTATACAAAAATTAACTCAAGATGGATTAAAAACTTAAACATAAGACCTAAAACCATTAAAACTCTAGAAGAAAACCTAGGCAATACCATTCAGGAGATAGGCATGGTCAAACACTTCATGACTAAAACACCAAAAGCAATGACAACAAAAGCCAAAATTGACAAGTAAGATCCAATTAAGTAAAGAGCTTCTACACAGCCACAGAAACTACCAGAGTGAACAGGCAACCCTGGGAGAAAACGTTTGTAATCTATCCATCTGACAAAGGGCTAATACCCAGAATCTACAAGGAACTTAAATTTACAGACAAAAAAAAAAAAAAAAAAAAATCAAGAAGTGGGCAATGGATATGAACAGACATTTCTCAAAAGACTACACTTATGCAGTCAAACATGAAAAAAGCTCAACATTACTCATTAGAGAAATGCAAATCAAAACCACAATGAGATACCATCTCATGCCTGTTAGAATGGCAATCATTAAAGTCAGGAAACGATAGATGCTGGAGAGGATGTGGAGAAATAGGAATGCTTTTACATTGTTGGTGGGAATGTAAATTAGTTCAACTATTGTAGAAGACAGTGTGACAATTCCTCAAGGATCTAGAACCAGAAATACCATTTGACCTAACAATCCCATTACTGGGTATATACCTGAAGGATTATAAATCATTCTACAAAGACAACACATGCACACATGTGTCTATTGTGGCACTATTCACAATAGCAAAGACTTGGAACCAACCCAAATGTCCAACAGTGATAGACTGGATAAAGAAAATATGGCACATATACACCATGGAATACTATGCAGCCATAAAATAGGATGAGTTCATGTCCTTTGTAGGGACATGGATGAAGCTGGAAACCATCATTCTGAGCAAACCATTGCAAGGACAGAAAAACCAAACACCACATGTTCTCACTCATAGATGGGAATTGAACAATGAGAACAACTTGGACACAGGGTGGGGAACATCACACACTGGGCCTGTTGTGGGGTGGGGGAATGGGGAAGGGGTAGCATTAGGAGAAATATGTAATGTAAATGGATTGATGGGTGCAGCAAACCACCATGGCATATGTATACCTATGTAACAAACCTGCACATTCTGCACACATATCCCAGAACTTAAAGAATAAAAAAAATTGTGGTTTTTGCATTGTTGGAATTTGCTGTTTGATACTAGAATACATTCTTAAATAAATGTGATTATATTATGTATCATTTTAATGGGCATTTCTCACTTTATTTTGCTAGTGACTTATTACTTGTTGTTTATTTTATGTTTATTTTAGACTGGAAATTACATTAGACAAAAAGCAAATTCGAGTGATTTTCTTATTCGAGTTCAAAATGGTTTGTAAAGCAGCAGAAACACACAACAACAAAAACACATTTAGCCCAAGAACTGCTAACTAATATACAGTGCAGTGGTCGTTCAAGAAGTTTTACAAAGACAAGAGCCTTGAAGATGATGTAGTGGCCAGCCATCGGAAGTTGACAACTACCAATTGAGAGCAATCAAAGCTGATCCTCTTACAAGAAGTTGCCAAAGAACTCAACATCGATCATTCTATAGACGTTTAGCATTTGAAGCAAATTGGAAAGGTGAAATAAGTGGTACCTCATGAGCTGAGCAAAAATCAAAAGAACCATGATTTTGAAGTTTCATTTCCTCTTATCCTATGCAACAACAATGAACCATTTCATGATTTGATTGTGACATGCAACAAAAAGTGAGTTTTATAAGACAACTGATGAAGATCAGCTCAATGGTTGGACCAAGAAGCCCCAAAGCACTTCCCAAAGCCAAATTTGCACCAAAAAAGGTCGTGGTCACTGCTCGGTGGTCTGCTGCTGGTCTGATCCACTACAGCTTTCTGAATCCCAGCAAAATCACATCTGAGAAGTATGCTCAGCAGATATACGAGATGCAATGAAAACTGCAATGCCTATAGCAGGCACTGGTCAACAGAAATGGCCCAGTTTTTCTCCACAACACCAAGTCGCACGTCGCACAACCAACACCTCAAAAATGGAAGGAATTGTGCTACAAAGTTTTGACTCATTCGCCATATTCACCTGACCTCTCGCCAACCAACTACCACTTTTTGAAGCATCTGACAACTTTTTGCAGGGAAAACGCTTCCACAACCAGCTTGATACAGAAAATGCTTTCTGAGAGTTCATAGAACGCTGAAGCATGGATTTTTATGTTATAGGAACAAACTTATTTCTCATTGGCAAAAATGCGTTGGTTGTAATCTTTCCTATTTTGATTAACAAAGATGTGTTTACTACTAGGGAGTTTTTCTCAGTGTGGTAGTTAGAGTTGGAAGAATCAGAAAATAATGATGAAAACACACCATGAAATAAGTGAATAAATCTAATAATTACTAATAGTGACAATTCTTAAGAAACTGAAACAGAGGGTTGAGAAGGAGACAGATAATGGGGACTGGGAAGCTACATTGAATAAAGTGACACAGGGATGAAGACCTCACTGAGAAGATGAGACTGAAGCTAAGAACCAAATGATGAGATAGAGGGGGTGACATGGTGCTCTAGGGAACCTCTGCTCAGACAGGTACAATTCTTGGTGTGACTCAAGTACTTTCCTAAAGGAGAACTTGACAAGGACACGGTCATATTGTTGCAGGGGGAAGGGAAGTGAGTCTCAGGAGATTCGATTTGGAGCCAGTGCCTCTGCTGGACTTCTCCCAGGACCTGGGAGAAGTAAGCCAGAGACAGGAGATGAGATTTTGCATTGCGACTTAGATTTGCCCAAGCTCTTAACCATGACACCTGCTTCTGGTTCCAGAAATGTAGTGTCACACTTAAATGTGCTCCCCTACACATTACACCTAAAAACAGTAAAAATCTCTGAAATGTTGAGAAAAGAAAGTAGACTGTCTAGGGACCTAGACCCCAGGACTGAGGAGATGACTGGGCAGTAAGTCCTCTGGATCTTTTTGCCTCCTGTATATCCTGGACTGGGCACTGAGGAGGCTCATGACCCAGAAACACCAGTGGGCACAGTCAGCAAAACAAGGCAAACAAAGGTGGAGAAACAGGATGAGGTGGCTCTCTCTGGGCAGGAGAGTCAAACATGGCTAATGAAAAATGTAAGATGGTGCAGCCACATTGAAAAACAGTGAGGCAGTTTAACAAGTTAAACATACACTTATTCTAGATCCCAGAAGTTCCATTCCTAGACAACCACTGAAAAGCAAAATGTAGATTCACAGAGACTCCTACACAAATGTTCATTGTGCCATTACTGTTCATAATATCCAAAAACTAGAAAAATCTAAATTCCGTTCCCTGGTGAATAGAGAAACAGAATGTGGTACATCCATACAATGGAACAAATACTTCTCAATAAGAAGGAACAAACTATTGATATAGGCAGGAACAAAAATTAACCACAAATATTTTAATCAAGTGAAAGAAGTCAAATATTTTAAAAAATTATTGTTTGACTTGATTTTTATAAAATTTCTGGAAGAGCTGAAGCTTTATAGACAGGAAGTAGGTTACAGGTTACTTAGAGCTGGTGTTGGGAGCAGGGATTGCCTGCAGATGGGCACAGAGAATTTTTTTGAGGTGACGAAAGTGTTTCAAAATGAGATTGTGCTTATAGGGACAAAAAGGGAAATCTTACCTCTTTATCCTTTGAAGTTTCACTGAAAATGAATGAACAAAAAAAAAATTATGAGGAGAGAAAAGGCATATGTGTATAGAATGGGAGAAATGCAGAATCATGACCCAATAACCTAGGTGAGGTCCAGGTGCTTATATGCCTCACTTCATGGGAGAAGGGGAGGTGGGGAAATAGGCGGTATAGGAGTCAATGATTTTCAGGGGAGATGAATGGACCTGGGAGGCAAAGATCATCCTGTAGTCTATTTACATTTGGATGTTGGGAGCACAGAACAAATAACAATTTGGGACAAAGTTGGTTTAGGCTGTAGATGTTGGTGTTAATTTTCAGTCTCTTCCTCTGTTACATAAGTTCTAATCTTCTTTGGTTAATGAAATTTCAGGGAGAGATTGAAAGCAATTGTGTTCCTCTTTGTGAGTCCAGTTTCTAGGTAAAGAAACTTCAGAAAAGAGCCTAATCTTGCACTTCTTGGGAGACAGAGGGAGGAAAGGTGGGAGGAGGGGAGGGGTATGGTAGGGGAGACCCTGAGGATGCTGTCTGAGTTCAGCCTGTCAAAGCACCCTACCTTGGGGTATCATTTTCCACTTTGTAGTATGATTTTCTGAGCCTTAACACAGGGATGATTGCAGAATTCTAGACATTTGCTAAAACACATTGAACTCTATGTTAAAAATTGGTGAGTTTCATGATATGTAAATTACACTTCAATAAAGGTGCTGGCAAACAGCAGTAAGTATTCTTGTTGTTACTGTTCCAATAACCTCAGCATTTGTCTAACTTCCTGCGGCATGAAAAACAGGAATGGAGACAATTTTAGGCAGGAGGAGCTGCACAGTAGAGTTCATTTGGTCTGGGGGACAGTGGGTAGGGGTGCCCTGGGGCTGAGAGCAGAAGGATCTGCTGTCTTTAGTGGGTTCTGATTACTCCCTACCGCTCTCTTGGATGCTGGGTGTCTCCTCTTTTCCTACAGTTCACACACGTAGAACACCCAAGGCTAGGAAAGGAGAAAACTCGGGGTGCTGATGGCAGCGAGCTTTTCAGTATTAAAGGGTAGCTGTGTTCTTTGAAGTTGGAGTGTCTTCAACTGTGGCTTATCCCCCCCTTCAGCAAGCACAGGTCCCATGGCATGGATTCTGAGGAAGACCTTGGTGAAGAATGCGCACTCCTAGCTCAGACCAAACTCTGCAACCTTAGCAAAGCTGGATATTCGATCTGTTGCATTCTTCTGATCATGTGTCACAACCTACAAATGGCAGAGCCATCGGCACTCAAACGCCTGATGTTTTTCCCTGGTGTAATCCATGTCCCAGAGAGACATGAAATTCTCCCTTGGTCTTCCAGGCCACAGGTTGGGAAGGTGTTTACCCCTGGGACCAGGGGCTTCAAAATTCAGCAATAATTACCGATATGATTTGGATATTTGTGCACTCCAAATCCTACGCAGAAATGTAATCCCCAGTGCTGGCAGCAGGGTCTGGTGGGAGGTGATTGGATCATGGACGGGATCCCTCATGAATGGTTCAGCACCATCCCCTTGTGATTAGTTCTCGCTGTGAGTTCATGGGCAATCTGGCTGTGTAAAATGTGGCACCTGCCCCCTCACTCTCTTGTTCCCACTCTTGTGGTGTGAGACACGGGCTCCCCCCTTACCTTCCACTATCACTGTAAGCTCCCTGTGGCCCTCCCCAGAAGCAGATGCCAGCACCATGCTTCATGTCCAGCCTGCAGACCATGAGCCAATTGAACCCCTTTTCATTATCAATTACCCAGTCTCGGGTATTCTTTCATCATGATGCAATTGCCCTAATCATCACTCCCGTGTCCTAGTTTCAAGGCAGGCTGTTGTTTTAGTCCCAACCCAAGGGAACACGTGAAGATATAGCCTCACAAAGTGAATATGGAACTCTTATTCTTATATGCCTGACTTAAAAAACAAAGTGTAAAAAGTTTCCTCTTCAACGTTTTCCTTGTGAAAGAATAAGTCATAAATGTTAGAAATGATAGTTTCTTTTAAAGACTAACTTCCTTCAAGCCTCCTTGCTTTATGCTAATAACTTTAAGCCCTATGCTATACAGCTGTTAGACATGCTCACAGGCAAGTTGTACATCCTATGTCCTTGTACCTTAACCAAGATATTTGTGTTGGACATGCTCATAGGCATGCCCCAGCTCACAGCCTATGCCCCTTTCTTATTTGGGAATATTACTTTTCTACCTATTTAAAAAAAGCTTAAAATTAGCCAATCGGGTTTTAATTTAGATTGTGAGGTCTGGCTCCCGCCAGTGGAGATAGGACACAGCAATAGGGACCTCACGCGTAAGGAATAAATATTCTGATGTCTGTTTATTCCATGTGTGCCCTCACCATTGTTCCATCTGCAAGGGGTACCCTTTCTGCAGAAAGTAAAAATTGCCTCACTGAGATAACTTTTTGTCTGAATGCTGATTTTTCCTTGTGGCACGAAAGAAGAAACATTTTGCATTTCTAACACTAGGAACACTGATTTCCACATAAACGATACTCAGTAAATATTTGTGGAACTGAATTTCAGGTAGGATATCTAACGCCACCTATTAATCCTAACGACTGGCAAAGGTGGCTTCAATCTTGTGAGTGCTTAAGAAGCCTTAATGAGATTTAAGAATTTTCCCAGGGACAAATAAGTTTATATGTGTTCTAGTTATCTGCCTCAGTGAACACCGTGACAATTACATAACCCAGCATTCTCGCCCCATCAGCCTGAACTACATAAGGTGGCGGATTTCATTGATAACCTCACAGAGGAGGCAGGGCCAGGGTCAGCCTGACTGACACTCCTGTCTGCTCAGTGCCCCTCCTTCCCCCTCCTGCTCTGCTGCAGCCCAGGAGAGCGGCCTCTTCAGCCCAGGGTGCTGCCATCTCTGCCTGCTGCCTTCCAGCTGGGCTTGGCCACTGTGAGGCGCTGCTTAGAGCAGAAAGGGAAGCCAGAGTCCACGTGCCTTTCTTCCCTTCTCTGGGGGACACAGCAGCAGCTTCCATCCCTCCAGTCATCCTGGCTGCCTCCCTCAGGCCCTCCATGGGTGCTGCTTCTTCCAGGTACCCTGGGCTCTGCCTCCAGCACTGCCTCCTCTGCTTCTCTAGCCTAGGAGGGTAGCGACTTCCCGTGTTTAAAAGCCTCTGGGTTGCTTCATTGTTCCCTACTGGCTTCCAGATATTCCCACTGTCTGATGACACATCCTGTTTAAATAAGCAGCATGGATTTTTATATCCTGGTTCATGACTGATGCTGTTACCTCAAGATGCCCCTGATCACCTCTGAACCTCCTCAGGGCTGCCACCCTACACCTGTCCACAAGCGGCCATGTGTGAACTCTCCCCGTGGCCGCCATGCCAGCCTCCTGTGCTGCTGTGTTCTCTGTGACTAGAGCATTTGTCACTCAGCTGGGCATAGCCGTACCCTGCTGAGGAAGGCCCTGCTGTTAGTCCCAGCCCCGAGGGGAGCGATGACGAATGCTTTGCTGCTCTGTTTGAGTTCAACATGGGCCTCTCAATTTCCCACTGCGAAAAACAGTGTTGGATGCAACCTTTCATAAGGATTCAGAGATAGTTTGCAGATCACAGAAAATAAGAACAGAGCACAGAAAAACTTAAAAACCCCACTGTGGCTATGCTTAGAGCTCAATTTCATTCATTCCACAAATATTTATTGAGCACTGACCACGTACTAGGGAGCTTTTCTAGGTGTGGTGATTAGTGTTGGAGAAATCAGTCAATAAATATGAAAACACACCACAAAATAAGGGAATAATTCAGGCAATTGCTCTGGTCACAATTGTTCTGAAGAAACTAAAACAGAGGAGATGGAGAGACACAGTGGGGACTGGGGAGCTACTTCGATTAGAGTGACACAGGGACAAAGACATCACCAAGAAGGTGAGACTGAAGCCAAAAACCAATGATGAGATAGAGGGGGTGACAGGAGGCTCTGGAAAACCTCTGCACGGGTAGGTACAAGTCTCTATGTGACTCCCACATTTTCCTAGAGAAGAACTTGACAAGGACATGGCCATGTTATTGCAGGGGCAGGGAGTGAGTCTCAGGAGATCTCAATTGAGCCTGCACCTTTGCTTGGGAGCAGGACCTGGGAGAGGTAGCCCAGAGCAGCACGAAGGCCTTGGCTGAGGTGGGGCAGGCCTGGGAGTGAGGGGCAGTGAGCAGCCCCAGAACACTATGACCCTGCTGCTATGGCCTCCCTTTGCCCTGTGCAATGAATGGGATCTTTACAACCCCACCAAAGTCATATATGAAGCCTTAACCCCCAAGGTGATGCTATTTGGTGGTGGGTCCTGTGGAGGTGATTAGGTCGTGAGGGTGGAACCCTCATGAATGGGATTAGAGCCCCTTTTAGTCCATTTATTATTGCTGTAAAGGAGAACCTGAAGCTGGGTAATTTACAGAGAAAAGAAGTTTATTCAGCTCACAGTTCGGCTGGCTGGAAGTTTCAGGACTGGGCTTATGGTGAGGGCCTCAGGCTGCTTCTAAGCGTGGAAGAAGGTGAAGGGGAGCTGGTGTGTGCAGAGATCGCATGGTGAGAAGGGAAGCAGGAAGGAGGGGAGGGGCCAGGTTCTGTTCAACAACCAGCTCTTATGGGAACTAATAGACTAACACCTTACCCCTCCCCAGAGAGGGCATTCATGTATTCATGAGGTGCCAACCCCATGACCCCAAACCTCCCATTAGACTCCACCTCCAACAATGGGGATCAAACCTCAACATGGGATTTGGAAGGGACAAACGTCCACACTACACCAGTGCTTCTGATAAAATAGCCCCCAGAGAGATCGCATGCTTGTTTCGCCACATGACGACAGTGAGAGGACAGCTGTCTGTGATACGGGACGCAGGCCCCCGCCAAACCCTGAATCTGCCAGCACCTTGATCTTGGACTTTCAGCCTACAGATCTGTGAGATATCTCTTTTTTGTTTATAAGACACCCAGTCGACAGTAGTTTGTCATAGCAGCCTTAATGAACTAGACTCCTAATCAGAAGGTGTGGTCTTAACCAGACTCTTCAGACGGTATTTTGAGAATCCTGAAAGGTGATCTTTTTGGCTCCCTAATTGTGTGTGGAGTGGTAAAGGAGGAGTGAGGTGTGTTTCCCTAGCGAGTCCAGCAGCATCTCTCTTTGTTGCTTGACAATGGACTTTCACTTATTCGGGGAGGATTATATGGGTGTGTCTTAGTCTGTTTTCTGTTGCTGTTACAGAATTACCTGAGGCTGAGTGACTCAAAGAAAATAGGTTATTTGGCTCAGTCTTGGAGGCTTGAAAGTCCAAGTGCATAGACTAGTAGACATCTACAGAACTCTCCACCCTAAATCAGCAGAATACACATTCTTCTCAGCACCACATTGCACTTATTCCAACATTGACTACATAGTTGGAAGTAAAGCACTCCTCAGCAAATGTGAAAAGAACAGAAATTATAACAAACTGTCTCTCAGACCACAATGCAATCAAACTAGAACTCAGTATTAAAAATTTCACTCAAAACCGCTCAACTACATGGAAATTGAACAACCTGCTCCTGAATTTCTACTGGGTACATAACGAAATGAAGGCAGAAATAAAGATATTCTTTAAAACCAATAAGAACAAAGATAACATACCAGAATTTCTGGGACCCAATAAAAGCAGTGCATAGAGGGAAATTTATAGCACTAAATGCCCACAAAAGAAAGCAGGAAAGATCTAAAATTGACACCCTAACATCACAATTAAAAGAACTAGAGAAGCAAGAGCAAACACATTCAAAAGCTAGCAGAAGGCAACAAATAACTAAGATCAGACCAGAACTGAAGGAGATAGAGACACAAAAAAACTTTCAAAAAAAAAAAAATGAATCCAGGAGCTGGTTTTTTGAAAAGATCAACAAAATTGATAGACCACTAGCAAGACTAATGAAGAAAAGAGAAGAATCAAATAGGCGCAATAAAAAATGATAAACAGGATATCACCACCGATCCCACAGAAATACAAACTACCATCAGAGAATACCATAAACACCTCTATGCAAATAAACTAGAAAATATAGAAGAAATGGATAAATTCCTGTACACATATACCCTCCCAAGACTAAACCAGGAAGAACTTGAATCCCTGAGTAGACCAATAACAGGCTCTGAAATTGAGGCAATAATTAAGAGCCTACCAACCAAAAAAAGGTCTAGGACCAGACAGATTCACAGCCAAATTCTATAGAGGTACAAAGAGGAGCTGGTACCATCCCTTCTGAAACTATTCCAATCAATAGAAAAAGAGGGAATCCTCCCTAACTCATTTTATGAAGCCAGCATCATCCTGATACCAAAGCCTGGCAGAGACATAACAAAAAAAAAGAATTTTAGACCAATATCCCTGATGAACATCAATGCAAAAATCCTCAATAAAGTACTGGCAAACCAAATCCAGCAGCACATCAAAAAGCTTATCCACCAAGATCAATTTGGCTTCATCTCTGGGTTGCAAGGCTTGCTCAACATAGGCAAATCAATATGTGTTACCATCATATAAACAGAACCAAAGACAAAAACCACATGATTATCTCAATAGATGCAGAAAAGGCCTTCAACAACATCCAATGGCCCTTCATGCTAAACATTCTCAATGAATTAGGTATTGATGGGACATATCCCAAAATAATAAGAGCTATTTATGACAAACCCACAGCCAATATCATACTGAATGGGCAAAAAACTGGAAGCATTCCCTTTGAAAACTGGCACAAAACAGGGATGCCGTCTCTCACCACTCCTATTCAACATAGTATTGGAAGTTCTGGCCAGGGCAATCAGGCAGGAGAAAGAAATACAGGGTATTCAATTAGGAAAAGAGGAAGTCAAATTGTCCCTGTTTGCAGATGACATGATTGTATATCTAGAAAACCCCATTGTCTCAGCCCAAAATCTCCTTAAGCTGATAAGCAACTTCAGCAAAGTCTCAGGATACAAAATCAATGTGCAAAAATCACAAGCATTCCTATACACCAATAACAGACAGAGAGCCAAACCATGAATGAACTCCCATTCACAATTGCTTCAAAGAGAATAAAATAACTAGGAATCCAACTTACATGGGATGTGAAGGACCTCTTCAAGGAGAACTACAAAACACTGCTCAATGAAATAAAAGAGGACACAAACAAATGGAAGAACATTCCATGCTCATGGATAGGAAGAATCAATATCGTGAAAATGTCCATACTGCCCAAGGTAATTTATAGATTCAATGCCATCCCCATCAAGCTACCAATGACTTTCTTCACAGAATTGGAAAAAACTACTTTAAAGTTCATATGGGACCAAAAAAGAGCCTGCATTGCCAAGATAATCCTAAGCCAAAAGAACAAAGCTGGAGGCATCATGTTACTTGACTTCAAACTATACTACAAGGCTACAGTAACCAAACCAGCATGGTACTGGTATCAAAACAGAGATATAGATCAATGGAACAGAACAGAGCCCTCAGAAATAACACCACACATCTACAACCATCTGCTCTTTGACAAACCTGACAAAAACAAGAAATGGAGAAAGGATTCCCTATTTCATAAATGGTGCTGGGAAAACTGGCTAGCCATATGTAGAAAACTGAAACTGGATCCCTTCCTTACACCTTATACAAAAATTAATTCAAGATGGATTAAAGACTTAAATGTTAGACCTAAAACCATAAAAACCCTAGAAGAAAACCTAGGCAATACCATTCAGGACATAGTCATGGGTAAGGATTTCATGTCTAAAACACCAAAAGCAATGGCAACAAAAGCCAAAATTAAGAAATGGGATCTAATTAAACTAAAGAGCCTCTGAACATCAAAAGAAACTACCATCAGAGTGAACAGGCAACCTACAGAATGGGAGAAAATTTTTGCAATCTACCCATCTGACAAAGGGCTAACATCCAAAATCTACAAAGAGCTTAAATTTACAAGAAAAAAAAAATCATAGAACCCCACCAAGAAGTGGGTGAAGGATATGAACAGGCACTTCTCAAAAGACAACATTTATGCAGCTAACAGACATGAAAAAATGCTCATCATCACTGGCCATCAGAGAAATGCAAATCAAAACCACAATGAGATACCATCTCACACCAGTTAGAATGGCAATCATTAAAAAGTCAGGAAACAACAGGTGCTGGAGAGGATGTGGAGAAATAGAACACTTTTACACTATTGGTGGGACTATTGGTGGGACTGTAAACTAGTTCAACCATTGTGGAAGACAGTGTGGTGATCCCTCAAGGATCTAAAAGTAGAAATACCATTTGACCCAGCCATCCCATTACTGGGTATATACCCGAAGGATTATCTTGCTGCTATAAAGACACATGCACATGTATGTTTATTGTGGCACTATTCACAATAGCAGACTTGGAACCAACCCATATGTCCATCAATGATAGATTGGATTAAGAAAATGTGGCACATATACACCATGGAATACTATGCAGCCATAAAAAAGGATAAGGTCATGTGCTTTTTAGGGACATGGATGAAGCTGGAAACCATCATTCACGAGCAAACTATCACAAGGACAGGAAACCAAACACCACATGTTCTCACTCATAGGTGGGAATTGAACAATGAGAACACTTGGACACAGGGTGTGGAACACCACACACTGGGGCCTGTCGTGGGGTGGGTGGAGTGGGGAGGGATAGAATTAGGAGATAGACCTAATGTAAATGACAAGTTAATGGGTGCAGCACACCAACATGGCACATGTATACACATGTAGCAAACCTGCACGTTCTGCACATGTACCCTAGAACTTAAAGTATAATAAAAAAAGATATTCAGATTTATAGAAAAGTTGAAAGAGTAGACCAAAGAATACTTATTGTTAGACTATTATCACATTTAATACTTTTCCTTGTTTTTATTGAAACAATAAAATAAGTGCAGACATCTTGAGCTTCCTCAGCCTGCATCTCCTATGGATAAGGACAATTTCCTGTATAACCACAACATTATTATCACACCTTAGAAAGCTAGCAATTTCCTAATATTGTCTAATAAACAACCCATGTTCAGATTTCCCCAGTCTTCCCCAAAATGTCCTTTTAGCTTTTAAAAAAGAATCAACTCAGAATCCAACCAAGGTTCATGAATTGGTTGTGTCTCTTTTGGCCTTTTAAATCTAGAAGAATTCCTCCTTTTTGGGTGTATATATTTCATGTCATTGACCTTTTTGAAGGATCTAGGACAGCTGTCTTGTAGAATGCTTCACAATCAGCATTTGTCTGTTTCCTCGTGTGCTTTCTATTTTGGGGGGTTTTTTCAGTGAATATTTTGAAATATACATACAGAAATGTGCTTAAGTTATAAATATGTGGGTTTGTGAAAGTTTACTTTTCAGCCTCTGGGATTTTAAACTTTTGGCTACTTTGCAAACCCTTATCTCTGCACTTCTTTCTCCATTGCCTGTAGAGAATGCCTATTGCCATGACAATTTCCTGGCACTTTCCTACAGATCAGAGTGCTAAGGCTGGGCAGCACCCAATTTAGGCAGTTCCATTGTATTTATCTCAGCTCCCCCACTGGGGTTTCAGTTAAAGAAGTTATTGTTCAGTTCCCCTTCTAAAAATGTTGCATTATGTAATTATCCTGGCCTAGGAGATTTGGATTTTTATACCATGTGAATGAATTGGCTATCAGGAAAGTCATTTTAAAGCTTTTGGTGATCTAATTCAATTGTTAAAACTGCTTTAATAACTAGGTTGTAGAAGACACTATATAGCAGGTCCTTGAATAATGCTGTTTTGCTCAATGTCTTTTTGTTACAATGTTGATGAGGAAAAAAAAAAATCAATTCCTGGCTGGGGCCACTGTCAGTGGAGTTCACACTCTCCCCATGCCAGCGTGGGTTTTCTCTGGATGCTGCGGTTTGCTCCCACATTCCAAGGACGTGCACATGAGGTTAACTGGTCCCATTCTGAGTGACTGTGGGCATAGATTATGAGTGCACCCTGCCATGGGATGGTGTCCTGTCCAAATGTGGTTCCTGCCTTGTGCCTTGAGCTGCTGGGATATGTTCTGGCCACCCTTGGTCCCGAACTGTAATAAGCAGATTGGAAAAGGAACAAATGAATAAATACAAATTATTGTAAAATAAAAGTTTGTAAGGTCTACAATAATCCTACAAATGCATGAAAATAAACGATATGGTATGAAAGTGCAAAAAAGAACAAAACATTTCTGATAACCCTGAGTTGCCTTTTCCTCATGAATTGCAGTCTTTACTGAACTTTGTTTTGTTTGGTTAAATTCCCTATCAGAGTTTAAGCTCTATCCAGCTCCTCATAGTTTTCCTGTAAATAACTTTCTTCCCTTCCAGCAAAATGTTTTAAAACAAATACTGCCTTTTCTCAGTTTATACTTTTACATGGAAGGGCTCAAACATCCTTTATTTTTCTGGAAAGTAACTCACTTGGTGCAGGAAAGAAGAAATTCATTATCCCCTCATCATCCCACCTGGTGGTTCCTTCTAGAGAAAACCTGCCAGGATTTCCTTCAGTGCAGGTAGAAGAGTGACTCAAGAGTTGAGATTTGCTGAGAGGAGAGCAAATCTTGCTCAGTTCTTTAAGGTCTCAGTTACCCATGTTTCGCCGCATAGGTTAACAGCTGTTACTGTTTAGTTTGGCTTTCAGGAGACACCAAAGAGGGAGCGAGTGAGGTGAAGAAACAGTCCACCAATATCCAGAAACATGGCAAACGGGCAGCAAAGGTGCTCAAAGAAATAAAGTATTATGATACAGATCAAGAAATATCACAAAGAACTAGCTCATAGTCCAGGGAAGATCTGGGGTATCGACTTCTGTAGATCTATGAGATTTCATGAGTCTCATCACTTTCCAGCTCCCGTGGTTTTATCTAACTGGTTCCCTTCAACTAAACAACAAAACTACAAACATGGAACATCTGAACCTCGCATTTTCTTTCGGACAGAATGGGATAAGAAAAATAAACTACAAAAGTCTCATTCTCTGAGAATACTCAGGTGAAAAAGAAAGGTGAATTAAACGTAAATGAACAGGGTAATATCTCTACTTTTGTAGCTATAAAGATGGTACCAAGTTACGAGTAAGAAACCCATCGTGCTGGGCCCCTATTAACCTATAGGGCTTATTTAGGGGTTACTTACAGGGCAATCCACTGTCAGCAGGCTGGATAGGAGAACTGTAATCGCTTGCAAAAAAGCATGCAGTTTATATAGCACCATCACTTAACTTCTTCCCACCAGTGACCTCCAAGTAGCAACCCTCATTTCTTAGGATAAGTTATTGCTGTCACATGCGCCTGCCTTACAGGGTATGCCTAAGTTATTGTTGTCAGCTGAGTCTACCCTGCAGGTTATGGCTAAGTTATTGCTGCCGGGTGTGTCCACCCTACAGGTTATGCCTAAGTTATTGCTGCCAGGTGAGTCTACCTTACAGGGTATGCCTACATTATTGCTGACAGGTGCATCTGCCTTACAGGGTATGCCTAAGTTATTTCTGTCAGGTGTGTCTACCTTACAGGTTATGCTTAAGTTATTGCTGCCAGGTATGTCTGCCCTACAAAGTATGCCTAAGTTATTTCTGTCAGGTATGCCTACAAAACAGCACCAAAGACAATGGAATCAATCCAAGGAGAGAAATGGATCAGGCCTCCAATTCATGAAAAGCAATGCAAAGAGAAGATGCCAAGACAGCAACTCTGGCGGCAAATTCAGAAGACAGGAGAGGCTGCTCACGTACGAGCTGCGTGAGGATTCAGGTCAGGGTTCTTCATAATCTTCTGCTTTGCAAACGTTCCCCTGACCAACAATTGATGACTTTAGGAAACTGACACTGGTGTGTGGGTGTCATGGTGGTGATGAGAATGACCAGTGCTTGGGTTCCTAAATCTGAGAGTCAGAAACAGAACCCGATGACCAACCGGGGTTTGAAAGGAATTTGGGCCAGACAGGTATAAGGACCACGGGAAACATTAAGAACTGAAAAATAGTCCTAGCTTTCACACCACAGCAAGCACAATGGAAAAATCTGGAGGTGGCATCCATATCAGAAAGGTTCCCTGAAACCATACAGTGCAGAGAGAAGGAGAAAAGGGGCAGAGGAACAACACAAGCTCCGTGAGGGAGCTGCCCCCGGGTGTCCCTGGTGTATCACAGGCATTTGGATTAGGCTGCACAGTGCGTGGTGCATGAAGATTGTTGCCCAAAGGAATGAATGTCCATCTGGAAGAGGAGGGTTCTTACCAGGGCAGCTCCCCTGGGGAGATTTCAAGAAATGCAAATGCCTGGGCCTGACCCTAGGAGATGCTGAATCAGGAAGCCAGAGGTAGGCTTTTTTTTTTTTTTTTTTTTTTTTTTTTTTTGAGACGCAGTCGCGCTCTGTCGCCCAGGCTGGAGTGCAGCGGCGCGATATCGGCTCACTGCAAGCTCCGCCTCCCGGGTTCACGCCATTCTCCTGCCTCAGCCTCCCGAGTAGCTGCGACTAAAGGTGCCCGCCACCATGCCTGGCTAATTTTTTGTATTTTTTTAGTAGAGACGGGGTTTCACCGTGTTAGCCAGGATGGTCTCGATCTCCTGACCTTGTGATCCACCCGCCTCAGCCTCCCAAAGTGCTGGGATTACAGGCGTGAGCCACTGTGCCCGGCCGTAGGCTCTTTATTTTTAAACAAAGCCAATAAAAACTGAAGGAAACCAAAGTATTTCATCCTAATATGGGTCTTTCTTTGACATATTTTGAGGTGGCTTTTCGGCGGGACTGCCAACTGCAGTTGGCAACCCTGCAAAGCTGGCTTTGGCAGGGGAGAGTTGCATCTGGATAGAATCTGCCTGGATGCAGCCTGGCTTCCTCAGAGGCCCTCCCTTAGACCTAGGGATGATTAACTGAGAGTCTGATACCTTTAAAGACCTGAAACCTTCTCTCTGAGGGCTGCTCCCTGTGAGGTTTCAGCTACACAAGACCACCTTTGCTAGCCAGGCTTCCTCTTCTCTCCCTCTCATAACTTATTTCCCCACCATAGCCTGTTTTGTGCCATGCTCTCAACTCCCATTCTTTTGGTAACCTCAAGATACTACATAAACTTCTGAACCCAATTAAGGGAGGGGTTGGGGTAATCACCCTGATTCTTTCCTTTGCACACTAATACCTTTGTATGCCTGTTCTCTTATTAATCTGCCTTTTGCCAGTTAATTTTCTAGTAACATTTTTTCAGAGGCAAAGGGGATGGTTTCCCTCGGTCCCTACAAAACCAACAAACACAAAAATGTGTGCTATTTTGACCTGTTGTCAGGGTTTCGACCTTGCATTAGAGTTTCAGTAAACCCGTTTTTTCTTTTCTGGGATTCTTAGTCCCTGTACTTGTGCTAACTTCAAGTTCCTTTGGTGAATTTTAGTTCATCTCAGCTGTGCTGAAGGAGAAACAAGGCCACACAGTGTTGTCACCTCTGCTCCGGGTGTGAGGACAGCATGGAGATCATCAGGTCAATGCAAGTAAGATGAGGACTTGGGCCAGGAAGCACAGAGAATGCTGGGCCACTGTCCTTTTCTTCATGGGAGGGTGTTTAGAGAGCATTCTCTGTGACAAGGACTCTCTTCTTGCCCCAACCCTAGTCAGTCTCCTCTGGGCTCCTTTTTCAGTGAGGCCCCATTTTGGGGTGTGTCCCAAGACCCCAGTTTTAGCAAGAATCCTGTTACCTCAATTCAGCCAGAATCCCCCACCCTTGATGTCTATCAATCACCCTCAGCCTCAATTATCTGGCCAGGTTCCTTGTCCCTCACCATCCCCAAGGAATTTCTGGACACCCTGAGCTGCCTTCCACAGGAATCCTGTTAGGTTGGTTGAGTCAGAATGCCCCTTACCCAGGGCACTTCGTCCTAGTGATCCTCCATCCCCTGCCCCCACCCTGCTTCTTGGCTTTCCTTTAGTTGCACAGTCCTGTTTTCAACAGTCATGCCCAGAATTTTAGCCAAGAAAAACTAGAATTCGGACCAAACTGTAGAAAATAATAAAAATTTAAAAACATTAAGCAATACTAGAACCTAACAACAGGTGTACTATAGTTTTTGAAACATAATTTTTTTCTCTCTCTAATTTCCCATTTTTACCAAAGACAAATCAGGGTAGATGATTTGCTTTATTATACTTGGCCTAATTGTTTGTATACAGTACAGGAAGAATAATTATTTTTTTACATAGGCTTTTAAATTGGCTTTGATGGAACTTTGTTCCACAGAAGTAATCTCAGATAATATTTTTTTAAAGCGAAACCCAGCTATGGATTTGTACCATCAAATACCTATGAGTGGGTGAATTTCCCTACTCTTGAGATCCCAAGATAAACTTGGGGCTCCTGGACCTGTCAGAAAGTTACATTCTTTACTTACCACAGATCAGGAACCCTGTACAGGCACTGCGTAGACAAAGTGTGAGGCCAGTTTTCCCAAGGAGCTTTTATTGTCTCCATAAGTCAAGTTTGATTCCTTAAAGAAAGCACACCGTTCCAGTCAAAGCCTTGGTAAAATAACCAGTTTCTCCAATTGTGTCCTGTTTCAAATAAAAACATATTCTTATTGCACTTATGCAAATAACTGTATTGCCATAAGTTAAGAATACTAATAAATAGTTTCCAAATTCTGGAGAAATCAGGTAGAAAGAAATACGCTCCAAATTTTGTTCATGGGAGTATACTAAATTGTTAAAAGCTGCCAATAGCTCAAAAGAAAAACTTCCTTGACTCTGAAAAATACAGAACAAAGGATCAGCAATGTTTTAAGCAAAAAGTCAAAAATTTACTTCAGTCTTCTATTAGTTCAGTTCATGCAGTTAATTCCTGCTCTGCTTGGTATTCATGAACATTTCAGCTCTCCATGAGTTTTCAAAGTTTTTCCTCTATTCTGATGTCACAATCTTCAAAGTTATCAGAAACCTGCATTCAAGAGCACCTGTTAGAGTATTATAGCTCTATAAACCACCTTCTAAAGAGGAGCAAAACAAGACAACAATTGTCTGTGGATGACAAAAAGTTTTAGAGCAGCCATAGTCAAAAACACAATTGACAGGGAAATTTGTTACCTCTGTGGCACACAATAATTTAACATGACAATGATTATTACTGATAATGTATACTAAGTTATATCAGAGTTATGAGTTTCCCATAATTTTGGAACACATGCCAATTACATATTTATACAAATACAGCCCAAAGATAACCAAACACCATTTCATGTTTGACAATACTTCCTGCATAATTTTTATAGCAAGTGAGCCAAATTTCATTTTTAGATTTTAGGGAACCTAATATTTAAAGGATTAATTAGGTCTGAAAAAGAAATAATTTATAATTTGATTTGGAAAGTTTGTCAAATATCAATGGTTTAAAACACTTGATATCACAGGTCATTGTAAAATAAGCTATTCATTTAACCAAAGTGATAACACAAGGATTCCAAAAAAAGGCAAAAACCTTTTTTCTTTGAGAGAGAAGACTTAATTTTCCAAACCATAAGCCCTAATAAAAACAACATGATACCAATTAAATCTGTTTTTCAAAATTTTATTAACAATTTATGAATTTTTATTCTTGACAATAAGATATAAATTTCTTAAGCCTTTTATAACCTTTATAACCTTTATTAAGGAGTGAGTTAATGCTTCACTAAAACCTTGTTAATCTGACACAGGGGGTCATATTCTTGTCTTGCATCAGTGTGCCTTTGACATTAATGATTAATCTACAGAGAAATTGAACTTATTTTGTCTCTCAAAATTGGCACTTTCAATCTCACACACCTCTTCCACAATAGTCCTGGGGCCTTGAGGAGTTGAATAGCTTTAATTTCTGGCCCTATGTCTCAGGAATGCAACTTATTTTGATAGGCATCTTCTACTGGGCCTGAAGATGAGGCTTTAATTGTTGTCAGTGTTTAAGATGTAGCAGGACTTGGTGTCCTTTATAGATCCAGGAGTCAAAGCCCTGTAACTCAATGTCACAAGGACTTTAAAAGCACATACAGAAAGATATACAGATGTAATAACCCTACTTTTTAAAAAATTTGTTCTAATCTCAGTTTTTTTAATTTTCTAAGCAAACCAAAACTTAATGGCATAGGAATTCTTTCAATAAACTGTAAAATCTGCTAGGTCAGTTACCAAAAGGCAAAAGAAAAGACTTTCTGCACTGCACAGAATATTATGTTGGAAGAAAAAATCTCCTTTAGACTTTGAAGAAGCATTGTTGAGTAGACTCCAGAGGACTTGAAAGCCATTGATGGCCTCAACAGAAATTTCCGATATGCTAAGTTACAATTGTAAGTGATGCCTGCAGATTCTTTCACAGGCTGTTTCTATAGTATGCAGACAAACAGAGGAATAAATCTTCCCTAAATCAGAAGGACAGGCCTGATTTCAGGAATAGGCATGAAACAGGAGCTTCCCTGTAGCCCTCAGACTAGAAGTTTCCTCCAGGGCTCAATCCCTGACCCAACAGGAATATGAGTTCCTAACTGAAACTGCCAATGTTTGCACCATTGTGAATCCACTTCTTTGATGCCCTCACTAATTATTAAAATAACATGCAAATTATAGAAAATTTAGAAAATACAAGGGGAAAGAGAATGTCACTGACAGTTTCTACGGGGTCAATGAAGGGGGTCAAATGCAGAAGTAAAGACAAAGACAAAAAGACCTATTTTGAAAGAGGGGGTCAGGGGCTCCTTGCTTCTAGTGAGCAAAGGCAGCCCTGAGTTTCTACAGTCTTTCATATTTATTAGGTGGAAAGAGCAAGGAGGGAGAGGTAATGGTTGGTCTACTGCTTGATTTATCACAGGTCCACATAATTGCTTTCTTTGTACAACAGGCTTCAGATGTTCCTATAGATGATCACAAGGAACACTGTGCTTGAGGCATGACTGCCCTCAGCACCCCTTCTGGCGGCAGACACGTTTATCAGTTTTCCAACATTCTGCTTTCATAAGAACAATTTTCTGTTTGCTCATATAGCCTCCAGTGGTATACTGAGTCGGTCATGACTCTCATTCTTTCAGCCTGTAACAAGAGAACAAAAATAAGCTGTAATATTCCCATTCAAAAATACTTAATGTGTATCCACCTACATGATTTTCCTATACAAATGTGTATGTTTGGAGTTTTTAGGGCTTTTAAAAAATTATTTTTTTAACTTTTATGTTCAGGGATACATGTACAGGCTTGTTATATAGGTATGCTTATTACCTGGGTAACTAAATAATTTGTACACCTCCTGCCATGACATGAAATTTACTCATGAAACAAACCTGCACATATACCCCTGAACTTAAAATAAAAGTTGGAAAGAAAAAGATGAAAAAGAATGGTTCAAATATGATGAAAAGCATGTATCTACAAATACAAGAAACTTGAAGATCTGCAGAGACAATACACTGAAAAAGACCCAGACCCACATACATTATAATCAAACTCTCAAAAGCCAAAGACAAGGAGATCATTTGAAAAGCAGCAAGAGAAACATGACTCATGAGGTACAAGGAATTGTGGATGAGGTTATCAAGAGGTTTCTTATCAGACACCTTGGAGGGCATATGAGATTATATATTTTTTTAATTGGTAAAAGAAAGAAGAAAACTTGCCAACCAAGAATTCTGTATCTGACAAAAATGACCTTCAGAAATTGGGAAATTATAAAGACAATGTGATATAAACAAAAGCTGACAGAGTTCATTGCCACTAGAACTATTCTACAAGAAATGCTTAAGGGAGTAATTCACTATGAAATAAAAGAATGTTAGATGGTTATGTAAAGTCATATCAAGTATAAAGACCTCTCATCAAGGTAAATATGGGACAAAATACAAAAACATGTATTTTTGAAAGTTTTGTTTATACTAGCTTTCTGTTCAAGATTTAAAATTTGACTGAGTGCAGTGGCTCACGCCTGTAATTCCAGCACTTTGGGAGGCCAAGGCGGGTGGATCATGAGGTCAGGAGACTGAGACCATCCTGGCTAACACAGTGAAACCCCATCTCTACTAAAAAGTACAAAAAATTAGCTGGGCATGGTGGCGGGCGCCTGTAGTCCCAGGTACTCGGGAGGCTGAGTACCTGGGACTGAGCCCGGGAGAAGGAGCTTGTGGTGAGCCAAGATTGTGCCACTGTACTCCAGCCTGGGTGACAGAGCAAGACTCTGTCGCAAAAAAAAAAAAAAAAAAAAAAAAAAAAGATTTAAAATTCAAATGTGTACAAATAACTATAAATCTATGTTAACATGTACACAATGTATGAGGTTATAATTAGTGACATCAGTAATGTCAAGTTGAGAGAAACACAGATGTGGAAAAGGGGAATTTATGTACGGAGTTAAATGTGTATTGATTTCAAAGGAGATTTTATAACTCTAGGATGTTGTATGTCATTTTCATGGTAACCACAAAGAAAACAATTATAGAATATATACAAGTGAAAATGAGAGGGAAATCCAAGTGTCCCTAAAAATCAATCAGTGACACACACAAAAAAATGTTAGTAATGGAGGATATGAAGAACAAAATGCTATAGACATACAGGAAAAAAAATATTAAAATGGCAAAATTAAGTTGCTGTCACTAATTATAGTTATATGTCATTTAATGATAAGAATACATTCTGAGAAATGCATTTTCAGGCAATTCAAGCATCATGTGAACACCATAGAGTGAACTTACATGAATCTAAATGGTATATTCTACTATAGGCTTTATGGTCTAGACCATTGCCTGTAGGCTAGAAACAGCAGAGTGCAGCATGTTACTCTACTGAATGCTATAAGGCAATTGTAACACAATGGTATTTGTGTACCTAAACATATAAAAGGAGCAGTAATAGGTTTTGCAATCTTATAAATCCACTGTTGTATATATGGTCAATCATTGACCAAAATGTTGTTATGCAGCACATGAATGTACTTTAAATGTAAATGGATTAATCCCCCACACCAAAAGGCAGATCAATTTGCAAAATGGATTAAAAAAGGAAACAAGATCCAACTATATACTCAGCACTAGAAACTCAGTTTGCATCTAGAGATGTGACTAGTATGAAAGTGAAAGACAGAAACAGATATTCTATAAAAACAGTGACAAAGAGCTGTGGTGGCTATACTAGGACCAGGAAAAATAAAATTTAGTCAAAAACTGTGATAAGATATAGACAACATATTATATACAAGCATATCTCAGAGATATTGCAAGTTCAATTCTAGACTACTGTAATGCAGCAAATATGACAATAAAATGAGTCACACAAATATTTAGATTTCCCGGTACATATAAAGTTATGTTTACACTATACTGTCATATATTTAGTGTGCAATAGCATTATGGCTAAAGAAAAAAATGTGCATGCATTTGTTAAAAATATTTTATTTATGAGAAATGCCAGTAGTCATCTGAGCCTTCAGCAGGTCATAATCCTGTTGCTAGAAGAGGTTTTGGATATGATGTTGATGCCTCCTGACTGACCAGGGTGGTGGGTACTAACGGATGAGGTGGCTGTGGTAATTTGTTTAAAAAAAAAAAAGAAACAATAACGTTTGCTGCATTGATTGAGTCTTTCATGCAAGATTTCCTCTTTCACTTACACACACACACACACACACACACACACACACACACACACTATATGTTTTGTTTCTTGGGACAACCCTGACTAATATAGATTTTGGTATCTGGAGTGGTTCCAGAGGAATAGAATTTTGAGTTTCCTGAATTGGTTTTGGGGTTTCTGGCATTGTCGCTCTAATCAGATTAGACTTGAAAATGCGAAGGACTTTATTTCCAATAATAAAGAGAGCATAGAGTGCACAAAACATCTGCATTGATACTCTACTTAACAACTTAAAAGAGGCAAAAAAAATAGTGACTCTGTATGTGATACTTTCAAACATTTGTGGAAAACTAAGAATACAATGATGTTGGTTACTTGCACCTAATATTGCTGGAAAGAGGAAGGAAAGAAAAGGTTGAGCTCAGGAATTCAAAATCCTGGATCAAGCTCACATGACCTAAGAGCTTCTAGGTGTGCCCTGAGTGAGAATCCTATGTCTTACAGCCACAGGGCTGAAATTGCTGAAAATCAAATGTAATGACACTAAAAGCACAGTCAACAAAGGAAAACATAGATGAATGAGACTTCATAAATTAAAACATTTTTATATCAAAAGAGACTACTAAACATCAGAAAGCAACCTATAGAATGGGATAAAAATATTTAGTTGCAAATCATATTTCTGATAAAGCTGAATACCATGAAATTTCCTGGCAGATGCCCAGCACCCTCAACTTTATCCCAAGCTGCCTTTACTCAGCTGCCAAGACACTTCTTGGTGTCTTCAGACTTCTGTGTGAAGTTTCTCCAGAGTTAAACCCTGCATGTACCCCTAACTTGATGTAAAATTTGGATTATGATATCTCCTGATTGTACACAGATCAGCCTTCCTGTTCTATCACCATTTCCCTTCTCTCCTGAATTCAGAATATTTTCTGACAGTCTTTGGATTTATACTTTGATCTAATCCTGGTGACTCCCAACTAGACTAATTGGAAATGCTACAACTGGTGAAAGTTTTGTTTTCAATGTCCTTGTTATAGGAACAGAACTGTGTTGCTTCATTCACATCACACCAAGCAATTCAGTATATTCTCTCAACAATATTCAAAAGTAAACTCTGTTTCTCTTCTCTTTGTGTGTGTGTGTGTATGCGTGTGCATGTGTGTGTGTGTGGATTGGTTTGGTTTTTTGAGAAGGAGTCATCCAGGCTGGAGTGCAGTGGTGCCATCATAGCTTATGTAGTCTCGGCCACCTGGACTCAGGCGATCCTTCCACCTCAGGCTCCCTATTAGCTGGAACCACAGGCGCATGCCTTCTCGCCTGACTAATTATTTTATTATTTGTAGAGACATAGTCTGTGGCCCAGGCAGGATGTGTGTTTTAAGACTAAAATTTTTTAGACTGCACCAAAATAAAACAACTCGGAAGTGCCTGTGACACAGGATAATCCCTAGGATCATGTGAAGGTGGACAAAGTACCCGGTTACTTGCCTTTCTCTCCACATCTTTCCTCCCTTCTGTATTTTGGGGATACTATCCACTCCTCTTTCATGCTACTGTGCTCCAGGAGAAATAAAAACATGGGACAGAATAACTCTTTCTGGGTTCACACTAACAGCCTCTCAGGGTTGGAGGGGAGCTTGAAGGCCAAATTAAACCAAGTAATTGGGGAAAGTATCAGATAGCAACAGGAATAAAATGTGAAGTCCATGGATAAACACCTTTATTATGAAAGGAGTTTATCCTAATCTATAAGAAAATGTCTTGTTCTCAAAAACAGAATACAAAAGACTTTTCCTCTGGCAAACCTGCATTTCAAACATCACTGGGAATTCATCCAGTTGTCTTCAAAGAGTCATTTCAACACACCCTGCAGCAAATAACTCCACTGTTAGTGCTTTGATAGTTAGAAAACTCCTCTATATGGTGCACATAATTTTCAATCCACAAATTGAGATGAGTAAGAAGAAAGAAAAGTTACCTGTTTTCTTGAAATTGATTTTCTTTAGGCTGTTGCAACCTTGATCCTCATTGTCAAATGCCAGCTGAGGATCTGATGGCCTCACCTACAGACCCAAGGTCTTGGGTGGTCCCTCCGGGTGTCCTGCTCTGTTTCCATGGAGACACCCATGGCTCCCAGAGCTT
Organism: Pongo abelii; assembly: GCF_028885655.2. Taxonomy (NCBI): domain Eukaryota; kingdom Metazoa; phylum Chordata; class Mammalia; order Primates; family Hominidae; genus Pongo; species Pongo abelii. Next base: position 5,342,065 of record NC_071993.2, read on the forward strand.
AGCCCCATTCAGGCCCAGCTGCTTTGCCTTCCGTGAACATCACTCCAGCTCCAGAGGGAAAAGGGATGGTTTCCACCTTCAGATATCAAAGTCTAAATAGGGATATGGGAGAGCAACAAATGAAAAAGGCTTAACATAATGGCCTGTAAAAGTAAGAAAAGATGGTCACTGGGTGGTAACTGTGCTAGGAGACAAAACCCCACCATCCAAAGGCATTTTTCTTCCTCTCCAGGCTACGGAGATTTTCTCTCAGACAGTGTCTGGAAGATCCCACAACATGACACAAAAATATTAGATTCACAACAGAAACCGATCAAGGACTGTTGTTCAACTGCATTGAAAGTTAGAGTAACTTATCCTATGTGGTCACAAACTTTGGAAGTTGTCTCTTAACACAGCTGTGCTTGTCATCTCTAAAGCACTCTGCTTTGTCCTCCTTGACCAAGATAAACCCTAACCTCACAGAGAGCTGCTTAAAGTTGACAGTAGGCTCAGTGCATCTGAGCAAGGCAACCCTGTACTCACTGTCCAATAAACTTAATATTTCTTCTGGCTAACTAAAGGGAAATTATAGTAGTGATAATAGCAATGACACCAATGCTACTAGCTAACATTTTGAGTTTCTATTCTGTATCAGGCAAGACTATCAGGGAATCCTCTCAAACACCCTATAAAGTAGATTTAACTTGTCACTTATTTTACAGAAAAGGGAACAAAAAGGGTTACTTACTTGTCCAAGGTGATTTGAAGAAGAAACTGTGTCCTGAATATGAACTCTCAGTGAGTGAAGATTCCTAAAGATTTTTTTAGATCCATGCCTTTTCTGCATTATTTGTTATTTTAATATCAATCAATACTACGGCCAACCCCTAGAATCTACTGGAGCCATGCTGTCAGGATGACTCAGCAGTTTTCACACATTCTGACCACTCTTGTATAGGTACAAAATGCGGGGTGCATTGTAAAGAGAAAATTATTAACTTGGATGGTTGTTTGGATTAGAGTACAGGCAGGTGCAAAAAAAAATCTCAAATTGGTTTAAAATCCACAAAAATGTGCTAGTCCTATAAAAAGAAGTACAGAGGAAGGGTAAACTCTGGGTGTCATCCATGAGAGTGCAGAACTTCTCTCATCTTCTCCTTTTTCTTCTGTGTATTGATGTCATCCTCAGGCTGGGTGGAGACTCCACAGCAATTTCACACCTCATCTTGCAATGGGACAATATCCCCTTGAAGAAGAGAAGCCACCTCTCTTCAAAGGCTCCTTCTTAGAAGTGAGGGAAACTCTCCTAGAAGTCCCCAGCACAGTGCTTCTTATGTGGCGTTGGCTAGGGCTGGGTCACAACTCTTAATCCACAGTGACTCCTATGCCAACCACAATGAAATTAGCATGGCTGACCTAAACAAATTATTTAAAGTAAAACCGATGTTGGAAAGGCAATCATCTTGACTGCCGAAACCATAGTGAGAAAGTGCTTTTCTTTAAATTAGATGTTTCCAAACTTACATATGTAGAATTAGTGGAGTCTGATCAATTTCAATTTAATATATTATTTAGCCTAATTTTCATATGTAAACTTGTATGGGTATTGAAAGAATGCAAAGAGGAAAGAGGAGAGACCTAATGACAACTTTGATGAATCAAGAACTTGATAAATCAAGGGGTGGTAGAAACCGCAGTTAAGAGACTTGATTAATATAAGATGTGTCCAAGTGAAGGTTTCATAGATGAAGCACGTTTAAGTAGTAAACATGGGATCCATTGCCTGAAGTATAATCCAGACATGAGTAGAAATTATGAAGAGTTGAGAATGTCAGCAAACTGAAAAGCTTGAGTTTTCCATATGAAAAATGAAAGACAATGTCAACAGATCCTGAGAATAAATTTTAGAATAAAATAATGAAGGGCATGTATCCAGAAGGAGGAAATACAATAAGGTCAAGATTACATCAGCTTTAAAGAAACAGATATTTATTCCTGTGGTTTTCCTCTTGATATCTGAGACAAAAGTCTAGAGTTTCAGGATCCAGTTGCTGGACGTAGAATTCTTTCTGTTACAAACATTAGAAAACTAAAGTTTAGTTGCTCTAAATTTACTTACAAAGCTAGTGTAGTAGGCTCAATAATGGCCCCCAAAGACATACATGCCCTTATCTCTGGAACCTGAAAATATGTTACCTTAATGGCAAAAAGGGCTTTGCATATATGATTAAACAAGGATCATGAGATGGAAAGATTTTTCTGGATTGTCCGGGTAGACCAATGAAATCACAAAGTCTTTATAAGTGGGACCCATGCAGGTCATAGTGAAAGAGATGTGAGAATAGAATCGTAGATCAAAGACTGAAAGAGTCTACATAGCTGGCTTTGAGGATGGAGGAAGGGGCTACGAGCCAAGAAATGCTAGAAGCTAGCAATGGGGAGAAAATGGATTTCCCTCTGGACCCTCAAAAAGAAATGCAGGCTTGATGACACCTTGACCTCAGCCCATTAAGTCTGATTTTGAAATTCTGATCTCCAGAACTGTAAGAAAATAAGTTTGTGTTGTTTCAAGCCACAACATTTGCAGTATTTTGTTATAGCAGGATCAGAAAACCAATTGAGACATTATTTCAGCAATTCTCATCCTCTCTCTCCTGCATCATCAATTTTCCTCTCTCTTTTAGATTGTTCCTGAAAGCACACAGACATGCTGTTATTTCTGCCATCTCAAAGAAAATTCCCATTCAAATTCACTTTCTTTTCCAGTGACTGTTCAAATATCTGGTACTGTTTACAGCCAATTCTTTGAATGTGTTCAAATATCTGGTACTGTTTACAGCCAATTCTTTGAATGCTTTCTGCACTTCTGTATCTAACTCTGCTCTTCCTACACTTTTTTGAATGCACTCTATTCAGGCTCTTGCCTCTACTATGCTATCAAAGCTATTCTTGACTTTGTTATGGTCAATTGCCAATCCCAGTGGTCAATATTGAGTTCTCATCTTACTTGTCCTATTAGTAGTACTTGACTCTTTTCTCCTTAAAACAATCTATTCATTTGTCTTCCAGGACAGAACAACCTCTCCCTTTACCACATACCAAACTAGCCACTCCTCAACATACTTACCCGGTCCCAGTTCTTCTGTCCCAGGCTCTTGAGAATAGAATGCCTCACTCTGTTTTGTTTGTCCATGCTCACTCATCAAATCTTATCTACAATTATATCATTTTAGGGCTTCAAGTGGCAACTATTTTCTGACAAATCTAAAATAGTTTTCTTTGGCCTATACCCTCTCTCTAACCCTGGAATTATATGCCGAAGGTCTACATGGCATGTTTACTTGGACACATAATAAAAACAGCATGACTGACCTAAACAAATTATTTAAAGTACTACTGACATTGGAAAGGCAACCATCTTAACTGCATCTCAAACTTAACATGTCTAAGGATGCACTCATGACGTTGCCACAAATACCTGCTCCTCCCACATCCTTTTCATTCCAGCAGTGGCAACTCCCTTCTTTCAGGTGCTTAAGCCAAAATTTCTAGAGTCAACTTTTTCCCTCTAACCCTACAGTTAATACACTAGGAAGCCTTGTTGACACTACCCTAAAAATATTCCCACAAATGTTCCCACACATATTCCCGCAAATGTTCACCACCTTTACTGCTGGTAATGTGTTCCAAGCTCACATCATTTCTCACCTGAATTTTTGTATAGAGCCCTGAGAGGAAATACCTACACTTTATTTTTCAGTTGTGTCTTCCCACTGTATCATCTAATTAGCCTTTTAAAACATGTCATCCATCTCCTGTCGCTCCACTGCTCAGAACTTGCAATCATTATTTTTATTTTTTTTTAAGGCAGGGTCTCACTCTGTTGCCCAGGCTGGAGTGCAGTGGTGTGATCTCGGCTCACTGCAACCTCCACCTCCCAGATTCAAGCAATTCTCCTGTCTCAGCCTCCCTGTAATCCCGAGTAGCTGGGATTACAAGCACATGCCACCATGCTCAGCTAATTTTTGTATTTTTAGTGGAAACGGGGTTTCATCATGTTGGCCAGGCTGATCTTGAACTCCTTACCAAAAGTGATCCACCTGCCTCGGCCTCCCAAAGTGTGGGATTACAGGTGTGAGCCACCATGCCGGACCTCAATCATTCTTCATTGTTCTCAGAATAAACAAGAAAGTTCTTTCAAAAGCCTACAGGATAGAACCCCCTTAGCTGCTCTGAACCTTATCTTCTGGACCATCTCCCTCGCTTACAAACCTCTACCCACGCTAGCTAATTCCTGTCCTATTAATGTTGCAGGAACTCTCTTCCTTTACACGCATAGCATTTCCTGTTTCATGTGCAGGAATTCTCTCCACCAACCTCAAATCTGCATAGCTCACTCAAACTTTTGCATGAAAGTCACTTTCTCAGTGAAATCTTTTCTGGCCATCCTATTTAAAATAGCACATTACACTCCCAATTCTCACACTACCTATTCTTCCTCTCTACTTGATTGTTCTCCAAGTGGTTGTCAGGAATTAAGAAAGATCTAGGATTTTAAGCTAAGTTGCAAGCTAATAAATCAGCTTGCCAGGCTTCATGGAAGCTGATAAAAGTCATGAAACTTCTGGATCAGATAAGAAGGATAGTTTACTGCTCATGACAATATCTCTAATCAAAGTAACAGATTTTTTTTTTTTATTTTAGAGATGAAGTCTCATTTTGTTGCCCAGGCTAGAGTACGGAAGCTATTCACAGTCATGGTCATAGCACACTGCCAACTGAGACTCACAAGCTGAAGCAATCCTCTTGTCTCAGCCTCCCAAGTAACTGGGATTTCAGGCATACACCACCAGGCTGGGCTTGTAAGATTGTTTTTGTGCGGGTTATTGAGTTCAAGTCCCAGAAGACGAAGTAAAGGACCCAGTGGTCCTTTACTTCCACTGCACATGTAGTGGGTTGAGAGGCAGGAGAAAAACCTTCAGTTGAGAAGGCAGTAAGAATGGATGCCATTTGGAGCCAATGGACTAGAGAAAGATATGTTCTATTACTGGACTACGCCTTCCATTTCTTGGAGAGAATTACTATCTCTATAGGCCAACACTGTTCACTATACAAATTTCCCGAAAAAGCAGGGTGAAATGAAGAGCAGTCAGTGTCCCTGCTTGTCAAATGTGCAGGAATGTGAGAGGCCATGCAGAATCAACTCTCTAAAAGAACTTACCAATTTCCAACTACACACTTCCTACCAGATTTATTTCATTTATGCTGTACTTCGTCCACTAAAGTATAAACCCAAGACTTTTTTCTATCAATTTCATTCACTTTTGTCTATTTTATTTATTGATAAAACAATATCTGGCACACAATGGATATACAATAAAGTTTTGCTGAATGAATAAATGCATAAATGGCACAATATGCAAGAACTAATACAATGCCAAAACATGGGTAGATGAGTAAAAAATGAATAATAAGATGTACTGCTTTACAACAAGTAAAATATAAATTTGGATGTTGTGAATATTTGATACCTTAAAAATACTTACGTTAAGTTTTGAAAAAGGATACAATCTGAATGTTGAAGATGTTTTCAAGTTTGTAAATAAAAACGCACACACAAAAAATATATACATTTGTATAAGAAAATCATGAAGGAAGGTACCCCAAATATTAAGTATTTTTGAATGGAAGAATTACAAGAGTTTTTTTTTATTCTCTTTTTTCTTTTATTTTCTAAATTTTCTGTAATTTCCATGTTATTTTAATAATCAGGAGAACAAACATCATTATTTTGTAGCCTTTTATTTAATAAAATGAAAGGCAAGCAACCTGAAACTAAATACACTGCTTTCTAATCTTCTCCACCAAATACAGAAATCCTCTCTAGGTTGCCTGAAAGGAGAAAACTCTGATAGTAACACTCAATAGCTGAGAGTTAATATTCTTCAAAAAATGGATAATAAGGGTGGTCAACAGCACTGAAAGAAAAAAAGGGATATTAATTGATTAAGTTTTTTATCCATGCTGTCGTGGAGAGAGTGTTTCTCTGAAGACACAGATGGCATGGGCTAAAATCTCTGAATTTACAACCACGTCCCTACTTGTACCAGGCACACATACAGACATGCTCCCTGTTCATGTGCAAATGGCACATGCATGCCCAATTTCCATACTCACATGCGAGTGCCAAAATGACAAGCAATTGGATTTAGATTACAAATTCTAAGAGAGTATAAGAACTGCAGATGAAGGTCTTGGGTCCATTCAGACCTGGGTAGCCTTTGTCCTTGGATCATGGGGATGGTGGCAGTGAGGATTGCATTGCTATTTTCCACTCATTCATTCCACAAACATGTATTGTGCATCCTCAATGATACAGGGTCCTTGCAATGAAAAACTTCTAATCTATGGAGGACATAAAATGTATCTCTAATAACCAAAAATGTGATTGCTGTTTCCCTAATTATAAGGAAGACCAGCAAAATGTGATTCCTCTTTCCTTAATTATAATTTACAGGATTATTTGTGATTCAGTAATTATATTACTGTTTGTTTTCCCTTTTTCCGTGTTCTTTCTTCTTTTTTATAATTTGTTCTTTTTAATTGTGTGTCATTAAAAAGTACTTTCTAAGCAGTTAAATGTGCCAGGAGCTGTATTAACATAGGGCCACGGAGATGAGTAAGATGAGACATTCACAGTCTCATGAGGCAGATCACAGATTATACTTAAGGCCTGTGAGTATAGAAAGGTTGCTTTCCACATTTTTCTCATTGAAAATGTCTTTTCTTGGAAGCCTGGTATGGTTTTACAAAAAGAAGGGGGACCTTTCAGATGTGTTTTGGAGACTGAGTATTTTCCTAACTAAAATGATATTTCTCCCGCTTCTAAACTCCCCTCCAAACTTGGCTGTGTTTGATTAGTCTTCTTTCTCCTCAACCCTGAGATCCTGCCACAGTTGATCCAACGGAACGTCATGTTTGTGAATAAACTAAAGTGAAGTGATGTTGGGTTCCCTAGAGGTGGGTTTCAGATGGACGAAGATGACACTGGAGTAAGAGTCTTGCCTTGAAGATCCAGAGAAATTCCAGAGGATCTTAACTTGGTGGAGGCCACTGGGGACACTAGCACTGAGGGTCTATTAATTTCATAATTCATTTGTCATTCAGCTTAGTGAGATTATATAGCTGAGGAAATGGGAGTTGTGAAGGTAAAGAAAGCCAAGGAAGACAAAAATTTGGAAGAAATAGTTGGTGTCTCGGAAAAGGAATGCCACAGTAAGGAGAAATGTCACTGGACACTTAGGGGAGGCCATGGAAGCAGGGGCCACTGTGACTTCCCCAGGACGTATGCACATTTGCTTTCATGGACCAATGCTCTATACAAATATTAAAATTAAGTCTTACATTGCCTTGGTATAGACATGAAGATAGACGAGGCTGGATTCATTATTACATATTCATCATTGTTGTATTCTCTTTTTCTTCTGACTTTAAAATAAATTAAAGCTAGAACATTATCATGGGCTCCTGTAAGTATTATGGGTCATAGACACCGTGCCTTCTATTCTAATAGGCAGTGGCCCTGAGTGCAGGACCAGGCACAGGTAGTAAGGGCATTAAAGAAGTGCATTCACGGCCGGGCACAGTGGCTTATGCCTGTAATCCCAGCACTTTGGGAGGCCGAGGCGGGCAGATCACGAGGTCAGGAGTTCGAGACCAGACTGACCAACATGGTGAAACCCTGTCTCTACTAAAAATACAAAAATTAGCTGGGCGTGGTGGCAAATGCCTATAATCCCAGCTGCTCAGGAGGCTGAGGCAGGAGAATTGCTTGAACCCGGGAGGCAGAGGTTGCAGTGAGCCGAGATCGTGTCACTGCACTCCAGCCTAGGCAATAGAGCAAGACTTTGTCTCACAAAAAATAAAAATAAATAAATAAATTGAAGAAGTGCATTCACAATGGTGCAGACGTCAGCAGTTTCACTTACAGACTCACATTCCTGTTGGGTCAGAGATTGAGCCACATGAGGACTATAGGGAAGCTCCTGTTTCATACCTATTCCTGAAATCTGGCCTGCCTTCCTGATTTAGAGAAGATGCATTCCTCTGTTTGCCTGCATATTACAGAAAACAGCCTGTGAAAGAATCTGCAAGCATGACTTACAATTGTAACTTAGCATATCGGAAATTTCTGTTGAGGCCATCAATGGCTTTCATGTCCTCTGGAGTCAACTCAAAGTCAAAAACCTGAAAGGAAGAAAACACTCACATTAACCTTTCCCCAGGACAGCAGCTTCTTCCTGGAAATACAAGGCTTTCCAGGGGCAGAGGCAAGGATGGCAATATGTAAAGTATTTCTGTCCTCATTGGCCTCTAGTTGAGACCTCTTCCCCCTGAGTTCTGCTACTTTTCCATCCCACCTCCCTCCTGCTCTGCTCCACTTCTCAAAAGAAAGACAACTTATCAATCTAAGACATTTCTAGAGAATTGCTTGAGACAGAAAAAATAAATTCTTTATCCTAAACAAAGGCAAATCTGGACAAAATACCTGCTTCCTTGACTTGATCACACTTGGTCAGGATTTTCCTTATTCACTTCCCCTGGAATTTGACCCAGTCTTTGACTGTGCAAGCCTTGGAACACAAGACAAGACAACCTTGCTCCAAGAATCTGTTGGCCTTAGAAAAGCATTTCTTGATTAATTGTTCCACCATACCACTTGCTCATTGCAGGCCCCCAAATTCTATTTCCAGCTACTACTAAGTAGTACCAAATACTACTTCCTTACAAAACAAAACAAAACAAAACAAAACTTTTTTGAATATATTTATCTTACTTAAGCCAAGAGTTGTTTTTATTTGAAAACACATAGACACATAGTCCCCTGATGAAGAATCCCTTAAAGCAAAGAAAAGAGATATGTGGTTTAAAAATATTAAGTTCATTATTTCATGCAGAAGATGGAAAACTCAGAGCCCTATCTATCTCTCTATCCATCTATGATATACATATCTATCTAATGTCTCTCTCTCTCTCTACCTATATCTGTCCATTATCTACCTATCCACCCATACATTTACCCATCAGTGATTCATCTTAAAAATATACTCCAGAAATGACATGGGTATCACAGGGATATGTATTAATATGTTGAGTTAAATTGAAAAATACAATAAGATTTTTTTCTGTATGGTAACAAGATTTAGATTTGCCTATTTGATTTTTGCATAACTTAAAAATTTTAATCTAGAGCTACAAAGTTGTGAAACAAATACATTAGAAAATATGCTTCAAATATCATCCTTTGTAATAACTAAACTCATGTTGATTTTTCTAGCTGCCATTTTTAAATGGGAAACAGCATACATAGTCTTTCAAAATTCTTTTAGAATTCAAAACAAAGTAAATTAAAGACCACTGATTGATCTAATGGATTGGAGTGTATATGAGGAAGGCTTCAGGCAAAATCTTTACTCATTGATTTACTATTAATAATTTGGCCAGTCTATGAAATTATACCTAGCTTCCTACCTGCACGGGGCACTGCCAGGGGAAAGGTGATATAAAATGACCCAGAAGGAGTCACTGCATTTAGGGTCTCACAGTCCAGAGAGCACACTGACATCTTAGCAAACAATGTTAAGTTAAAAGGGAAAAGACTCACTAACAGAACCATGCCAGGCACTACTGTGGTGAAAAATGTGCTAGGGTGTCCCAATGGTTATGTATGTATGATATATAACACAGCAGGTAATCCTATTTGAGTTTGATCATAAAATACAAATAGAGGTTTGTCAGATAGAGATGGTGAAGGAGAGAAATGAGGGTCCTTAAAGTTATTTACCATGTAGAACTCCTGAAACTCATGAAAATGATGGAGTTGAAATTTGCTTAGTGTCACACAACTAGCGAGTGGCAAAGCCAGCCCTAGAGGTGATAAACTTTCGGACTGTGAATCCAGTGATCTCTCTTTGCACTCTTCCATCCTGCCCCCTCCCTTAGCACACAGAGGAGAGAAGCACGGGCATGAATGACATGTGGTGCATTCCCCAGCGAAGACAGATCGCCCAGACCAGCGCCCATGGCTCACTTTGGAGCAACACCACTTGACCTGTACCTGGAAGTTCTCTTTGATTCTCTTCTCAGAGAAGCTCTTGGCCAAGACCACCACCCCCTGCTGCAGCTGGTAGCACAGGGCAACCTGGCCTGGGCTTCTATTGCATTTCTTGGCAATGGATTTCAAGGTTGGCTCCTCTAAGAGATATGGGCTATCTGGGTCCATCCTGGAGAAAAACAACAGATATGAAGAGTATAGATGAAAAATCTAGAGTATGCTACCCCTTTTGTCCAAAGCCCCAGACAATGAGAGAAGATACAATATAGTATGTTTCAAGGTGTCTCATAAATATTCATAGAGATTTATTCGCAATTGTGGCAAACTGGAAACAACTAAACTGCCCATCAATAGGTGAATGGATAAACAACTTGTGGTGTACATGTCCATACAATGGAATATTTCACAGCAGTAAAATGGAAAGAACAGACACTTGCAACTACAGGAATGAATCTCACAGACAGGTTGAGCAAAAGAAGCTACACAAAAGAATATATATGACTTCTTTACATCAAGTACTACAGCAGACAAAACTAATCTAAGACCGAAAACATTATGAACATAGTTGCCTAGAGGTGGGGAGGAATTATCTCAGAAGGAACACCAATTAACATTTTGGGAGAAAGTTTCTATATCATGATAATAATGTGGATTACAAGTACATTCATTTATCAAAATTATACAGCTAACATATGCATTACAGTCTATGTAAATTTCACCTTCAAATCACTTTGAAATTGTATTTGGAGTGGGGTTGGGAGAAGGCAGATATACAAATGAAACAGGAGGGAAGGAATGTTGGTGATATTGAAGGTCAGTGGTGTTACACGGGAATTCACTACACTGTTGTGTTCACTGTTCTATGTTTGACTTTATCTATAATGAAATGCTAAAAGTTTCTTAATCAATAGAGTTGCTGATATAGATTAACTCTTTGATACTCTTATTACCAGTTTGGGTCTCTGTGAGATGCCAGGGCACTGTAGGCAACTAGGACAATGTCCTTGGACTTGCAGAACTCCAGGAGTTTGCTCTGGTTGAGGTAAGGGTGACATTCCACCTGTAATTTTTCAAGACCAAAAGGTGTCAGAATACATGAGCAAATAACCACATGTAAATTTTAAAATGCTTTGAAGGAATATCTAGTACTATATTAATATATGTACTATGTATTTCAGATTGATCATTTTCCCCATGCACTTTCTGAAATGCCTTCAAATTCCATCAGCAGTCATACTAATACGATAACTTACTTATTCTTTTGTAATTAGTGTTTTAAAATGATTAAAATCTCTTGTGCCCAAATTATAGTCTCTAAATGACATTTCTACTCAGAGAAACCAAGATTCCTTAGAGAAATGGCTAATTCCAGTTCTGACTGGGGAAGCTACAAGTTCAGCCTAGAACAGCTTACATTCTAAATGGCAAAGAACATAAAGAAAATGAGGCAAGTCAAAGGACCAAGAAGCTCATTTGAAAAGTCTCCTGCTGGTCAAAATGATGGGAAGTTGAGCATCAAAAAGAATAGTAACTACAATGGTTGGGAAAAGGACATATTTGTTAAAATTCATGAGTTCAAATGACGTTAACCAAATGTGATCAAATCGTTAGCTCTAACTTTCAATTTACAGAAAGTACAAAAGGAACATGTTAAATTATATCACTGGATCAACCAGTATATCCTATACTGAGAAAAACTTACAGGAATAAAAGGCTTAAGTTTTCATTAGTAAATTGAAGGAAAGAAAGAGGTAGAGTGAGAATGAGCGCCATGGAAGAAGATGAGAAAGAGAAGGTAGAAGAGCAGGAGGAGAAGAAGGAGGAAGAGAAGAAAGAGAAGAAGACAGAGGAGGGAGAAGAGGAAGAGGAGGAGGGAAGTGAAAAAAAGAAGAGAGCAAACTTATTTATTAAAAGCGTGATTTGGCCAGGCTCAGTGGCTCACACCTGTAATCCCAGCACATTGGGAGGCCAAGGCGGGCAGATCATGAGGTCAGGAGTTTGAGACCAGCCTGACTAACATGGTGAAACCCTGTCTCTACTAAAAATACAAAAATTAGCCAGGTGTGGTGGTGCATGCCTGTACTCTCAGCTACTCAGGAGGCTGAGGCAGGAGAATCGCTTGAACCCGGGAGGTGGAGGTTGCAGTGAGCCGAGATCACACCACTGCACACCAGCCTAGGTGACAGAACGAGACTGGGTCTCAAAAAAAAAAAAAAAAAGTGATTTATGAAACATATCATCCAATTGCAATGTATGGGCCTTATTTCCACATCAATTTAAATGAATCAACTGTAAAAATATGATAAAAATTATATTTTAGCACTCATATTTCATAATAACAAGTAATTATTGCTACAATTTCAAGTGGTACAAAAGTATTCTGGCAATGTTTATTGAAAGATTTAGAGATCTTTAAAATATTTTACAGAACATTTTCATATAAAATGATATCATGTCTGCTTCAAAATAATACGGAGGTAGAATTATCTATGTAACATGTTTGGTTGTGAGATAATTATTGCTTAAGTGTGATGATGGATACATAAAAAGAAAATGATTATAACATGAGGGGATATTCAAAAAACTGATTGAAAATGTGCATTATGAAGAAACCATACATGGATTTCAAAAAAAAATGCTCCAAAATCAACTTGTACTAATTCATTATGACATGTCTGAACAAGATCTAGTTTGAGGCATTGAGAAAGATAAGACAACTCCCCTATCAGAGAAACATGAATTCAGTTAAATTGAAATAAGAACAAAAATCAAATTTATTGTGAAGCATGGGTGGAAGAATGGTGAAATTATTGGCTCTTTACACAAAATATATAGGCAAAATCCCCCAAAGAAATCAGAAGTTCATGAATGAATAATTCATTTGAAGAAGGAAGGAGATGACGCTGAAGATGAAGCCTGCAATGGCATACCATTCACATCAATTTGCAGGAAAAAAAAATTGTATCTTACTAGTGCCCTAATTAAAGAAGACCAATGATTAACAGCAGAAATGATAACCAACACCATAGATATCTCAACTGGTTCAGTTTACACTATGGTGACTGAAAAATTTAAGTTGAGTGAACTTTCCAATTCATGGGTGACGAAACTGTTGTGGCCAGATCAGCTACAGACAGGAGCAAAGCTTTCCAAGGAAATTTTAGGTAAGTGAGATCAAGATCCTGAAGCATCTTCAAAGAATTGTAAAATGAGGTGAAACATGGCTTTGTCAGTATAATCCTGAAGACAAAGCGAAATCAAAGCAATCGCTACCAAGATGTGGAAATGGTCCAGGCAAACCAAAAGGAGATTGATCAAGAGAAAAGATCATAGCAAGTTTTCTGGGATGCTCAGGGCATTTTGCTTATTGATTCTCTGGAGGGCTAAAGAAGAATAACAACTGTTTTGAGAAAATTAGCCAAAGTTTTAGTATGAAAACACCCACAAAAACTTCACCAGAGATTATTTTTCACCAGACCAATGCTCCTACTTGTTTTTTTCATCAAACGGGCAATTTTGCAAGAATTTTGATAGAAAAATCATTAGTCATCCACCTTACAGTCCTGATTTGGCTTCTTCTGAGTTCTTTTTGTGTGTGAATCTTTAAGAATCTTTAACAGAGACTCTTTTTTTTACAGTTAATAATGTAAAAAAAAAAAAAAAAATTGACATGATTAAATTACCAGGACTCTCAGTTATTTAGAGATGAACTAAATGGCTACTATTTGCTATTAGTTCACATACTTAGTTCATATACTCAGAAGCATATACTTATGCTTTAAAAACTATATTGAATTTGGTAAATCTTATTTTGAAAAATAGTTCATATATTTATTAACATCTTTTAATTCCATTTTTCCATGAACTTTTTGAACTCCTCATATTCTCTATATCTTTTTAAAAAAAATTTACAAAAATAAAAACTTTTAAAAGTTATAAAAGAAATATTTTCATGTCAGATATAGGAAAAAATACAACAAAGTCACCTAGAATTTTACCAGAACCTTGTAGCAATTCTAATCATTTTGTATGCTTAATTTTAGTCATTTTTATTGTCCTTAAGATGTTAAATAATTTAAAATTAGCATATATACTGAATAGTATAGATTAACATATTTTATAAGAATCCTGATTTTGTTCAATTATTTCTCCCTTCCTCCATATTCAGCTTCTGTGCCCCAGAAGAAGCCAGTTCACACTTTTGTGTCATGAACTTCCTTTCTCTTACATTAATTGGTTTATGAAAGGCACATTATGTTGTTCAAGCCAATGACATGAGAAAAAAATTGCTAGAAAACTTCTGTGACCATTATTCTTCTCTCTTTAGAAACAGCTCCAGAAAACCCTCTCTGCCGTGCTGAACATGAATGAGGAGACCTATAGCCCAATTGCCATGAGGAGCCATTCCGAAGCTATCAAACATGGAGCACAGACAAAATATATTCATTTCAAGAGAGTATCTTACAGCTTCTAGAGCAACCAAGACCCAAACTTTCTATAAGTGAATCAATTTTAAGCATGTTTGAATTGAGTTTTCTGTTTCTTCTGGCTTAAAGGCATCCTGTAAAACAGAATAGTATATAATTCTCTGATATGCTTTTGATATTATAACGTAAGCTTTCCATTTTTGCTATTAGTCTTCATAATATCCTCTCAAAGATCTCTATGAAGCCATCAGAATTTTAATTAATTCCTCATTTGTGGATATTCAAAATTCTAATCATTTGGTTTTAGAAACTATATATATATATGTTAATATATATTATATTACTATATAATATAGATGGGAGTTTTTAACATGTTTTGTCTACAAATATCCCTAGAAATATAAAACTAAGACAGAGTATACATTTTTGAACTGCTTTTTGTATAATTATCAAAATGGTCTACACAAAGCTTTAAACTTAACAATGTCATAAATCATGTTTGATATTTGGCTATATTGGATGTTTCTTTAAAAATCGTATGTTTTGATTATGATTTATACACCTCCTGTTTCTCATTCCTTTCCTCTGATCTGGCTTTAGTGCTCACCACTCTGGAGCAGGCCTTGTATGGCTTCCCATAACCTCTATGCCACTAAATCCAGCCACCTTTATCCTTCCCTATTGGAGTGTTTGCTCACAGTAGGACCCACCTATGTCTGACTCAAGCCACTTCAATGCTCTTTCTTTGGCTCCCGACACCACAGTCTCCTGGCTGTCTCCACCTGTCTGGCAGCTCCTGTTCAATCTCCTTGCCAGTGCCTCTCTGCCTCACCCTCTCCTGTGAACTTTCCTGCCTGTTCCTTTTCATTCCATGAACTTTCCCTAGGAGAGCTAATCCTTGTCTGTGAGTTGTTACCATCTATACAGCAATAATTTCAAACACTGTGTCTCCACCTGGACCACCCCCCGAGCTCCAGACCAAAGCGATCACCTCCCAACTCTGCCTCTGCTTGGCTGTCTCATAGGAACTTCACACCCATCCCCAAATAACTGAAGTCCCCTGAGCTCCAGACCAAAGCAATCACCTCCCAACTCTGCCTCCACTTGGCTGTCTCATAAGAACTTCACACCCATCCCCAAAGAACTGAAGTCAGGCTCTTCTACTCCACTCAAACTGCTTTTTCTCTAGTATTTTCTCTTTCTATGAAAGGAACTGTCATCTACACAGGTGATATAAAGCCAGAAACTTGGAAGCATGATTAAGCAGCAAGTGTGTAAAGAGCAGAAAATCAGAGAAGGCCCCAGTAGGCTAAGGGCTCACCTGGTTGCAGGTGGGCTTGTACTTGAGCCCTGGCTTGTTGAGGATGAGTTCCAGCAGTTTGTGATTGAAATTGGACACCCTGATGGACTTGGTTAAACCTGCATCTTTGCACTTCTCCAGGGCCTGGGGAGGAAGGAAATGGGTGGTGGACCTTTACTGTAGTTTGTCCATTTCATTTGTCACTGACTTTTTATAAACTGAAAATCTGATTTATGATATATTACAATTATAATGAATCAAATAGTTTTATCACTTGAATAAATTAATTTTGAATGCCTTTCTTGTTCTGCATACATATTTGTCTCCTTAATTCTATTACATGCACACTCGGGACACCAAATAAACATAAAGCTGCTTTTCCATTTCCTCTTACCTATCCCACTCACTTCTATGGTACCTATTTTGCTGTTAGGATGCAATAGTTAACAAACTACACCATAGTCAAGGGCAAAAGAAACTCTCAGCTTTTCCTCTAGTAAAGGGTTTGTTGCTACCTCTTTCTACAATGATACAAATAAATGAATGGTATAGGTGTTGCAAGGGCAGGTTCACTGTCCTGCACCTTCCACCCTCCTGCTGAGTCAGGCCGCAGCTGTTCCTCCTCTGTGATGTGTTTCTGTTCTGGGATAAAGCGCTGACTCCTTTTGTGCTTGTCTATGTTGACTCCTTTTTAGGGCTCATGTCCTCAATCTGATCTTAGGGGTAAAGCTGCTTCCATGTCTATGTAGAGCCATAGAAGTTAAAATTAAAAATGGACCGCAGGGGTTATCTCATTCCACTCCCTCACTTCAACAATGAGAACATGGAGGCGCAGAGAAGTTCCACGTCTGAGGTCAGACAACTGCTGGAGCAAAACCTCATCTCTTTTGACCCCTCCTTCTGTGATTCCAACCTCACCACACAGTGCCACCTGGTGTCTGCAGCAGAACATACCTCCCATGTGTCACGAAGGTCCACAGTATCAAAAATAATGTTTCCACTGGCATCCTTAGGCAGCAATTCCTCCCCAGGCTGGAAAACAGAGGATAAAGAAGGTTTTCTATGAGAATTCCCTTTCTGGTGCCTAAGGAGCTTAGCCACACCACTTTCAGAAGGCTGTGATTATTCATCTAAGCATGCGTGTGTGCACGTGTGTGGATGTATGTGCTTGTGTGTCTGCATGTGCAGATGTGTGTATGCATGTGTGCATGTGTGTGTGCCTGTGTGCATATGTGTGTGTGCATGAGTGCACGTGTGTGGATATGAATATGTGTGGATGTGCATGTGTGTGTGGGGGGTGGAGGTCGGTAAGAGAAGACATGGGAAAAAAGAAAGATGAGAACAATCTGAGAGACTGTAGCAAAACACTTTTTCTCCACAGTTACCTGCAGGCTCCTTCCTCCATACACCCCCACACTTCACTAAGAATGCCGTCCCTACAGTTGAAATTTATTTCATTTTCGAAGGACAGGCTGGTGTGGAAGACAGCGCTTACCATAACTATTGATCAGTGTGTTTAGCCCCAGTTTATGCTCACCCAACTTGGATAATGAGGACATCAGACGTGCTCAGCCAATGTCCACTGTGATGAGAGGTTGGATCACTGAAGCCCAAAGGAGTCCAGTTGTGCCATGTGTGCCATCCCATGTACCTCTGTCTCCTGTGGGCTGAGGGATACATACGGGAGAGACCCTCACCATAAAGAGGTGGAGATTTCACGTTGTATCTCTGTAGTCTGTAGTAACCTAATAGCTCAGAACCTACACTCAGAAACACAAGCACTAAGAAATGCAGGGCAATGCCCTCATCTCTCTAGCATAGAGGAAGTGAGATTATCGAACCTGCATCTCGCTTAAGGCTGGGGGATGAGCACACACAGAAAATTTCAATGTCACTCGGCTGTGAAGGAGACTCGTGAATGATTTGCAATTCTATGCAATTCACTCAAATCTACCCCTCTCTGAAAGAACCCAGGAAATCAAGCTGAAATGAGACAACAGAGGTGCTAATAACAGTGATGAAACTGTTTGGGGCATAAGAAGGGAAAAACAAAAGCTGACCTTCACGGTCAATGGATTGTGGATAGTGAAGAGATCGACATAGTCCAGTTGAAGTTTCTTCAGTGACTTTTCCAGGGTTGAGCGAACTAATTCTGGTCTAAAGAAAGTTGTCCAAAGCTGCAGTGAACAAAAGAAATAAAAAGTAGCTTATGCTTTCACACATTTGGGGACCAAAATTAAACATAACAGTTAGAAATTGACATGTGAGTAACAAAACACTGTGGTCTAAAACTAAAAGAACTGGGGCTACATTTGTGTTATTCAGGGTAAATTACATCCTTGATGAGATGCTGAGATTTACTTGAATGACTGCAAAGTAAGAAAACTGTGAATAAAACTTAGATGGAGCAGGAAAATCAACTTTAATGCATCAAGGGTTAATGGCATCATCCTCTGAGAGCAGTCAAGAAATGTCAGGACAGGGGGAATGGAATCTACTGTCCTGTATAATGAATTCCTCAAAACAATTCTGCTGAGAGATGCATTCTAAAAACAGGTTGTCATCAGTGTAAACATGCATAGGCTGTATCTCCAGTAACCAAAGCTTTATTTACATTGGAAGAAAGGTTTTCCACCCTAGGAAGATGTTATAACATTCAGGAAACTCAATGCTGAGTTGAAAAAGAAAAAAGTATTTCCTACTCTGGCTCCCTTTTCTGAATAACATCCCAACCTCACTTGATATGTCCTGAGAACAATTACTGAAGAATTAATGGAGTGGCCCCAGAGTGCCTTGGGTAATCGTATAACAATTACTTAAGTATTATCAATCTCATCTTATATATGAATAATATCTGCTGCTCAGAGACATTGAAGAACAGTGTCTCACCTTTCACACATTTCAGAGCAAAGCCTTTTCTATGTTTTGATAATGTGCCTTCACAATATTAGGTAATAAATACATGGTTCCTATGTTTTGATAATGTGCCTTCACAATATTAAGTAATAAATACATTGTTCCTATGTTTTCATAATGTGCCTTCACAATATTAGGTAATAAATACATGGTTCCTATGTTTTGATAATGTGCCTTCACAATATTAGGTAAATACATTGTTCAAACTGAGATCACATTGTTTTTCTAAATAATACATCTGAACTGACGGTGGCCTCTGGCCACTGCACACACAGAAATTTCACCTTGGTGGTGTAGAAAATGTCCTCTCTCTTCACAGTGCCATCAGCAATCTTCTCTCGAATGGCCTTTCCGACGTCCTCCTCATTTTGGTAGAGGAACGCTGCATCAATGTGACGGAAGCCTACATCAAGAGCCACTTTGGTGGCTTCACCAGCCTTGCTCTTGGGGGGCTATAAAACAGGAGTAAGAGGAGTCAATGATCTGCCTGACTCAGAGAAAATCAATATATTTCCACAATGGCATTTTCTTTTTTTTTTTTTTTATCTTTTATTTTGGGTTTAGGGGCACATGTGCAGGTTTGTTATATGGGTAAACTGTGTGTCATGGGGGTTTGGTGTACAGATTATTTTGTCACCTCGGTAATAAGCAGAGTACTCGATAAATATTTTTTCTGATCGCCTCCCTCCACCCACCCTCCAACCTCAAATAGGCCCCGATGTCTGTCGTTCCCCTCCCAGTATCGCTGTGTGTTGTTCAGTTCCCACATGTAAGTGGGAACGTGCGGTATTTGGTTTTCTGTTTCTGTGTTAGTTTGATTAGGATAATGGCCTCCAATTTCGTCCATGTTGCTACAAAGGACATGATCTAGTTCTTTTTTGTGGCTTCACAGTATTCCACGGTGTTTATGTACCACATTTTCTTTATCTGGTCTACCACGGATGGGCATTTAGGTTGAGCCCATGTCTCTGCTATCCAATAGCATCTTCATAGTCTGCTGGCCTCCTGCTCCCCTTTTGATCATGTGGGTTTCCACGATAGACTTGCACACTCCGAGGACAGCAACTAACCTACTGTGAGCTTCTAGCCCCAAATAAATTAGTGGAATAGGCTTCACCCTGGAGCATGGAAAAATCACATCTCATTCCATACGAATCAATTGTACAAGAACAACCAACAGGAAAACTTGTGATACTGAGAGAAATTTTCTAAGGCACTCAATAGGAAGGACAGGTCAATCGATACACACACACACACACACACACACGCTATATACATATACAGCTGACCCTTGAACAACACAGGTTTAAGCTGCACAGTCCCACTTATACATGAATTTTTTTCAATCAAAATGACAAAGTGTGCCTGCTTCTCCTGCCTCCCTTCCCCCTCCTTCACCTCTTCTGCCTCCGCCACCCCAGAGACAGCAGCCCCAATCCTTCCTCTTCCTCTTCCTCTTCAGCCTATACAGTGTGAAGACGACAAGGATGAAGACCTTTGTAACAATCTACTTCCACTTAAGGAATAGCAAATACATTGTCTCTTCCTTATGATTTTCTTAATAAGAGTTTCTTTCCTCTAGCTTACTTTTCTCTAGCTTACTGTATTATAAGAATACAGTCTACCATACATATAACATGCAAAATAGGTGTTAATCAACTGTTTATGTTATTAGTAAGGGTTCCAGTCAATAGTTGGCCTGGTTTCACCCAGGACACAGATGTCACCTCACCAAGCTGGCGTTGCAACGTTAGGACGATAATATGTATATGCTCTGCCTCAAATTTCAAACAGGGGATAGTTTAATGACTAAATCTGAGATTCTGCCCTAGCAAGCTTCCTAGAACAGCAGGACAAAAGACAGCACAACACACACGCAGGAAAAAAACTTCTCGTTCCTGCAGTGACTTAAGGTAAAAACACCAATTAGAGTATTAAGGAAGCTTCTTTTTCACTTAGTGCATTTGAAATGTCTGAATATTAAGCACATGCACGTATTACAATTTATTATGGTAAATAACGGGGTTATGGGGAATTTTCTTCTATTCTCTATGGCACTTTTCTGTCTTTTCTAAGAGTAATAAACATTACATATAACATATGTAAGACACACATTACGCCTAATGGATGAAATGGATAATTATGTCATTGAAAACCTACTGACCCTTTCTGGCAGCTGTTATCTAGTGATATCTCATGACAGAGTTCTACCAAGATTGAGACCATCCATTGGTCTCTCATTTTGGGGGCAATCCCTCCAAAGCAACCCCAAAGCTGCCCTTACGTTACCGTGACCAGAGTGTGACACTTCAAGTTCTCTGCCGTGAACTGAGTGGATGGCTGTATTTCAGTCCTTACTGTGATGTTGTGCCCCCTAAGTCTTCTCATCGAATTACCTAATGTTTCGAATCACAGTGGCTTCTTACATGACAAAAGGTTTTGATGGTCGAAACTCCCTGGCCAATACTTCCAGCCCCAACAACCTCACAGCAAAGCTGCCGGCAAGTATTCATGTTGGCTTCCACTCCCGCCTAGGCCCTTGGCCCTTCACGTTTCTAACCAAGAGTGGAGCGTTTCTGAGCAGGTGGAAGATGACAGCAGCCTGCGTATAGGTGTTTGTTTTTTTTTAATGTAATAAATAGTGAGTACTCACCAAGGATGGTTATTGAGGAATTAAATAAGATAATGCACGGAAAATATTTACAATACATGAAGCCATTTGATATATGTTAGGCCACAATAATAATAATAAAAAGAATTCGCCAAAAAAATCAACCTCCAAACTCTCAGAGTCAACAGCTTATCATCCTCTTAGTGCAAAAAAAATATAAGACCCTTCAGCCTCCTGGGGTCCACTTACATGATCAGGAGCATAAGTGCCAAATCCCAGCATCGGCATGACGTGTCCATCATTCAGCCTCACGGAATGGCTTTGCTTCAGATCCATCACCGCCCACAGCCCAGCTAATCTGACTCTGCCTTTCCTTCCATTTCCTCACTGAGAGCCCAGTAGGAGACAAGGCTGCTGCGTTCTTTATTTCCATCAATACAAGATGGGCGGGGCAGAGACTACAGCTGCCTATAATTTCAAAATGAAGTTGAAATCAATCCATTGACTTTCTTCTGATTCTTCCATGTCTCTGCAGGCCTATCTTACAGGAAAATCGTACAGAAAGATTTGCACGCTAGACGAGTTTGAATTTTCTCTTCAGCGTTGTACACACTTGATTTCTAAGTTAAAAAATTAAACATGCCGAAAGAAACTATCAACAGAGTAAATAGGCAACCTACGAAATGAGAGATTTTTGCAAACTACGCATCTGACAAAGGTCTAATATCCAGCATCTATAAGGAACTTAAACAAATTTACACGAATGAAACAAACAACCCCAATAAAAAGTGGGCAAAGGACATGAACGGACACTTCTCAAGAGGAGGCAAACATGCAGCCAACAAATATGAAAAATGCTCAACATCACAGATCATTAGAGAAATGCGAATTAAAACTGCAAGGAGACACTATCTCACACCAGTTAGAATGGCTATTATTAAAAAGTCAGGGGAGGAGCCAAGATGGCCGAATAGGAACAGCTCCGGTCTACAGCTCCCAGCGTGAGCGACGCAGAAGACAGGCGATTTCTGCATTTCCATCTGAGGTACCGTGTTCATCTCACTAGGGAGTGCCAGACAGTGGGCGCAGGTCAGTGGGTGAGTGCACCATGCGCCAGCCGAAGCAGGGGAGAGGCATTGCCTCACTCGGGAAGTGCAAGGGGTCAGGGAGTTCCCTTTCCAGGGGTGACAGACGGCATCTGGAAAATCGGGCCACTCCCACCCGAATACTGTGCTTTTCCAACGGGCTTACGAAACGGTGCCCCAGGAGATTATAGCCTGCACCTGGCTCAGAGGGTCCTACGCCCACGGAGTCTCGCTGATTGCTAGCACAGCAGTCTGAGATCAAACAGCAAGGCGGCAGCGAGGCTGGGGGAGGGGCACCCGCCATCGCCCAGACTCGCTTAGGTAAACAAACAGCCGGAAAGCTTGAACTGGGTGGAGCCCACCACAGCTCAAGGAGGCCTGCCTGCCTCTGTAGGCTCCACCTCTGGGGGCAGGGCACAGACAAACAAAAGACAGCAGTAACCTCTGCAGACTTAAATGTCCCTGTCTGACAGCTTTGAGGAGAGCAGTGGTTCTCCCAGCATGCAGCTGGAGATCTGAGAACAGGCAGACTGCCTCCTCAAGTGGGTCCCTGACCCCCGAGCAGCCTAACTGGGAGGCACCCCCCAGCAGGGGCAGACTGACACCTCACACGGCCGGCCAGGTACTCCAACAGACCTGCAGCTGAAGGTCCTGTCTGTTAGAAGGAAAACTAACAGAAAGGACATCCACACCAAAAACCCATCTGTACATCACCATCATCAAAGACCAAAAGTAGATAAAACCACAAAGATGGGGAAAAAACAGAGCAGAAAAACTGGAAACTCTAAAAAGCAGAGTACCTCTCCTCCTCCAAAAGAACGCAGTTCCTCACCAGCAACGGAACAAAGCTGGACGGAGAATGACTTTGACGAGCTGAGAGAAGAAGGCTTCAGACGATCAAATCACTCCGAGCTACGGGAGGATATTCAAACCAAAGGCAAAGAAGTTGAAAACTTTGAAAAAAATTTAGAAGAATGTATAACTAAAATAACCAATACAGAGAAGTGCTTAAAGGAGCTGATGGAGCTGAAAACCAAGGCTCGAGAACTACGTGAAGAATGCAGAAGCCTCAGGAGCCGATGCGATCAAATAGAAGAAAGAGTGTCAGCCCTGGAAGATGAAATGAATGAAATGAAGCGAGAAGGGAAGTTTAGAGAAAAAAGAATACAAAGAAACGAGCAAAGCCTCCAAGAAATGTGGGACTATGTGAAAAGACCAAATCTACGTCTGATTGGTGTACCTGAAAGTGACAGGGAGAATGGAAACAAGTTGGAAAACACTCTGCAGGATATTATCCAGGAGAACTTCCCCAATCTAGCAAGGCAGGCCAACATTCAGATTCAGGAAATACAGAGAACGCCACAAAGATACTCCTCGAGAAGAGCAACTCCAAGACACATAATTGTCAGAGTCACCAAAGTTGAAATGAAGGAAAAAATGTTAAGGGCAGTCAGAGAGAAAGGTCGGGTTACCATCAAAGGGAAGCCCATCAGACTAACAGTGGATCTCTCGGCAGAAACCCTACAAGCCAGAAGAGAGTGGGGGCCAATATTCAACATTCTTAAAGAAAAGAATTTTCAACCCAGAATTTCATATCCAGCCAAACTAAGCTTCATAAGTGAAGGAGAAATAAAATACTTTACAGACAAGCAAATGCTGAGAGATTTTGTCACCACCAGGCCTGCCCTAAAAGAGCTCCTGAAGGAAGCGCTAAACATGGAAAGGCACAACCGGTACCAGCCACTGCAAAATCATGCCAAAATGTAAAGACCATCGAGACTAGGAAGAGACTGCATCAACTAACGAGCAAAATAACCAGCTAACATCATAATGACAGGATGAAATTCACACATAACAATATTAACTTTAAATGTAAATGGACTAAATGCTCAAATTAAAAGACACTGACCGGCAAATTGGATAAAGACTCAAGACCCATCAGTGTGCTGTATTCAGGAAACCCATCTCACATGCAGAGACACACATAGGCTCAAAATAAAAGGATGGAGGAAGATCTACCAAGCAAATGGAAAACAAAAGAAGGCAGGGGTTGCAATCCTAGTCTCTGATAAAACAGACTTTAAACCAACAAAGATCAAAAGAGACAATGAAGGCCATTACATAATGGTAAAGGGATTAATTCAACAAGAAGAGCTAACTACCTAAATATATATGTACCCAATACAGGAGCACCCAGATTCATAAAGCAAGTCCTGAGTGACCTACAAAGAGACTTAGACTCCCACACATTAATAATGGGAGACTTTAACACCCCACTGTCAACATTAGACAGATCAACGAGACAGAAAGTCAACAAGGATACCCAGGAATTGAACTCAGCTCTGCACCAAGCAGACCTAATAGACATCTACAGAACTCTCCACCCCAAATCAACAGAATATACATTTTTTTCAGCACCACACCACACCTATTCCAAAATTGACCACATACTTGGAAGTAAAGCTCTCCTCAATAAATGTAAAAGAACAGAAATTATAACAAACTATCTCTCAGATCACAGTGCAATCAAGCTAGAACTCAGGATTAAGAATCTCACTCAAAACCGCTCAACTACATGGAAACTGAACAACCTGCTCCTGAATGACTACTGGGTACATAACGAAATGAAGGCAAAAATAAAGATGTTCTTTGAAACCAACGAGAACCAAGACACAACATACCAAAATCTCTGGGATGCATTCAAAGCAGTGTGTAGAGGGAAATTTATAGCACTAAATGCCCACAAGAGAAAGCAGGAAAGATCCAAAATTGACACCCTAACATCACAATTAAAAGAACTAGAAAAGCAAGAGCAAACACATTCAAAAGCTAGCAGAAGGCAAGAAATAACTAAAATCAGAGCAGAACTGAAGGAAATAGAGACACAAAAAACCCTTCAAAAAATTAATGAATCCAGGAGCTGGTTTTTTGAAAGGATCAACAAAATTGATAGACCACTAGCAAGATTAATAAAGAAAAAAAGAGAAGAATCAAATCGATGCAATAAAAAATGATAAAGGGGATATCACCACCAATCCCACAGAAATACAAACTACCATCAGAGAATATTACAAACACCTCTACGCAAATAAACTAGAAAATCTAGAAGAAATGGATAAATTCCTCAACACATACACCCTCCCAAGACTAAACCAGGAAGAAGTTGAATCTCTGAATAGACCAATAACAGGAGCTGAAATTGTGGCAATAATCAATAGCTTACCAACCAAAAAAAGTCCAGGACCAGATGGGTTCACAGCCGAATTCTACAGAGGTACAAGGAGGAGCTGGTACCATTCTTTCTGAAACTATTCCAATCAATAGAAAAAGAGGGAATCCTCCCCAACTCATTTTATGAGGCCAGCATCATCCTCATACCAAAGCCTGGCAGAGACACAACAAAAAAAGAGAATCTTAGACCAATATCCTTGATGAACATTGATGCAAAAATCCTCAATAAAATACTGGCAAACCAAATCCAGCAGCACATCAAAAAGCTTATCCACCATGATCAAGTGGGCTTCATCCCTGGGATGCAAGGCTGGTCCAATATACGCAAGTCAATCAATGTAATCCAGCATATAAACAGAACCAAAGACAAAAACCACATGATTATCTCCATAGATGCAGAAAAAGCCTTTGACAAAATTCAACAACCCTTCATGCTAAAAACTCTCAATAAATTAGGTATTGATGGGACGTACCTCAAAATAATAAGAGCTATCTATGACAAACCCACAGCCAATATCATACTGAATGGGCAAAAACTGGAAGCATTCCCTTTGAAAACTGGCACAAGACAGGGATGCCCTCTCTCACCACTTCTATTCAACATAGTGTTGGAAGTTCTGGCCAGGGCAATTAGGCAGGAGAAGGAAATAAAGGGTATTCAATTAGGAAAAGAGGAAGTCAAATTGTCCCTGTTTGCAGATGATATGATTGTATATCTAGAAAACCCCATTGTCTCAACCCAAAATCTCCTTAAGCTGATAAGCAACTTCAGCAAAGTCTCAGGATACAAAATCAATGTACAAAAATCACAAGCATTCTTATACATCAATAACAGACAAACAGAGAGCCAAATCATGAGTGAACTCCCATTCACAATTGCTTCAAAGAGAATAAAATACCTAGGAATCCAACTTACAAGGGATGTGAAGGACCTCTTCAAGGAGAACTACAAACCACTGCTCAAGGAAATAAAAGAGGATACAAACAAATGGAAGAACATTCCATGCTCATGGGTAGGAAGAATCAATATCGTGAAAATGGCCATCCTTCCCAAGGTAATTTACAGATTCAATGCCATCCCCATCAAGCTACCAATGACTTTCTTCACAGAATTGGAAAAAACTACTTTAAAGTTCATATGGAACCAAAAAAGAGCCCGCATCGCCAAGTCAATCCTAAGCCAAAAGAACAAAGCTGGAGGCATCACACTACCTGACTTCAAACTATACTACAAGGCTACAGTAACCAAAACAGCATGGTACTGGTACCAAAACAGAGATATAGATCAATGGAACAGAACAGAGCCGTCAGAAATAATGCCACATATCTACAATTATCTGATCTTTGACAAACCTGAGAAAAACAAGAAATGGGGAAAGGAATCCCTATTTAATAAATGGTGCTGGGAAAACTGGGTAGCCATATGTAGAAAGCTGAAACTGGATCCCTTCCTTACACGTTATACAAAAATCAATTCAAGATGGATTAAAGACTTAAATGTTAGACCTAAAACCATAAAAACCCTAGAAGAAAACCTAGGCATTACCATTCAGGACATAGGTGGGCAAGGACTTCATGTCTAAAACACCAAAAGCAATGGCAACAAAAGCCAAAATTGACAAATGGGATCTAATTAAACTAAAGAGCTTCTACACAGCAAAGGAAACTACCATCAGAGTGAACAGGCAACCTACAAAATGGGAGAAAATTTTCGCAACCTACTCATCTGACAAAGGGCTAATATCCAGAATCTACAATGAACTCAAACAAATTTACAAGAGAAAAACAAACAACCTCATCAAAAAGTGGGCGAAGGACATGAACAGACACTTCTCAAAAGAAGACATTTATGCAGCCAAAAAACACATGAAAAAATGCTTACCATCACTGTCCATCAGAAGAATGCAAATCAAAACCACAATGAGATACCATCTCACACCAGTTAGAATGGCAATCATTAAAAAGTCAGGAAATAACAGGTGCTGGAGAGGATGTGGAGAAATAGGAACACTTTTACACTGTTGGTGGGACTGTAAACTAGTTCAACCATTGTGGAAGTCAGTGTGGCGATTCCTCAGGGATCTAGAACTAGAAATTCCATTTGACCCAACCATCCCATTACTGGGTATATACCCAAAGGACTATAAATCATGCTGCTATAAAGACACATGCACACGTATGTTTATTGTGGCATTATTCACAATAGCAAAGACTTGGAACCAACCCAAATGTCCAACAATGATAGACTGGATTAAGAAAATGTGGCACATATACACCATGGAATACTATGCAGCCATAAAAAATGATGAGTTCATGTCCTTTGTAGGGACATGGACGAAATTGGAAATCATCATTCTCAGTAAACTATCGTAAGAACAAAAAACCAAACACCACATATTCTCACTCATAGGTGGGAATTGAACAATGAGAACACATGGACACAGGAAGGGGAACATCACACTCTGGGGACTGTTGTGGGGTGGGGGGAGGGGGGAGGGATAGCATTGGGAGATATACCTAATGCTAGATGACGAGTTAGTGGGTGCAGCGCACCAGCATGGCACATGTATACAAATGTAACTTACCTGCACATTGCACACATGTACCATAAAACCTAAAGTATAATAATAATAATAATAATAAAAATTTTAAAAATTAAAAAAATTAAAAATAAAATAAAAAATAAAAAGTAAAAAAAATGACAGATGCTGGCAAGGTTGTGGAGAGGAGTGAACGCTATACATGGTTGGTGGGAGTATAGATTAGATCAGCCATTGTGAAAGACAGTGTGGTGATTCCTTATAAGACCTAAAGTCAGAAGTACCATTCAACCTAGCAATCCCATTAGTGGGCATATATTCAAAGGAATATAAATTTTTATATTATAAAGATGCATGCTTGTGTATGTTCATTGCAGCACTATTCACAATAGCAAGGACATGAAATCAACCCAAATGCCCATCAATGATGGACTGGATAAAGAGGATGTGGTGCATGTACACCATGGAATACTATGCAGCCATAAAAAAGAATTAGATCACATGCTTTGCAGGAATATGGATGGAGATAGTGGCTGTTATCCTTAGCAAACTAACACAGAAACAGAAAACCAAATACTGTATGTTCTCACTTATAAGTGGGAGCTAAATGATGAGAACACATACAGGGGAACAACACACACTGGGGCCCATCAGAGGGCGGAGGGTGGGAGGAGGGAGAGGATCAAGAAAAATAACTAATGGGTACTGGGCTTAATACCTGGGTGATGAAACAATCAGTACAACAAACCCCCATGACACAGGTTTACCTATGTAACAAACCTGGACATCTTGAACATGTACCCCTGAACTTAAAATAAAAGTTAAAAAAAAGCATGCAAATATGTCTTTGATAATTGCACCAGACTTATTTTACAAGGTATAAAACTATCATTAGGCTAGTGATTCTAAACACTAATTTTCCCAGAGGACCTAAGTTAACTTCCTCACCATTCCTTTCATCATAAATCCCATAACAATACCTCGCTGAAATTTTCTTGAACAAAGCCTGACACCTGATCCCAAGCACACATGTAACAACATTTCTTAGGAAAACCTACTCCGACTTTCGTTATCTTTGTCTCCTGTACCAAGGACCATTTCGTTTTTTGATTCTCATTGTCTTATTTTCTTTTTTTTTTTGAGACAAGTCTCACTCTTTCGCCCAGGCCGGAGTGCAGTGGCTCGATCTCGGCTCACTGCAAGCTCCGCCTCCTGGGTTCAGGCCATTCTCCTGCCTCAGCCTCCCAAGTAGCTGGGACTACAGGCACCCGCCACTGCGCCTGACTACTTTTTTGTATTTTTAGTAGAGACGGGGTTTCACTGTGTTAGCCAGGATGGTCTTGATCTTGTTTTCTTGAATCCTTTTGGTGAGAAAAACTTGTCTGAAATCATGGATAAATGTCTGTATTCTTGCCTTTCTTTCAGCCATTGCCTCTTTCTGGAGCAGCTTTCTCTATCCCACCTAGTTTTCAGCAGTTTAATGACTTCTTACTTATCTAAAATGCACCTCCTCCAGCCACACATCCTTTATGACTGCTTCTATGACCTCCCTGGATGAAGCTGATACCCTTCCCCGCATACCCTTTGGCTTCTACCATCCAGGCCAAAAAACCACATCATTCAAATTACATTCTCAACTAATAAGGAACTTCTGCTACATAAAACACCTAACTCATGTTTTCTTTAATGTTTCTATTATGTTGTGCTTCTTGCAACCTGTATTTGTGCCATCGGTATTTTACAGCCAATTATGAAACATACAATTATAATTTATCTTACTTTCAACTCATCCCTCTGGCTGGTCAAGGTCAGAACTCTGTCTGATTCTATGAGTCCATTTGGTTGCATTTATCTCAACATTGTGTTCGCTATAAATTTGATGAGAATATCCTTTATATTCCATTGCTAAAGCTTTTGCACTGAACAGAGATGTTCTGTATCAAGTCACAAGAAAATTCTGTCTTCATTGATGTGAACTGCCTGGAGTCCACAATTCAACAGGTTAAAAATTTGTCTAACGTTCAGTCCACCTGCCAGCTAAAAACTGAGGCCTTAAAGAACTGAGCAAGCTTGTTCTCCTCTCAGAGCAAGTCTCAGCCACCAGCATCACCCTTTTAGCTGCACTGAAGGAAATCCTGGCAGGTTTTCTTTAGTGGGGACCACCAGATAGGATGATGAGGGGATAAAGAATTTCTTCTCACCTTCTTGGTGATGTCTTTGTCCCTGTGTCACTCTAATCGAAGTAGCTCCCCAGTCCCTACTGTGTCTCTCCATCTCACTCCTCAGTTTTAGTTTCTTCAGAACAATTGTGATCAGAGCAATTGCCTGAATTATTCACACCAAGTGAGTTATTTATCAGAGGAATAAAGGATGTTTGAGCCATTCCATATCAAGTATCATCTTGTTTTAAAACATTTTGCTGGGCAGAAAGAAAAGTCATTATTTACAGCAAAACTACAAAGAGTTGGATATAGCCCCAAAACTCTGATAGGAGATTTAACCATACAGAACAAGAGTTCAGCAAGGATCCTGCAATTCACGAGGAAAGGGTAACCCAGGGTTATGAGAGAAATGATAACGTTGCATGGCCATAAAATGCCAAATACCTTGCTGTGGTTTGAATGTGTCCCCCAAAGTCCATGTGTTGAAAGTATGATCCCCAATGCAACAGTGTAAAGAGATGTGCCCTCTAAGAGGTCACTAGGTCATAACAGCCCTGCTGTCATGAAGCACTGACCTCATTATTGCGAAAATGGGTCCATTATCGTGAGAGTGGGTTTATTGCAAAAGTCATTTCAGCCCTCCCTGGTTCTCTCATCCTCTTACCCCTGCTTTCGTGCCCCCTGCCTTCTGCCATGGGATGACACAGCACAAATGTCCTCACCAGATGTGGGTCCTGTGATCTGGGACTTTTCAAGCCTCCAAGACTGAGCCAAACAACTTTCTATTTTTTATGAGTCACTCAGTCTCAGCTATTCTGTTACACAACAGGAAACAGACTAAGACACACCCATATAATCCTCTCTGAATACATGGGAGTCCATTGTCAAGCAACAAAGAGAAATGCTGCCCGACTCTCCGGGGAAACACACCTTACCCCTCTTTTACCACCCCACACAAGCAGGGAGCCAAAAAGATCACCTTTCAGAGTTCTCAAAATGCCTTCTGAGAAGTCTGGTTAAGACCACACCTTCCGACTGGGAGTCTGGTTCGTTAAGACTGTACAAAGTACTGTACACTGGGAGGGTTATAAACAAAAGACGCAGATAGCTCACAGATCTGAAAGCTAAAAGTCCAAGATCAAAGTGCTGGCAGATTCAGGGGCTGGCGGGGGCCTGTGTCCCGTGTCACAGACAGCTGTCCTCTCACTGTCCTCATGTGGTGAAACAGGCACGCAATCTCTCTGGGGGCTATTTTATCAGAAGCACTGGTGTAGTGTGGACGTTTGTCCCTTCCAAATCCCATGTCCAAGTTTGATCCCCATTGTTGGAGGTGGAGTCTAATGGGAGGCTTCAGGGTCATGGGGTAGACGCCTCATGAAGAGATGAATGCCCTCCCTGGGGAGGGGGGTAAGGTCTTACTCTATTAGTTCCCATGAGAGCTAGTTGTTAAAAGGAACCTGGCCCCTCCCCTCCTTCCTGCTTCCTGTCTCACCACACAATCTCTGCACACACCAGCTCCCCTTCACCTTCTTCCACACTTGGAAGCAGCCTGAGGCCCTCACCAGAAGCCCAGTCCTGAAACTTCCAGCCAGCAGAACTGCGAGCTGAATAAACTTCTTTTCTCTATAAATTACCCAGCTTCACGTTCTCTTTTATAGCAACAATAAATGGACTAAGAGGGGCTCTAATCCCATTCATGAGGGTGCCACCCTCACGACCTAATCACCTCCACAGGACCCACCACCAAATAGCATCACCTTGGGGGTTAAGGCTTCATATGACTTTGATGGGGATGTAAAGATTCCATGCATTGCATGTGGCAAAGGGAGGCCATAGCAGCAGGGTCATTCCCACAACAGTCAGTGTTCTGGGGCTGCTCACTGCCCCTCACTCCTAGGCCTGCCCCACCCCAGCCAAGGCCTTCATGCTGCTCTGGGCTACCTCTCCCAGGTCCTGCATCCCAAGCAAAGGTGCTGGCTCAAATAGGATCTCCTGAGACTCACTCCCTGCCCCTGCAACAACATGGCCGTGTCCTTGTCAAGTTCTTCTCTAGGAAAATGAGGGTGTCACATAGAGACTTGTACCTACCTGTGCAGAGGTTTTCCAGAGCCTCCTGTCACCCCCTCTATCTCATCATTGGTTTTTGGCTTCAGTCTCACCTTCTTGGTGATGTCTTTGTCCCTGTGTCACTCTAATCGAAGTAGCTCCCCAGTCCCCACTGTGTCTCTCCATCTCCTCTGTTTTAGTTTCTTCAGAACAATTGTGACCAGAGCAATTGCCTGAATTATTCCCTTATTTTGTGGTGTGTTTTCATATTTATTGACTGATTTCTCCAACACTAATCACCACATCTAGAAAATCTCCCTAGTACGTGGTCAGTGCTCAATGTGGAATGACCACATTCCACAGTGCTCAATTGTGGAATGAATGAAATTGAGCTCTAAGCATAGCCACAGTGGGGTTTTTAAGTTTTTCTGTGCTCTGTTCTTATTTTCTGTGATCTGCAAACTATCTCTGAATCCTTATGAAAGGTTGCATCCAACACTGTTTTTCTCAGTGGGAAATTGAGAGGCTCATGTTGCACTCAAACAGAGCAGCAAAGCATTCGTCATCGCTCCCCTCGGGGCTGGGACTAACAGCAGGGCCTTCCTCAGCAGGGTACGGCTATGCCCAGCTGAGTGGCAAATGCTCTAGTCACAGAGAACACAGCAGCACAGGAGGCTGGCATGGCGGCCACGGGGAGAGTTCACACATGGCCGCTTGTGGACAGGTGTAGGGTGGCAGCCCTGAGGAGGTTCAGAGGTGACCAGGGGCATCTTGAGGTAACAGCATCAGTCATGAACCAGGATATAAAAATCCATGCTGCTTATTTAAACAGGATGTGTCATCAG
This sequence comes from Pongo abelii, assembly GCF_028885655.2. Classification (NCBI taxonomy): domain Eukaryota; kingdom Metazoa; phylum Chordata; class Mammalia; order Primates; family Hominidae; genus Pongo; species Pongo abelii. The sequence continues at coordinate 5,375,324 of NC_071993.2, forward strand.
ACAGTGGGAGTGTCTAGAAAGAAGCCAGTCAGGAAACAATAAAGCAACCCAGAGGCTTTTAAACACAGGAAGTCGCTACCCTCCTAGGCTAGAGAAACAGAGGAGGCAGTGCTGGAGGCAGATCCCGGGGTCCCTGGAAGAAGCAGCACCCATGGAGGGCCTGAGGGAGGCAGCCAGGATGACTGGAGGGATGGAAGCTGCTGCTGTGTCCCCTAGAGAAGGGAAGAAAGGCACTCGGACTCCGGCTTCCCTTTCTGCTCTCAGCAGCGCCTCACAGTGGCCAAGCCCAGCTGGAAGGCAGCAGGCAGAGATGGCAGCACCCAGGGCTGAAGAGGCCGCTCTCCTGGGCTGCAGCAGAGCAGGAGGGGGAAGGAGGGGCACTGAGCAGACAGGAGTGTCAGTCAATCAGGCTGACCCTGGCCCCGCGTCCTCAATGGGGTATCAATGAAATACCGCCTTCTTCTGTAGTTCAGGCTGATGGGGCAGGAATGCTGGGTTATGTAAGTGTCACGGTGTTCACTGAGGTGGATAACACGAAAACGTACTTGTTCCTGGGAAAAATTCTTAAATCTCATTAAGGCTTCTTAAGCATTCACAAGATTAAAGCCACCTTTGCCAGTCGTTAGGATTAATAGGTGGGGCTAGATAGCCTACCTGAAATTCAGTTCCACAAATATTTACTGAGTATCTTTTATGTGCAACTGTGCCTAGTTTTTGTTTGTTTGTTTGTTTGTTTGAGACTGAGTCTCGCTCTGTCGCCCAGGCTGGAGTGCAGTGGCGCGATCTCGGCTCACTGCAAGCTCTGTCTCCCGGGTTCACGCCATTCTCCTGCCTCAGCCTCCCTAGTAGATGGGACTACAGGCACCTGCCCCCACGCCCAGCTAATTTTTTTGTATTTTTAGTAGAGACGGGGTTTCACCGTGTTAGCCAGGATGGTCTCGATCTCCTGACCTCATGATCCACCCACCTCAGCCTCCCAAGGTGCTGGGATTACAGGCGTGAGCCACCGCGCCCGGCCCCTAGTATTTTTTTTAAATCAGGCATGTAAGAATAAATCCAAGAGCCCCACATTCACTTTGTGAGGCTATATCTTCACGTTTCCCTGGGCTGGAACTAAAACAACCGCCTTCCTTGAAACTAGGACATGGAAGAGATGGTATTAGGGCAATTGCATCATGATGAAAGAATACCCGAGACTGGGTAATTGATAAAGAAAAGGGGTTCAATTGGCTCATGGTCTGCAGGCTGGACATGAAGCATGGTGCTGGCATCTGCTTCTGGGGAGGGCCACAGGGAGCTTACAGTGACAGTGGAAGGTAAGGGGGGAGCCCGTGTCTCACACCACAAGAGTGGGAACAAGAGAGAGCAAGGCGGGGCGATGCCACACATTTTACACAACCAGATCTCCAGAAACTCACAGCGAGAACTAACTCATCAGAAGGGGATGGCGCTGAGCCATTCATGAGGGATCCCGTCCATGATCCAATCACCTCCCATCAGGCCCTGCCGCCAGCACTGGGGATTACATTTCTGCAGGGGATTTGGAGTGCACAAATATCCAAACCGTATCAGTAATTTTTGCTGAATTTTGAAGCCCCTGGTCCCAGGGGTAAACACCTTCCCAAACCGTGGCCAAGAAGATGAAGGGAGTGTTTCCTATCTCTCTGGGGCATGGATTACACCAGGGAAAAACATCAGGCGTTTGAGTGCCGATGGCTCTGCCATTTGTAGGTTGTGACACATGATCAGAAGAATGCAACAGATCGAATATCCAGCTTTGCTAAGGTTGCAGAGTTTGGTCTGAGCTAGGAGTGCGCATTCTTCACCAAGGTCTTCCTCAGAATCCATGCCATGGGACCTGTGCTTGCTGAAGGGGGGGATAAGCCACAGTTGAAGACACTCCAACTTCAAAGAACACAGCTACCCTTTAATACTGAAAAGCTTGCTGCTATCAGCACCCCGAGTTTTCTCCTCTCCCAGCCTTGGATGCTCTACCTGCATGAACTGCAGGAAAAGAGGAGGCACTCAGCATCCAAAAGAGCAATCAGGAGTAATGGCCATTATGAAGAATAGTTGGAGGTTCCTCAAAAAGCTAAAAATAAAACTACCACTTGATCCAGCAATCCCACTACTGGGTATGTATCCAAAGAAAATGAAATCAGTATGTCAGAGAGATATCTGCACTCCACAGTAGCCAAGATATGGAACCAAACTGAGTGTTGATGAACAGATGAATGCATAAAGAAAATGTGTTATATATACACTATGGAATATTATATTGCTTCTTTTTCAACCAATTTGTTATTGGTGTATGGAAATGCAACTGAGTTTTGTATGTTGAGTTGGCTTTCAGCATCTAATTCCCCAGCTTCCTTCTCCTGTTGCAGAGCCTCAGGTTGGCATACCAAAATAACACATCACCCTGAGTCCCGGAATGTCCACCTAGAGCAAAGCCCTGGACACTATGAATGACAGACAGAAGTTCATTTTGTTAAGCTGATGAGATTTGGAAGTTGTTACTTCAGCGTAATTTAATCTATCCAAATACTCCAATCTTGACTCCGTTGCCTGCAATCATGTTTGGTTTCAAACACTGTATTAGCTGGAGCTCAGTGCCAGAAACAAGAACTGTTCTATGCCTTTTAAGCAGAAATGAGATAAATAATTTTGGTTGCTTAGAAAACACTGGTAAGGCCTGGAGATGGAAGCTTAACATGACCTCTAGGAACTGCTCCAAGAACAGCGTGTACCTGACCCTGCACAGGAGTGTCTGCACCTGCCCCTGCACAGGAGTGTCTGCACCTGCCCCATCAGGAAAGCTACCTCGGAAATCCTTGCATTCAAGAACATACCTCCATCCACAGCTATGATGGCCAGAATCGGGAAGCCACAGCCACACAGTGCCCTGGACACAGGAGCCCAGTATCCACTGCACAGCAGGTGGTGCAGTGAGTGTAGCCACCCCACATCTGCCTGTGGTCACCTTGGAAGCCAGAGGCTGTGCCTGCCACCTCTATCACTTTCACTGCCAGCAGCAACACCAAATGCCCTAGGATTTGGCTGCTGCTTCTTTCTGCCTTCCAAGACTTGTGTGAGTGTTTAAAAATGGCAGAACCCAATGAGCATATACTAGTCGTATTTGCAAGGTCTTTCTACATTGTCTTAACCTCTTTGTGCTTGGCCAATTTTGCCAGTGTGCATTTATTTGTTTATTCAGTTTGATATATCCTAATCTTGTGATTCCAGAGAGTGGAATTCATTTGGCTTTCTATAAGTTATGCTGCATTCCATTAATTGCACATTTTTTCACATAAAATGAAATCGGGACGCATCTTAAAGTTGATAGCATGAAATAAGTTAGTTGGCAGTTTTTTCTTTCTTAGGTAGTATATAAAATAATAATGCATCTTACAACTGTCAGCATCTTATATTTGAAGAACCCACATACCCAAGAGGGAATGTGGGCCTGCCAACACCTCAATTTCAGACTTCAGAACTGTGAGAGAATAAGTTTCCATAGTTTTAAGCCACCCAGTTTTGGTCAATATGTTATAGCAGTTCTAGGAAACTGATGTAAGTGTGCATGAGGCAGGCAGGACAGATTATGCCAGAGAGAGATTACTGTGAACAAAGCAACAGGATGTGAAATAACTGTTGTTTTCGAAACATTGAGACAAATTTAGTGTGGCCGGCATGAGGCAACCAAGAGTGGAACGGGTGTGGACAGGGGCTCTATCATGAGGACAGCCTGCGCCTTTCAAGGGATAGCAAAGCAGGCTTGACCCCAGCTGCCTTCACTGGGAGGGAGGGAGGGAGGCCTCAGAGGGCAACCCCAAATGTTATACCAGGTTCAAAGCCAAGCCACAGGGAAGCATCAGCCTGACAAAGAAAGGAAGGGGGAAGTAATCGGGAAGAAGCAGAAGACTGTTCCTACCAAAAGCAACACTAACAGGACAACAGATTCATCATTGTTGGGAAATCGACCAGGAAGAAAGTCACCAATGATGGGCAATGGAGCACAGTTGAAGACACAGGGGCTGCAGATTCCAAGACTCTTCACTCAAGCTTATCTTTCTTTCTTTTCAATATTTGTGGGAGACAGACCACACCACAAAGAGACAAGAATATCACAGGCATTTTAGTCTGCAGATTTAATATTTGTGGATGAAGCCATCTTTCACAACCTTGACATGTATACTGGGCCATGGGTCTGCCAGGTCAGTCCTGCAACCACAAGGAAGAGGACCAGGAAAGAGGTTAGGGGAAGGAAGCACCCCAGCCATGCAAAGGTAGAAGATATTCTTAGACCGTGGGTCCCAGGAGCTGCACAGTGAAGGGGTGACCACCAGCTGGGTTAGTAATCTGCTCTAGAAACTTGTCAGCTTCTTTCTTGAGGTTTATAGATTTCTCTCCTTAACATACACACAAGCACATATGCACACACATGCATACATATACACCCATACACACATATACACACATACACATACATATATGCACACATACACATATACTCAAACACACATATACATACATGCAGACACATGTACACATACATACACTGTGATGGTTAATTTTTTTTTCTTTTTTGAGATGGAGTTTTGCTCTTGTTGCCCAGGCTGGAGTGCAATGGCACGATCTCAGCTCACAACAACCTCCTCCTCCCAGATTCAAGCGATTCTCCTGCCTCAGCCTCCTGAGTGCCTGGCATTACAGGCATGTGCCACCACACTCAGTTAATTTTGTATTTTTAGTAGAGACAGGGTTTCTCCATGTTGGTCAGGCTGGTCTCGAACTCCCAACCTCAGGTGATCAGCCCGCCTCAGCCTCCCAAAGTGCTGGGATTACAGGCGTGAGCCACCATGCCTGGCCAATGGTTAATTTTAAATGTCAACTTGACCAGGCTAAATGATGTCCAGATAGCTGGTGAAACATTATTTCTGGGTATGTCTGTGAGGGTGTTTCCAGAGACATTAGTATTTTAGTTGAACTGACTGAACCAAATTTTGAATCTGTAGACTGAGTAGAAAAAAATCACCCTCACCAATGTGGGAGGGCATCATCCAATCCGTCAAGGGCCCACACAGAACAAAAAGGCAGCAGAGGGGCTGACTCACTGTCTTCTGGGAGCAGGATGCCCACCTTCTCCAGCCCTTGGATGCTGGCACTCCTGGTTCTCCGGCCTTCAGATGGACCGGGACTTACACTGGCAACTCCCCTGGCCCACGGGCCTGGGTTTGGACTGCATTGCACCACCAGCTTTCCTGCATCTCCCGCTCACAGATGGTAGTTCATGGGACTTCTCAGCACTCCTAATCCTGTGAGCCAATCTCTCATGATAACTCTCTTTCTACACCTGTAGCTAGATGTCCTGTTAGTTCTGTTTCTCTGGAGAACCCTGACTAACACACACCCTAGAGTGGCATCCACCTGCCTGCAAATGCCTACCCACTTCTATTCCCTACAGTTCTGCAGCATTCACAGACCACTGCTCAGAGACCACAGGCAGCACCACTGCCCAGGCACAAAACACGTCTGCTCAGTTATGGGAACTCCTTCACATACTCATCAACAGATGGCGATCAGTCCTTTCACTGCACCCTTGACAAGCCAACAGTTTGTTCCTTCAAAGAGATTAAAGCAAAACAGTGGGTTTATTACTTGTCTGTAAGTATTTCAGCTCTCCTTGCCAAAGAGTGTTTAGAAACTAGCTTTTGTTGTTATTTCCTTCGGAATTTTTTTTTAATTTTCTTTTCCTGTTTTATTTATACTTTTCACAAATCAAGAGCTGACTTTCAATAGATCACAGCAAGGGAGCTGCTCTGCCATGTAAAAAGCCCTGACCCAGAAGTAGGGTGTCTACAAATGATTTAGGTTCACCGTGAACATGCATTGTGTGACGGGCCAGATTTTCAATTACTGTTAGAGAATTCTTAAACATCTGTGTCACTGTCTCATGTTTATTTACAGATCTTTCTTTTGTATCTTCACCACAATCACCCTGAGAAGAAAGCAAGCCTCTTACCCAAGTTCTTGAGATAGATAATTTCTCTCTTCCTCAATTAGAACTATAACAAACCAGCTCTCTTGGGCTGTTCTTGGGCTGTTTTTGGAGAACAATTTCCCCAGGGAGTCCAAATAGACTCTCCCTCTATTGTCTGGCCATTTAATGTTTTAAACAGGGTCCCCCTTCTCTACTAACATGAGTGATCAAGGCAAAAGTAGCTTGGAAAGTGTTTAAGTTTGGGGTAACACTCCACCTGACAATTGTTTTCTTGTTACTGTTGGAGTTGTTTGTTTTGTTTTTTTTAATGTTGTTTTGGTTTTTTTTGAGACAGAGTCTCACTCTGTCGCCCAGGCTGGAGTGCAGTGGTGCAATCTCGGCTCACTGCAAGCTCCGCCTCCCGGGTTCACGCCATTCTCCTGCCTCAACCTCCTGAGTAGCTGGGACTACAGGCACCTGCCATCACACCCGGCTAATTTTTTGTATTTTTAGTAGAGACGGGGTTTCACCGTGTTAGCCAGGATGGTCTCGATCTCCTGACCTCATGATCCGCCCGCCTCGGCCTCCCAAAGTGCTGGGACTATAGGCATGAGCCACTGCACCCGGCCTGTTGCTGTTGGAGTTTTTTTGAGACAGGGTCTCAATCTGTTGCCCAGGCTGGAGTACAGTGGCATGATTATAGCTCACTGCAGCCCCAATCTCCTGGGCTCAAGCAATCCTCCCACCTCAGCCTCCTGAGTATCTAGGAATACAGTCATGCACCACCATGCCTGGATGATTTTTTTTAATTTTTAGTAGAGATGAGGTCTCACAATGTTGCCCAGGCTGGCCTAAAACTCCTGAGCTCAAGTGATCCTTCTGCCTCAGCCTCCCAAAATGCTGAGATTAGAGGCATAAGCCATTATGCCTGGCCATGAATAATAGTTGTGTCTCTTCAAGGTTAACAGAGTCATTAACTTTTGCATTTTGTGGGAATTTAACAAGTCCTGACCGGCATAGCAGTGTGCAGGATTGTAAATTATCTGAAACAATCATGAGGTTTTGTAGATTACAGAAAATCTGACGATGTTAACCTATCATGATCTATAAAATATGCTAGCTTTTGATCACCCTGGAAGATATTTTATTTTATTCCTCATTCTATTGCTGCGCCAATGGATCAAAGTCCCATTCACCTTTGCTCCTGTCAGTCTGTGTGTGTCTTCTCCCTGCATTTTGGTAACGTTTTCTCTTTACCATTATCTTGATAGATGCTCACTTCCTCGTCCTATCGCCAGTAAGTTAAATACAATCTTCTCTGCATCCATCCCACATTCAGGGCAACTGCACGAAAATAGGCAGTGAGGGAAGCAAATATGGCAAATATCAAAGCCATAACTCCTACTTACCTTGTCAATTGCTCTGAGTAACAGCGGTGTATTCCTCAGAGAAATCCTACTCATCAATGGAAAGTGTCCTAACAAACCCTGTTGGTTCAGAACATTGTGTACCTACACCTGAGTCACTGAGAACAGGACACTTTCTTACCAAATAAACCCATAAAGTTCAATTACACTCTTTCCGGTACTACCAAATCCATTCACCTGAATTGTAATGGGTTCTGAGTATCATAGACAATTTCACTTAAGTTGAATGCACATTTATAGAATATTTTAAAGTGTACAAAGCCCTCTCAAAAACATGAACTCATTCATTGAAAGCATGCTCTCTAGAATCCAAATCATAGCTCTTTTCTTTTAAAGTCCCTGGTTTTGTCTCTACATGAGATTGCTTTTCTTATGGAAAGTTTTAGAGCAAGACAGCTAGTAAGCCTTGATGTCTGCTGCACTTGACCTTGCAGAAATCAATGTTATTTTACAATATTGTCACAATTATGACCACAAATTCATCTCTATACAGAAGACCCTGAATATATGTCAAAGAAAAAATTTAATCCATAATTTGGATTGTTCTTATCGCTAGGACTTTGAAATTCTTCAGGTGGTAATCATTCCAGTAGAAATCCAAGATGTTACATCTTATGCATATAATGCCTAATCAGATCCAGTAAAGGCTACATCCTTTTGAGAACATGTTGGGCCAACTGAAACTTCAAACCTGAAATCTAGAAACTCAACTAAATTTGTCTTTAGTGTTTCAAAAGCTCATGGGCAGCTGTCATTTTATATTTGTGTGGTATTTGATGTCTTTCTTTCTCCTTTGATTTTTCTGGAACATAACAAATTTAGTAACCTAGCAATGACCACTTTCTATAAGCCATCTCTACCATCCAAACGAAATTGGGATATCTTTACTTCCTGGCCAATTCCAGATATTGGCTACACTCTAATAGAATTTATGCTCATTTCCTTCAATCCCCTTATCATTTAAAGGAAATCCTCTAAAATGTCTCTGTTCAAACGTCTCATAGATACTTCAGTTTCCTTGCAGAATCACATATGACAGTTTACTGACCCCTGATTTGGTAAAAGGGTTTGTACTCTTTTGGGTACTCTTGCTCCCATTAGTCACTTTCAGGAGTTGGTCTGGAAATGTCTGCTGTCCCTTCAGAGACAAAGCAATATTGTCTGTGAGTTTAAAAGCCAAACTGTCTCTGTAATAAATATGTCACATATTAATCAAGGAGCTTCCCAGTTTTTACTTTTTTATTTATTTTTTAGGGATGAGATCTCACTGTGTTACCCAGGCTAGACTCAAACTCTTGGGCTTAAGTCATCCTTCCACCTCAGCCTCCCATATGGCTGGGACTATACAGGTATACCACCATGCCTAGCTGCCCTATTTTTTTTTTTTTCAAGATGGAGTCTCGCGCTGTTACCTAGGCTGGAATGCAGTGGTGCAATCTCGGCTCACTGAAACCTCTGCCTCCCGGGTTCAAGCAATTCTCCTGCCTCAGACTTCTGAGTAGCTGGGAGCCCTGAGCCTTTGAGGTCGAGACTGCAGTGAGCTGAGATCGTGCTACTGCACTCTAGCCTGGGAAACAGAGCAAGACCCTGTCACACACACACACACACACACACACACACACACACATACACACACAAATTAAAAGTATTGTCCAATGTTGATGTTAATTTTCTAGAATTGTAGTGTGCAGAATTCACTTTATTAAATTGACATTACAACAAACAAAGAGTGTACATTTGTCCACCAGTCTTATTCTATTCATGATTCTTTAAGGATCACTGACCGTGGTTCAGCAACTTCTCCCCAGCTTAGGACCTGGAACAACTTCTATTCATTTCAGTCAACATTGACTGGATTTCTAACATGAACCAAAGGATAAGTACATTTTTTGAACTCGAAGTCTGCTTTGAAATCATGTCATCTAGTTTATCTTCCAATTTCCTTTCCCCCGCCCTTTTTAAAACCAAAGTATTGTCTTTGATGGAGAAGATGAAAGGAAAACAGATGGGAGATTCGACTTTTATTTATCACCATTTACTTTACATGAAATTTTAAATCTCCATTTTCTTTCAACGGTGCTGGTTTTTATAAAATATGTTAAAGCCATTTTTGGCTTCAAGTATGAAAGCATGAGCTCGTTTAGCTTCCCTAGCAATGTGCATTTGGCCATTGCTATGTTTCGAATGTTTGTGTCCCTCCAAAATTCATATGTTGAATCCTACCCCCAAGGTAACGGTATTAAGAAGTGGGGCTTTGGAGTTGATGAGGTCATGAGGATGGGGCCCTCATGAATGGGATTAGTGCCCTTAGAAAAGAGGCCCAAGGGAGCTTGTTTGCCCCTTCTGCCATGTGAGGACACAGCGAGAACCAGGAAACAGACCCTCACCTGACACCAAACCTGCCTGAGCCTTGATCTTGGACTTCCCAGCCTCCAGAATGTTGAGAAATAAATTTCTGCTGTTTATAAGTCACCCTGTGCATGGCATTTTTGTTACAGAAGCCTAAACAGACTAAGACAGCCATGATCACTCTGATTTTTTTTTTAATATTTTCCTTCACATTTGCACAGTTCAAGAGCAGGTGCTGACTGGGAGACTCTTCCCTTCCTTAGAGAACAGTGAGCTGCTTTTTCTGATTATGGAAGGGCTTATTTACCTGCCATAGGATGTGCAATCAAGAACATTACCTTCCCCAGGGGCAATTCTAACCCCCCCAACACACTACTTTTAGATCAAAATAGACCCTCTTTCTTTTCACCTATTGTTCACTTTCCTCTGATTAAAACAAAAAAGTAAAGGTGAACCAGTACAAGCCCACATACATGCACACACAGGCAAGCACACATACCACAAGAACACACTCATGCACCCATGCATACACACATGAACACATACAAGCACACATGCACACACACGTATGCATACAGACACTTTTAACCTCTCCCTGTACTACATCTGTGTTACATTATCCCCACCAGTTTTTTTTGTCAAGTCTTAATGAAAGCTTGTATACAAGATTACTTTATTCCTGCATGTTCTCAGTTGTTTCCTCCTTGTATTTGCCCTTTTCCTTTCCTACTTGGTAAGATTTGGCTTTCCGTGCAAGGATCTTTTTGTGGTCTTTGTCCAGTTTTAGTCTACTGATAACCCCCTTGCTGGGGCGAAAGTCTACACCAACAGTTGTGTCATTAGCCTTTTCCCGCTGCACCCATTCAATGTAGATGACATATTTCTCTCTGTAAATCTGGACTACTTTGCCAATTTGCTGACTTTTATGGTGCCCTCACACAACCTGAACATCATCATCCTTTCAGACGGGCATGGATCAAACGTTGTACTTCTGTCTCAGCTCTTTGGAAAGAGGGGAAGACATTAACTGTCCTGTGAATGTGGGAAGGCACATTGAAATGCCTTTTGCAGTTACTGCTTCGGTCAGAAGTCACAAAGGGATTGAACTTCATTTTGTCCACTCCCACTTCAGTGATAGCCACAAAGGGCCTCACTGGTTATTAATGTCTTTTTTCAACTCAAACATTTAAACTATATAACCTGGCATATTGTAGAAGAGAACTGTGCAGCATTAAATATTAGCATCTCACACTCACATGAACAGAAATATTCAGATTGCAAAAATATACCAATTTATGAAGATTAATATTAACTCACTAATTTTTCAAAGACTCGCAATTATTTGATCAATTTCAGGAGAAACTATTCTATTTTTGCACTATGTTCATGCAAATTGCCTAAGACTCATCAGTTTCTGTTATTTTCAAATATAGAGTCACTGACTGATTCTATGAATATTCTGCCTCAGTATTTAAAAAAAAATTCTCCTATAATAATTGGAAAAGTTAACAGAAGTGATTAGATTTGTCTTAGAGTGTCTCTTATTTTGTGAATCTTCATGTGAATCTTCAGTATCTCTTATTTTGTGAATCTTCATCATAATCTGAAGTATTCCCATTACTTTTAGGAAAAGAACCAAATGCTTAACATGATCCTCATCAGATCGCATAATGTATATATCTCCGTATGCTCACTTTGTATTTTATCATCAATATTTGCTGCAACAAAGCAAAACCAACTTCCAAGATAAGGTCCAGCATATGTGGACTTCCCAGCAAATTTTAGTTAATGCTGCCCTCTAATGCCTGGCTCTGATATTACACCAGCTCAGGGTTTTAACCAAAAACGGACACAAATGAGGTCACCTAAGGAGACTTTAGTAACCATTTCCAAGTTCCCTTTGACTAGCTCATTCCACAGACGAGCAAACTGAAGCCCAAAAACTCAGGTCTTTCTCCCAAGATCACACAGCGAATGACCGTCAGAGAGTTAGAACACAGAATTGCTGTCTTCCCCCAGACAGGGCATGTGAGGTGTGACCACAGGGCTCTAGGGGTGGTGCCTCACCTGTTAGGCTTTCTGAAATTCACAAACTGCAAAGCATGGCACTGCCTCTAGGAATCTGTTACAGAAAACAAGAAAGGATTCTGACATAGGTCAATTAAGAAGCAAATGGAATTCATACAGCCGGGGTCCTTGTGAGAGACAATTCGCATATCATACCAGAAAATCTGGAGAGGTAGCAGAGACCAGGTGCTGCTCGCTTTTCTGTACTGAACTCAGGATTTCTAACTTAATCCTGACGATGACCAGCTACAGAAGGCGTCTAAGCAAATTGAAGAAGGTCACTCCGGCTCAAGGGTATAGGGCGGGTCTGGAGACAGGAAGACCAGAAAAGCTTTATTTTTGTAGTCCAGGGTACTGACGATGAGGACTGCAGGACCCCTACTTTTCTAGTTCACAGAGTGTATTAGTCCGTTTTCACGCTGCTGATAAAACAAACATACCGGAGACTGGGCAATTTACAAAAGAAAGAGGTTTAACTGGACTTACAGTTTCACCAGGCTGGGGAGGCCTCACAATCATGGCGGAAGGGAAGGAGGAGCAAGTCACATCTGTGGATGGCGGCAAAGACAAACAGCTTGTGCAGGGAAACTCCCGCTTATAATACCATCAGATCTCATGAGACTTATTCACTATCAGGAGAACAGCACAGGAAAGACCCACCCCCATGATTCAATTACCTCCCACCAGGTCCCTCCCACAAGACATGGGAATTCAAGATGAGATCTGGGTGGGGACACAGCCAAACCATATCACAGAGCTAATGGGAAGATGGTGTTATCAGGCTGTCTAGAGGACACAGGAGAAGGAGAAAGGGTTGTGAGGCCAGAGGAACAATCACTGTAACTGTGGACATGCTGAGCTCGAAGGTCGTATACACAAATATGAACCTGACATAGCCAATCCTGATGGATCCCAAGCAGCTAACCAGGAGCAAATTTTAAATACAGCCAAGTAGCCATTTGTTGACTGGAGGTCACACAAGCACCACGAGCTCCCCAAAACCCACACCTCTATTTAACTTTGGAACTTTCAGAGCTATTTGAACAAACCAATCAGAGCTTACCTGAATCAATTAGAGCTCACCTAAACCAACAAAGGAGAGCTCATCTGAACCAATCAATCAGGGTTCAGCTGTATCAACCAATCAGGGCTCAGCTGTGTTGACCAATCAGTTTGAATTTTTTATTTGCATACTTGAACCTGATTGGGCAGAAACTTTTGCTATAAAACCTAGCCCCAGCTACTTGGGAAGCTGAGGCAGGAGAATCACTTGAACCCGGGAGGTAGAGGTTGCAGTGAGATGAGATCTCGCCACTGCACTCTAGCTTGGGTGACAGCAGGACTCCATCCCTCAAATAAAAAATAAAAATAAAATAAAATGTAAGAAAACACTAAACCCTCCTTTTGTTCTCTGGAACACATCTTTGTTTACACCAGAGGCTGCATCTCCCTCGTTTGTCAGCTGTTTGCTGGAATAAAGTCTCTTTCCTCCAATTTCCTTCCCAGAGACCTTTTCCTTACAACCTTAGAAGACAGCCGAATGGAAATACTTAGTAGGTGTTGGAATATTAGGCTGAAGCTCAAGAGCAGGGGGCAGATTTCAGTTACAGATTTTGCACCAAGATACATTTAATGTAATTTTGAAAATTGTCATGGTCATTATGTAATGAATTATGTAATAAAATTAAATAAGTTAAATAATTGAATAAATTAATTAAAAATATGTAATAAAAGTATGCAATATAATAATTATGTAATGTAATATAAAATATAATTGTAAAATCCTAGTTGTTACACCGAGATAAGTCTGCCTTGGAGGCAGGTGGAGTTGCCCAGGAAGGCTGTAGAATAAGAGGCCAGGGAGACAGCTGCAGAACCCACATGTTGGCGCAGGCAGAGTCCACACAGGAAATGAAGGAAAGGCAGATCCATTAGAACGATATTGATAGGATCTCACATCGCAGAAGGGGTGAGCAGTTATGAGAAAAATGTGCTCAACACTGACAAATGCTGGGGGAAAAAACTGTAACTCCACACTGCCAACTGAGGAAACAGCAAGAAGCTGTTGGTTAAAGCCACCAAAGCTCCTGGAACATTACAAGTTGCCCAAAGAAGAAGGGGCCAGTATGAAGAAAGGGAGAAGGAACACGGGGACCTCTGAGGCTGCATCCCAAAAGAAGAAGAGCATCCTAGAGGAGAAGGAGCTGTCAATCCCAATTGTCACCGCAGTTTACTTTGCAGAGGGCACGGTAATTTTTCAACACGTGAGGTGGGAGGTTCGAGAGCTCTAAGTGGGTACTCAAATCAATAGTACGATCTAAATTATAACCTGACTCTGATTTGGGAGTGTGGTGACTAATGTATTTCGGGAAGAAGATCATTGCTGCATATGCCAAATGACAAACAGGTGACACAAGTTAGCAAAGTTTTTTGTTTTGTTTTTATTAAAGAATACTTAGTGCTAATGAGGATATGGTGAAATAACTGTCTACTCAAGAACGAAAATTAATATTAACCTTTTGTACAACAATTTTGCAATATATATCAACATATTTACATCATTTGATATAGTAATTCCAATTCTAAGATTTTTAATTAAGTAAATAATTTATAATATGGAGTAATCCTTATGTTTATCTCAGGGTTATTTATAATAGGAAAAAACTAAACTCAAACTAAATTTTTCATGACAGAGGAATTATTGAGTAAATTATGGTACACATTTCAAGTGGAAAATCAGGCAAATGTTACAAATAATAACTGAAAGTTTTTAATAACTTAGAGAAATAGTAATTATACAACATTAAGCAGGAGAAATAAGATATAAAATTTTATATTCATTATTATATCAGTTCTGCTTTTTTAAGTCCATATAAAAAATTCACAAGATGCTAAGTATAATGTTCTCTGCAAAGAAGAATTAAGGTGATATATTTCCTTCTCTTTCAAATTTTCCTTACTCATCCTGCAATATTTTTATAATCAGAAAAAGTCATCCGGGCATTCAGGGATGAGAGCTGTTAGAAGGATTCCAGGAGTCTCACAAGCTAAAGCAGGTGAGGAGGGCTTCATGAAAGTAATGGGACTTGAATTAGGATCTGACGGGAAAAAAAAAATTATACACTGAAGAGGAGTGAACGTTCCTGGCATGCAGAATGATGACAACATGAACAAGATGGGGTGGTGAGTTAGGTGCAAAGAGTTGACCAGTTGGCTGGAGAGAAAGGAGACTTTGTGTACTGGAATATTGGAATTTAAGAGTAATCAGATGAATATAATATTGATGGAATGGAAGAATAAAGCTATTGAATAGTTTTGATCAACAAAAGCCTCATGTGTTTCTTCTAGCCTTAATTTTCATTAAACCCTCAAAACAATGGTTGGCATAGAGAGTGTTTGACAAATATTTGTGGGATGAATGAATGAGGAAACAAAGTCCAGGGTAGAAAACATTCTGTAAGTGCCATTTAAATGCCTTTATTTTCTTCTGCAATCAAGTTTCTCTCCAAGATGATACAGTAAGGTAGCCTCTCCACCTTTCAGCTCTGCTAATCTGCAAGTCAGATATATTGAGCTTCTGAAAATTTCACAGACCCACTCTTCCTTGGAAAAAATGATAGAGATAAAGTAAATGAAATAATTACTTCTCTACTATTCACTAGGATCGGATATTACTCAGCTGAGGAAAATGATGATGTGTGCCATTTACTAGTTTAAAAAAAAAAAACACTAAACAAAAACTCTATGTAAAATTTCAAATTAAAAGCTTTTCCTAAGCATGGGATTTATCTATTTCACAATGAAGACTGCATATTTTTCATCTGCCTTTCTAAATAGCTATTGATTACATTCAATTAATTCAGAATCTGATATAAAAAGATTTTCCTAAGACCTAACTCTCAAAAGAGCTAGAAAATGATGTCCAAGGGTTTGAAGCCAAGTCTCACACCAAAGCCCATGGGCTCCACCATCAGTCATCCTGCCTGCTGCCTCTCATATCTCCATCTCCAGCTGGCTGGTGCTGTGAGTTGTTCCATCGGCCCTTACCTCCACTCCACCCTTGGATTTACATTGTCTTGAGTTCTTGTATCTTACAAAATGTATAAGCTGTCAGTCAGCTGACCTGAAAGTCCAACTGTAACTCATGAGCAACAGACAGAAGAGGATAAACATGCTCCCACCCAAAGCCCTTTTTCTACACAAGCTGCCAAGCACTGCTCTGTCCTCAGACCTCATCTGCCTGAGCTTTCATACATTGTTGTTCACCACCCCTCTTTTTAAAAATTCACCACTTGGCTTCTTTAAATATTTCTTAAAACGTGATTCTTGGTCCTCTTCCTTCCTTCTTTACTCTCTTATATGTGTACGTCATGCAATGCTGCACATTTAATCCTATCAGGAAGGGTGATGAGGCATAAAGAGGACAGATTTGGAATCAAGCAAACATAGGTTTTCTGTGTGTGTTGGTTCGGTTTGTGTGTTTTTTTTAGAGACAGGATCTCACTGTGTCACCCAGGCTACAATGCAGTGGTACAATCATTGCTCACTGCCCCCTCAACTTCCTGGGCTCAGGTGATCCACCTCAGCCTCCCGAGTAGCTGAGACTACAGGTGTGTGCCATCACACCTGTCTAATTTTTTTATTTTTTTTGTAGAGACTGGGTCTCACTGTGTTGCCCAGACTAATCTTGAACTCCTGTTGTCAAGGGATCCTCCCACCTTCTGAGATTACAAGCATGAGCAACCATGCCCAGCCAAGCATATGTAGGTTTGAATATCAGTTCCACTACTTACTGTTCTCTGTTGAATTACTTAATCTTTATGAGCCAAACAATATTTTCCTTACTGAGAGGTTGTGGAGATTAAATGAGGCCATAGTCAGGCTCACCGCATGGTAGATGCTCAATACATGTGAGTTATCCTTATAATCATTATTAGGTGTGTGTTAATATGGGGATATTTGCTGATAATTAATTAATAGTAAGACTAAGCTTGACTGATGCTGGAGAACCAGGGTTCAGGAATTTGAGGATGATTGCCTTTGGGACACACACTTTTGGAAGAGGCCTTCCACCTGACCCTGCACGTCACTGCATTTTCTTGCCAGCTATGCCCAGAATGCATGGTCCTGACTGCTTCTTGCCTGAGCTGTGTCTCAGGGTTGTGCTTATAGCAAGCAGCCTTCAGGGAGGAAGTAATGTCTCTCCCTAGGCAAAGGGCAGGCTTCCCTCCACTTGCTCTAAAGCCATGAACCCTCCAAGCTCATTGTTCCCAACCCACTACATGTGGGAATCTGTGCAGGTGCCTAGCATGTCAGTGGTGCTGACAGGTCAAGTAACACAAGAAGGGAGAGTGGATTGTTTGGTTTGACAAAATGAATGTTGCTGGTGTCCTTGAGAAGAATCAAGGTTGCTGGTGTCCTTGAAAATGTTGCTGGTGTCCTTGAGAGAAAAAGCACCATGGGAATGAGTTCAAAAGAGCATGTTAGAGGCCGGGCATGGTGGCTCAAGCCTGTAATCCCAGCACTTTGGGAGGCTGAGGCAGGCGATCACGAGGTCAGGAGATCGACACCATCTTGGCTAACACGGTGAAACCCCGTCTCTACTAAAAATACAAAAAATTAGCTGGGTATGGTGGCAGGTGCCTGTAGTCCCAGCTACTCAGGTGGCTGAGGCAGGAGAATGGTGTGAACCCGGGAGGTGGAGCTTGCAGTGAGCCGAGATCGCACCACTGCACTCCAGCCTAGACCTGGGCAACAGAGCGAGACTCTGTCTCAAAAAAAAAAAAAAAAAGAGCATGTTAGAAAAGAGGGTTAAGTTGTTGAATAGAGACTTTTTAAGGCAATTTTTGCCAGAAAGAGAAATGAGAAAATGAGAAATTCTCATGCTCCCTCTAAGAAAACTTACTCTTAACTGTTATAAAGGATTGTGTGATTCATAAGGAACTACTGATGAATACTATCTTATGAATACTACTGATGAATACTACTTATGAATACTATCTTAGCATGTTAACCTTCCCATAAAGTATTTATCATTTACAGGAAAAAACAAAACAAAACAATGTTTTCAACCAAAGCTGTCACCCTTTCCTGTTTGGGCCACAAGCCAGCCTGAGACAGAGGCTGGAGGCTGGAAAGCTCTGCCTGTCCCCCCGCCACACTGCAGACACATGGCATTCTGGTAACCAGGCTGCATTCCACAAGCCACAGGTTGAAGCTCTGTAGCCCTCTTGGTTTTATTGCCCCTTAAAGGAGATTTTAAATACATCATAAAGACTTAGGATGGAGGATGCTGTCTTAGTCCATTTTCTGTTGTTATAACAGAATACCTGAGACTGGGTAATTTATAAAGAAAAGAAATGTATTTCTTATGGTTCTGGAGGCTGGGAAGTCCAAGGTTGAGGGACTGTATCTTGTGAGGGCCTTCATGCTGTGTCATAACATGGTGGAGGGCATCAGCAAATGTGCCAGCTCAGGACTCTCTTCCTCCTCTTTTAAAGCCACCAGGCCCATCATGGGAGCCCCACCCTCTCAACCTTATCTAATCCTATTTACCTCCCAAAGGTGCCACCTTTAAATACCATCAACATATGAATTTGGGGATTAAGTTTCCAACACATGAAATTTGGGGGCTACATTCAAACCATAGCAGATGCTAATTCAGTCACCAAGAAGAGTCACTAAAACAGCAACAATTGACTCTTGACTTTGAAGTGTTGTTAGATGATGTCAAGTACCCTATCGCCCACAATAGCACAAGAAAGAATAATATTTATGAGCCCATATTCTGCCGCTTGCTGGAATAACAGCACCTTTGCTGATTAGGGGAAATCATACCTACAGTAAGCGTATTTCAAGAGCTGGCACCCATTGCAAACCAGTCATCCACCTCTTCCCTGAAAGGGACTAGGCATTGAAGTTTTTCTTATGCCAAGAAAGTACTTCTTTTACTCCACATGCCACCAGTGTTCTCTGTCAAGAGTGAGAAGTTGAGATAGGAGGAAATAACAAGGAGACTTTCTAGAACCATCCAACTGAAAGGGGCCCTAGAGGCCACCCAGACAAGTGCCCAGAGGAGCTGGGTGATTCTCCCAGGCTCCCCCAGAAAGTCAGTGGCAGATCTGAGATTACATCCAGGTGACCCAGTGTTCTTTGCAGAATGTCCCACTATTCAGAGGGCAATACCATTGAGTGGTGCCCCAGAGGGTGGGACTGAGCCGGGCTGCCTGGTTCAAACACCAGCCCTGCCACTTACTCACAGTGTTAGTGGGCAATTTCCCTAACTTTTCTGGGCCTCCCTTTCCTTGGTCTGCAATAAATTGGACAAACCGCTTAACCTCCCTGGTCACCAGTACTCTCCTCTATAAAATGGGGTGATAGTAATACCTTCTAGGAGTGTTGAAATGATTCAATCACTTGAGACATGAAGAAAAAAAAAAAAAAAACACTTGGTTCATGATAGAAAGAGCACTCAAACACTAACTTTATTATCATTGCCTCTCTGAGACGTGTGAGTCCGAGTTAGACAATGGCTTTGCCTGAAGAGCCTGAAGTTGTTTACGGAAGACAAAAAAGATTTAATAAAAATTCTTGTGGTTGTGGAAACGGTTAACGATGTGTGACCAGGTGTGAAAGGTGTGAAAGCCCAGGAATAATTACCCCTCACTGGGGGACAGTGGCACCCCTTCAGGGACTCCCCCAGCAGAGCCAATGGGCCTCGTGTCTCTCCTTAGGGAAGTCATGAGCTTGCTCAGACTGGGTCCTTGAATAACACAGTAGACCACACCTTTAGGGTGGCTTCATGGTTGGGGAAAGGAAGGCGCCTAAGATCAAAGCCCCTAAGAACTTCGACCAATGTCCAGCATCCAACAGACCACTTGGGGTAGAGGCATGGGATCTGAGCTATGGTTGTGGAGGACTGATGTCAGCAGAGACCAGGGGTTGCAGGGGGTGTGGTGGGAGGTGGGGGACTTAAGGATATCACCCAGCCCACAACAGCCCTAAATAACCCTGTGGGTCCACGTCTTCTCACCTGCTTCTGGATCTAGAATGAGTTCCTGGGAGAGAAAGCAAGAAGTGAAGGGAACATCGACAGTACTGTTGGTCAGAGGGTTCCTGGTACTTGGTACCATTGCCCAACACTCAAACCTAAAGTCACTTCGCTGAAAAGATAGCAGCCTTTCTAGGCAGTATTGTAAAAGTTGTATTATCTTAACATTATGCTTCCTTGTGAAAGTCATTTTCTATACTCTTTCAGTAATTGCTTTAAAATGAGATTTTTATCAGTTTTTTTCTGCTGCACTTTGAGATTGATGCCTGTGAAGTGTTAGAATGCAGAGCTCAACTTAAGGCCAAAGCACAATTCGAAACTTCTCCCACTCCATCAACCAAGATTTGTCTTCACTCGTTCATCTGTTCATTCAATAAACGGTAAATGAGCATTCTGCATCAGACACTACATTGAGGAGGTGCAGATGGGAGCTCCTGCTGAAGAAATGATGCAATATGTGTGTATCTTAAACTAGGATCCCTAGAAAGACTGACACAGATAGCTACATGCAGAATGTCTTGAGGGAGTGTTCCCAGGAGATACACCTGCGAGGAAATGAGAAGGCAAGACTGGGCCCAGAGAGAAGTTGACTCAGGAAGCAGCTGCAACAGAGGTCTTGGCTATACCTGCAGTTAGCTCTAGATTGCGGATAATCCTTCTATGTTGTCTCAAATTGAGGCAAGGGGCTGGCACTTCAGATGCCTGCATCAGCAGCCATTGGCAGTGAACCACCCCAGAAGGGTGAATAGTGACCTTGGGTGAGGCTGTTTCTTGCCCAGTGAGAGGCCCAGCTGTGAACCATCCTGCCATCCTGAGAATCTCTAGAACTATAAACAAAACTCATCAAGCCACACCGATGGCCACATCCTTTCCCCCTAAATGATGTGGGAGCATACTCCCTCTCCCATGAGTTACACCTTCTCTCCATGCCCTTAGAACATTCAAATGAGTAAAGGGAAAGAGTCTTCCTATTAGCATATCCCTCCAGACAAATGAGAACTCAGATCATCTGACCTAATGCTTCACATTTGCTGAGAGTTTAATTATCCAGAAGAGCACCTATTGCCTCATTAACCCTCTAACTGTGGGCCATTAGCAGTTAGAAAAGCAAACACAGCAGCTGAACAAAGCAAATACACGCTGGCCATCGTGAAGGTTGAAGATTGCCCAGGTGGTAGTTACCTGGCAGCAAGTTGTCACTAATCCTGCCCAGGTGAGCATGGCTAATAGGCCTTCTGTGTCTTAAAGCAGGACTCCATGCAAGGGAGATGGGAGAGTAAACCAAGAGAGCCACCAAAGCCTCCGTTTCTTTGTTTTGCTGAGGAGCAGGCTGAAAACACGGAGTCCGGGCATGTTGGTTCCTGGCTACACATCTGCAGCGCCTGGACAGCAGGGTCTGGGGTGTGTGGTTGGGAGGAGGGAGGTGAAGGTAAGGTCAGAAAGGTAGAGAGAAAGGACTGCCCTTACTGTGACATGGACATTGACGAGCAGAGCTAAATGCAATCGAAGAACAGAGAATAAAGGCTGAAAGCTGTTGTGTAAAGGAAGAAGAGCAGATGTTAGAAGTCATCTCACGATTTATAATCCTTTGGGTATATACCTAGTAATGGGATAGCTGGGTCAAATGGTATTTCTAGTTCTAGATCCCTGAGGAATCGCCACACTGACTTCCACAATGGTTGAACTAGTTTACAGTCCCATCAACAGTGTAAAAGTGTTCCTATTTCTCCACATCCTCTCCAGCACCTGTTGTTTCCTGACTTTTTAATGATCGCCATTCAACAATGATAGACTGGATTAAGAAAATGTGGCACATATACACATACTATGCAGCCATAAAAAATGATGAGTTCATGTCCTTTGTAGGGACATGGATGAAGCTGGAAACCATCATTCTCAGCAAACTATCGCGAGGACAAAAAAACCAAACACCACATGTTCTCACTCATAGGTGGGAATTGAACAATGAGAACACATGGACACAGGAAGGGGAACATCACACACCGGGGCCTGTTGTGGGGTGGGGGGAGGGGGGAGGGATAGCATTAGGAGATATACCTAATGTTAAATGACGAGTTAATGGGTGCAGCACACCAACATGGCACATGTATACATATGTAACAAACCTGCGCATTGTGCACATGTACCCTAGAACTTAAAGTATAATTAAAAAAAAAAAAGAAGTCATCTCAGAATTCATCTGGACCACTCCTACTTCATTTTAGAGAAAAAGAAACAATAACCCAGAGAAGAGCGATGCCATGCCCAGGGTCACACAGATGACTCATGACGGAACGCAGATTAAAACTTGTTCTGATTTCCATTCCCAGTTTCTATCCACCTCCCCAAGGAAAATAGAGGAAAAGGAGAAAAGAAAGATGACAGGGGACAAACTAGAGGAACTAAAAAGATAAACTAGAAAAAAAAAAGAAAATAGTGAAAATTGAAACTGGGCAGAAGGAAACAAGCAAAGAAAAAACAGCCATCAAAATTGATGCTGATTCTAAAATCCATGTGCACCAGAAGAGCCAAGAAAATTTTGAAAAGGAACAAGATGTGGAACTAGTCCTTCAGATTCCAAATATTCTAGAGGTATTGTAATAAAAATAGTGTGTTACTAGAACAGTAATTACAAACATTTTGATGGTACGGAGCAGGAGGTCCAGAAACAGGCCAATGTCTATACATGGAGTTTAGCACATGATAAAGATAACATTTTAACCAGTGGTAGTTGGATGGGTTTGAAGGGGACCACTCAGTAACGATATTGGCACTATTGGCTGTAAATCTGTGGGGGCATTAAGTTAAATCCCTACTTCACACCATTTCCTCCCCAAAACTGAGAGATGAGCAACCTCAATAAAAATGGCAATCAATATTAGGCAATACTTATAAATCATTAGGAGAAAATACAGTCCTGCATAGCTAGGAAGATGGGAGCCTTCATGCCCAATACACACACACACACACACACACACACACACACACACACAAAATGCCAAAGGGAAAAGGAATGATAAATTTGACTATATTCGAATTTAAAACTTCTGTTTTATAATAGAGGCCCAAAATAAAGTTAAAAGTCAAGTGATAGTCCAGGAGGAATATTACAAATATCTAATGAAGAACTCGTAGCCATACAAGATAAAGAACTTCTAAAATCAATACAAAAAGACAAAAAAAAAAATTGACAAAAGGCAAGCAATTTAAAGAAGAGGAAATGAAAATATTCAACTAGCATGTGAAAAGTAGATCAACATCACTCGTGACCAGGGAAATGCCAATTAAAGTAAAATGAAACACTTCATACTCATCCACCTAGCAAACTGTTCATGTTTGATGACATGGGGAACATAGACCTCGTACATTCACAACCAGCTGGCGAAAGTAAAAATGGGTACAATCACATTGAACAGCAAAGCAGCAAAATCTATTGAAGCTAAATTCCCAAATTCTCACTTTCCTGTTTAACCAAATGAATAAATGACTTGTTGTTCTTGTAGTAAAGAGAATCATACTGACCAAAAAGTTAGAGATGGAATGTTAGCGCAGGAGACTGGGTGGGAAAGGATGTTGGAATCTCATGATATCTCAGCCCACAAGTGGGGCCAGAGAAGGGCACAGTCAGAGCCAGGTGCAAGAGCAGCGTGCAGAGAGAGGCCAACCCAAGGGTCCCCACTGTATCCCTCCTCGCTGGTGTTTAAGACCACTGCCTCCTCTGGCTCCCAGACAAGGAAGACAGCTCTGCTGTCAGGTTATCTCATTTTCTAAACCTCAGGGATGAACTATTTCTGGTTGGCAAGTGAGCGAATTAAATTCCTTAGTGACAGGGTCAGTCATGCTAAATGAGAAAGTTGACTCAGCTGGGCAAGACAGACGCATGTCATTACTCATGGCAGGGTCCCCGCATGTCCGCTGCAGAGTCCTCCTTGGCCTCCGTTTCTTGAGCTGACTCATTCTTCATCTCATTTTTCTGTGCAGAGTTGCTGGAAAGGACACGTGGGGGGCCCAGATGGGAAGGAACATCCCCCAGGTGTTGGTTACACAGGAAATTGAAAAGCTGTCAGATCTGGGACACAAAGAGTGAGCTGACTTCCTGTACTGTGGGTTCCTAAGGGTACTGGTGAGACACTGTCAGAACCAGGCAGGGCGCTAGTCAGGTTGAACACATGGAAGTGAACTAGCTAAAGAGGGGAAGGCGAGGAGACACTGGGCACTCGGCAGAGCCAGGTGTTCAAGGCCCTTGGTCCCTCGCATCCCTGGAGGACCTGTGTCTACCTTTCTCTATTGCTACAACCTTAAAACCTGAGTTCCAGGGTTTCTTTGTCTTGCCTGACTCTGACACCCTGTGTTTCTGGCCCCACTTCTCATTTGTGCTCTAGGATCACCCTCTGCTGCTGATCCAATAACAGTAATGATTGTCATTCTCTGGGGCTAAGCATAGTGCTCTAGTACTAGGCACGGTGCTCTCCCTGATCCAGTCACAGTAATGGCCGTCATTCCCTGGGTGCTAGACACAGTGCTCTAGTACTAGGCATAGTGCTCTCCCTGATCCAGTCACAGTAATGATTGTCATTCCCTCGGTACTAGGCTCAGTGCTGTAGTACTAGGCATAGTACTCTCCCTGATCCAGTCACAGTAATGATTGTCATTTCCTGGGTGCTCAAAATCCCCAGGGATATTTTTATGGGTCCTGGTATGTATATTTTAACAAAGTACACATACCAGGACCCATCAAAACCCTCTGAAATAGAATCTATAGGGGTAATACCTAGGAGGGGCCATTGAGGATGACTTTTGATAGAAATCCACCCATCTGGACTCTTGGAGCATCCTGGCTTTGACTGATCCCATCACACGGGAAGAGACCAACCTCTTTCTCCTACCATTGAGTCTCTGCAGGAGCCCCATCCTGGGTACCCAGGCTATTTAGCTTCTTCCTTCGACCTCCTCCCTCAGAGAGATATTATAACTCAGGCTGCATTCCAAAGCCAAAACCCTCAATGCCATAAGGGTTAAGCATTGGTTCAGGCAGCCCATACCTCTTCTCTTTCTCAGACTGTGCTTGGAGGCTCCTTCGGCAGAGGCCACCCAAATACCAGAGAGAATCTTTGAGTATGCCACACCCATCACTCAGAGGTCTTCAAAATAAAATGCTAATGGCAACCAGAAATAAGACTGTTCTACCCCCAGATTTCATGGTAATAAGGAAAGAGCCTGTGAATCAGGGAACCAAAAGGGTAAGGGGCGGGAAAGGTCTAAGCAAAAGGGAGTGTGTAGCCCATCACCCGAAACAGCACCCAACCCACCCATCTCTGCAATTAAGCACCAAATACGAAAGTAATTAAAATAATAACAATAGCTGAGCCACTGCGCTGGGAAGAGTGTATAGGAGATGAGGGGGTGGTGGCCTTGACCTCATGCACTAAGAGAACATAAAAGATTTTTCTAAATGCAGAAGCCACCCATTGAACAAAGTGTTAAGGGGCCACTGAGAGAGGGAGCAACTCCCGCTCTTGTCCAGGGAGGAGGCCAGCGCCACGCAGCACAGCACAGGGGTTAAGATCAATCAGGGATTTCAAAGAAAGACATGCCGTAATTAAAATCCCAGTTCCTCCATTTTCTACCTACGGGACCTCACACACAACCTCTTTATCTGTTATCAGAAATAGTCATTGTATCTACATCACATGGCAAATGTCATGTGTTAGTAACCTGACAACTGGAATTAAAATTATATGAGCGGAACATTTATCTCAGTGCCTAGGTCTGGGTACAAGCTCAACAGATGGTTGATAATCACTGATGTAACATGGTTTCCTCTCCCAATTTCCACTTCTCACTTCTGGACGGGTGCTGGGTAGGGACTTCATTACTCAGTCTCATTTTCTCCACCCACAAAAAGAGAATAATTACCTCTGACCCCAATCCCACTTAAGTCTTTATTTCCCCAAAGGGTTAAAACATATCCAACATCTAAAAAGAAATATTTCATCAATCTAGTGTAAAAAATGCATTTTCAGGATCCCATAGGCATCACCATTCCTGTTACCCGAACCCCAGTGAGCCAACAAATAAAAAGTTATAGCACCTCTAAAAGGGCCCAGCAGCCAGAGAGAGAAAGAACTGACAAAACATTCACAACACATACCCAATAAAATACAGCCATGCATTGCTTAATGATGGGGATACATTCGGAGAAATGTGTTGTTAGGTGATTTCCTCATTGTGCAAACCTTATGTGCTTACACAAACCTAGATGGGATAGCCTACTACACACCTAGGCTAGACGGTGCAGTCTATCGTTCCTGGGCTACAAACCTATACAGCATATTACGGTACTGAATACTATAGGAAGTTATAATACAATGGTAAACACTTGTGTATCTAAATATCCACAAACATAGAGAGAGTACAGTCGAAACACAGTATTATAATCTTATGGGACCACTCTTATATATGTGATCTATCATTGGCCAAAAATTATTATGAGGCATATGACTGTCCCTGAAGAAGAAAGATGAACACCTATGATAGAAGATAATAAGAATAGTTGACCGGGCATGGTGGCTCATGCCTGTAATCCTAGCACTTGGGGGACTGAGGCAGGCGGATCGCCTGAGGTCAGGAGTTCAAGACCAGCCTGGCCAACATGGTGAAACCCCGTCTCTACTAAAAACACAAAAAAAAATTAGCCAGGCAGTAGTGACACGTGCCTGTAATCCCAGCTACTAGGAGGCTGAGGCAGGAGAATCACTGGAACCTGGAAGGCAGAGGCTGCAGTGAGCCGAGATCGTGCCACTGCACTCCAGCTTGGGCAACAGAGTGAGACTCCATCTCAAAAAAAAAAAAGAAGAAAAGGTAAGGAGACCCCGAAAAAGCATAAAAAAGACTCTAGGAGCTTACCAGAAAACATGTTTTGGATTTTAAAATGTAGTACATATAAACCAAATGTAAAAAATGTGCCAAAGTACAGAGAAAAAAAATTGAGACGAAAATCAGGGGGAAAGAGAAGACACTTGAAGGACAGCTCTGGGTGACCTCGTAGTGGATGAACAGGATTTCCAGAAGCAGACAAAAACATTATAATGCACTAACAGGGACTGTGTTTACCATCCTGCCTTAAGCAACTGGAACACCAGCCAAAATTTATGAAACTGATTTCAGACATTGAATAACAGAAGCACAGGACTTCCAGGTTCATGTGAGAATGCCCTTGCTAAGATTATAGATTATTACTAGGTCTCAACTGGCTCAACCCTTGACTACACATCTTTTTAGTATTCCTTGTGACCAAATGGGAAATATACTCTGCTGCACAGCCTAAAGCTGCCTCCTTTACGAACTTACATATTTTACGTTTGGCCTAATGATTTCTCTTTACATTGTGAGCTATAACAAGTGGAGGTGTAACCAGACTGCAGCCTACACTTGTGCCAATCACCAAGTTTTGGGCAATTAGATGTAACCAACTGTTTGAACCTTGTTCAAATAAGGCAAATGCCGAGCTGTAACCAATCCGACTATTTCTGGGCCTCACTTCCTTTTCTGTCCGTCACTTTCCTTCCTCTGTTCATAAATCCTCTTCCACCTTGTGGCTGTGCTGGAGTCTCTGAGCCCACTCTGGCTTGGGAGGCTGCCCGATTCGTGAATTGTTCATGGCTCAATTAAACCCCTTTAATTTAATTAGGCTGAAGTTTTTCTTTTATTCCACCAAAGCACTGTGGTTGTTTCAAGGAAAGGCATTTAGACAATTGTTTGCATCTCGAGCTGAACAAGTCACTTTTTCAATAGAGCTTTATTTTTACTAGAGAGAACAATTCACAGACAATTCACGACTGGTCATTCAAACCTGGGTGAATAGCAGACATTTTCTCATTTCAAGGAAAACAACTGACACTATTTGTTGCCAGTGATACAATTTCAGCTTTCAAGAGAAAGTTATCATTTTGGAAAATTTGTCTCAGCCGCTGTGGCCTCACTCAAGAAGAAATAGATAATGTGAATAACCCTTATATTTGTTAATGAAATTGAATGTTTTGTTTAAAATCTTCCCATGGATGGCCGGGCACAGTGGCTCACACCTGTAATCCCAGCCCTTTGGGAGGCCATGGCAGGTAGATCACTTGAACTCAGGAGTTCAAGACCAGCCTGGCCAACATGGTGAAACCCCATCTCTACTAAAAATATAAAAATTAGCCAGACATTCTCACTGGAACCCAGGAGGCAGAGGTTGCAGTGAGCCAAGATCATTCCACTGCACTCCAGTCTGGGTGACAGAGCAAGACTCTGTCTCAAAAACAAAACAAAACAAAACAAAACATAATTCCCATGAATACAACTTCAAGCTTGCATAGCTTCATTAGAAAATTCTACCAAATACTCTGCTGTATAAAATGGCCCTCATTTTAGAGAAAAAATAATATCATTTCTACACAAACTCTTTCAGAAAATAGGAGAGCTAACACATCTCTGTTCCTACTCATTTTACGAGACCATTATTACCCTAATGCCAAAGACTATTTAAAAATTGGGGTTGGCGGGGCTTGATGGCTCACACCTATAATCCCAACATTTCAGGAGGCCAAGGCAAGAGAAATTCTTGAGTCCAGAAGTTCAAGACCAGCCTGAGAAACATGGCAAAACCCTGCTTCTACCAAAAAATACAAAAATTAGCTGGGCATGGTGGCGCACACCTGTAGTTCCAGCTACTTGGGAGGCTAAAGCAGGAGGATCGTTTCATCCCAGAAGGTTGAGGCTGTTCTGAGCTGTGATCACACCACTGCGCTCCAGCCTGGGTGACAGAGGGAAACCCTGTCTCAAAAAATAAATAAGTAAATAAATTTTTAGAAATTGGGGTTAGAAAAGATGCAGGATTTCCTACTAGTGACAAGTGTGAAACTCTAAAATGGACGAGAGAAGGAGAAACTGAACTCAGCATCTCTCAACACCCACAGGATGTTTTGTGAAGTGGATATTCACAGCAGAGAACTCTGAAGTTGGAAGGTCCAGGGGTTTTCCCATACCCAGGAGTACTGGGATTCCAGTTCCCTCTGAGGCACCCCATGGGGGAAAGAAAGGGGAGGCCTGCCCCATGATGAACAAGAAGTTCCAGGTGAAATTAGATTTAATAAAACAATTTCACTGCTTTAAAAATAAAACAGAAGAAAGATACTGAAAACCACTGACAATACAATCACTTATTCTTCTGAACTTGAAATACTGATTTCTTCTTTAAGAACAAGACAAAGGAAGTGTTACTTTGCACAGTGGTTCGTTGGTCTTTGGAACTTGTTTTCCTTTGAGGTATTATGGGTTGGAAAACACAACAGTTCATCTGTGTGGCTTACATACTTATTGAGTGTCTACTCTGTGTCAGAGACACAGTGTTAAGACATGCACCTTTCCCTATTGCATGGAGTTTATATTTTCAGAGTTGAAAAAAATCATTTAAAAAAGAGGTCCACAATTAGCAAAGAAAAGATGGGAATGTCTTCCCACAAAATTTCTAAGTCTTAGAGTATGAACCTCCATAGACAGGAGGCTCCAGCAGAGTGGTTTACTTTACTCATTGCCTATACACCAGCTTTAGAAAACCATAATTCTTTTGGGAGGCCGAGGCAAGCAGATCACTTGAGGTCAGGAGTTCGAGACCAGCCTGGCCAACATGGTGAAAACCTGTCTCTACTAAAAATACAAAAATTAGGTGGCATGGTGGCAGGTGCCTGTAATCCCAGCTACTGGGGAGGCTCAGGCAGGAGAATCACTTAAACCAGGGAGGCAGAGTTTGCAGTGAGTGGAGATTACACCACTGCATCCGGCCTGGGTGACAGAGCAAGACTCCATCTCAAAAAAAAAGAAAGAGAGAAGAAAGAAATAAAGAAAGAAAGAAAAAGAAAGAAAGAAAGAAAGAAAGAAAGAAAGAAAGAAAGAAAGAAAGAAAGAAAGAAAGAAAGAAAGAAAGAAAGAGAAAGAAAGAAAGAAAACTGTAATTCTAACAGTGCTTGGAATAAAAGCCAGCCCTGGAAAAGACTGGAAACTGGCCTGATTGGTGTTTGGTTGATTCTTAGTCCCTGATCCATGCCTCCCCCTTCCTCTCCCCACCTATGCTTTGTTCCATTGCCTTCTGGCTTGACCAAGGCCCCCAGCCTCTAATGGTTGAATAAATTCCTCTTTCCATGGCATTTGGAGCTAAATCTGAGTTTCCTGAAGGCTGACAAGCCTCAAAGCAGAAAGCCTCTGCCACTGTGATTGCAGACTCTGTGACAGTGTGGTGGAAGGAAGGGTTTGCACTGTGCTCTTCCCTGAGGAATGGGCACTGCCTCCTCCCAAGACTCAAGACAGGGGACACAAGACAGAGGCACGGGTGCTCCAGGGACCTAACGCAGGAGTGCTGTTTGCCAGCCTGCATGTGAATGGGAAGGAGAAGCTGTCCCAGCCGCCTCCGAGTTTTACTGTGGCTCAATTATAAATCCACCTCACACGACCTCATCCCCTCCCCAGGCTAACTGAACCAGGGCCCTTTCCTTCCCCCTTTGATGGAGATGACCAGCAAAGCCCTCGGCTTAAATGAGTTTCTCTGTTCCTCAGTGATCAGATTTGACTCTGATTTGATTTCAAATGCAGAGAACACAGATAAATCATTGTGCTGGGCTTAATAGAATTGAAGACCTTGTCTCCTGTCCACATTCTGACAGCAGAGAAGGTGGGGGCCGAGGACGGGGGAAGCAGAAACCAGTGAGGCAGAGCAAAGACTGCGTAAGTTCGTGTGGTCATCCCAGAAGGGAGAACAAGACGGATGTCCAGAGCTGCCTTTCTTCCTGCCTGCACTCGAAACCACAGCCCCACAGGGAGATCAATTCCTGCCTCCCCCAGAGACATTATAGAGCAGAGGCGACGATTTCAGTTTCCAGGCTTCCCAGAGCCGCCAGCCTGAAGTTGTTCCCCAGCCTCCACTCCAGCGCATCCCTGGGTTCCTTCGGCCTCAGCCTTTGGCTACCTGTCTGCCTCCTCTTTCTGTGCAGGTTCACTACTGAATCTCAGTATTTCCTGTCTCTCAGTTTCTTCTATCTCAACTGAGGACAGCCCATGTGACCCTGAATAAGTGCCCACTCAGACAGCCGTGGGGCCCTTAGCCATCTTTCTCTAAAATCTCAGTCTCCACCTCCTTCTAGCCCACTTCCATCCGTATTTTGGCCAAACTCCACAGCTACGATAGGATTCCTTATGAGCTCAGTGACCTTCACTGAGGCCACTGCACCACCCAGGCTACTGTGGCGGCTGGCATGAAGCATGAGATGCAGGACTCTGTGGATTTCATCTGTTTTCTTTTGCTGTGTCTTTTACCATGATGTTGGGGAAGGTTCCTGGTTGCAAACTCTGGATAGCGGATTTGGTTTGGATAGTTGTCCCATTCAAGTGTCATGTTGGATGGGATCCCCAGTGTTGAAGGTGGGGCCTAGTGGGAGATGTTTGGGTCATGGGGGTGGATCCCGCATGAGTGGTCTGGTGCCCTTCTCATGGTAATGAGTGAGCTCTCACTCTGTTAGTTCCTGTGAGCTGGTTGTTTAAAAGACTCTGGTACCTCCTCCTCCCCTCTCCTTTGCTCCCTCTCTCGCCCTGTGACACACTTGATCCTCCTCTGCCTCCTGCCATGAGGAAATGCTTCCTGAGCCTGCAGAACCAGGAGCCAAATAAACCTCTTTTCTTTATAAATTACCCAGCCTCAGGTATTCCCTTGTAGCAATGCGAAATGGACTAACACAAGAGTTTAAACTGAAAAGGAATTTATTTAAGGATGGTAAGTAGGAGAATCATGATGATCCACAGAGCTAGCCTCCACTCTAGGCTGCCAGGAACAATGCTCAATCACACCATGGGGCAACTTCTGTCGCAATTCTAGGGGTCAGTGATTTAGGCAAATGGCTCTTCTGGCCGCTGCTGGGTTCAGTTAGAAATCCGCCACTGACTGTTTACCAGGCAGCTTAGATCTCCTCTACACGTCTCTCTTAGCTCTTTGGAACATTTTCTCGCAACAGCAGCAAGAAAGCTCACCTGCACGGCTAGGTCCCAGTGTCTGGAGTCCCACCGTTGCCACCCAGCACAGCTGCACACCATGCCCTGTGCTCCCAGGAGATCCCGTGCCCTGATGCGCAGCTGCCTTCCTGGGATGCCCACTTCCCAATCCATGTCCCATAGGGTGGGCGTGGCGTGCATCCACGTGGCGGATCCTAAGTTACATGCCTCTACCTTCACGTGAGCTTTATGGAATCTGCCCTGAGAAAGCAGGATTCCTAATACGGGAAAAGACCTGCTGACTCATGATATGGGAAACGACCAACATCTAGGGAGAATATAAAAAGATGTTGGCAGCTACCAATGATGAAGGTCCACTCCACCATCCAAGCCCAGCAGCCGACTGTATCGCTCAGAAAGCGGATAGCCCAGGCAGAGAAGAGGTGGCTCTGCAGACTTCCCCAGGGTCCCTACCTCTGACTCCTGAGTTGGGTCATCACTCAGAAGCATTCAGAAATGCCAGGATATATCTACATGTTCACTCGTGTCCCAAGGGCTGATCCTCTCCCAGCACACTCTCAGAGACAGCTCCATGACATCATATTGATTCTCATTGCTTTCATTAACCCTCTGTAAAGAAAGCCTCTTCTGCAGTCCTGCAACACTTGAGTCCTGCACCATGGTCTGGTTGAGCCAGGGCAGGGCCTCCCAGCCCTCCCAGCCCTCCCAGCCCTCATGTGTATCTCTGTCATTGTTCTACGAAGCTTTGTTGTAAGCATCTGCTTAAGTATCCAACACCACGACTGTAATGTGAGCTTTGCAAGGCAAGGTGGTTTCCCACTCATCACTATAACCCTAGAACCTCTCACAGTACCCAGAGCAGAGGGTTCACTTAGGAAACATTTAGGGGGTGCCCCTTTCATGCTCGCAATCACTTTGATAACATGAGTTCATAGAGGGTTCCTCCATGCCAAATGCTACAAAGGTTATACCGAGGATACAGCACTTCCAGAACTCAGGCGTGAATTCTGTGTCATCGACCCATTCTCTAGAGAGAAGAGAAGAAATGTATGTCTGGTCCCCTGTACAAGTCAAGTGAGGTGTAGCTTTTACAGCAAGACCAGAAGAGGGAAAAAGCCGCAGCGTCCCCATCAGCACCAGCCCTGAATGGCCTCAGCTCTGTATTGGCCAGGGAGCCAGCAGACTTGTGATCTGACTCCAACACTGAGTGCAATGCAGCATCCCCTTGACTCCAACACTGAGTGGCAATGCAGCATCCCCCTGACTCCAACACTGAGTGCAATGCAACATCCCCTTGACTCCAGCACTGAGTGCACTGCAGCATCCCCCTGACTCCAACACTGAGTGCAATGCAGCATCCCCCTGACTCCAACACCGAGTGCAATGCAACATCCCCCTGACTCCAACACCGAGTGCAATGCAGCATCCCCTTGACTCCAACACCGAGTGCAATGCAGCATCCCCCTGACTCCAACACCGAATGCAATGCAGCATCTCCCTGACTCCAACACTGAGTGCAATGCAACGTCCCCCTGACTCCAACACTGAGTGCAATGCAGCATCCCCTTGACTCCAACACTGAGTGGCAATGCAGCATCCCCTTGACTCCAACACTGAGTGGCAATGCAACGTCCCCTTGACTCCAACACTGAGTGCAATGCAGCATCCCCTTGACTCCAACACTGAGTGGCAATGCAGCATCCCCTTGACTCCAACACTGAGTGGCAATGCAACGTCCCCTTGACTCCAACACTGAGTGGCAATGCAGCATCCCCTTGACTCCAACACTGAGTGGCAATGCAGCATCCCCTTGACTCCAACACTGAGTGGCAATGCAACGTCCCCTTGACTCCAACACTGAGTGGCAATGCAGCATCCCCTTGACTCCAACACTGAGTGCAATGCAGCATCCCCTTGAAGCCTTGGTTTCTTGGGTTTTCCTTTCTGCCTCTTGGGGCAGATGAAATGCACCTGCCCACTCCTCCACTGCACCTCAGCCCTGCCCACTCCTGAGGCACTCTGACCAATACATATCCCCTCTCACCTCCCCCATTTCTAAAGCACCCTCAAATCTCATCCTCCCCACAGGCCACTGCAGAATAATTCTATGGTCTCAACCACCATTTCTTCACATTCCCTTAGAGCAGATGGATTGCAATGATGTCCCCACTTCTG
The DNA here is from genome assembly GCF_028885655.2 of Pongo abelii. Classification (NCBI taxonomy): domain Eukaryota; kingdom Metazoa; phylum Chordata; class Mammalia; order Primates; family Hominidae; genus Pongo; species Pongo abelii. The sequence goes on from NC_071993.2 coordinate 5,409,411, forward strand.
CCCTCCATCTGCGGGCTGGTGATCCACCCACCTCATGACTCGGCTCAGCTGTAGGACCTGCTCTGGCTCTAATCAGATGTCAGAGCACATGATGCCAGCAGAGGCATGGCAATGCTGGGGCCTGGGGCTGCTTTCCTGCTGCTTCTGCCTTTTTTCATAACGGGGGAATGTGCTGGAGAAAGCGGAGAGAACACACAGAGGAGAGCTAAGCTGCCCCAGCCAGCAGTCAGCTGACACCCAGACTTGTCACCCAGCCCAGTTAGGTCCCAAAGAACCACCGAGCCCTAAACTCCCGACCCACAGGACTGCAAGCTAAATATGAAATAACGATTTTAAGGCAAATGAGTTTAGGGGTGTTACGTAACACTATTTGTGACTATCAATAACTGTTAATGGTCATCATTATGTTTAATGTTTGATGAAACGTTCTTCTGATTATATGTTCCTTGGCAGTTTTCTAATTTTATTGCTATTGCTATGCATTTCATCTCCTTCACAGCAATGAAACTGTGGCCCCCAAAGTCTCACTCCCTTCCCAACCATCTGCTGGAATTAAAAAGGAGCCTAACACAAGATTTTGAAATCTTATGTTGAAATGCACAAGATTTTGAAAGAAGAGCTCAGAGGATTATCAGAAGAAATAACTTCTGACAACTACTTTCTGATGATCATCAAGTCTTTACTGAGTTTCAAAAAGCAGGCCCTGCACTTCTAACAGAAGCACTCAGGCTGTTGACATATATATCCCACAGCCTCAGCCCTCGACGTGGTTTAAAATAACCCAGCTCCCATGAAGATTTTAGACTATGAAGTGTTAATGTGCATGAGAGAGGGTAGGTCTATAATAGGAGCTTAAAAGGAGTGAGGCCAGTGTGCGCTAGACGAAGGAGGAAGGCTTCTCTTGAGCAGAGGCTTGGGGAGAGGACATCACTTGGGAGGGACGGTGGGCACAACGAGGTCAAAGGCACAGAAGCTGGAATGAGCTTCAACACGGTGGATGCGACAGGAGCTGGAGTCAGCAAAGAGACTGTCCCACTAAGGTGCAGGCACATGTTGGTGAGCAGCAGGGGAGAAGCTAAGTCCAGAGTCCGGTTTCCATGTGGAGTTAGTTGGAAATGCAGTAGCCAACAAGAAGGGCAGACAGCTGTAGGCAACGCAATGCTTTGCCATGGAGCCACTGGGAACCTCTTTCTGGAAACTTATTCCTAAGCCAGTAATTCAAAAGCAGAAAAAAAAATAATAAAAAATAAAAATAAAAAACCTATATACCCAAAGATGCTGTGCCAAGGCAGTCACAGGAGGGAAAAAGCTGGAAACACGGTGTCCACCAGCTGAGGGGTGGCCAAGTGTGGCAACTTCAGGGAATATTCTGCATCCATTAAGAAAAGATACATGAAGACTGTAGGCATTGGCAATGTGCTTAATATTAAATATTAATAGAGTTAATTAGAAACAATATTAAATAGAAGCAAACCTAATTATAGCAAATGTATTCACTGGAATATATTTTAAAAGAGCTTGAATAATCTAAAATAGATGTAGGTCTGAGGCAACTTTTTAATCTTCTAAAATATTATATAGTTTAACATTTAATATGTAACAATAGCCATTTTTCGAACTTAATGGGTTATAGAGAAGCAGTTGACATAATAAAGGTGGCAAATTCTAGCCAACTAATATAAACAGCTCTGTGTTCCTATTTTGGGGGCACCACGTCATCCTATGAGATGGTGATTGGGCCCTCCCACCTCTGTAGGTTTCCCTTTAGTTACTTCTGTCACCTGTACTCATTCGCTACATACTCTGAACACACGTTGCCAGCACAGGGCACCCCAGCACTGCGCCCCTGAACTGCCCCTTCCTGGTGATGAGCTGGGAGACCTGCTCCTAACCCTATGCAGCGTCTTCTCCCTTCTTGTTAGTTCGCAGGGTTTAATTTAGAGCCTTTCCTCAATTAAGACTATTAGGATTCTCCTTTGCCATTAAATTGACCTGTGTAAATCTTCCATAATTTTGTGCCTGCAACACAGACCTATGAAACTTGAAGAGAATTTAATAATAAATTCACCCAGAAAATACATATTCAACAGAGGCACCACGTGCTGGACTCTAGCCCTATGATTCTCCCTCTTTGATCCATGAAACTTACAGTCCATCCAACTAACCAGCCACCCCATTGGCTTAGAACCCAGCTGCAGGCGCCATGTTCAGAATGTTCATCCTCAGGACCACCTGTCTCACCCTACGTTTGAGCTGCCGCGTTTGCCCATCAAATGCAAACTCCCATCTGTGTGATGTCTAATTTGCCGTTGATGTTTAAAATAAGAATTTATTATTGTTCCTCTGATCCGCCTTTGCCTGTTGACTTCAGCCAAACCTGAGGACTGAATTGTACCCTTGTCAGCAGAGGAATCCAATGGCACAAAATAGTCAGAACAAGATTCTTCTCAAGATATTCGTATTAAAGCTGGAATTTTGCCACGAGGGGTTGGTGATTTAGTACATTTTTCCATGGAATGCCGTGTTTGCAAATGAAAGTATTAGAGAGAAGCACCATGAACGCCACAGGCCGAGTGCAGACACAGCAGGAACAGGCTCCCCAGTGCCCGCCGATGTTCTAATGCTTCACAAACCTCAGCACCCTCACTTCTCACAGGGACCTGTGAAATAGATCCTAACACCTAACTCTATTTTCGGGTGAGGAAGCTTAGACTTGGAGACGTTAAGCAGCTTGAGAAACTTTACTGCGCTCTGTGACTTTGGAGAAGTTCTTTAACTGCTCTAAGCTGGCATGGGATATAGATAGAATTCATACTATATGTCTTAGATCATTCACATTGTTATAAAGGAATACCAGAGGCTGGATAATTTATAAGGAAAATAGGTTTATTTGGCTCATGTTCTGCAGGCTGTACAGGAAGTATAGTGCCAACATCTGCACCTTGTGAGGGTCTCAGGCTGCTTCCACTCATGGCAAATGGCGAAGAGAGCCATTGTGTCCACAGGTCACATGGCCAGAAAGGAAGCACGAGGGAAAAGGGGAGGTTCCAGGCTCTTTTAAACAACCAGCTCTCCCATGAACGAATCGAGTGAGAACTCATTACCATGAGGAGGACAGCACCAAGTCGTTCATGAGCATCCACCCTCATGACCCAAACACCTTCCCCTAGGCCTCACCTCCAAACTTGGGGATCAAATGTCAACATGAGATTTGGAGGGTCAAATATCCAAATCATAGCACTATACTCCAAGCTTCTCATCTCAGAGACATCAAAGTAGGGAGCTGGCAAAAACTCCTGCTCAAGTGCATGGCAAGGCAGGAAGTCCTGAGGTTGCACAGCCAAAACTTGGCACCTGCTGCTGGATTCCAAGCCAGTGTAGAGGGTGGTTGGCTGGATGAGCTGAAAGTTCCACGGATAAAGCTTTGTTGAAGGAGAATTGTACAGAAGCACAACCATACAAAAATGAGAAGACTAGGAAGAGCTCCTGGGACAGACAGCCTTCTCTTTCTGCAGGTAGTCTGGCAGTGGGAGAGTCAGACAGTGGGCAGATTCCTTCAACCAGCCCGTACCTCATTCCTGGCCATGTAGAAAGCAAAATCATGGCCCCGGACAATTTTCTATTTCTTGGCCCTTTTAATTATTTCATAAGAATTGAGTTAGATTTGATGTTATAGACTGAGTCGTGTCCTCCCAAAATTCATACACTGAAGCCCTAACCTCCAATGTGACCGTATTTGAAGACAGAGCTTTTAAAGGGGTAATTAAGTTTAAATGAGATCATAAGAGTGGGTTCTAATCCAGTAAGACTGGTGTCCTTCTAAGAAAGAAAGCGACACCAGAGGTGCATGTGCAGAGGAAAGGCTACGTGAGGACCCAGCAAGCCAAGGAGAGAGGTCTCGAGAGAAACCCACTCTGCTGGCACCTGGGACTTCCAGACCCCAGAACTGTGAAAACAAGTGATTTCTGTTGTTTAAACTACCTGGTATTTTGTTATGGCAGAGTCCTAATGAACTAACACACTTAGTTCTACTCATCTTACGTGAATTTCTGTGTGATTTGGGCCTGGAAATGGAAACAGACAAGTTTGGCTAACAAAATTTGTTTCATTGACCATCTATACTTCACCATATTCCAGAAATGTTTTTTAAAGGTGTTATTTTTTAAAGTATAGCATAATGCTACCGAATCTGAAATCCAAAAACAAAATGTTAGAATTAAAAAGGAAAAAGGTTTACATGACTAACATAATTGCTTCCATGATATTTGAATTTGGGCATCAAATTCAGCTTGAGGCTTCCTGAAGATCAAGGCAAAAGAAAAAAATTGCGTTAACAAAATTATAATCATGTGGAGAACTGGTTTGCTCTTCCAAGAGCAAACCAGTTCTTCAAGGTAAGAAAGGTAAAGTTCTTCAAGGTAAAAACAAATTTTTTTCTATGATCACCAGCAGTCAATGGCATTAGACCCTTTGTCAACTAACTATCTATCTGTGTAAGGCCTGGGAGACCATTGAGGTTGGAGGTGGGAGAGGCTGATTAAGAGTTTCAGAAAATGAACCTGGGGGTCTTGTATCATTGACTTACTCCCTTAATAAGTTCAATCTGGACTCTTTTTCTCAACCTCTCATTGTCAAGGTAACCCAACCCCCTTCCCCTTCCTCTAACTCCACCCGGCCCCATCCCCAATTATGTCAATGGCAACAGAGAAAGGGGAGGGCGGGGGAAAGAGAGAGAAGCTATGGGGAAAGGAAATTCAGCACGGAGGTGGAAGAAGTCAGCCGACCCTCCCGTTCTCCCACCCCCATAGCCCTGTCAGCAACACACAGAAAGCTGAAGCAAGACACGGGGGGCAGGCTGGGCACACTGAACTCACCTTCTAGGAGTAAACTGCAGTTCACTTCGCACACATCTGTGAAGTGGGCCTCATCTGTTAGACAAACTCACTAGGCTTCCATTCCTTCACCTACGGTGACCTGGACTACATCTTCTCAACACTCATCTCTTTTCTCATCAATGCCTGTGTTCATTTATTCATCAAGTATGCACCTGCCCTGGGGCTAGGATCTGGGGCTGTCATAGAAGTCCACTGGCAAGCTGAGTAATCCTCTCTGCCCGTCACACACTCCACTCTTCTCCACTCTGCCCAGGACCCAGGGTTGATCTGAACGGACTACACAGCAGGTGGCTTCACCCAGACTTCCAGCTGGATTTGGCCAAGATAGAGCACACACTCTGTAAAAGTGGACAATTCATTTAGTTGTCTGTGCTTCATTTGTACCCACTCCCTCATGGACCTAGAGATGATGAGGTGAGGTTATTCACGTGTTCATCATTCAGCAATTATTTTTCGAGTGCCTGCTCTGTAATTTCTAGGTGGGGCTGACCTTACAGGCACAGTACCTGAGCAGGTGCAGAGGGTTCCCTGTGCTTGGTTCAATGCTCTGCAGCCACTACCTTGAAAATCTTAAGAATATCCTTAACAAGAACCCCACGTTTTCATTTTGCAGATTATGCAGCTAGTTCTTCTCCTGTAGACACACTCCTAAGAGCTAGAGATACAGCAGTGAACAAAACAGACAAAAATCTTGCCTGCATGAAGCTGACATTTCTCATCTGTTAATTCATTTAACAAACACTTACTGTGCTCATACTGTATGAGGAAGACCATTTCAGGAGGAGAGAGGTACACAAACAGCCTAGGTGAGAAAACATTTGCATAAAGGATAGGCAAGAAAAACAGTATGACTGTCTTCTTTCTTTTTCTTTTTTGTACCATGGCACTGACTAGGACCTCCAGTATTACATTGAATAAAAGTGATGATAATAACCATTCTTGCCTTGCTCCTGATTTTAATGAGAATTCTTCTAATGTTTCTCAATTTAGGTTGATGAGTTTTATTGGGTTGGTGCAAAAGTAACTGTGATTTTTGCCATTAATGTTATTTTTTATCTTTTATTTAGTTAAAAAATTCCTTTCTAAATTTAACAAACATTTTTTGATCAGCATTAATGTTAAATACTGTGAAATGCTTTTCCTGTAGCTATTGAGATAAATATATCATTTTAATTTTTCTATCAGTGCATGTGATGAATTATATTTATAAATTTTTTAAAGGATTCTGAATAAATGTTTTTAAAAGACCCTGAATCTACAGGACCTGCTGACAGATCAGATGTGAGTCATGAAAGAAAAAGAGAAGTCAGGCCAGGCATGGTGGCTCACACCTGTAATCCCAGCACTTTGGGAGGCTGAGGTGGGCGGATCACCTGAGGTCAAGAGTTTGAGACCAGCCTGGTCAACATAGTGAAGTCCTGTCTCTACTGAAAATACAAAAATTAGCTGGGCGTGGTGGCAGGTGCCTGTAATTCCAGCTACTTGGGAGGCTGAGGCAGGAGAATCACTTGAACCTGGGAGGCGGAGGATGCAATGAGCCGTGATCTCTTGTTGCCTGGGCAACAAGAGCAAAACTCCATCTCAAAAAAAAAAAGAAAGAAAAACAGTCAAATACAATGCCAAAAGTTTTGGCCTAGACAAGTGAGCAAATAAAATTGCCATTTATCCAAACAGGGAAGGCTATAAGAAGAAGGTTTTGTTTTCAGCAAGAGAGGGGAGTCTTCAGAATTAGCTCAGGTTTGTACATGTGAAATACAAGATGTCTGTTAGGTATGAAATGGAGATGTGGACCAGGCATTTGGATACATGCAGTAGAGACTGAGAAAACAAGTACTGGCCAAAGACATGAACGTATTAATTTGAGAGCCATCAGCATTTGTGGACATTGAAACATTCTTAAGGGCCTCCATATATACAGAAGTAAGTAAATCTCAAAATTATTTGCAAAATGTTTTCCCTTCTTTTGCTTAGAAGGAAATAAGTGCTCATACAGAGTATCTATTCTATGATGTTATTCAGCAGGTCGTTTTGTTCTAGGCTTCCATAATATTCCTCACCACACATACAGTTTTTTTCTGGTAGTATAGATTTTTGTCTGATAGGTTGTCTTCAAGAGTCTACTGTATCTGTAAAATGTGATGAAAATTTTGCAATTTGGCCAAGCAGATCTGAAATGGAACAGGTACATGGACATACACACACACACACACACACACACGCACACACACCAATTTTACTGTATGTAAATTTAAAATATTTTTTATTTTTCATTGGCACATAATAATTGTACATATTTATGGGGTACAGTGTGATGTTTCAATACATGTATACAATGTAAAATGACTACATTGGGGTAATTAACATATCTAGATCCTCAAAGATTTAATATTTATTTGTGGTGAGAACATTCAAAATCCTCCCTTCTAGCTATTTTGAAATATACAATATATTACTATTAACTCTAGTCACCTGATTGTGCAGTGGAACACTAGAACTTATTCCTCCCATCTAGCTGTAACTCTGTACCCATTGACCAGTCTCTCCTCATTCTCTCCTTCTCCCTACCCTCCCCAGCCTCTGGTAACCACCATTCCGCTTTCTACTTCTATGAGATCAACATTTTCTGGATTCTACAGATGAGTAAAATCAAGGAGTATTTGTCTTTCTGTGCCTTGCTTATTTCACTTAGCGTAATGTTCTCCAAGCTTATCCATGTTGCTCAAATGAGAGGATTTCATTCTTTTTATGGCTGAATGGTATCCCATTGTGTAAATATGCCACATTTTCTTTATCCATTTATCTGTTGATGGACACTTAGCCATATCGTGGCCATTGTGAATCGTGCTGCCTCCGTCTCAAAATTCTGCCTTTGATGTTTTACAAAGATACCATCCAGCCTAAAGGAAGAAATGATCTCTTCAAGTAAAATGGAAGGTGCAGGTATTTATAAAGTGGGATGGCTATGATGATGGGCTTCTACTTATTACTCATATTAAATGATGTGAAGTCTGAGCCAAAGGCAAGTTCCTCTTGTTCCGTAGGTTCTTGGGTCTAAATTTATAGCATCAAGACTGAAGACCGGAAGTGACCCTCAAAGACTGCACAATCACCTAGTAGTCCATTCATTGTCCTGCCTTTAAGTAGCACCACACCCTAAGCCACTGTAGACCTAACTGCCTTAACTATCTCACAGAATTATTTAGAGAATCAAACAAGAAACACAATGGTTAAGAAAAATATTGAGCCTTTGGAACCAACCCAAATGCCCATCAATGATAGACCAGATAAAGAAAATGTGGCACATATACACCATGGAATACTATGCAGCCATAAAAAAAGGATGAGTTCATGTCCTTTGCAGGGACATGGATGAAGCTGGAAACCATCATTCTCAGCAAACTAACACAAGAACAGAAAACCAAACACCGCATGTTCTCACTCATAAGTGGGAATTGAACAATGAGAACACATGGACACAGGGAGGGGAACATCACACACTGAGGCCTGTTGGAGGAATGGGGGCTAGGGGAGGGATAGCATTAGGAGAAATGCCTAATGTAGATGACAGGTTGATGGGTGCAGCAAACCACCATGGCACATGTATACCTATGTAGTAAACCTGCACGTTCAGCACGTGTACCCCAGAACTTAAAGTATAATCATAAAAAAATGAGCTTTACAAATGAGAAGCATTGTTTTATATGTGTGCATCCAAACTTACCAATCATTTCTATCCTAAAAAGAAACCCAAAGTTATAAAAGTTACCAGAACCTAATATACTTTAATATTTAAAAGGATCCATTCAACACACAGTTGCCCTGGAGTCCTGTCCTCAACATTGCTTTGTTTCCTTTCCCCAAACCTGGCAAATTTATTAGATTCCTGATGAGATTACTGTTCAACTCCTACATCCTCCCACTGCTCATCCCATCCCTGACTAACGTGTGACCTTTTTTGACTGAATTATTGAAAGCCATTAATGGTTTCATTGCTTCTGATTGCCAGCATTTGCCAATTGTGCCGTGGCATTTATCAAGCTCTTGTTAGGCTGGGCACGGATCACTTCCAGCATTGGTTTAAGCTCCACAAACTAAATTTCCTTAATTAGAATCAGCTCAGCTCCAACAGTCCAGGCTAATAAGCTGCTAATGGGTTTGCCATGGAGTCTGTAGCAAAAAGAAACAGAATTAGTTGATCTTTAGCAAAGTTAAACAGTATTGAACTTACAGAAAAGGAAGTCATTTCTCTAGAGCCCTGATGAGATTTGAGGTGATCAGCCCCACTGCGGGTGCAGGGCACTACCCCAAGTAGTGTTCTCCTATGGAAGGGGGGTTGGGCTGGCAGGAAGTTGCTTTAACGCTGAGGGTCTCATATCCCCTTCCCTTCACCTTTATCACCTGCTGTGTTCATGTCTAAGATGGCTTCTGATGAGAAGAAAGGCAATGGGAAATCATGGGGATGTTGACTCCCTGAAGAAACCCCAAGCTGTTCCCTTCATTTAACTACTCAAGTAGTTTCAGAGAGTTCCTAAAAAGAGGCTTGCCTTAGCAATCAGAAGATCTGGGTTCTTACTAGCTCTATGGACTTGGGTAAACCACTCTACCTCTTAATATTGGGCTCCCATTACATCTTCAGTGAAATAGGGATCAGGAAACCTTACCTACTTCCAAGAACAAAGTTTGGTCCAGATGAATTCTGCCCAAGATCTCCTTGATGACTAAACCAGGTGAGCCCCATCCATTTTACTTGGTAGCTGTCCTAATTCCCCTACTTTACCTCCTTCCTCATTTCAGACCACAAAGATCTAAATCTTCCTTCTACAATGGGCAAAGGAGTTTGGCTGCATCATAGCAGGAAGCATAGTTTGTGTGCACAACCAGCAAAGCTCCTTCAGTTTTGAAATGGAAATAGCCTCTGTGATTACAAAAAAAACAAAAAACAAAAACAAAAACAAAAACAAAACCTTGGCTTAAAATCTGCTCAGGTTTGAATAGAAAAGTGGTGGGTAGAAAGAAGCCCAAGGTAAAAAAGGGAGAATGGATTGAATGTGCATTTTCTTGACTCTTTCTTCCCACTGTCTGCCTCCTCCATGGGTATCTCTCACTTACATTCCTGTTGCCATCATCTAAGTTGCCCCCAAAAAATATGTGCCCCTTTAACATTCATTCATTCTCATTCAATTAGCATTTGCTGAGAGCTTCTACTTGCTAAGCACCGGGCTTGGGATAAAGGTGCTGGGTAAATTGGGCCAATCCCTGCCCTAGGAAACTCACAAGTTAGTAGACGAGTCAGTGGGTAAAGGGAGGATTAGGGGGAAACATGTCAGCGATGTCTCTGTAGTGCCTGCAAGGTGATGCAGGAGATGAAGATGGGAAATGGGAGCCCTGCAGAAAACACTCATAGTGGAAGTAACACCACGCCTTGTCTTGAAGGAGGAGCTGGGAGGATAAGGTGCACTCCCAGACATGCCCTGTGTTCCAGATGGCACTCACCCTCCTCTGTGCTTTGTTTCCTCACTGGTCCCCCCACCAGTCCATGACCTCCTTGAGGGCAAGAATGGCCCTGTTCATCCTCATGTGCTCTGCACTTTGCACACTTCCAGGCACATTAGATGCCTTCGATCTGAGGCTGGTGGATGGATGGATGGATGAGTAAACAACAAATGAGCAAAACGGTTCTTTTGAAAAGTGCAGCCCCTAGATGATGGGTTGATTGATGGGTGCGGCACACCGCCATGGCACACATATACCTATGTGGCAAACCTGCACATTCTGCACTCGTATCCCAAAACTTAAAGTAAAAAAGAAAAGAAAAGAGAAAAGGGAAAGGAAAGGGAAGGGAAGGGAAGGGAAGGGGAGGGGAGGGAAGGAAAGGGAAGGGAGGGGAGGGGAGGGGAGGGGAGGGGAGGGGAGGGGAGGGGAGGGGAGGGGAGGGGAGGGTAAAGGGCAAGCAGCTATTGAAGTGGGAAGAGGATGATAGAAAAACAACCGAAGCAAACCTCAGGGCCCCAGGGTTTTCTGATTGCTTGATTGGGATGGAAGACTTGCTTGTGGCCACCCACTGAGGGCAGAAAGACTGAGGGGGTGGGAGCCTGGGGCCCTGGAGGGGTGAGAGCTTGGGGCCGTGGAGGGGTTGGAGCACAGGGGCGGATGCCATTCACTGCACAGGAAGAACAAAGGGGTAAGAGGGGGTGACAGGTTGATCAAGGCTGTGCCAGTTTGGGTCCATCGCAGCAGGAGAAGAAGCAGGAGGCTGAGGAGCTCACCGGCTTCCCAGGGCAGTGGCTGTGCTACCCTCTGCTGGTGCAGCACAGATGGGGACTCCTTACTCATCACTTCTCTTGGTTAGCTGTGCCCTCCCACACTGGGGTTCTCAGACCCCCAAGTCATTTACCAGCCTTGGCTCCCAGCCCTTGTCCTTTGGACACCTTGAAAATGTGCCTTGTCTAGAGAATCAGATTGATAGGTGCTTTTCATCAAAAATCCATTGCAAGGTGGCACCTGACAAGCTTTAAATGTTCTGAGTATGACAATGTCCCCAGTCTCAGTGTTTTCAGAAGCTTGTCTTTGCGTCAGCTTGACTGGACGAAGTTCTTGTGTTCTTATTTCCCTTACAGATAAATTCCTGTCCCACCTCCCTGTCGGCTGCCAGCCAGATGGAATCACTCTCTGCTGTCAGCCGGAACAGTTCCTGATAATAGGACATGCCAGGAATGGGTTGTGCGTGCGTGCGTGTGTGTGTGTGTTATGGGATGCGTGTATGTATTGTGGGGTGTGTGTATGTGTGTTGTGGAGGGGTATTGTGTGTTGTGTGTGCTATGGTGTGTGATGTGGTTATGGTGTGGTGTGTGGTGATATGTGTGTTGTAGACTGTGTTGTGGGTGTGGTGAGGGGGTGTGTGTTGTCATGTGATGTGTGGTGTGAATATGTGTGTGGTGATATGCATGCAGTGTGTGTGGTGTGTGTTGTATCTTGTGTGTGGTGATATGCATGCAGTGTGTGTGGTGTGTGTTGTATCTTGTGTGTGTTGCATGTCTTGTGTATATGTTTTGTGTTTTGTGTATGTTGTGTGTGTGTCGTGTGGTGTGTGTTTCATGTGTGTCATGTGCATTGTGTGTTGTGTGTTGGTGTGTGTTGTGTGTCATGTATGTTGTATTGTGTCATGTGTGTTGGTGTGTGTGTTGTGTGTTTTTGTGTGTTGTCTGTATTGTTTGTGTGTGTGTTTGTGTGTATGTGTGATGTGCTCTCATGCTAGTTCACTTTCCTCAAATCCCAGCTGGGCTCTGAGCACAGGTTCCAGGTGAAGCCTGACCAGGCCAGGTGACACAGCTTCCTTGTTTCTGTCCCTGTCTTTGGTCCGCTGCAGCCTTAGGAACCACAGTCTCTTCTTCTGCCCCAGCCGTGCGGTACGAGAAGTAGCTGTGCTTCTAACAGAGCTGGTCACCAAGGGACCTTGGAGACCAAGGATGAGGTGCAGACAGAAAGGTGGGTTTGGAGCACAGCCAGGGGCTTGGGAGACACGAAAACGGAGTGAATAATTACTAGTCAGCCCAGTTATGTGATTTTCCTCTTCTCTGCTCTACTTAGTCCCATGGAGCCCCGGGCAGAGCACCTAGTCAAGGCGTCTGGAAAGGCTGAAGCCCTAAGAAGGAATTAGAAGTTCCAGGTCAAGTCCAAGGTGGAAAGATGCTTCAGCCCACGGGAGCCTAAGTGTGGCTGAGAAGACCAAGCGGCAATGGGGATTTTATCTTCCTGCAAAGTGTGTGCAATGGCCAAGATAAAATGCTGAGAACAGTTGCCAGGCCTGTGAAAGCCACGGGAGGGATGCCCCGTGGAGCCGGCCCCATCTGACATGTGGAGAGGAAATCCAGGCTGGTCCTAGGAAAGCTGTGGGAAAGCTCCCGGCCTTCTGTGTGGGACTTTTCCTTCCCTGCATCCATCTCACATCACTCTCCTTCCAGAACCAAGTACCTCCCTGATACTCTCTGTTTCCATCCAAGGAAAGCAATCTTGAGGCCCATTCCAACTGACTCGCAAATGGGTGGTAAGATGGAAAGAAATCCTCTCTCATGGGCACTCAGAGGCAACGTGGTACATAGTAAGGAAGCCATTTTGGGTAGGAGGTCCCTTTCCTTGCCCTCAAATCCAACCGACTTTTAGTTCTGTTGATGATCAATCAGAAGCTTTTAATATTTTATAAAACCCTTCTTTATTTCTTCATAAGCGAACTTCCTTTATGTATAAGGGAACTAGGGAAGCTATTTCCTAACTCCTTCCTTCCCTGCTTCCCTCGTTCCTTCCTTCCCTCCTTTCTTTGTTTCTGAAACTTCTTTCCTTCCTTCCTTCCTCCTCTGCTTCCTTTCCTCCTTCCTTCCCTCCTTCCCTCCTTCTTTCCTTCCTTCTTTCCCTCCCTCCCTCCTTTCTTTCTTCTTTCCTTCCCTCCCTCCTCTCCCACCTTCCTTCCTTCCTTCCTTCCAATGTATTTTGTGGCCATTGTGGGCCAGCATCCTGATGGCTGGGCAGGTTCTCCAAGCCAACTCTTTCCACCTCCCCACCTAGGGAGCTCACACTGATTCATTGTACATGATGTCTGGAGCCCTTTGGCCTTTGTGGCACTGTGCTATGTCCTAGGAGCGTGTTCATCCTCCCTCTTCACTGAGACAACTGATAGCATCTTACCCCATTCTGTCCCTGCAACCTCCTCACCACCATCCCTTTTTGCTCCAACTGATAACTTCCTAGTACTTTCTAGGAAGTCTGTGGTCAGTGGTACCAAGCCCATGTCATTCATGGCTTCTTTCACTGGTAGACATTTGCCCCTAGGAAGTTTCTGATCTGTACCTCCACAAATAGCTGCCTGTGCCACACCTCCACCTAAGGGTTCATCCTCAAAGGGCAGACCCAGAGGAAATAAGACCCCGAGGAAGCATGCTTGGGGCCCTTTGGCAGACAAGTCCAGGGTCAAGACATGGGGGCTGTAAATGCAGATAGCAATCCACAGACTATCCCATGGGAGGAGCTGGCCAGTAGAAGGCCAAATGAAGCCCTGGTAGCCACAATTTGCCCCTGAATTCTTAGATGTGACACCAGAAGCCTAAGCAATAAAAGAAACACAAAGAAATTCTATGTCATCCAAATTTAAAACTTTTGTGCTTTAATAAACACTATCAACAAAGTGAAAAGATAGCCTACAGAATGGGTACAAATATTTGCAAATTGTACATATGATAAAGAATTTATAATTCAATAATAAAAGGACACATAGCCCAGTTTTTTAATGGGCAAAAGATCTGAATAGATATTTCCAAAAGGAAGGTGCACAAATGGTCAATAAGCACATACCATTTGAAAAGATGCTCAACATCATTAGTCTTCGGGAACTGCAAATCAAAACCACAATGAGCCACCACTTTATACTCACTAAGATGCCACTTATCCAAAGGTCAGCATGGCCATTCACTGCTGATGGGAATGGAAAACAGTCAGGCAGTTCCTCTAGCAATTAAGTTATCCTGTGATCCAACAATCCCACACCTAGATGTATATCCAAGAGAAATAAAAACATGTCCACACAAAAATCTGTACACAAATGTTTATAACAGCATTATTCATACAGGACATACAACCTGTATGTCCATCAGCTGATGTATGGATAAACAAAATGTCATAAATCCATATCATGGAATATTATTCAGCCATGAAAAGCAATGACACACTAATACATACTTCAACACGTATGAACCCTGAATGCTAAGCAAAAGACATCAATCACAGAAAGTCACTTAGTGTACAATTTCATTTATATGAAATATCCAGAATAAGCAAATCCATGGAGACAGAAAGCAGACTGGTAGTTGGCAAGGGCAGGGAGGTTGAGGGGAATAGGGAGTAACTGCTCAATTGAAAAATGGTTTTCTTTGGGGGTGATGAAACGTTTTAGAACGAGACAAAGGTGATCACAGCACACATTGTGAGTGTACTAAATGCCACTGAATTGTACACAAAAGACCACATATTACATGACTCCATTTATATGAAATCTTCAGAAGAGGCAAATCTATTTCTGCCTATTCAGAAAGTAGACCAGTGGTTGCTGAGGGCTGGGAGGTTGGGGGATAATGTGGTGGTGGTTGAATGGTACACATTTCTTTTTGAGATGATGAAAATATCCTAACATTGGCCAGATGCAGTGTCTCACACCTGTAATCCCAGCACTTTGGGAGGCTGAGGCAGGCAGATCACCTGAGGTCAGGAGTTTGAGACCAGCCTGGCCAACATGGTGAAACCCCATCTCTACTAAAAATACAAAAATTAGCCAGGCGTGTTAGTGCATGCCTGTAATCCCAGCTACTCAGGTGGCTGAGAAAGGAGAATCACTCGAACTCAGAGGCAGAGGTTGCAGTGAGCCAAGATTGTGCCACTGTACTCTGTCTCAAAAAAATAAAAGAAAAATATCCTAAAATCAGCTGTGGCAATGGTTGCACATATCTGTGGCTATAAATTACACCTATTTATATTTTAATTAATTATGCATGTTAAGGATTAATTATATAGTTTGTAAAATATATCTTAATAAAGCTGTTTTTAAAAACTGGGGGCCCAGGCCAGTTCCTAAAACATCTCAGTTCCTAAAAAGCCTTTTGACTCTTCTGCCAATGGAGGCTCTGTAGTTTGTCCTCCATGCTGGAGCCTAGCCCACTGTGTCCCTTCTAACCTTTTTCCTCTTCTTTTCTCTTCTTCTGCTTCTTCTACCCTATCTCAAAAGCATTCTCCATTTCTAATGCCAATGCAGTTGAGTAAAATATGTCTCCTGAACTTCATGCCCATGGGCTCTCCCATTCTATTCTGAAACCTCAAGGTATTTTTCTAAATAAAGACAGCTTCTGCCCTAAGAGGAATTCCAGCATTAGCTATGGAGATTTTTTTCAATCCATTGGAAGATTTTAGGGCAAAAAAGAATGACTGCAAGGCTGGGCACGGTGGCTCACGCCTGTAATCCCAGCACTGTGGGAGGCCGAGGCTGGTGGATCACCTGAGGTCAGAAGTTCGAGACCAACCTGGCCTACATGGTGAAACCTCATCTCTACTAAAAATACAAAAAATTAACCGGGCATGGCGGCGGGCGTCTGTAATCCCAGCTACTCCAGAGGCTGAGGCAGGAGAATCACCTGAACCCTGGAGATGGAGGTTGCAGTGAGCCAAGGTCATGCCATTGCACTCCAGCCTGGGCAACAAGAGTGAAACTCCATCTCAAAAAACAAAAAACAGATTGCATTTCAGCAACATGGCAGAGGAAAGTCCTACTAGAGAACATGTAGCCTACAGTGAGTATAGACAAGAGGATTAAAGGGTAGATCCATCAGCTCTTGGCAGCTGTTCAGTTAAGAGCTAGGAAAAAAGTGAAATCTAGAATTTCTCCCAATGTTTGAGCAACTAAGAGGCCAAGGTGGTGCCAGGAATTGAGTGAAGGATCACAGAAGTAACGGTAAATCTTCTTGGGGGAAGACACTGGGCTGCGTTTTGGAAACGTTGAGTTTGACCTGCTTGTACAATGTCAGAGCAGTGATATCTAGTCAGCAGTTGGATATGCAGGTGATGTGCACAGTTGAATGGCCCCACATGGAGAACTGTCTGGGGTATAAATTTACATAGGGAGTCACCACCTAGAGAAAGAAGCTGCAGTTTAGTTGGAATTCTCCCCGGAAGAATCTGTATGACAAGACAAGCTTGGCTATGAGTAAAAGTATTAAGACTGAGAAGGATATGCCAGAGAAGTTGGAGAAGCAGGAGAGACCAGCACCCCAGAGCCAAGAGATCACTTATAAGGGGCAAGTGACAAGAGATTAAGTAAGGAAACATTTGGAGAAAACAGACTGGAAAAACTATCATTCAATTCTCTTTATCTTTGAGATGGATAATATCTGCCCTGTAGGGTTGTAGGGAGGAGTGAATTAATGAATGAAAACACCCCCCTCAAAACTAGCCCCAAAGTCCCAAGGCATCGGCCAAAGCCACAACCAAAACCCTTTGCTTCCTAGTTCAGTTCTGTCCTCACGACATGATGCCTTTTCTATTCAGGCATCTTGCCTGCAATGTAACAGCTACATAAAGAACTATTCATTTAACAAACTGTTACTAAATACCTGTTACTTTCTGTGCACCATGATACAGAGATCAACAAGACATAGATCCTTCTCTGGTTGAGAAGCTATCACAGCAGGTTCAAATCAGCCTAGTTCTGCTAACTCTGATGGCGGTCTGAGGGGCATTGTAATGACTCAGTGGCCAATTAGATGTTTTCAAACAGTTTATTGTGAGGCTTACACACATCAACAATCATGCAAATATATTCAATACACACAAGCAGTGATAAGAGAGAGGCGCAACAAACCGTGGCAGTAAGTAGGTGGGGAGACCAGCACACTAACTGACCAGACAGGCAGGTCCAAATTTCCCTCCAAAATCAAGAGAAGGCCTCAGAATTCTCAGGGGCAGAGTTTCTGCAGGCATCTTGGCCAGGGTCAGTCTCTTTGCTGTTTTCATGGCCTCCACAGGAGGGTCCATGGTCATTAACTCAGCCATGTTTTAGCTTCACTTTCCTGTCAGGTCTCCGGGGCGCCTGGCCACAGCAGGTGTCATCACCTCAGTCCACCACACATATGCTTGTCACTTTCAGGGGTGAGCAATTCACTGTAGGCCATGTCAACCAAAAATTATCAGAGACAGGTCTCAATCAATTTAGAAAGCTTATTTGGCCAAGGTTCAGGGTGCACACCCGGGAGGCAGGTGCCTTTCTCCAAAGATGATGTTGAGGGATTCAAAATTTAAAGGGGAAAGGGTGGATGTTAGAGAAAGAGTAAAAAATTTTTTAAAGATGTGGGTAGATAAAAGACAGATGATTCCATTCACCAAATATACAATTTACATGTGAAAGAAAGGTAGAGTAACACTCATGTAGGCCTTCCTCTACCTCAGTGAATCTGCATTTTTACATCAGAGGGGGCAGTCTGATGCACACTTGTCTCAGGTGAGCAGAGGGCTAACTTTGGGTTCCATCCTTTGTCCCGTACCTGTGAACATAAGCTATCATTGACATTGTCAAGGTAAAATTCAACTCAACGGTTTTTGGGTAAAAATCTTGGGGTCCACAAGGCATTTCCTAGTGGGAAAACTGTGAGGGAAGCATGTAGCTTTTTTCTATCTTCTTAGCTATCTTATTTAGGAATACAGTTGGAGGCACATTTGCCTGATGCAGTTCCCAGCTTGATTTTTCCCTTTGGCTTAGTGATTTTGGGGTCCTGAGATTTATTTTCTTTTCACAGCTGAGTTACACGTCATAAGTGACTCCATTTTGAGAGCTTTAGGATCACAAAACATTATTACATATCATAAATGGAAAAAGAAAACCAACACAGTGCAAGCTAGGGTGGAGGTGTGGCCAGGTATGAGTAACGCAAAAAGTGAGAGTGCCCATGAATTTGTTGATGGAAGTAAACTCGGGGAAGGTTTAGCTGGGATGTCCTAATGGAGAGGTGAAGGGCAAACATAGCTGGGAGAAGACACGGTCCATTTAGGGATAGTGAATTTGGAGCACAGACCCTTTAGGGGGAAATTTGGAGAAGGATTTGAGGGGGGTTGGTGCAGTGATTTTCAGCCTTGGCTACACATTACAATCACCTGTGTAGCTTTTAAGAAATCCTGATATCTGAGGGTGCACTCCAAACTTTTTTAATGAGATTCTGAGCTGGTAGGGGCCAGGGAGGAGTATTGTTGAAGTCTCTCTAGATGATGATTTCAATGGGCAGCCAAGATTGAGAACTCATTAGTGGTTAGTGGTTTTCATGGTGTGTTCCTGGACCAGCGGACCTGTGGCATGAACATGACACCATCCTGGAGCAGCACAGCCCTCTGTGGATTCTATCAGTCATGGCCCGGAGTCATGGCTGGCAAGAGAAGCAGTGAGCAGTGGGCAGGAATGACTGGTTACCACATGCACACACCCCAGCAGAAGCCCAGAAATATTTGGGGAGGCGGCCTATAAAAGACCCACTTTTCTCAGTTGGATGGGAGCTTATGGGAAGTGAGAATTTTGTGTTAATATTAATGGGAATCAATCTAAACTCCCCCAGCTGGTAAGCCTGAAATCTTTGATTATAATGACATATAAATATAACTTTATTATAAAATTTGCATTGTATTTGTCCTTTGTTCTCTGAGTGTCATGATCACATAACTGCAGGGTTGGCTTTCTTGAAGATTCTGTGCCGGCCATAACGTCCATACTGGGCTGGTGCTGGCAGGTACCTCTTGGGCTCAGCCACACGGGAATTGTTGTCCAGTGCTGTGTCACGCTTACCAGGAGGCCAAGCAGCTGCCGCTGCTACTGCATAATTATTTCCTCCTGTCTTTATCCCCAAAATTCTATTCTCTGGGCCTTAGGTTGCATTCTCATATATTCCCGTTGAAGAGTATAAACTGGCGTAATCCATGGGGGAGATTTGGCAATAGTTTTCAAAATTATAAAAAGTACAGATGCTTTGATCCAGCCATTCCTCTCCTAGGAACTTATCCTACAGATATACATATGCAGAAGCTTACTTGTAATTGCAAAGGATTGGAAACATCTCAAATGACCATCAACATGGGACTGCTTTAATTAATTGTGAGACATCTTAAGTTGGAGTATTAAAGATTCAGGAAGTGTTTTTTATCATTGTGGGAAAAGGGGAGGCAAAAGAATATGCATGTATATATACATATTATATATATGTTATTTTTTAGGGTCTCCAGAAGGAAATACAAGAAATGTGTAAGTTTGGTTTCCTCCCAAGAGAGAATTAGATAGCCAGGGGACAAGGGTGGAAGGTAGATTTTTCACAGCGTGCCTTTGTATACTTCTCATGTTTTTAAACATACAGATGAGTTACTTATTCAAGCAAATGATTTTAGATTGCATATTACCTCTGTTAATGATACAACAAGTAACACATCTTTAAGTTTACCAAACTTTCACAATACTTTTCCCTGCCTTCTCCTCTGGAAGGAAGAATTAAATATAGAAGCACTTGTATAGAGAGGAGAATAGTTAATGGTTACCAGAGGCTGTGAAGGGGTGGGGATTAAAGACAGATTGGTTAATGGGTACAGAAATACAGTTAAATAGAAGGAATAAGGTCTAGTGTTCTATAATACAGTAGGGTGACTAGAGTTAACCACAACTTACAGTATATTTCTAAGTAGCCAGAAGAAAAGATTCTACATGTTCCCAACACAAAGAAATGATACATGCTTGAGTTGATGGATATCCTAAATACTATGATTTGATCATTGCACAGTGTATGCATGTATCAAAACTCCATTGCTACTTACTGGTACATATTGCATGCACCCCAATTACTAGGCATCAATAAAAACAGAAAACAAATATTAAGACAAAGGAATTTGAGACAAGAAGACAGCAGCATTGCTCCAAGTAAATGATGAACTTCTTTCCCGTTGGAAATGGATCAGTCCTCCTCCAATTCTCATATTAAATATCAGCCTAGGTGTCCAAGAACCTCTCCCTGGCCCCAAGACTGGATAAAGGCCCCTCCTGGACATCTTCCTAGCAAGTGGGCTCCCCTCCATAGCTGCGGGCAGTCCCCTCACTGCCACACCAGCTGTCTTCCCAAAGATCAGGTTCAATAGACCTTAAATCGCAGTCTTGTTAGTGCTGCCTGGACTGTAAATTGGCACAACCACTGAAGAGGGAAAATTGGCAATCTTTATTAAATATTACAATATTTTAATAAAGTATCAAAGTATAGATACCTTGATCCAACAGTTCTTAGACACATAACCTGACATGTAATGTGAGGATTAAAAAAATGAATAGAAATTATCCATTTCAACAGGAAATAAATTTCTAGATTATTCTGAGAGATGCTATTCTGGGAGCAAGCATCTTGACTGTGAAGCCTGTCTCAATCCCCAGAAGTCAGGGCTGCCTCTCACACCCACAGCCACTCAATCAATATTTATGCAAATAAATGACCTTACCAAGAATTCAGACTTCTTTTGTAATGTAAATCCACTTTTAGAAAACTCATCATATTCTTCTTTCAGGTGGGACAATTAACCAGCCCTGTAATTTTGAAATGGCAAATGACCATACCAGGCATCTCTGAACCCCGCCTTTGTTGAAAACCACAACATATTTATTACTGACATTGAGGCTTTTCTCCCACCTGCTCCCCTCTTGCAAACATTTCTGCAAAAAGTCTATTTCAGAGACTGAGGCAACGTCATTTGCATCTAATGCTCACCTGACCACACTCGGGCAGGGAGGAGCACCAGGAAAGTTCAGGGCGGGGAGGAGCACCAGGAAAGGTCAGGGCGGGGAGGAGCGCCGGGAAAGGCCAGGGCGGGGAGGAGCGCCGGGAAAGGTCAGGGCAGAGGAGACGTGACTGACGACCACAGAGCCAGGTGAGCACGGAGCTTCTGTCAGCAATTCCTCAGCAGGAAGAGAGGTAAAGGAATCAGAGGCCCGCTTTAGCACTCAGCAAAGAACTATCCCCGTGACTGGTGACAAAACAGGTTTTTAGTCCTGGGACTCCAGATCCATGGACACAAACCAAGTCCAAGAGGTAACAAAGTGGCACCTGAACCGGTGAGCATGCAATGACACTCATCAAATGGCCAGAAACCAGAGGCTTGGGGTATTTCTGACTCATCTGGGAAGGCTCACCTTCCTCTCACTGAGCACTGCTCCAGAATAAAGTGTGTCTAAAGCACCTGCTGGAATAAGTGGCATTGCCTGTGAGTCTAATAAATAACAGTACCCAATAGGGAGCAATTGTCATTAGGGTCCATTGGAAAGCCTGACTCAACCTAAGTATTTAATTAAAGCCAAACTGATCTTAAAACAACCTTTCCTTAACTTGCACAAGGATCTTTCCCCACAGAGCACTTGGCTCATACAATTACAGAAAATGCTGGTGCTCATGTCCTATAATATCCACTGTTGATAGCAGTCGTTCTCAAACTTTTGGTCTCAGGACCCCTTTACTCTCTGAAGAGGACCCCAAAGAGCTCTTGTTTATGGGGGCTATATCTATTAATACTTACCATAATCAACATTAAAACTGGGAAGTTTTTTTTCAGATGGAGCCTTTCTCTGTTGCCCAGGCTGGAGTGCAGTGGTGCAATCTCAGCTCACTGCAACTTCCACCTCCCAGGTTCAAGCACTTTTCCTGTCTCAGCCTCCCGAGTAGCTGCGACTACAGGCACCCACCACTGCACCTGGCTAATTTTTTTATTTTTAGTAGAGACGGGGTTTCACCATGTTGGCCAGGCTGGTGTCGAACTCCTGACCTTAGGTGATCCACCCGCCTCAGCCTTCCAAAATGCTGGGACTACAGGCATGAGCCACCGCGCCCGGACAAAATGTAGAACTTCTATCCTTCAAAAGACAATGTTAAAATAATGGAGACTGGTTTAGTCTCTCTTCATAACAAAATGTGAATGTTTGAAAATAAGCCTAGGAGAGAAAGATAAGCAAGTCGGGAATGGACAATGAATGATTGTTTTAGGAAATCTCATTTTCACTCCTGAGCTGCTGAGAGAGACTCTAGAGAGCAGCGATGTTCTCATTTGCAGCTCGGGTTCAGCCCAGACTTCTCTGCGTTTCATGTGGGCTTGATGTCAGTGAACTTTCCCCAAACAACAGGACCTGCCCGCATGCCCACTGCTTACTGAAATGAGTATTCAAGCGCCTTTTCTGCAGGGAGCTTGAGGAGCCCCGGGGGCTCAGTGGGCCATCCACCTGACACGCGGAGTGTGAAATGAGAACAGTAATGCAATTACTTCCACAACACCAACTGGGAAAATCGGTCTCAGGTGAGCAGAAAGAGTTGACTTTTTAAATGTTTGAAAATGCAGTGGGAATGAAAATAAAAGGCAGAATATCAAATAATAGTTATGCTATTGGCTACGAATGCATGGAACCCAAGCATCCTCAGGCTAAAAGTTCCTTTTGCTCCTTCCCTCACCTCAATAACTTGGGACCCCTCTATTTCTGGGGAAGTCTTACATGAACTGCTAAGCAGCACTGTTACGTTCTCCCACTTTCGTGCTTCGGATGTCCTTTCCAAAGCCACACACCCTAATGGGACCAGAGTGATATTCTCATCAGTTTTTACTGGAGTGAAGTCAAGCTGAGTTCCATGACAAATTAAAAAGCTGACCATTTCTAATCTTCTTGAGGGCTTGTTTCTCATTATATTGTGTGATTTCTCAAGTTAGTCTTCAAAAACACTCCTATAATAAAGCCACTGGTCGATGCTTCCTATAGCTGCACTTCTTGCCTAAGGTTCTTGATAAAATGCAGATTATGACTCTGTAGGTCTGGAGTGGGACCTTCTAACACGTTCCCAGTGATGCTGATGCTGCTGGTCCATGGGCCACACTTTGAGTAGCCAGATCCTGGAATACTTAGGACTAAATACTAGCATATTTAGTACCTATATTTCTCATACATAATAGATATTTAATAAACGTGTTTTGAAAGGATGCCTCAATTTATTGAAGGTTTCTACAATGGGAGAATAAAGAAGAAAAGCTTTGTCAAGATATCTGCTTTTCATCCTACTCATGTTCTGCCTTTTCTTTGGAGTTATGAGACAGGAGCGTTGCTGGCTGGAAGCACAACTAGCAAAGGGGTATGCAGGAAAGCCAGGCAGAACATCAGTAGTTGAGGGCTGTCCGTTCTGCCTGGGGTTGTGGCATCCTAGGAGCCTGTTTTCCTAACTTATAGCAGCTTCTATCCCTACCCTCATAATAATTACTGGCAAAGGCCTGGTGCAGTGGCTCCCCCCTATAATCCCAGCACTTTGGGAGGCCAAGGCCAGCGGATCACTTGAGGTCAGGATTTCAAGACCAGCCTGGGCAACATAGTGAAACCCAATCTGTACTAAAAATACAAAAATTAGCCAGGCATGGTGGCACACGCCTCCTAGACCCAGCTACTCGGGAGGCTGATGCAGGAGAATCACTTGAACCCAAGAGGCAGAGATTGCAGTGAGCTGAGATCGCACCATTGCACTCCAACCTGGGCGACAGAGTGAGGCTCTCTCTCTCAAAAAAAATTACTGGCAAAAATTGCAAATTTAGTCATTGTTTACTCTTCCTTACTCTCCCTGTTAGAACACATGCACACACATACACACACACAAGCATAATCCTTTCCATTTAAATTGCTCCTTCTGCTTTTACAATGAAAATTAATTTTGCATGGTTTTGCACTATTGAAAGCAAACTATTAGTGGTGCTGCTACCTTTTAACCTAGCTCTGGATCTTCATAGAACAAAACACACATCCTTCAGCCTCCCTCAATTGTTAGAGATAAAATATAATCTCAGTATCATCTGGCTCCCCATACTTGTCTTTTTAAATAAATATCTAATAATCTCTCATTTTTATTTCATTTCTATAATATTATCTTCAATTACAGGCTCCATGTCTAAAATAATCACCCACTCTTGCTGTAGAGTTCTGTTCTCTCCTTGCTGTCAGAAAGGCAGAGTCATCCAGCAAAAGACATGACCCTCAGACATGCTGATGTCAGGAGCCCTGTGCTCTGACCATCGCCTGACTGCAGAGCCATCCAAGTGATTTAACACATCTGGGCCCCAGTGTCTTCTGAAAAATGAAGAGACCGAACTAGATGATGAGGTCCCTTTTAGGCTAAACATTCTATGATTCTAGAAAAGTTAATAAAAAACAAAAGCATTTAAAATATCAGAAGAGTATCTGTTCAGGTACATGTGATTGCAACTAACATATACAGTTGACTTTTGAACAATGTGGGGGTGAGGGGTGCCTACACATTGTGCAGTCCAAAATCTTTGTATAATTTTTACCTCCCAAAAACTTACTTATCTACTATTGACCACAAGTCTTACTAATAATATAAACAATTGATTCACATGTATTTTGCATGTTATGTGTATAATATACTGTATTTTTACAATAAAGCAGGCTAAAGAAAAGATAATGTTATTAAGAAAATCATAAGGAAGAGAAAACATATTTACTATTCATTAAATAGAAATGGATCATCATAAAGGTCTTTATCACACTCATCTCCACATTGAGCAGGTTGATGAGTAGAAGAAACGGTAGGGGTTGGTCTTGCTGTCTCAGGGGTGGCAGAGGCGGAAAAAAGTCTGAGTGTGAGTGAACCTATGCAGTTCAAATTTGTGATGTTCAAGAGTCAACTGTTCATAGTTTTGCTACTTCTATCTCATTCTAGATTTTACAGAGTAAACAGGTGAAAATATCTAGCACACAAGTCTAGGAACCAAGTGACTTGCATCCCTTTCATAGTCCACAATGGACTCCCAGTGTGACTAATATTCAATGAGAGCTGCATCACACACATGCACACATGCACACACACAGACTCAAAACCACCTTAGCACCCACCATGGCGCTGCTTACATTGACCCAATCCTCTTTCCAGCATCGGCTTTTTCAGACTGGTGGCTTGGAAAGGTTGTTTCATTTTGGTTTGGGTTTATTTCATTTAATTTGATGTAGTAATAAAAGCCTAGTTCCAAACAATATTTTGTGCAAAGCCCCAGTATATAAAACAGAGAAAAGTTGACATCCTGATTATAACGTGGAAGGCAACCTGAAAGTCCACCTCCTCGACACCCCCTCGCTTCCACTCCCACCCAACCCCACTTAGAAAGCTTCAGTATCCTGGTAGATGGTCACTGGGTCACTCTTCACTTTCAGTGACAGGGACAGACACTTTTTTGCACTTTTTTGGTGAGGGAGGAGGAATCTAAAGGTTCAATGCTAAGAAAATTTTGTTCCTTGGTAATTCTTATTTCTTAGACCTATTTCTATAGAGTGGAATCACATTTCTTAAAAAGGCACTACCTCTTTCAAATGAAGCCCTTCCAATATTGGCTAACATTTATCTCCTCTGTCCTCTCTTGTTCAGACAAATCTCTCCAATTTATTTGGCCACTGCAATATATTTTCAGGTCCTTCATCATATTATTCAGTCTTTTTAAATCAAGCTCCAGTTTATCAACAATATTTCAAATAGATCACACACACACACACACACACACACACACAGGCATGCAAACCATGCTCTGAATGCATACATGCTTAACAGCATGCTAAACTAAATGAGCCTTGTATTTTTCATTATTCTATGATCTAGAGCTTTTCTCTCCCCCTCTTAATGAGGACACCAGAGTTTAAAACTTTTGCAATAGAAAAACTTTACAAAGGAAAGCATCAAGCATCCTATCTCCTGAGGATACATTTGCAAATATCTATTTTGATCTTTGCAGTGTTTCTGAGTTCATCTTTCAGATGGAAAACGGAGGCCCTCACGTGTTTCTTCACTTATGGCAGCAGTAGTTCATAATTCTTAGATTTAAGGTTCCTTTCTGTGGGAGGCACAGGCATGAGGCCTGCTCCACTAATGCCCCTCCTTTTGGAGGATGAGGGTTAGGAGAGTCTAGAAAAAGATCCTGCTCCTGGGATAATTTTCCCCTTATTACTTTCAATCTACCATCCAAATAATCAATATCCTGTATATGAATTACAGTACCTTTTTATTTACCACACTTATAACCATAAGGAAATTAATTACTCTGCAAATTAAGCAAGTGAGCAACAGAGACTCCTGAGCAAAGGTCTTGCCCTCCCATATCTCCATAATGTGTGCAGAGCGATAATATCATGACGTCACTTTTCTCTCTGCATCTCCTTTTCCATCAGTTGGGCTAGGCTGATGTCAATAAACTCTAGGGAGGGATGGGATATGCAGATAAACAAGAAGTTTTCCTGGCTTTGGTTTCCAAAGACCCAAACATAAAAGAGAAGAGAGGAAATAAAACCAAGGTTTAGGAAAATCATGAAGAGTCAAAATGAGGGTCTCCTCTACCCAAGAAACAAACAAAAAACATTCATCAGGTTAAACATGGGTGGTGGCAGGGATTATAACATGGCCATTAAAAAATGACATCATGTCTTTTGCAGCAATATGGAGGCAACTGGAGGGCATTATCCTAAGTGGATTAACAGAGAAATAGAAAGCCAAATACTGCGTGTCCTCAGGTATAAGTGGGAGCTAAACATTGGGTACACACACACCCAATAAAGATGAGAACAATAGACATGTGGGACTCCAAATATGGGGAAAGAAGGGGGAAAAGGTTGAAACATACCTATCGGGTACTATGTTCACTATTTGGTTGACAGGATTATTAGAAGCCCAAACCTCAGCATCATGCAATATACCCATGTAACAAAACCTACACATCTACCCCCAGAGCTACATTTTTTTAAATTGTACTAATAGGGGAAAGAAGCTATAAGATTTTTTTTTAAAAAGCGGGTGGTGGGCGGGAAGGAGAGAGGACGAAGATGGAGAAAAAGGGGATGAGAACAGAAAGGTGAGTGAGGCCCACCGTGGGAGAGGGCACGTCACAGCAGGGAGCCCCACTGCCCGACCTCAGCTCAAGCAAGCCCTGCATGGCCCGCCGCCCCCCACACACACAGAGCCATCCTTTCCAGTCTTCAGTTCCCGGTTGTCAAAAAAAAAAATCCAATTTAACTTACACTTAACAAGTTTAATCTGATCTGAAAAATAAAGATTTCTGAGCACACCTTAGATTCTTAAACATTCTCTTCATCTATGTGTCCATTTTTAAAAAATCAATTCAGAGAAAACAGATTATTGGATAAAAGGGTAAATGAATGTTTTACAGATTCTTGATGAAATCTTTTCAGAAAACTTTTACGCTACCACCAACAGTGCCTGCAAAATGTTCCACCTCATGAATACCAAGAAAAGCAAATTAAAACAAATGAGAAAATACTGTCTTAATATTAATATTCAAAGCCACCAAGGGTATGGTGCTCTCATCCACAGTGGCATTATTGCTTAAGTTAACAGACTCCTTATTTCAGTTGCCAAGAAGAGAGGGAGGGAATTCACATCTTATAAGCACCTTTCTCAGCCTAGATCCTGTGCTAGAAAATAACATACATTATCTCACTTTATTCTCACAGCAACCAGCCATGCTGGACACAATTATCCTCACTTGCTGATGAGGAATCTGAAACTCAAAGAACCTAAATAACTGGCAAAGGATCGGATCTTTCACTTTAAAATGCAGCCCAGCCAGGTGGTAACAACAAACCCTCCTGATTTCAAAGCACAACATTTTTCCACAGCAGTTTTGACCCCCCCAAGTGCATTATTCACCTAGAAGAGCACTGTCCAACAGAAACATAATGTGGTAATGTTATGAGAAATTTTAATTTTAGTAGCCAGATTTTACAGGTAAAAAAGAAATCAGTGAAATTAATTTGAGTGATACATTTTATTTAACCCAATATATTCAAAGTACTTTCATTTCAATAAATAAGTATATTAAAAATTAAGAAGACATTTTACTTTTTTTTAATCTAAGTCTTTGAAATCCAGTGTGGCTTTTCCACTCAAAGCCCATCTCGATTTAAACTGATCCCATTTCAAGTGCCACATGTGGCTAACTGCTATCATACAGGACAGCATAGAGCTAGAGAAAAATTATGAAAAGAAGCTCTCTAGCCCCTTGATTTGCAAGGGGCTGTATAACGATATGATTTGATTTGATTTTGAAGGTTTGGATAATGATATGATTTGGAAAGTTGCAGACTATTTAGCACAATCTTCCAAATCATATTTTTTAAAATTCTAGCATTCTAAGCAAATACCTTAACTTCACCAATCTATTCAGTTCTCACAAGGAGCCAATTTTGCATTTAAGGCATTCGAAAGTTCTTTTCACTTCCACATTCATTCACTGAGCAGCTGCTGTATGTCAGGCACTACACTGGCCTACAGAGGCATAAGGGGTGAGTGTGGTTTAGGGAGGAATCCTTTGCCTTCGCGGAACCCAAAATCTCGCGAGGGAGGCAGACAAATAAATGCCTGTTCTTTCTTAGCAGGATAATTGCTGTAATTTCCTCCTGTTTCTACACATACAGGAGGATATCAGTGCATGAAAATAACCATCCCATCTACCCAAGGATGTATTTAAAATTCACTGTCTCTCTGATGCAAATGAATCTAATAATCTGCATCAAAACTGCCAAAACTGTATCATGAGATCACAGCCCAGAAAGTCAGAGATACAAGTAAAACCCTTACTTCTTCTTCCAATCTTTTTACCAAAGTCCCACTGACATTTCTATTCTTGCCTTCTCCATATTCCTTCTCCCTCCTACCCACAGCCTGCTTTTAACCAGGTAAAGTTGTTCTAGTCTTGCTTTGACTCATGTTTCTCTCAACATGCAGGACTGATTTGTTAGCTCCTAATTAGTACTTCTGCAATAATAGCACAATCATCACGCTGCAGTTTTTCCAGGCCTCTCTGATACATAGATTCTCCAAAACTTCCTGCCCAGGACCTACTGGAAATTATTTCACTGGACTTTGCATCCACCTTAGAACCAGGAGCAGCACTGAACACAGGCAGGGAAGCTCAGGCCTATCTCATGTCCAGGGGCACTGGTGGCTTAGCAAAAGCTCTCTTGGACTTCTGTGGCTGGTTGACTCATAGAGCAACGCTCCCAGAGGCCTTGGGGAAAGATGTAGCTGCCTCTATCAGGGCCACAGGACACAGAGAATCAAAAGCTTTCTGTCTTTCTCTGGGGGGCAGGTGGGTGTGCCTTTTTGGATAGCCATGCATGGCTTCTAACGTGCCACTTTCCCAATCCTGGGCCCAATCGCAGTAGTCTATTCACTTGATTTGTAGACACGGTGATTCATACCAACAGATCCATGTAAGCATCTACGTTTTCACTACTGATAAAAACTGAGCAGCCTGCTCCTAGGCAGAAGTTCAGGTTTGTGAGTTCTCCCCAAATTCTCCATGGAGGCAGAAGATGAGTGATTGTGGTGGTTGAGTCTTCCAAATTCTCCCAAGCACTCACCTTTACCATTCTTTCCCTGCTAGCCACTGCCTCTGGCACTAAAACTGTTCCTGGAACCTCTGTCCCCATGTCTACAGTACTCAATCTATCCATCAACCAATTAATCAATAAAGAATAAAAACCAGCATGCGCCTATTTGCCGTGATTCTTGCTCAGTTTCCCGTGGCACGCCTAGGCTTTGGAGCTAGTCCCCACCCGTCCTTGCATTTGTCTCTTTTACGATAAGCAGCTGGAGGCTACAATTGACCCCCATGGAATCCCCAGGGACAAGTACGTACAACCAGCACAATTCCTGAACTTCCGTATGAACTTAGCAAGTCTAGCTCTTTCTCATGATTTGTGGTAGTTATGGTCTATAAAGTCACTGTGAACAGTGCATTAGCAAAGACTGCACCATTTCTCCAAGGGATCAAGTTTCCATGAGCCTCTGGTCACATTTTTGTTAACTGACCACCACATAACTGTGTTTTACGTGACTTTCTGTTTAAAGACACCTTACTTAATGTCTATTGTTGATTCATTAACACTGAACTCATGGCTACCAGCACATCTCACGCATGAACGAAGCCTGTCTATCACATGTACTTTCTCCGTGAGGCACATCTCAGCCTTCTTAGGAACAGCAGACACTACTTCAGCACTGTACTTAGGTGCCCTTTTAAAAAGCAAAAACGCCAACAAAAAGCATAAAAATGCAAAAATAAATAAATAAACATGGTGCTAAATATACTGCAAAGCTGACACTTGTTTACAGTATGAAAGCCAAAACAGGAAGGCAGAGAGTCGCCTTGTCCAACCTTAGCTGAGAATGTGCACATCAGGTGACTCAAATTTTATACCACTCTGTACATTTGCATATCTGTGAATCACCATAAAAGTGCCAGGAGTATTAATCTTGGAATTACAAACAAATTGTAGCGAATAAGTAAATTGCAAATACAGAGTCTGCGATGGTATATAATGAATAAATGAATGAATGAATGAATGAATGAACGAATGAATGAATGAAGACAGGAAACCAGAAGCTATGACTGAAAGCTTTCCTTTTGTAACACCAAGTTTCCTTTCCCTTTTCCCCTCTTTTGTGGTATAATAGAAAGAGCATGAGAGAAATAAGAAGTTTTAATTTGGGCAAGATGACAGACTGTAATAATCTAAAACCTTTCACTATGAACACATTACACATTCTGAATAAAAATACATCAGTTTATAGTATTTATGAGCTTGCAAGAGGAAATGAGTAAGAGACTATCTCCTGGTAGAAGGACATGAAAGAACTAAAAATTAAAGTTACAAATATATAAACTGATGCCATATTTGCCCTGGGGGAAGATTACTCAGGAACATTGGTTTTAATGTCTACAGGGGGCCAGGAAAGGGGGTACTGGG
Organism: Pongo abelii; assembly: GCF_028885655.2. Lineage (NCBI taxonomy): Eukaryota > Metazoa > Chordata > Mammalia > Primates > Hominidae > Pongo > Pongo abelii. The sequence goes on from NC_071993.2 coordinate 5,440,686, forward strand.
CCCATACAAGATTACATACTAGAACTGAGATGCCTGCTAAAAGTACTCTAGAGAAGCACAACCTTAACAAGATGGTGGACTAAAAAAAAAAAATAAAAATAAATTTTAGAAAATCACCAATGGCATAGAAAAATTTGCCCCTGCCTAGTTTCTAGGAGGAAAAAAAAAAAAGTCTTCACCAAAGAAATTGAAACATTAGTTGTGCCCCTCAGGCTTAAGGTTTGATTTTAAACACCATCACTGTGGTCCAAAAACTTCCAAACTGAGAAACTAACATGAAAATTGGCCTGAAGCATCTTGTTTCCCCAGGGAAACTAGAGGGAACAAACACAATGTATTTCTACAAGGAAAGCTTACCAGAGCTCTTAAAATGAGCCAATAATCCAAATTAATCAATATGCAAAGAAACAGCTCAACATGAATGAGAGTCAGCTCACACACACACACACACACAAATTGAAGGATTGAAACTCTAAGAAATTTGGATAAGAAAAATGTGTTAGCTCCTAATTAGCACTCCTGCAATAGTAGCATAATCACCATACTGCAATTTTCCCACTCCTTTCTGATATACAGGTTCTCCAAAACTTCCTCCCTAAGACCTATTAGAAATTATTTTTCCTGGACTTTCCATCCACCTTAGAACAAATACACATTTTTTAATTATTGAAATGGCATAAAAGAGGAAATCGAAATCACCAGAAAAGAGACACATTTTTAAATAGGCAGATTTTAAAAATAGTTTTTAAAATAAATAACACTTCTTGAAATAAAAGATAAAGTAACTGAAATGTAAAAAGAAAGATAACGCATTAGAAGAGGTTAAAGAAAGAACCAGTGAACTGGAAATTAGATGTAACGTAATTATGATATATAACACAAAGAACCAAAATAAATAAAAAATATGGAAGGGAATTTAAGACATTTAGGGAGAAAATGAGAAGTCCTCGTATCAGTCGGGGTCCACCTTTTAGCTTGGGCAGCAGCGGGACCCACATCTCTCCCTTCAACTTTTCCAGTCACACAGATTTCTTTTAGGAGTTCTGGCCAACCCCTAACCAGAAGCATACAGGGAAGGTAATTCTGGGAAGCAGAATTCAGCTTAGCCCCATTAGTACATTATAAAGCAACCACAACTTTGTGTATATGTCAAGTAGGAACACCAAAGGAAATAATAGAGAATGGGAGAGAGGCAATACCAAAGAGATAATAACTAGTAAATTTCCAGAATCATTAAATTAATAAATCCTTGAATTTGAGAAACAAAATAAATACCAAGCAGGAAATATAAAAATATTTTTGTGAAAATGCAGAACACCAAAGGCAAAAAGATGATGATATCAAAAGCATCCAGCAATAAAAGATGAATTATCTAAACAAGGATGACATTTAGACCTACAGAAGACCTCTATAGCAATAATTCAACCAGAAGACAAGGCAGTGGAATAATATCTTGCCAGAATACAACGTAATAATATCTTGCCCCTGTTGGGAGAAAATGTCTGCTAATCTAGAAGTGCATTGCCCGATAAACTATAGGAAAAAAATAAAGACTTTTTAGACAAATGAGATTGTGAAAGTTTATGATTCAGAAGCCTCACTGAATAATAAAGGAAGTTCTTCAGGTAGACAGAAATTGAAGCCAGAGGGAAGGAGTGGGATTCAAAGACCAGTGGCAAGCAAAGAAATTGATCAACATTTGGGTAAATCTAAACAAGCATTGAGTGTATAAAATCATATCAATGACTAATTTGGTTGATACAACTAAGGTGAACAGTTAAGATGGACCTGAAACATTAGACAACAATAGCACATAAGAAGAAAATTAATTTTCATAATTGGTCTGAGATCCTTTTTATTGTTCAAGATGAGGATAGCTATACTGATTAAATTTCCTTACATCAAATACATACCCAAAAATTTGCAAATAACCATTAAAAGACAGAAAATAAAACATAATATCATAGGGGGAAGTTCCACTTTCCATATAGAGGAATGAGGACCTAACAAACCAATCCTTACACAAATAGCATCTATAAACACTGGACAGATACAAGAATAAAATAAAAATGAAACAGCTCCTAAAGAGATTTTGTGACTGAACAAAGACAGACAGATTTTGGAGAGCAGTCAAAATTTGGAGCAAGTGACTGAAGTGACTGCCAAGGAGTGAGTTCCCCATATCTTATTGGCTTGGCCCCGAGGGTGGCTACACTTGGGGCTATGATGGAGGCAGTAGTGAAAAGCAGCTAAAACCCCACTGGTAGCCCATTGTCTCTCCGGCCTGAGGAGCCAGGGAAAAACGGGATCGAAAATCAGGATTCCTGTGGAGTAAAGGGAAAATTCCAAAGAGAAGAGACCCAGAGAAGTAGAAGCCTAGATTCTGTGTACAAAATTAGCCCAAACCTCTGGCTGACACCTGAAACATATCCATGTGAGACAAATTAAAAGCAGAGCCATGACAGTTTGCAGTTTGGCAGTAATATTCTGCTAGAACAGAATCATCAACACTCTTGAGACCAATAGAACAGATGCAGAATCTCTAACCACCTAACATTTAAAATGCCCAGGAGAGAATCCAAAATTTTTCAGTGTATGAAAAGCCAAGAAAATGTGACCAAGATTTAATGGAAAAGACAATCAACAGATGCCAAATCCAAGATGACCCAGCTGTTGGAACTATCAGACAAACAGCAATTTTAACTATGCTCAATGGGGTAAAGTATATGTTCTTAATGAGGGAAATGATATAAAATATTAGCAAATAAATAGAAAATATTTTTTAAAATAAAATTTTAGAATTGAGAAATATTACATCTGAAATAAAAATAATCAGGCTTAATATAATGGCAAACAGAGATCACAGAAAAGATTCAGTGAACCTGAAAGTAAAACAATAGAAACAATCCAATCAGAAGAAGAAGGGAAAAAAGAGACAGATAAAAATTAACAGAGCCTCAGAGGCTAGTGGGACAATTTCAGAACAGCCAACATGTTGATAATTGGAGCCCCAGAAAAAGAGGAGATACAAATTGGGGCAGAAAAACATTTGAATAAAAAATGGTAGTTAACCTCCCAAATTTGGTGAACGAGGACATTCACAAGTTTAAAAACCTTAGCAGACTCTAGACATAATAAATTTGTCCATACCAAGGCCCATTATATCCAAACTGCTGAAAGTCAAAGAGAAAGAGAAAATTTTGAAGCAACCAGAGAAAAATGATATATTAGATGCAGGGAAAAAATTGAATGACTATATACTCATCAGAAATGGAATGGAGAAGACGAGGAAACATGTATTTATAATGCCAAAAGAAAAGAGAAAGCTCTGCTAATCCAGAATTCTATATCCAGAAAAATTATTCTCCAGTGGTAAAAAGGAAGTAAAGACATTGTCAGATAAAAGAAAATTAAGATAATGTATCGTCACCAGATTTACAAAGGGAAAAGTGAAAACATTTTTTCCGTCTACTCTCCTGGCTTCTCTCCACCCTCCTAGCTGGGGCTCTGTAAATTAGATTGACAGAAGACAGACTAACAAGAGAAAAACAAACACAAGTTTATTGGCCGATGCATCCTGCACGCCCGCAGGATAACTCAGGGATGAGGAACTCTGAGGGGTGCTTAGAACTTGGGATTCTAGAGCATCTTAGCAACACAGCAATAAGTGTTTAGAGAAGTGACAAGACAAGATAAAATACTTTGAGTTTTTAGGGGAGGCAAATTGCAGGAAGGTAAATATATGAGGGAACTAATGAAAGATAAGGGCTAGTGAGTAAAGTTTGTTAGGTAGATTTCTCTGGCTCCTCCCAGTTAATAAAACTCTAGGTTGTCTCAGGGGATTAGGTCTGTTCTTCCTGGTAGAGAGAAAGGCAGACACCTTTATAAATGCATGTCCAGCCTTAGCAAATATGGGAAGGGTAAGAGCTTTTCTATCAATAGTATCTGCTTTTCCTAAACTGTCGTCAGCTCAAAATAATCCTTATGCCATATGGCATATTTTGGAGTCACATAGTTGGCTACCCTTCATCACAGAAAAACATTTAAAAATATTTAAACTGAATGACAATGAAAATACAACCCATTAAAACTTGTGGCATGTGGCTAAACCAATGCTTAGAAGAAAAGTTATATATTAAATAGCTTTAGATGGTTAGATTGTAAAATACAGGGAAAATGAAAATGAAGACTTGATCAATACAGCAGATGGCAGAAAAGAAAAAACAATAATAAATGGAAGAAAAGGGGGATAAAACTGCGCAAATAGAAATCACAATGTAAGATGGATGGTAGAAAATAATTCAGTACATCAGGAGTCAAGTATCTTTACATTAGTTTATTAAAGCCCTTGGTTAAAACACAAAGATTGTTAGATTTAATTTTTAAAATTTAAATATATACCATTTACAAAGTAATTCTGAAACAGAAAAGACTGGAAAAATACCGCAAGCAAAAGTTATCCAACGGAAAGCTGGGATAGCTATTTTGACATCAGGCAAAGCAAACTTTATGAGAAGTATTATTTAGGATGAAGAGGTTAACAGCAAGATGATAACATAAAGAATTTATATATGCCCAACTCCAAATATATAAAACAGAAATAGACAGACTTACAAGACAAAAATTGACAATCCACAAACACAACAGGAGGTAAACACACACCCTGCTAAAAGTGAGAAATCACAAACAAAATATCAGTCAGAGAAAATAAGGGAGAACTGAAGAAGAAAGATGATGCTAATATTCTGTGTTCACATACAACTTTATCAAGTTCTTGCAATACTATCTTGACATCAACCTTGTTAAAAACAAACAGGGAAGGCACAGCAATCTACATTTTAAAAAACAGGAGACAGAGGACTAGAGAATGTGGGTGTCCGTAAGAATCAAACAGCCATGCTAGCAACCCAGGCAGAAATGAAAACGGACCCTCCCGGCTCCTCCGTAAAACTTATCTCCTATAAATCACGCTTTCTCACACTTTGCTAATTCTCTCGTCTATCTTTTTATTTTTACTGCCATGCTCAGATGTTGAGGAAATAATTATGTTATTAAGTGTAAGTGCTTTGAGCACTTTGGAGAAATGAGCTTCATAAATATGAGCCATTTCTATTCACTTGTGAAGCTGATCAGCTTTTTCTTCTCACCCTGGCCCTCTTTGTACCCTCTGCAGGACATTTACATCCCTGAGCAACATTCTCATGCTGAGTCCAGGAAAGGTACCAATGACTCACAAACGCCAGAGAGAAGTGCAAGTGTAGCAACACGCCACATTTACACGTCAGCCATGGGGAGGGAGGGAAATCATTGTTTGCTAGAAATGACACTCCAGAGGTTTTGCTACTCATCATCTTCTTGCTGCCCAAGCCTCTGTCCAGTCCCCCGCCAGATGCGGCATTCAAGTTGTAAAGCAAATGTACTATTTCTTGACGTTTCTAGAAAACTACACCCTGGACTGCACCCTTACAGCTGCTCACGTCTATGAAACATTCTGTGTGGAACTCCATCCAGGCTAGCAGAAGTCACTGGACAATGTGAAAGCCCACCCAGGATGGACCAGTGGGAGCCGATGAGCCTGCTCTGTGTGACGGGATGGCAGGCTCCAAGAACAGCCACCAACACCACGAACTCTTCAGTCCCAGTGAGGTGGCCTCAGGGCAGGAGGATTTCTAGGAAGTTCAGAGGAAACAAGATAAGTAAAGAAGCCAGGGGTCATCGTCTCTATTTCTAAACCCCATACTGTAGGGAAGTGGTCCTCATGCCCCCGGAGGACATGTCTAGAAACATTTTTGATGGTCACAAACAAAGAGAGGAGTGCTACTGGTATCTAATGGGTAGATGCCAGGGATGCTGCTAAATTCCTCCAGAGCTCAGGGCAGACCTCAAGGCCAACAAGGAATTACCTCACCCAAAATGTCAACAGTGCTGAGGATGGGAAACCCTGCCCTGCGAGACCAATGTTTGGTGTCTTCACAAGACTCCCTGGCATCTCAGAGCCCCCCTGGCATCCCAGAGCCCATAAGGCAGATGGGAGAGTTAAACTCAGGTTTCCATCTACCCCTCAACCTGCATAAATTCCATTACTGCATCATTATCCAAAATGGAAAGCAGAACAAAAACCTTCTCACAAAAACTAGAACAAATGAATGAATGAATGAACTAATGAAGGAATGAACTAATGAATGAACGAATGAACTAATGAATGAATAAATGAACTAAAGAATGAATGAATGAATGAACTAATGAATATGAATTGAAACACAGATTCAGTTTCATGTTGCCTCCAATCTCAAGAGGATCCCAGCCCAGGCAGCTCTGAAAGAAGGAAGAGAGGGAGGTCCAATTTCCTATCTCTGTAAAGAGACTTAAAATGGGGAGCACAAAGTCTTGAAGTCCTTCCCCACAATAGCTTTCCATTTGTTCCTCCAAATGCTCATGGGCTTTAAAGAGTTTTGGTAATTTCAGAAGACCTCTTACCTCTTCACCTAGAGGAATTCACGAGAGTGGAGCAGCCGTCTGGGAGGAGGGCTAGGGACAGCCAGCCAGTCTTGCAGGGCCCCTTGTCATCAGCTCAGCCCAGTGAAAGGAGCACTGAGCCCAGTGTCAGGCCTGGTTCCCACCTGACTCCGCCACCCTGGGCCTGTGGCATCCCAGCAGGTCACTTTTTACAGCCTCAGCTTCCTCATCTGTGAATAAGGGGTCAAGAGACCGCAGTCTCCCACATCTCCCCATTACATATGGAATAAACTCCCAACTCCACAGGCCTTTGGAGCACCTCAGTGCAGAGCAGCCTCTGCACCCACCAACACCTCCCTGCCATTGTCCTGCTTACCTCCCGTTCCTCTCAGCCCTGGCTCTGTCCATGCTGATCCATCCTTTCTGTCTGAAACCCCTCCTGCTCTCCTCTCTTGTCTTGAATGGACAGGACTGCTCCTTTATGTAGCATTTTTTACCTACCTTTCTTTCTTTCTTTTTTTTTTGAGATGGAGTCTGACTCTGTTGCCCAGGCTGGAATGCAATGGCGCCATCTCGGCTCACTGCAACCTCCACCTCCCAGGTTCAAGTGATTCTCTTGCCTTGGCCTCCTGAGTAGTTGGGATTACAGGCGCTCACCATCATGCCTGGCTAATTTTTTTTGTATTCTTAGTAGAGACGGGGTTTCACCATGTTGGCCAGGCTGGTCTCAAACTCCTGACCTCGTGATCTGCCTGCCTCGGCCTCCCACAGTGCTGGGATTACTGGCATGAGCCACTGCACCCGGCCTTCCCTACCTTTCTAAACCATGAGGCCCTGTATGGTCAGGGGCCACAACTTACTTTTCTCTGAACTCGTGGGGGTCTTGGCAATACCTGGTACACAGTAAGTCCTCAATAAATATAGGATGCATAAATGAGTAAAATCCAAGCCATTTCCCACTAAAACCTCCAGACTTCTGGTGTATGATGACCTACTGTCATAGCCCAAAGGAATGGTTGAGTTTCAGGTATCCAGAGAAAAATGCAGGTGTAGAGCTTTCCCCTCAAATGTACTAATAACTAGATGGTGCTCAGTTATTTTCATGGCAGGCTGCAGAGAAATCTTAAATCTTTGTGTTGTTTCACTGAGGTTATGGCAGAAGAGTCCAAGGAATGTGAAAGGAGAAACTTGCAAAATTAGACTTTATGTGGGGCGCAGGCACCGAGTGTGTGACAAGCACAAGGGGCTACGTGTGCGGCCAGATGACGCTGCACGGTCAGAACCCACAAAACAACATGGCAACAGGTGGATTTCAAACCCCTTCTCTGCTCTCAAAGCAGGTCCAGGCTCTAGATTTACAAAAGGAGAGTTAGGGCAAGGGGAATGTGGGGGAAACTGAAGTTAGTTAGAACTAAGATCAACAATAAAATTCTTCAAAGACACTGCTTCTCGATTTTTGTTTTGTTTTGTTTTGTTTTGTTTTTTTATTTCTCTTTTTTTCTTTTTTGTTCTTTGCTTTTATCAATGAAGCAAGTTGCTAGGATGCAAGAGGAGTTGGGGGGTAGGAGGGCGGGGTGGGAAGCAGAGGTGGGAGGGGTCGAGGCTGGAGCACCTGTCATCTGCATGACGTGGACGGCTGGTTCTGGTTGTATTTTAAATGAAATCTCATCCCAGCGTAGACACCACGTCTGGAATTACGATCCACCCTGTGATCTGTCACTTTTATATACACACAGGGGAGGGGACCGTTTCCATAGAGAGGGAATATCACAGCCCACTTAGGAACAATACCGGAGAAGCAGGAGCCGAGACCCCGGAGCAGCCACAAGTTCATGGGGACGTGCATGGGGCCGCCTTCCTGGCCCTGAAGCTGCGCCGGCCTCCCTGAGCATTTTGCTGCGGAGGGAAGTCCACTCTCAGGTAAGCTTGTGGCTGGGACTGACTTATGAAGGGTAAATGTATCTGCCCTAAATTAAGCAGAAGGTGCCGTGCACTGGACAGGTGTGAGAGATGAGAGGTGCTAGCGCCCCTGGGTGGAAGCCCAAGGGAGTGATGTTGAACGCCCCCCACCCAGTCAGCAGAAATCAGCCCCAAAGGGACCAGGGGAAGTTCCTTAGGGAGGCACAACCACATTCCCATGTTGGTAGAGAGAGACCCACTTTCCAAAGGTGTTAGATCAGAGGCAGCACGTGTTCACACGAATCTGTTTTCTCTGAACAGAGTTCAGTTGTGCACAGGAAAGTCAGTCCTTGGAGACAGTTTACAAACTGGGGATGGGGTGGGGATGCCGGGGCAAATGGGAGCCACAGGACATGACTCCACGCCACCTGCAAAGCAGCGAGGACACCTGCACTTACTGTTTACCTGTGCCACAAACCTTCGCCTGTGCCATCTCCCATCACTCTCGGGCACACCTGTGAAGCAGGTAACGTCTCCCTCCTAGCATGCGGCAAGTGAAACACAGGTTAAGTGATTCACCCAAGAAAAGTCAGAGGCGAGGGAGTTTTCCCAGCCAGGTCCTCTGCCATCAAAGCCCAAAGTCGTTTGCCACACTAGGAACATCGCGGGGGTGTGTGCAGATATCTACAATGGCTAACTGCTACCTGTGAAGGGGAGATGGATGTTTGATGTTCACGTTTTCTGAAAAATCCTGTTCGCAATTTCCTTCCCAAGCATAGCCACCTACCAAAAATAACAAATGTAAGATTTTTAAAATGTTTTAAGTGGTCTAGTTTTAGTTTAACTTCTTATCGGTGTTTGCAGACAAACGGAGCCCACAGGAATAGCTCTGCACTTGGCAGAGCTGTGTGATCAGTGCTGTTTGCCTCCTGCCTTTGCTGCTTCATGCCCTGTCCTCTCCCTGCGAGGTGCTGGGAATTGGAGGCTGACCCAGGTCCCTCAAGTTTCAGTGCTTGGCTCTGCCACAGCTCCCAGAAGTAACTGTGTCTCTTTACAGCACCCTCGACAAGTGCTACTGTCACCATAGCCCAAAGGAATGGTTGAGTTTCAGGCACCCAGAGAAAAATACAGGTATAGAGCTTTGCCCCTCAAATGTATTAATAACTAGATGCTGCTCAGTTATTTTTGTGGCAGACTGCAGAGAAATCTTAAACTTTCATTCTGTTTCACCAAGGACATGGTAGAAGAGTCCAAGGAACGTAAAAGGAGAAACTTGCAAAATTAGACTTTATGTGGGAAGTACAGAGTATGTTTTCTTTGGGGAGAGTTCCTTTTCTTTTATCCTATAAACCCTAAACAAATCTAAATAGATCCTAAAAAGAAAAGTCTCGGAAAGAAATCTGAATCTACCTTCCAGCCCCCAGCCACTCACACACTTTGATGGTGAAACTATCCAGGGTTGCAAAGAACCCTTACATTTTAAATGATCTAGAACTAAGCTCAGCTCCAGGTGTCCCTATCATGTCCAATTCACAGTTCTGGGAGGTTCCTTTGCTGTGTAACTTAGCATCATTGCTGATGGTAAGGGGACACCTTTCAGTACCTCACAACCGTGTGCAGGCTAGAGCTGAGGGTTTGCAGAGAGAGAAAGGTCTGCTACCTGCAGATGCACTGAGAACAGAGCGCCACGCAGGACACTTGCTCCCTGACACTTTGACAGATCTTTCCACACCTTCAGCACCCTGGCCGTGAATACAGTATTCTTCTCTGATGGTAGACTTGGGATTTGAAAAATAAGAAGGTAATGCACTTTTTAAAAGGCACAGTATTTACAAATTGACCCCAAAAAATGTGAAAAAGTAAATATAGAGTTAAAAGGGATCTCACTTCCTCTCCCCAATGCCTTGCTTTTGTAACTGAGATGAGACAGGTAGCACTTCCAGGGAACACATCCAGAGGCTAGCCCATTGCAAGGGAAAACCTGAACTTTTTCACAGGAAAACTGCAGAAAGTTACTTAGACAAGGCTGTTTCATGTTCAGAAGCCCTCATCTTTCAAGTGACTCTAAGTATACATGTATGATTTCATAACCAAAAAAAAAACCAAAAAAGTATGCCATATGAAAGATTTTTTCCTCTATGATATGTAATAACATGATTTGCAGAGAGAATGTACATCCATGAAAGAATTTAAAAAAGGTTGTTTTGCTTTGGAAAATAAATTGATTTAATTAAGTGCCTGAATACTAATCTGAATTTCAATTCATTCAACAAATATTGACTGAGAATATGATTTAGTATAAGGCACTGTTGGCCATGTCAGGCTTTTCCAAGCATCCTGAGTCACTGCTGAGAGCCAAATGACCCAGAGGGCATATCTCTGCATAGTGAAAGGCTTGGCATATTTAGCAGAAATGGAGACATCAAAGAAATATAACACCCAAAGTGTCTTTAAGGGGTGGAGATAGACAGGTAAACTCAGGTGTTGATTTATGCTAAAGGGCCAGCCCGTGTGGGCAGAGCCCCAAGATGGGCTTGGACTCAGAAAGTATTCTGAGTTCTCAGTAATATTTGCAATTATTGTGCAAAGTTCCAGGTGTTTGAGGGTAAATGCAGAATGCTGCCCCAGGAAGGAAATAGAGAGGAGCAGGGAGGGGTTCCCTGGGCTGGGGTGCAGGGTTTGAGTGAGGAAGCAAAATAAACAAATGGGGTGGTGGGGCAGTGGGGAGAGAGTCATGTGGAACCCACAGAGGGAGGCCTGAGGGTAGCTCCAGGGACACATCTCAGCACCCTCAAATTTTTTAAATTTATTTATCTTTTTGAGACAGAGTCTCACTCTGTCACCCAGGATGGAGTGCAATGGCATGATCTTGGCTCACTGCAACCTCCGCCTCCCAGGCTCAAGCAATTCTCCTGCCTCAGCCTTCTGGGTAGCTGGGATTACAGGTGTGTGCCACCACGCCTGGCTAATTTTTGTATTTTTAGTAGAGACAGGGTTTCACTATGTTGGCCAGGCTGGTCTCAAACTCCTGACCTCAGGTGATCCACCTGCCTCGGCCTCCCAAAGTGCTGGGATTACAGGTGTGAGCCACCCGGCCCGGCCAGCACCCTCTATTTTAGCTTACACCCACCCAGACTCCAGGCGCCTTTCATTTGGTGAAAATCAAGAAATCATTTCATTCTCCCAGTGCTTTTCGTAGAGGGACCTCTGGCTTTCAGAAGTAGAAAAAGAAATCAGAACAAAGATTCTCGAACTCAATCCCCTGCTCTCACAGAGGAAAATAGTGAGGTCCTGGGCAGTTAGGCATGAGCTAGTGAGGGGGGGGGGACAGGACTGAGTCTGGTGGTGAAAGGAATAAAGGGATGAAGGAATAAAGGGACAGACAGACAAAGTTTCTCTACCACTTTCCCACTAGTGTTAACCTTTCCAAATTGGTTTTTTGTTTTTTTAAACCCTTTCAGGGTTAGCAAGCCATTCGAAATCATTTCCAAGCTTTAAGATGCCTTCAAGGTATAAGGCAGCTAAAACCATGCTTCATACTCTATTTATGAAAGACAACTCATTAGGTCCTCTGTAAATGAGAAAGCTGAAGGTCTGCCTATTGAACGCAATATTTAAGGAAAGAAAAGCCCATTTTCCACAGGGATGGTTAGTGCACCCCTGGAACTCCGGTGTACAGTTCTAAGGAGTCCAGAGTCGGGTCAGAGCATGCAGAGCAGCGGTTCTCAGAGTGTGGTCCTCAGACCTCAGCATCAGCATCACGCGAGACTGTGCTAGAAATGCATGTTCTCGGGAGCATCCAGACCCAGTGACTCAGAAACTCTTGGGACGGGGCCCCACAAGCTGTGTTTGAACCGCGCCTTCACATGAGTCCAAAGCACCTGAAAGTTGAGAACCACTTAGACTAAGGGCAAAAGGAGCCTGCATACGTCAGAGTGGAAAGAGTAGCATGGAGCCAAAAGCTACAAGCCAGAGATACGATACAACAAGGACATTGGTCTGCAGGATCTAATGCTTGCTCAGATTTCCTGGTCTCTCTGTACATATGTGTATTGTGTATACACATCTGCGTGTGTAAAACGCACTTCTGAAAAGGTTGCGTGCAGACCAGATCTTCTCCTAAGAAGACCTGGAGATTATTCAGGTGTGGATCAGCCTTGATTAAGCATCTGCTTAGACCAGGAGCTTTCACACACACATTGACGTTTCTCATCCAATCCTTCACTGAACCTTCATGAGGTGGTTATTGCCATCCCATTTATCAGAGAAGGAAATTGAAATTCACAGAGGTTATCATCCCAAACCCTCAGACAAATAAGGAAATAAGGACGAAGAAGGAATTCGAGCCTGTGTCTGTCTAACTCCAAAGCCTGTGTTGTTCTCGCTGCACCAGGAAACATGCCCAGATCTGGCTAGTTCATAGGTTTGGACTATTTAAAGCAAGGATCACGTGTTTTCTCATAAATTATGAAAAATATTATTGCATAAAATAAGCTCAAAATTTTTGTAATGCAAAATAAGTGAAACAAACAAAACAAAACCTGATTTCTTAGAAAAAAAATTAAAGGGAAGAAAGGCAACAGCTGCAATGTGGAGAACCAAGGGAAGCAACAGGCTTTGACAAGAAATGTGCTGGGTAAATATTTATCCATGTGTGTATATGTGTGTGTATATGTGTGTGCATGTGTATGTGTGTAAGGTGTGTATGCATGTGTGTATGTATGTACATGTGAGGTATGTATGTGTGTGCATATGTGTGCATGTATATATGTGTGCATGTCTCTATATGTATGTGTGTGTGTATGTACGTGTGAGGTGTGTATGCATGTGCATGTGTATGGTTGTATGTATGTACATGTGAGGTATGTATGTGTGTGCATATGTGTGCATGTATACGTGTGTGCATGTGTGTGTATGTGTATATGTGTACGTGTGAGGTGTGTATGTGTACATATGCATACATGTATAAATATGCATGTCTATATGTATGTGTGAGGTGTGTGTGTGCATGTATGTGCATGTATATATGTGTGTGCGTGTGTCTATATGTATGTGTATGTATGTACATGTGAGGTGTGTGTGTGCACGTGTGCATGTATATATGTGTGTATCTGTATTTGGGTGCATATGTATGTGTATATGTGTACATGTTTGTATGTGTGCTTGTCTGTGTTCCTGTGTGTCGTGTGTGTGTGTCTGTTTCCAGGGTAAGTGAAGCAGCAAGGATTTACACAATCCTCCTTTAGAAAGAGACCCAGGCTCCCTTTTTTAAGGGTCAGCGCTGGTTCTGTCCATCGCTCACAGCCTAAGGCTGTCTGGATGGCTTGGGTTGGGTCCACTGCACTCACGTGTGGGAAATGGCCTCGTCAAGGACATACCGACGAGGGGCTACAGAGCAGAGACTGGAGCTTGAGCCCCAACTGCCAGCCCTGCCTGGCCCTGCTCTGCACTGTCACCGCAAAGAGCAAAATGACCCAATGCCAGCCTCACGCTGCTGAAGGCCCAGGCAAATCGCCAGATGATTTACTTACCCAATTGTTCTTATTTATTTTAAAAAGCTAACATAAGAAAAGAATTCTCCCAAGTTGATAGTGAACCACATGTTTCTTGCTTGCTTTTGTGAAAGCCAAGTATGTCTTCGGTAATAAAGTGAACTTCAGGTTCAGGAAAAGCCCCCAAATGTGAATAGCAGAGCCTTTCACTGCTTATATCGCACAGGATAGCCCAGGGGATGGTTCATCCTCACACCGCAACGAGAGAACAGGCATGTCGGGGTGTGAGCGGGGTCCGCAGACAGCAGCCGTGCTTTCTCTAGAAGGAGTTTAGATAAAACTCCTGACATGTGCACCTCACTGTTACGTCCTCATGCATGATGAAGGACAACAATGAATAAACAAACGTGATGTCCTTATTGCAGGCCTGCAGAGAGTGTGTGCCTGCAGACCAGGCAAGAAGGACTGAGTGCAGAGTGGTGGGTTTGATCCCAGGGCACAGGAAGTCAACTCTGCCCATTTCACAATATCCTCAGGAACAACGGCCATGGGTAACCCCAGCTCTGACGGCCTCTGGCACAGCTGATGCTGCTACTGTGAAGGAGCCCCGGCAGGAGGGTGCGGGTGGCTCAGCACAAGCCCTTCTCCCCTGATGGGGATGGCAGTTTGATGTCTTGTTTAACACTGTTGATCAGTGAACCAGCAAGTATCTATGATGCTTAAAACCTGAACAGTCCAAGTAACATGAGGGTCATTGAGTTGGATGTTTTTATTGTCGCAACAGTCCATACGCTAATGCTTAGTTTTTTTTTTCTTTTCTTTTTTTGGGACTGGGTTTTGCTGTTGCCCAGGAGGGAGGCAGTGGCACAATCACAATTCACTGTAGCCTCGACCTCTGGAGCTCAAGTGATCCTCCTGCCTCAGCCTCCTGAGTACCTCGGAATGCAGGTGCCCACCACCACACCCAGCTAATTTTTTTTTTTTTTTTTTTTTTTTGTAGAGATGAGGTCTTATTATGTTGCCCAGGCTGGTCTTGAACTCCTGGGTTAAACAATTCTCCCACCTCAGCCTCCCACAGTGCTAGGATTACAGGTGTGAGCCACTGTGCCTGGCCAGTTTTTATTTTTCTTTTTTTAAATAAAAGAATGGATTCAATTGGTCCCTAGAGGCTAGGATCCTTTCCAAGCTCTCAGTGTCTCCTTCTTGCCCTGGACAATCACCCTGACTCAGTCTGACTGATAACCAGGATCCCACACATCTTAGAGATCATAGATAGTGTTGGCATTGAGGTCCTGCGGTTGGAGAACGTTGGTGCTCCCTGGATGATACTTGGTCTGACAAAAAGACCAAGCTGACTTTGGCTTCATAAATCATAAAGTCTACAGTAAAACCAACCAAGTTATTAATAACAAATCTGATTGTTCTCAAGAAACTAGGATAGCCTAGCGAGAAACCAGCCTTAAAGATCTGCCTTAGAAACATTGACTAGACGCCCAGCCATGGTCTTTAAGCCACAGGGATATATTCAGTCAGCCGTGCCAATGATGAAGGAACAAAAAATTCACTTGCCATTAAAATCAACCACAGTAGGCTGCTAGATGCTTACTTAGTATATTAGTTATTCGCTTTACAGGGGCAGAGGCTGCCTGCAAAGCTGAATTAAATAAAACCCATAAATACTAATGAGGTCATGGTTCTCACACTTCAGTGATCACTGGGATCATCTGCAGGGTTTGTTAGAACACAGGCAGCTGGGCCCCAGAGCTTTTGATTTACTCGTTCTGGAAAAACACCTGAGAATTACTTGCATTTCTAACAAAGTCCCAGCCCGGGCTGGTGCTGCTGGTCTGGGGGTCATACTTGGAGAACCCTTGTAGTGGAACATTAACAACACCCTAGTAGATTTTAATCCAGGTCCTCCGGAGTGCCACGCCCCTCCCATGCCCCTGCCCACATTCCTCTTTTCTGCTGCAGGGAGAGATGCTGATGCCGGTCCATTTCCTGCTGCTCCTGCTGCTGCTCCTGGGGGGCCCCAGGACAGGCCTCCCCCACAAGTTCTACAAAGCCAAGCCCATCTTCAGCTGCCTCAACACCGCCCTGTCTGAGGCTGAGAAGAGCCAGTGGGAGGATGCATCCCTGCTGAGCAAGAGGAGCTTCCACTACCTGCCCAGCAGAGATGCCTCTTCGGGAGAGGAGGAGGAGGGCAAAGAGAAAAAGACTTTCCCCATCTCTGGGGCCAGGGGTGGAGCCGGAGGCACCCGGTACAGATACGTGTCCCAAGCACAGCCCAGGGGAAAGCCACGCCAGGACACGGCCAAGAGTCCCCAGCGCACCAAGTTCACCCTGTCCCTTGACGTCCCCACCAACATCATGAACCTCCTATTCAGCATCGCCAAGGCCAAGAACCTGCGTGCCCAGGCGGCCGCCAACGCCCACCTGATGGCACAAATTGGGAGGAAGAAGTAGAGGCAGAGGCTGGACGGGAGGGCAGCCCTCCAGGACAGAGGGCAAGGACAGGGCGAGGGGAGGGTGACGGGAGGGCGAGGGGAGGGGGAGGGGAGGGGGAGGGGAGGGGGAGGGGAGGGGGAGGGGAGAGTGAAAGGAGGGTGAGGGGAGGGTGAGGGGAGGGTGAAGGGAGGGTGAGGGTGCCAGCTGCTGGTCTGTGTTCTGTGGGATCAGTCAGTTTTACAGGTTGCTGCACTGCTGAGCCCCTCTGATCTCCTCTGGCCTTTCATCCTGTCTCCCTCCTCCTCTGTCTGTACACACGGAAGTGCAGTATTGTCCAACCTTCCAAGACATAAAGCGGCTAATGTTCCTCCCTGTACTCAGCATCTCCTTCCTCCCTCCCCACAGCAAGAGGCAAAGTTCATGCATTCCTCCTCTCCAGTCTTCTCTCTGTTGACCCCACGCCTGCAAAGAGAGCGTTCAGGGCTCCTGTCCCACACATCAACCCCTGCCGGGGCAGAAAGGGGAGCCACAGCACTCGCCCTCATGCCACCAAATCCTTCCCTACCTCCTCACCCCATTAAACCAATGGCTTCTTCAACTCCTGGCTTGTCTCAGTTCCTCTTCCTTCGGCCCGGCTGCCTTCAAACTCTGAGCTTGGAACAGGGAAGAGGAGGAGGGAGGGTCCTGGAGAGCCAATTCCCATTCTCTCTCAGAGGGGAAATGGGTCTGGGAGACCTTAGCAGGGGTAAAGGAGAACTTAAGAGTCATCCGGTCTAGACCCATCCCCGGGGCCTGGTCCCACCAAGAGACACAACCTGGGAACTGTTTCAGAGTGGATGTCATGGCTAAAAGGAAGAGGGAGCTTTCAATTAGCCACTTGAAACATCTCAAACTCCTCCATGGCTTGCTAGGGCCTGGGGACCACTAGTCCTCCACGGATTTCGCACTGAACCCACAGTAACTTCCCTGTGCTAAGCTGCGTGTTGCGGCCAACACTGATGTCCAGGCCAGGCCTCTGTACTCCCCAGTCAGTGACCTCAGTGGACGGACAAAGCCAGAACTTAAAAAGAAGCAAACACCGCCAGGGAGCATATAGATGATGAACTGCAAAGTGAGAGCAATTAGCATAAAAATATAAATATGAGGAGTGCAGAGAGGAGAACCTTCAATATGAGCAAAGTTCCCGTCTAAATGAACATCAGCAGCAGCTCTGATGGCCTCCTGGCAGCAAAGCCCAGGCCAGATTCCCAAAAGAGGGGCCGTGGTCCCACTCACTTCTGCGTGGTAAGAAATCATCAGTAAATACAACAAATTTGTGCATGGTAAAACAACACAGACACACACACACACAAACACACACACACCAGCAACTAACACCACCACCACCAACAGACGCAAAGTCAAAAGACAAATGAATGATAGAGTTGAAAAAATGTTTGCCACTCATATAAAAGACACATGGATGATTGATCAAATATACAAAGAGCTACTCAAAATTGAAAAGAATAAGAACTAACCCAGGAGAAAAATAAGCAAGGACACGAATAGATCACACACACACACATACACACACAAAATTACAAATGGCTCTCGGATACATGAAAAGATGCTCAGTTTCATTCATAACAGCTTCACTGACATACAACTTCTTACCCATCTCATTGCAAAAGTCTGTAAGTGTGGCAGTACACTCCATTCGGCAAGGCTGATGGCCACTTTCCTCCATTCTTGTTTTGGGAGGGGGTAGAGCCCTAGAGATACAATTTGGCAATTCTTATTACAATAACAAATTTATTTTTCCTTTAATCCAGAAATCCTGCTTCTGTCGGACATTACCTTACCAAAAAAAGCTAACATTTAAATGTTAAAAAAGTTAAGATTGAAATTAAAAGTCCTCATCTCTTAACTGGACCAATCCTCCAACAAAGTGAAAATGCAGCAGCAGTTTCCACCCTGGAAAAACCACATGGTAGAGCAGAAAACATCCTGTCCCGAGCCCCAGAACACCCATGACTAAGTTCTACATATTGTGTGTCCAGGAGCAAATTCTTTAACTTCCTGGGATGCTGACGCACCAGAAACCATGGCAAGGGCTGCACCAGCATCATCTCACTTAATTGCCACGATTACATCTCAAGGTTATTATATTTTACATTATAAAGATAGAGACTGTGGCCCAGAGAACTTGTCCAAAGTCTCTGTGCTATTAAGTGAAAGAATCAGATTTGGTCATAAACCCTCTCCTTCCTCCACAAAGGGCTGACCTTTCATTGACACAAAGGGCATGAAACACCAGCCGCCCCTGCCTCGCAGGGCTACTCCAAGGCTCAGATGAACTATGCACGAAAAAGCACTTCTCGGAGATTGGGGTTGTGACTTTTATGTCCCCATTTGGTATTTGGAATGCTTTCAGAGCCGTACAGATGATGCTATGATGAGCATAAGTGTCATCTGTAAGGCTCTGATGGTTAATGAACTAGGAAGAGTTGGCCAAAACTGGAACCCACCCACCACAGCTGGGAAAGCACAGCTTTCCTGCTCGACAGCTACCGGCCTACAAGTCCAGCGTCCTGCTGTGTTTGAGCTCCTGAAGAATCAGAGCTTCATTTGGGAGCAAGTAGTGCTTCTAAGCATCTGTTCACGATGATATCAACAACAGGTGGAAGGTAGAGACGACCACATCCAAAGATCTCCACCATCTTTATCTGCTCCCCACCCCCCAACAGATTTCAGTTTACAACACATTTTGGGGGAAAAGGAGAATTAATATTGATCCTACTATCATAAAAGGAAGAAATTCTCTGACGCCACTCCCTCCTCCTCTGTCAGGGAAGGATAGAGAAACAGGGAATAGCTTCACCAGCATTAAGAATCAAACGATCCAATTTCACAGCCAGCTGCTGTGGCTAAAGAGAATTTTGTAGAACGTGGCCAACCCCGGTAATTAGTGAGGTTCTCACTACATAGGGTTTTTTGTTTTTGTTTTTGTTTTTGAGACAGGGTCTTGCTCTGTGGCCCAGGCCGGAGGAGAGTGGCTAGGTTACAGCTCACTGCAGCCTTAACTTCCCAGGCCCAAGTGATCCTCCCACCTCAGCCTCCCAAGTAGCTGAGACCACAGGCATGCGCCACCACACCTGGCTAATTTATCTTTATTTTCATTTTTGTAGAGTAGAGGTCCCCTATATTGCCCAGGCTGGTTTCAAACTCCTGGGCTCAAGTGATCCTCCCGCCTCAGCCTGCCAAAGTGCCTGGATTACAGGAGGGAGCCACTGCACCCAGCTGAGTATGCGGAACTTAACACTGTGTTTGGAACTTTCCTGAGTATAATAATTTGTCATTTTTCTGAAACACAATTTTGAATTACTCTGCAAGACAGATGTGCACGAATAAGCTATTTATTTAGTGAGTGGGCCCAGTTATTACCCAGCGTCTCTGTCTTTAAGTGACTCCGTTGCTGTCTGCTAATGACCACGTAGGTCCCATATCATTTGAGGTCTGAAGAGGACTGCTTAGGTTTTTCAGCTAGACATGACTGCCTTTTGCAGAGGAAATTACTGATGAATATGGCAATGCACAAAGCTATCAGATATTCTCTGTACACCTAGGCTGTATCTGATTCTGTTTGAGGAATATATCCGAGAACCACACCTGATCCTCTGCCCTGCAACTGTAATACATGGACACACTAGAAACTGTCTAGGAAAGAGCCAGGTGCAGTGGCTCATGCCTGTAATCCCAGTGCTTTAGGAGGCCGTGGTTGGCTGATCAATTGAGGTTGGGAGTTCGCAACCAGCCTGACCAACATGGAGAAACTCCGTCTCTACTAAAAATACAAAATTAGCCGGGCCTGGTGGTGCATACCTGTAATCCCAGCTACTCGGGAGGCTGAGGCAGGACTTGAACCCAGGAGGCAGAGGTTGTGCTGAGCCCAAATTGCACCATCGCACTCCAGGCTGGGCAACAAGAGTGAAACTCCGTCACAAAAAAAAAAAAGAAAGAAAGAAAGAAACTGTCTAGGAAAGAACAGCAGAGGGAAAAAGCTAGAACTGAATTCAATTAATATATTGTGTGTAATAAATATTTTTTCAAATTAAGAAATTAAAACAGATTAATTTATCTTATAAAAGTTAGAGGACTTCCCAACAGAATTGTTTATGAGGGACTATGACTATGTTTGCCCTGAAGACTTCCCTCTAAAGCCAATTTAAATTTAAAAATAATGGTAGGCTGGGCACAGTGGCTCACGCCTGCAATCTCAGCACTTTGGGAGACCGAGGCAGGTGGATCACTTGAAGCCAGGAGTTCGAGACCAGCCTGGCCAACATAGTGAAACCCTGTCTGTACTAAAAATACAAAAATTAGCCGGGTGTGGTGGCACTCACCTGTAATCCCAGCTACTTGGGAGGTTGAGGCAGGAGAATCGCTTGAACCTGGGAGGTGGAGGCTGCAGCGAGCCGAGATTGCACCACTGCACTCCAGCCTGGGTGACAGAGCAAAACTCCATCTCAAAAAAAATAGAAGAAAAGAAAAATAATACAAAATTTGGAAGTGCTTTTTTGGGACCAAAAAAATGAGTTTGTGTAAGTGAAAATTCTCAACACAATTCCAGTCAGATTACTTATTTTGGTTTAAACTCCCTTAAAAGTCAGTTTAAGTTCTTTGTTACAAATAAAATAAGGATCAATAGCCATGTAAATTTCCAAAGAGACAAGACACACGAATGGATGATATGGGCTGTATTAGTCTGTTCTCACACTGCTAATAAAGACATACCTGAGACTGGGTAATTTATAAAAGAAAGGTGCTTAATTGACACAGTTCCACATGGCTGAGGACGCCTCACAGTCATAGCAGGAGATGAATGAGGAGCAAAGGCACATCTTACATGGTGGCAGGCAAGAGAGCTTGCGTAGGGAAACTCCCATTTATAAAACCATCAGATCTCCTGAGATTTATTCACTACCACAAGAGCAGCATGGCGGAATCCGCCCCCATGATTCAATTACCTCCCCCTGGTCCCACCCTTGACACATGGGGATTATTACAGTTCTAGGTGAGATTTGGGTGGGGACACAGAGCCAAACCATATCATGGTCTCTAGATATTCTATCTAACAAGGAATCCTGAAAACAAATATCAACAACAAACAAAGGTTCCTGCTTCATGACAGTAAAACAATTCTGGAAGCTGTAACCAAATAGGGAAAGCTGAGAAATACCCAGCATTCGATCAGACTTTTTATATAATTTCAAGAAATGTGAAATACACAAGTTCAACAGTAGTTAATATTAAACTGAAAAGACATTTACATATGGCAAGAGCCTAAGGAATATAAAATCTAATCAAATGATGCAGCTAGCTACCTTTGTAAGAATTACAGATGTAATCTGACTTGAAAATTAGATAATAACATGACTCAAATCTGAGTGGGCTAGGGACCACTTCATTCTTTAGTGAATGAAGCTCTTGTGATAGATGATTGCTGGGACTCCATTAGAGTTGCCAAAAGCAGTCAGAGCCTGGTCAATATCGTTAAGAAGCCTCAGCAAGCTAAGAAAGCAAGAGACAAAACATTTATCTTTGTAAGGTAACCCCAAAGCTACAGGATGACATATTGTTTTCTTCAAGGGAAAGCATATTTAATATTCTCTCTCCTTCCTCCTGCCTCAGCTATCATTCCCCAGTGTGAACCTCAAGACATCAGATTGAATCTCCCCCACTGCCATTGTTTTTATCACCTGCCAACACCTGGGTCAGTCCACCTCATTTCTTTTTTTTTTTTTTTTTTTATTTTATTTTATTTTATTTTATTTTGAGACAGGGTCTTGCTGTGTCATGCAGGCTGGAGTGCAGTAGCGTGATCACAGCTCAATGCAGCCTCGACCTTCCCAGGCTCAAGCAATTTTCCCACCTCAGCCTCCCAAGTAGCTGGGACTTCAGGCGTGTACCACCGCACCTGGCTAATTTTTGTTATTTTTTGTAGAGACGAGGTCTCACCATGTTGCCCAGGCTGGTCTTGAGCTCCTGGGCTCAGGTGATCCACCCACCTCGGTCTCCCACAGCACCTCATGTCTCCATCACTTTAGCTCTCGGTTCGTCAATCTCACTCACGGGGCTCCTGTCTTAACTTGTGGTAATCTCAGTACACGTGTAGATGACCTCTCCCACACCTGGCCTCTCAGCTCCTTAAGCATTTCCACCCCCGTGACCCTGACCTGCCTCCTGCCTCACCACTCGCTCCCAAGACTTTGTCATTACAAGTCACAAACTTTCTGACCTCCACGTCCTGTCTTTCCAGCTCACCCTTCCTAGGACAGCAACTCCAACCATCTCCCAGCCCCACTGAAGCCAGTAATCCACGGATCCTGCTACCTTTTCACCATCCACCATCCCTCCCGCCACGTCCCGACCTCTCTTCCCTCCTTGCCCGTCTAAATGCCAGCGTGGATTTTATCATCCCTCGCTATGCACACCTGAGATTCCCTTGTTCCACATTTGCCTTGTTTTATTCATTCAAACATGCCATTATTCTGCCCTTGAACCCTGAAGCTTAACACAGCTTAAAACCCACACACACACCACACACACTCACACACACCACACACACCACACACACCACACCACACACCACACACACACCACACACCACACACACACTACACCACACACCCCACACACACACCACACACACTCACACACACCACACCACACACCACACACACACCACACACCACACACACACTACACCACACACCCCACACACACACCACACACACTCACACACACCACACACCACACACACACACTCACACACACCACACACACACACACCACACACACACCACACACACTCACACACACCACACACACCACACACACCACACCACACACCACACACACACCACACACCACACACACACCACACCACACACCACACACCACACACACACACCACACACACCACACCACACACCACACACATACCACACACACCACACACACACTCACAGTACACCACACACCCCACACACACACCACACACACACACACACACACACACCACACACCACACACACACTACACCACACACCCCACACACACACCACACACACACACACACACACACACACACCACACACACCACACCACACACCACACCACACACACTCACACACACACACACACACACACTACACCACACACCCCACACACACACCACACACACACACACACACCACACACACACACACACACTCACACACACCACACACACCACACACACCACACCACACACCACACACACACCACACACCACACACACACCACACACACCACACCACACACCACACACACACCACACACACCACACCACACACACACCACACACACTCACACACACCACACACACCACACACACCACACCACACACCACACACACACCACACACCACACACACACTACACCACACACCCCACACACACACCACACACACTCACACACACCACACACACCACACACACACACCCCACACACACACTCACACACACCACACACACCACACACACCACACCACACACCACACACACACCACACACCACACACACACCACACACCACACCACACACCACACACACACCACACACCACACCACACACCACACACACACCACACACCACACACACACCACACACACCACACACACCACACCACACACCACACACACACCACACACACCACACCACACACACCACACACACTCACACACACCACACACACCACACACACCACACCACACACCACACACGCACCACACACCACACACACACTACACCACACACCCCACACACACCACACACACTCACACACACCACACACACCACACACACCACACCACACACCACACACACACCACACACCACACACACACTACACCACACACCCCACACACACACCACACACACTCACACACACCACACACCACACACACACACACCACACACACACACACACCACACACACCACAACACACACCACACACACACCACACACCACACACACACTACACCACACACCCCACACACACACCACACACACTCACACACACCACACACACCACACACACCACACCACACACCACACACACACCACACACCACACACACACTACACCACACACCCCACACACACACCACACACACTCACACACACCACACACCACACACACACACACACACTCACACACACCACACACACCACACACACCACACACACCACACCACACACCACACACATACCACACACCACACACACACTACACCACACACCCCACACACACACCACACACACTCACACACACCACACACCACACACACACACACCACACACCACACACACCACACCACACACCACACACACACCACACACCACACACACACTACACCACACACCCCACACACACACCACACTCACACACACCACACACACCACACACACCACACCACACACCACACACATACCACACACCACACACACACTACACCACACACCCCACACACACACCACACACACTCACACACACCACACACCACACACACACACCCCCCACACACACACACCACACACCACACACACCACACACACCACAACACACACCACACACACCACACACCACACACACACTACACCACACACCCCACACACACACCACACACACACACCACACACACCACACACACCACACCACACACCACACACACACCACACACCACACACACACCACACACCACACACACACCACACACCACACACACACACACCACACACACTCACACACACCACACACACCACACACACCACACCACACACCACACACACACCACACACCACACACACACTACACCACACACCCCACACACACACCACACACACTCACACACACCACACACCACACACACTCACACACACCACGCACACCACACACACCACACCACACACCACACACACACCACACACCACACACACACTACACCACACACCCCACACACACACCACACACAAACCACACACACACCACACACACCACACCACACACACACCACACACCACACACACACCACACACCACACACACACACCACACACACCACACACCACACACACACTACACCACACACCCCACACACACACCACACACACTCACACACACCACACACCACACACACACACACCACACACCACACACACCACACCACACACCACACACACACCACACACCACACACACACTACACCACACACCCCACACACACACCACACTCACACACACCACACCACACACCACACACACACCACACACCACACACACACTACACCACACACCCCACACACACCACACACACTCACACACACCACACACCACACACACACACACACTCACACACACCACACACACCACACACACCACACACACCACACACACCACACCACACACCACACACACACTACACCACACACCCCACACACACACCACACACACTCACACACACCACACACCACACACACACACACCACACACACACTCACACACACCACACACACCACAACACACACCACACACACCACACACCACACACACACTACACCACACACCCCACACACACACCACACACACTCACACACACCACACACCACACACACACACACACACCACACACCACACACACCACACCACACACCACACACACACCACACACCACACACACACTACACCACACACCACACACCCCACACCACACACCACACACACACCACACACCACACACACACTACACCACACACCCCACACACACACCACACTCACACACACCACACACACCACACCACACACCACACACACACCACACACCACACACACACTACACCACACACCCCACACACACACCACACACACACACACCACACACACCACACACACCACACCACACACCACACACACACCACACACCACACACACACTACACCACACACCCCACACACACACCACACACACTCACACACACCACACACCACACACACACACCACACACACCACACCACACACCACACACACACCACCCACCACACACACACTACACCACACACCCCACACACACACCACACACAAACCACACACACACCACACACACCACACCACACACACACCACACACCACACACACCACACCACACACACACCACACACACACCCCATGCACACACCACACACCCTACACACACCACACACACCACACCACACACACCACACACACATCCCACACACATGCCACACACACACAGCATACCACACACACAATTACATACATACGCCACACCACACACACACCACACACCACACCACACACACAAAAACACCACACACACAAAAACACCACACACACACACACACACACACACCACACACCATACACCACACACACACCATACACACATACCACACACCCACATACATCACAAACATACACATACCACACCATACACACACACCACACACACACACACACGGACTGATCTCTCCTTACAATCCTCACTGGACTCCTTAGATGGGCTCTTCAGACGGCCCAGCGTTTACACCACACTTCCTTCCGCCTCTCCTGCCCCTACTTCTTAGACTTTCACTCATTTTCTTCTCTCCTCAAACCTCTAGTATATCCTTCCCTTTCCAACCTCAGCTGCTGACTTTACTCCCTTTTCTTTAAGAAAATGGGGTGTTTCAGAAGCACAGTTTCACAGAAACCTCACCACCATGTCTTCGCCCGGAGAGCACCTGTACTCACACACTCTGCCTTCCTTCCTATTGAGTTAGATGAATTGTCCGTGCATCTGTGTAGGGACAACCTCTGTGTCACACTCTAAGTTCCCATCCCCTCTCACCCACTTAAGACATGGATCCAACAACCTTTCTGTCCTCCTCCCACATCATCAATGCCACCTCCTCCTCTGCATCATTCACACTAGCAAGCAAACCCATTTTTCTTTCTCCAATCCTAGAAACAATACTTTTTTAAAAATAAAAATGGGTCCCACTATGTTGCCCAGGCTGGTCTCAAGCTCAAGCAATCTTCCTGCATCCACCTCCCAAAGTGCTGGGATGACAGGTGTGAGCCACTACACCCAGCCAACAACTCTTGACCTATCACCTCTTCCAGACAGTAGCACGTTACTCTGCTTCCTTTTACAGCAACACTCTGACAATTTCTCTATACTCTCTCTTCTTTCTTTCTCCATTCAACCCCCATTAATCAAGCTTGCATCCCTATCATTCCACTGAACCCTCTCTTCAAGGTCAGCCTAAATCCAGCACCCAAGCCTCAGCCCTCACTCACATGACTTAGGAGCATCCTTTAACACATGGGGCCATGACCATGACCTCCTCCTGGATATACTTTTTCCCAACTTGGCTTCCAGGACACTCCACTGCTCTCCTTCTCCCTCCGTGGACCCCCTTTCTAAATCTTTGTTGCTGGTTCTGTTACCAAAAAGGGATCCTGATTCAGACCCCAATAGAGAGTTCTTGGATCTCGTGCAGAAAAGAACCCAGGGCAAGTCCAAGGGCCAAAGCAAAGGAATTGAAAGAGCAACTACTCGGAATTGAAAGAGCAACTACTCCGTAGACAGAGTAGGATGGTCCTGAAAGTAAGAGGAGGAACCTGTCCCTCTTAGGTACAATGCTGGTTTACACATAGGACAAAAGAAGATCGAGGGGATGTCCTCTGCTACAAGGGTTTGTGATAAAGGATTAATTTTCTTAATTACTATTTTTTGCAAGAATCAATATTATTATATTTAAAGCAAACTTAGGCATGCTTCTGTTCTCAAGATATCAGGATATCAGGACACTCCCAAGTCTGAGTCTGTTTAGCAAATGTTATCAAGCTGTTCCCTTAACCGTAAACATCTCGAGGCCAGGAATACCTAACTTTCTGGGAGTCAGCCCAGCAAGTCCCAGCCTCATTTTCCTAGCACTCACTCAGGATGGAATCGGTCTGGTTCGAACTCCTCTAACAGTTCCTCTTACCAAGAATGTTCTCCCCTCAAATATCTGCTGTCTCCCTTGTCACTCCCTTGAAGTCCTTGTCAAAGCTTCTTTCTTTGGAGGCTACAATGCCCACTTTTTTGAAGCCGCAATCCATTTCTTCTTAGTGTCCTCTACTTTTTCCCAAGAGCACCTGCCATCTTTTAACCTGTGGTATAATTCACTAACTTATCATGTTTACTGTCTTTCACTACAACATAAACTCCATGAGGGCAGGGGTTTCTTCTGTTTTGTTCAATGCTGTATCCCCCATGCCTAGAACTGTGACAAGCACGTGATGGGTGCTCACTAAATAATTGTAAGTGAATCCATTAAATAAGGATGTACTGAAGCTCCTGTGATAAGGAAGCTGTGCCAACTTGGCATTTCAAATACAGCATTTATAATATTTAAGAGTGTTTGGCCTAATACAATCATAGTCAGCCATGTAATTCCAATTTTTAAAAGTGTAAATGTTGTCAATAAATTTACACTTGTGATCTTAAGTTCAAATCTTAATCACTTGTAGACAGCTTTAGAACAGTGAAGAGTACGTAATTACCATAGGTATAGTTTAATTTATTCGATTTTTAAAGAATTATTTACAGTACTTGGGAAAGTTTGTCAAAATCCTCAAAAGAAAATAGAATATATTAAATTTACAGGCAACCTAAAATATTTAAGAGTATTTATCTAAGACTGTAAAAGAGACCCAAAATTCATGTGTATTCCCTTTAAAAGTGATTATACAAATTTTCTAGGCTTATGAATAATAAGATTCACAAGCTGAACGTAAAAGCTTAAGAAATACTTTGGTTATTATCTTTAGTAGATTATTAACTTTTAAAAACAAAAGAAAATCTATAAATAGTATTTTTCTCGATGCGTCAGTACTCATTTACACACACGCACACACACACACACCCCCCCTCTAGAGCACCAAAAGCTCATCTCAACAGTGGATCAGTTATTTAAGGACTTCACTAGTGCCCTCCAGTGGTTGAACAGAGAAACAACACGTGTATGTTGAAGAATAAATTTTATTTTATTTTACTTTATTTCTTTGAGACAGTCTTGTTTTGTTGCCCAGGCTGTAGCACAGTGGTGCAATCACGGCTCACTGCAGCCTCAACATCCTGGGCTCGTGTAGTCCTCCCACCTCATCCTCCCAAATAGTTGGGACCAAAGTTGCATGCCACGCCTGGCTAATTTTTTTTTTTTTTTTTTTTTTTTTTTTAGCAGAGACAGGGTCTCACTATGTTGCCCAGGCTGGTCTTGAATGCCTGGGCTCAAGTGATCCTCTCTCCTTGGCCTCCCAAAATGCTGGGATTATAGGCGTGAGCCACTGCACCTGGCCAATAAATGTTAAATACTTAGTAAAAGCCTAATAAAAATGTAAGGTACTACATGGGACATACACATTAAACATTTTTTTCATCAGTGAGTACTTACTACAAATTTTCAATGCAGTGAAACATTTCATGGTGTGTCTCCACTGTCCATAAACCCTGGGGTGGAGCGGACAGGTGCTCTGGGAGCTCAGAGAGGACACAAGGAGGAAGATTCTGGAAGTTTCATGGAGCAGGTGACAATAGAACTGGGCTCTAAAGTAGGAATTACATCTGCAGGAAATTAAAATATTTTACCCCAAAATATTTAACTTTTTTTTTTTTTTTTTTTTGAGACGGAGTCTCGCTGTGTTGCCTAGGCTGGAGTGCAGTGGTATAATCTTGGCTCACTGCAACCTCCGTCTCCTGGGTTCAAGCAATTATCCTGCCTCAGCCTCCCAAGTAGCTGGGATTACAGGTGCCCACTACCATGCCCGGCTAATTTTTTTGTATTTTTAGTAGAGACGGGGGGGGGGGGGGTCTCACCATCTTGGCCAGGCTGGTCTTGAACTCCTGACCTCATGATCCACCCGCCTCGGCCTCCCAAAGTGCTGGGATTACAGGTGTGAAACACTGCACCCAGCCATGTAACATATTTTTAAATGGCTGCCACTAGGCCAGCAAATGGAAGTGGGCTTGCAAAATTGTGGCTTTTTGGGGAAATTTTGCATCTGTAGAGGATCTCTATGAATGCAGCCATAACCCCACCCCACTTCCTTTATCTTTCCCAGATCCAGGAGAGGTTGGGATTCTGACTCTTGAAAGTCTAAAAGAAGAATTTACTATCTATTCTCTCTGAGGGAGACTTCATCTACATAACAAGGCCACCCGTGCTAGCCAAGCCTCTTCCTCTCTCCCTCTCTCCCTCTCATCACCAGTCTTGCCACTCAACTTCATTGACCAACATAACCTGTTTCTGGCCCTGCTCTAAGTCTGCCCTCTTTACTGTGGCCTCAATATAGGACATAAGTTCCTGTACTTCTTTGGAAAGTTGTGTCAGAGGTGTTCAAACCACAGCGACTCCATCTTGAGTGAGGGCTAGAAAATGAGGCTGGGACTTGCTGGGCTGCATTCCCAGAAAGTTAGCTATTCCTAGACTCTAGACGTTTATGGTCAAGGAAACAGATAATTAATGTTTACTAAATAGAGCCAGACTTAGGAGTGTCCTGATATCCCAATATCTTGAGAACAGAAGCATTCCTAATTTTCCTTTAATGATAATAATATCAATTTTTGCAAAATACAGTAATTAGAAAATTAATCCTTTATCACAAATCCTTGTAGCAGAGCATATCTCCCATGATTTTTTTAATCTTATATATAAACAAGTATTGTACCTAGGGTGGACAGGTTCCTCCTCTTACTTTCGGGACCATCCTACTCTGTCTATGGAGTAGTCGCTTTTTCACTTTACTTTCTTAATAAACTTGCTTTTGCTTTGCCCTGTGGACTTACCCTGACCTGAATTGTTTTTTATGAGAGATCCAAGAACCTTCTCTTGAGGTCTGGATCAGGACCTCTTTCTGGTAACAGTTGAGTCTTCATCCTGAAGGCTCCCGTATATACGCATTAAATAAATTTGTTTGCATTTTCTCCTGTTAATCAATCTGCCTCATGCCAGTGATTTTCCAGCAAATCTTGAGGGGATCAATGGCCGTGGCCTCCACACATCACATGATCATGGAGGAAAAAGGATATGCTGGGAAACGGGGGGCAAGTCTGGTTGGAATGGAATGTACACAATGACAGCGAAGAATGGAAGAGAAGTTTGAGTCAGAGCTTGCTGGGACAGGCTCTGCATGCCACACACAGGAGTTTGGGCCTTATGTTCAAGCGATGGGGAATCATTAAAGCTTTGAGCGAAGGAGCAGGGTAATCCAAGCTGTGCTTCAGAAGGTTCAGTTGGAGAGTAGTGGGTCGGTTGGGTCAGGAAGACACATGAAAAGCAGAAGAGCATTTAGACCCCAGTGCACTGGTGAAGGGGAGAAGAGTTGAAGAGAAAGAAGGGAATGGGTTCTGGACACGTTACCAAAGTAGAATTGATGGAATTCATTCTTCTATTAAAATAAAAACTTTAAACAAATCATATTTAACAGAGTTCAACTGAGCTAAGAACAATTCAAGAATCAGGCAGCCCTAGAACCAGAATAGGTTCAGAATGACTCCAGGGCAGCCACATGGTTGGATTTAATGCACAGAAAAAGTACAGTGACATACGGAAAATGGAAGCGAGGTACAGCTGGATGGATTACACCTCGGCCTCTGCCTTCTTTGAACACAGTTTGAACAGTTGGCTACATGCAGTTGGCTGAAACTGTAAGAGTAAGTGACAGACCAGGCACGGCTCACACCTGTAATCCCAGCACTTTGGGAGGCCAAGGCAAGTGCATCACCTGAGGTCAGGAGTTCGAGACCAGCCTGGCCAACATGGCAAAACCCCATCTCTACTAAAAATGACAAAAATTAGCCAGGCATGGTGCGCACCTGTAATCCCAGCTACTGGGGAGGCTGAGGCAGGAGAATTGATTGAACCCAGGAGGTGGAGGTTGCAGAGAGCCAAGATAGTGCCACTGCACTCCAGCCTGGGCAATAGGAGTGAAACTCTGTCTCAAAATAATAATAATAATAATAATAATAATAATAATGAGAGAGAGAAGGTGACAGACTGTTGACACATCCCGTTAGGTCACAGTTCACTATTGTGAAAAGAAAATAAAAACATGGGACCCCAATTCACTCTGCCAAAGGAAAAAGTTAAGCTGAAAGCTAAGTCATACACAACAAGCTGCCTTTCCTTTTGTTCTTACTCAGACAGCTACAGACAAAAGGTTAAATATCTCCTTCACTGGTAGCTACTCTAGGGTTACCTTATCTTATATAAGGTGCCAATTTACTGAGCACAAGATGAAAATATCAGTGACTATTTGCCCACGTGCTCCCTTTCTCCTGAACATGTGGATCCAGTAATGGGACCATACCATCTCTCTTTCCTCTCCAGCCCACCCTTCCCTTTTAAGTATTGAAACTCTCGGACAGGTGCAGTGGCTCATGCCTGTAATCCGGCACTTTGGGAGGCCAAGGCAGGCGGATCACCTGAGGTTGGGAGTTCGAGACCAGCCTGACCAACATGGAGAAAGGCCGTCTCTACTAAAAATACAAAATTAGCCAGGCATGGTGGTGTGCACCTGTAATCCCAGCTACTCAGGAGGCTGAGGCAGGAGAATCACTTGAACCCAAGAGGCAGAGGTTGCAGTGAGCCGAGATCATACCACTGCACTCCAGCCTGGGCAACAAGAGCGAGACTCTGTCTCAAAACAAAAAAAAAGGAAACCCTCAAAGTCATCTTTGCAAAAAGGCACAGACCACAGACTGTTTCTGTGATTCCATGTTTATTTCTTTCAAGCATGTCCTTTACCCTGGCAAAATGAACTTCTAAATTGATTGAGACCCGTCTCAGACACTTTTTTCATTTACACTATGTACAGAGAAATGTTTAGACCCAACTTACAATACGTAGGGAGGCTGAACGTAATCTAATACTACATAGAGAGCAAGGAATGGGCTGGGGCACAGTCGAAAATGATGATGTTGCCTAGGACCTGCTTAAGTGGGAAAGCGATGCCATAGCCACTGAAGGAAGAACAGATTTCATTTGAAAAAACAGTTTTTCCAGGGGGAAGTTAAATTTAAGTGTAGCTAAAGTATCTGTGAGGATAGGTCCAACAAGTGGGTGGAAATTTTGGTATAAGACTCAAGAAAGAAAGAAAACTTAGACAGTTGTTAACAGTCACTGCATAGTGATACTGTGGTTGTGAGTAACATAAATAAGGGCAGGGGAGAGAACCAAGTGTGTCTCCATTAGAGGAAGACAAGGAGGCAGTTTAGAAGGTCAGATGCAGTGGCTGATGTCTGTAATCCCAGCATTTGGGAGGCTGAGGAGGGAGAATCACTTGAGCCCAGGAGTTCAAGATCAGCCTGGGCAACATGGCAAAACCCTGTCTCTACAAAAAATAAAAAAATAAAAATAAATAAAAAAAAAAACTAGCTAGGTGTGGTGGTGTACACCTGTGATCCCAGCCACACAGGAGGCTGAGGCAGGAGGACCACTTGAGCCCAGAAGGTTGAGGCTGCAGTGATCCATGAACACGCCACTGCACTCCAGCCTGGGCAATGGAGTGAGACCCCATGTCAAATAATAATAACAATTTTTTTTTAAAAAATGAGACAGTATAGAAGGAGAGTCTGGGAAGATCTCAGACATAGGAAAAACACCAAGTAGTGTCACACAGTCAAAGGAAAAGTTTCATGAGAATCAGCAAATGATTAAGGTCAAGCAACCTGAAGGCTGAGAAAGTCATTGCTTTGATGAATAAGGCATTATGGGTGATCTTCAAGACAACAGCATCAGTGGAGTGGTAGAGAGACACCAAATTACAAAGCCTGGGAGCAAACAGAGGATGTGCTGGAGGCGTCACATGCATATCCTTTTTAAAAGTTTCGTAGAGTGGAGAGATGTGATAGCACATTGCAGGGATAGCAGAATCCAGAATAAAGGTGGTTTTCTGAATGGGGAGACTGAACCTATAAGTAGGGGACAGAAAATAAATCAATGGAGAAAGGGAGATGGAATGTACAAGACAGATCAAAGGAGCAAGGCCTCCTAGAAGGCAGGAGTCAGGAGAGAAGGTGCAAAGATAACCAATGGTCTTGGAAAGAATACGCTTCCTCAGGGACTGTAGAGGATATGTGAAGATTCAAAATAATTTTAAGGAGGAGATTGAAGAGGAATATTAGAAGTTACAATCAGATAGATGTGATTACAGTAGGGTAGGAAATAAGGTACTTTCCAATTTAGTAAATATTGGAGTGCCTACAATATGCCTGACACTACAAATACACAGATGAATATGGTAGCTCCTGCCTCAAGATCACATTTAATTAGTGTTTATAGTCCTCAAAGTTATCTCAACCATTATTCTAATGACCTCCTCCTCACTCCTTGAGGGAGAAAGGCAAATATTATTCCTTCTTAACCCCAATGTTAAATATTCAGCCAAAGTACATTAAGTGAGTTTGCCAAAGTCTCAACAGACAGTGTTGATAATGAATACTGGGCTAGAACATAATGTCATTTCCTCTATTTAACTGCTGCTATAAAATATGGCTTCTGCCATATCTTACTTCACAAATCCTTGAGTCTTTTCAAATGTCCTTAGTCCACCTCTCATAAATGCAAAATTTAAGAAGTATAGAACCATAAAAAATAAGACAATAAGAAGGATAATATATACCCTAATATGCTTCCTAAATCCTTCAGGAATATCAATATATCTTCAACAGACATTACTACCTACTATATGCATGGCACTGTGTCAGATGCCAAAAGTACAAAGATTAAGAATAATGCTCTGCTCTCTTGAAAGAGTGTAATAGAAGAAATAAGAAAAGAATGAAAATAAAAGCAATATAGAGAATGCATAATGCCCAAAGATAAATAGAACTAAGGCCCTGAAAGTTACATAGAATTTATAAAACAATATTTAATTCATTGCTTTAATGCATCCTATGGACTTATAACATTAAGCAGGTTATTTCATGTCCCTGGGCCTCTGTCTTGCCAAGCACAAACATTCTTATCAACTCTTCATAGTTTTTACAACTATCATTGGAATAAATTGTCAAAAGTATAGCTACTTTAAACACTACTAAAAAATGGACTTTTGCCTGTACGCAAAATATTCAGTAACAGAATTATTCATAAATTACATGGATCTGTATCTGTTCAATTGGATTTTCAATGAAAAAGAAAGATCTAACAACTACCAACAAACATAACTGAAATGTCTTTGGGGTTTAATAGAACAGATCAAATTATTTCCACATAGTATTTTCCAAAGCTTATGTAAGGTAGAAAATATATAGTTGGAAGCAGAGAGGTAGAAAAAAGACAAAAAATATTTTTTAAAAAAAGTGCATGCAACATTTGGGACAATGTAAAGGAATTATATGTGTAGTCTAAGTCACATAAGGAAAGGAAAGAAAACTCAAATGATATTTGAAGAACTATTGGCCAAGCATCTTCCAAAACTCATAGGAGACATCAAGCCACAGATTCTAATAGTTCTAAAAAGTTCAAGTAGGATGAACATAATAAAAACACACCCAAGCACATCACTGTTAAATCACCAAATGAAAAAAAAAAAAAAAAAAACACTGCTTTCCAGGATGCAATAAGATCGACAGCTGACTTTTCAATAGAAATAATGAAAGCCAGAAAAGTATGGAATGGCATATTTCAAAACGCTGAAACAAAATAACTGTCAACCTAGAATTCTATACCCAGATAAAATATCATTTAAAAATGAAGGTAACCTAAACATGGTTAGAGAAAAATAAAAATAGAGAGGATTGTCTGCTGGCAGATCTACATTAAAAGATTGCTAAAATGAGTTATTTTGTCAAAAGGGAAATAATCCCAGATGGAAGCATAGTAATGCAAGAAGGAATGAAGAGTGCCAGAGAACTAAGAGGCTAAATCTAAGCAAACATCCATTATTTAAAACAATGATAATAATAGTATAGATTCTTTCCATTGAACAAGGTTTTGAAACTGTGCTCCAAAGAGTTGAAGAAATCAATGACTAACAGAAATTATTGAGTTTTCAGGGTGGTAGATAAGAAAAGAAAGAACTTGATAAAATGCTGAAACTACCTCTGCTTATAAGATATTTTTTTAACTAGCTGAAATTGGTTTGAACCAATATGGCCAACCAGAGTCTGTGCAGAATGAGCTTGCTGATGTAGCAGCCCCAACTTCTACCATGTTTCATACCAACGTCTCCTAATTTTGTACATGTGTTCCATGAGGAAGCATGAGGAAATAACCCATGAGGAAGCATAAAGACCTTCCAGACCTTCCCTTTCCTTCCACCAATCACCTACTAATCCCAGAACCTACCCACTAAATCTTTTCTAATAAAAATACTGTCTTAGAGCCAGCACAGGGAGACAGATTTGAGCTGAATTTCTATGTTCTTGTTGGTCAATTCACAATAAAAGCCTTTCTTTTCTCAAAAATGCAACGCAACACTGTTGGCTTCTAGCACATTGGGCAGCAGCCCTTTTGCTCAGTAACAGTTTTCTTCCACACTTCAATAAAGAGCCAATTCTAGATATTGTTGGTCTATGTTGGATATAGTGAAGACACACTAAAGTTCACCAAATCATTCCTTTTGTTTGGACAAAATAACTTTTTTAACTTACTTTCCTCCATACGTTTGATCCCATCAAGTCAGAGACGTGACAATGACAGTCATGTTCCTTTCCCTGTTACTATACCAGGCATCCTGGCACATCTCAATTAACAGGCTCCAAACACAACCCTGTTATGAGGTTGTTTTCGTGCGAACAGAAGTTGAGCCCTTGGCAGAGAAGCTTGGAAGTGGAGTCCAAAGGGGACACAGCCAGATACTTAGAGACTTGGCGACTGAGCAAAAACTCAGCAATAGTTGTCTGTGCTGGGAAAAAAAAAAATCCTTACTGGCATTGAAGAGTAGCTAAATATCATTTCCACCAAACAGTGGTCATTGGCTTCCACAGTGAGAATGGTTTCAACTGAAAGCAGGCAAAATGGTACATTGTTTGAGTATCACTCTTAAAGGCCACATCTCAGGGGAGTGATTTTAGTATGCAAAAGAATCTCCCAAGAAACTGTTAGAAATGGAGGGTTATACTTTCCACTCAATGTTGCTGAGAACCTATAAATACTCTAAAAAATAGATCTTACAAAAAAAAAAAATACAGAGGGTCCATTTTTGAGTCCAGTTGCACAAGCAAGAAGGTAGTAGCCTTGTAGTTTGAGGAATCTCAAAACAGATACACAACTTCATGCCTCCAGCCAAGGCATTAGTGCTTCCTATCTTCCGATGTCTACCTGAGCCAAAAGCATGTACCTGGTTGAGGCCAAGAGTATAGCTGAAGGATGAGGGCTGACAGGTTAAACAGCACAGGTGGATGAGGCTCCTGAGGATTATCTACCATCAGTCCAAGAGCAACACCTCAGCCCAACTCAGTACCTTTGCAGCATCTAAGTTGCCTTAATTCAAAGTATTAGTAAGACAAAATATTGTGGTTATTTAAAATCTCACTAGTGGTTTTAATGCATTTATAGCTTTGTCCAGAGTAAATTATTTTCTCAAATGGAACTATTCAGTGCCAAAAATTAATTCCATTTAGTGTTTTTGTAAATCTCAAATCCTTAGGACACAGCCCCTCCAGCCCCCAGGATTCTAGCTTAGCAAGTGATAGAGAAGCTCAACGATCTGCATTTTTACTAAACTTCTGAAGTGACTCTGGCACAGAGTTAAGCGGGCAACACTTTGAGAACACCACCTCCAAGAAAGGGAAGTGGAAGAGATGGCTTTCACCTCTGACCTGCAGGACACCCAAATTCAAGTTTTAGAAAGACCCAAGTTTGTTTACATAAAAAGCAAACTGAGCCCTTTGGGCACACATTTCAAAGAAGAATAAGAACCATGCTGAAAATATTTATGATTTAATCAGTGTAAAAAATGTGGATATGGGGGAAAAAACATTCGTAATCAATATGTGCTGTTTTCTACTTCAGGTACCAGAAAGGAAAAGCATAAACTTTAGGATTTCATTGTCTCTTGGTAAAACAAAAAAATCCCACCTAGAAGTGACCCAGCAGTTCAAAGGACTCTAAGCTTCCAAAGGCTCCCAGGTAGCAGAGCTGACTTGTATCAGTAGACCAGGAAATAATGCATTCATTGTTGGTACTGACCCACTTAATTTAGTGTGGAACCTAGAGTCTTGCCTGATTTGAGTTCATTTTTCTTCTCATCAGGGGAACTACCCACTAGGCATATAACGGCTTGAAAAGAAAACATGCCATTTTAACTTGACATTCATTTGCACCCATCATACATGTCTCAGAAACTTTGCCCCACTTCCTCATAGTCCCTCTCCAGGGCTGCCAGATCTTCCCTGGCCTCCAAGAACTCTGCTTCTTCCATGCCTTCTCTGAGGTACCAGTGCAGAAATGCTCTCTTGGCATACATGAGGTCAAACTTGTGGTCCAGGCGGGCCCAGGCCTCCACGATCGCCGTGGTGTTGCTCAGCATGCAGACGGACCGGTGGACTTTGGCCAGGTCCCCACCCGGCATCACCATTGGTGGCCGATTGTTGATGCCCACCTTGAAACCAGTTGGACACCAATCTACAAACTGAACAGAGTGCCCCGACTTTGTGGCTGCTATTGCTGCATTCACTTCCTTAGGGACCACATCTCCTCTATAGAGTAGGCAGCAGGCCATGTACTTCCCAAGCCGAGGATCGCACTTGACCAGCTGGTTGGAGGACTCAAAGCAGGCAGTGGTGATGTCTGACACAGAGAACTGCTCATGGTAGGCTTTTTCAGCAGAGACAATGGGGGCGAAGGCTGTCATGGGGAAATGTATTCTTGGATAAGGTACCAGGTTGGTCTGGAATTCAATTAGGTCCACATTCAAGGGCCCTTCAAACCGGAGGGAGGCAGTGATAGAAGATACCACCTGAACCATCAATCTGTTGATGCTGGCATAAGAGGGGCATTCAACACCGAGTTTACGGTGGCATATATCATAGACGGCCTCGTTGTCCACTGTGAAGGTACAGTCCATGTGCTCTGTGGTGGAGTGGGTGGTGAGGACAGAGTTATAAGGC
The DNA here is from genome assembly GCF_028885655.2 of Pongo abelii. Taxonomy (NCBI): domain Eukaryota; kingdom Metazoa; phylum Chordata; class Mammalia; order Primates; family Hominidae; genus Pongo; species Pongo abelii. The sequence goes on from NC_071993.2 coordinate 5,480,158, forward strand.
TCTACCACGGCAGTGGAGATCCTGGGGGCTGGGTAGACCGAGAACTCCAGCTTAGTCTTTCTGCTGTATTCTCCTGTGAGCCTCTCCATTAAGAGAGACGTAAACCCTGAACCAGTACCTCCTCCAAAGCTTCGGAAAATCAAAAATCCCTGAAGTCCACCACACTGTTCTGCCTGGAGAAAGTAAATGAGATGTGAGAATTCAGCTGAATAAATCCAGAAGCAGTGAATTGGATGGTAGTGGTAGGATACAACAGGTTTCCCCAAAACAAAATCTTTCAGAAAGGACTCCTTTGCCATTGTTAACTCCACAACAAACATAGCTACTTCGAAATACTCTCAAGGGGACTTCTGGAGTAGGCAAAGCACTTCAGAGCTTTACTATAAGCAGAGCATAAATATCCACCTGTCTTTCACTGACCTCTGTGCATTTATCTGTATGTGATCGCAAGCAAGGCCTTTATCAATAACAAAGAAAATGACAAAACACTGAAGCAAAATAACATTCCCCCCACGTCTATGCTCCATCTGGCATGCTGGCGTAAAAGGCATTGTAGTAGCTAACAAATATGGCAAACACCAAAACCCTTACTCAGCAAAGGGTCTCCAGACTCAGGCCCCTAAAGAGGAATTAACTGTCAGTAAATAGAGTCACGCATCTCCAGATAGGGAGTGCCTCTTGCTAACTTCATAAACATCAGTTACTCTTGGAAAATGACAGGTTACTCTTGGAAATTGACAGGTTTTAGAGTGCTATGGGAGTCTCTCATAACAAGATGAACCCTGTGTTAGGAGAACCAGGGATGATCAGGTGATCAGGGGACCCCCAGTAAGTATAAAGGTTTCTGTCTCCTTCCTACTAACAAGGGGAAATCAAAGCCAAGATGAGGACCCCTCCCCAGTTCTGAGCACCCAGACCAGCACCCAGAGAGAGACGGTTGGTGGTGATGGTGACAGCAGATAATGCTTGTGAGTTCTGCCACAGGACCCCACATGCCCCAGGCACAGCCCACTCGGAGGAGACGGGGAGCCACTTGCCAGCTTCCGGGTCCTCTCCAGCACAAGGTCGATGACCTCTGACCCCACAGAGTAACGGCCTCGCGCGTAGTTGCTGGCAGCATCCTCCTTTCCGCTAAGGAGCTGCTCGGGGTGGAAGAGTGAACGGTGCTGACCCGTCCGGATCCCATCTGCAGAGGGTTAAAGGAGGTCAGTGCAACTCACTCAGTGCAATTCAGCTGTCCACCTGCTGATAGTCCTCCTGGGGCCTCCCTGTGCTTGACCCCCAAGCTTTCTCTCAATGTTGTGGTCCAGGAATGGAATTTAGATAGTGATGAATTAGCCTGTCTTAGTCCAGGAAAAGTGGAATTTTTTACATATACGTGGAAAGTATGTTTTTCTACCATGCACCCCTTATTAGTTTCCTAGGGCTGCCATAACCAATGACAACAAACGTCATGGCTTAAAACAATAGGAATTTATTTCCTAACAGCTCCGGAGGCCAGAAGTCTAACATCAAGGCGTTGGTAGGCTTGGTTCCTGCTGGAGGCCCCAGGGAGCGTCTGGTCCAAACATCTCTTCTGGCACCTGGTGACTTACAATTCTTAGCTCTCCTTGGCTTCTAGCTACTCCCCTCCAATCTCTACCTCTGGCATACAAGCCTTTTCCCCTGTATGTGTGCCTGTGCTCTCTCCTCTGATAAGGACACAATTCTTTAGCATTAGGGCCCACCCTAATCCAGGAGGACCTCATTTTAACTAGCTATATCAGCAAAGACCCTGTTTCCAAATAAAGTCACATTCTGGGATTGCAGATGGATATGAATCTGGGGGGACACACTTCAACCCACTGCCCACCCTAGGACACATTGGCATTTTGAGACAAGTATTTTTATCTACAAATTGCCAACTGTGTGCTGGAAAAGCACACAGAAAGGCATATCCAGGGTGCAGTGGCTCACACCTGTAATCCCAGCACTTTGGGAGGCTGAGGCAGGTGGATCACTTGAGGTCAGGAGCTCGAGACCAGCCTGGCCAACATGGTGAAACCCTGTCTCTACTAAAAATACAGAAAATTAGCCAGGCATGGTGGTGGGTGCCTATAATCCCAGCTACTTGGGAGACTGAGGCAGGAGAATCACTTGAACCCAGGAGGTTGCAGTGAGTGGAGATCATGCCATTGTACTCCAGCCTGGGCAACAAGAGTGAAACTGTCTCAAAAAAAAGTAAAATAAAATAGAATGAATTTTAAAAAATAAAGGAATATCCATCTTTTAAATCTGCTTTAAAAGAGGATTTAACAGGGAAGGCACAGCAAACTCAAATGCCCATGCGACCCAAACGCCGAGTGCATAAATGCATGACGCAGGACAATTGGCGTTAAGATGTTGGCAGTATCCAATACAACTGAGGGTAGCCCCTGCCAGGTCTCATTGCCTTTTAAAAACCTGGGCAGCATGCCCTACTCCTCCACCTTACAATTACTCAAATAGCATTATTCCTGATGATTAAGCAGCAGTGTTTCAGGGCTAAGTAGGCTTTGGGACTGCTGCCCTGGTTACTGTGGGATACTGCACTGCTTAGTAGTTAAATGCATGTTTCAAGAATCAGTTTCCTGGGTTCCTATCTTGCCTTCCTCACTAAGCTAGAGAGAAGTTACTTAGTCAATGATTTTAGCTCATAAATAAGGATTATAACAAGATCTACCCCATTGAGCTGTTACGAGAACATAGGGCACAACGCACGGCCCATATAACAACAGCAATTATAAGTAACAATGATAGAACTGGCTTCATGACATGCATTTATGCAGATTTACCTCATTATACACCACCAGCCTTGGCAGCAGATAGCTGAGCCAGTCCTAGAAGCTCACAGCCTAAGGAGAGATGCATTGTGTTTCTGTTTAATAAGAGCATGATTGCTTTTCAATTCACCGTGCCTTCCTGTGCGTGACCATGAATTTCTAAACTCCAATTTTGCAACCTCTCAAATAATATTTATTGAAATTGAGTTTAAATAACTTTTAACTAGCTTACACACAAACCTCCCTCAGAGCTAGGATGTTTAAAAGATACATTTATAAACAAGATACAAGTGAATGTGTAATTCTGGGTGGACTATTTCCTTCTCATCTGAAGCTACAAGGCTGCATTCAGGCTAAGGAGGTAATTTACGGAAGCTTCCTTCTTCAGGACAATGTTGAGTCAGGATGTTGAGGGTCAGTAGCTTCATAAATTATTTCCATAAAATCCATTATCTCAGGGCTTAGTGGTTGCAGCACCTGCCGTTCGTAAGTAATCCATGCCATCCACTCTAACTTCCCGGGCACAGTTTGCTCAGGGGCTTTAGTACCCAACATGGTGCCCTTAATCAATATCCTCACAGACATCAATGGCTTTTGAACAATTATATGATGGCTCCTTAGCTTCCTTAACTACGGTGTCATTCAGCTGCATTCCACTTCAATCATCATCACTCAGAACTCTCCCACTTCCAAAATCTAAAACGTGCAAATTCCTTTTTCCGACCACAACTTCCTCACTTTGCCCTAACTTCACCCTTGAGCCTGCCCCTGACCATCTTCCCAGCCTCGTCCCCTGCTTTGTGCGCCTGCTCACACCTATGCCTGGCCACGCTGAACTCCTGGTTACACTTGTGGGGCATTCCTTCATGACTCTGAATTTGCAAATGCTGTTGCCTCATGAGAAGGTGTGTGAGGCTGGGTGTGGTGGCTCATGCCTGGGATCCCAGCACTTTGGGAGGCCAAGGTGAGAGGACTGTTTGAGGTCAGGAGTTTGAAACTAGCCTGGGCAATATAGTGAGACCCTATCTCTATAAAAAACAAAAAATTGGCCAGGCATGGTGGCTCTTACCTATAATCCCAATAGTTTGGGAGGCCGAGGCAGGTGGATTACTGGAGGTCAGGAATTCAAGACCAGCCTGGCCAACATGGTAAAACCCCATCTCTACTAAAAATACAAAATTAGCAGGGCGTGGTGACGTGTGCCTGTAATCCCAGCTACCCAGGAGGCTGAGGCAGGAGAATAGCTTGAACCCAGGAGGCGGAGGTTGCAGTGAGCAGCGATGGTGCCATTGCACTCCAGCCTGGGCAAAAAGAGCAAAACTCCATCTCAGAAAAAAAAAAAACTTATCCACATGTAGTGACATGTGCCTGTAGTCTAAGCTACTCAGGACCCCAAAGTGGGAGGATTGCTTGAGCCCAGGAGTTCACTGAGCTATGATTATGCCACTGCACTCCAGCCTGGGTGACAGAGCAAGACCCAGTCTCTCTCTCTAAAAAACAAACAAACAAACATATTGGATGACTCCCTAGTTATTCATTCCTTCTGCTTTGCAGAGCAAGCTTGTCCATCCCGCAGCCCAGGATGGCTTTGAATGCGTTCCCACGCAAATTGGTAAACATTCTTAAAACATTATAAGATTGTTTTGCAATATATTTTTTTTAGCTCATCAGCTATTGTTAGTGTGAGTGTATTTTATGTGTGGCCCAAGATAATTCTTCTTCTTCAAATGTGTCCCAGGGAGGCCAAATTATTGGACACACTTGTTGTAGAAATGTCTATTAAGTTGTATCATATATGATACAATTAACTTTTTTAGATTAAAAAAGTCACACACTGGCAATTTTATATGGCTCAATTTCAACAGTGTTGTTATAACTATTTATATTTTCTTCTTCACTAGATTAGGCTACTTTCCTGTTAAAAGACAATAGATTTAATAAGAAGGCAAACCTAGGACTAAACCCAGCTCTACTCTAATAACTCAGTGATCTTAAGCAAGTTCCTTGACTTCCCCAAGATTTATCAAGTTCCTCATCTATAAATTGAGGATGATAATAACGTCTCCTGACAGAGTGCTGAAAGAATTAGAAGAAAATACCTGTGTAGGTCCCCAACTAGTAAACAATAGCTGCTGCGGACTAAATGGCTGTGTCCCCCCAGAATTCATGCATTGAATCCCTAATCCCTGATGTGATGGTATCTGGAGGTGAGTCTTTGTGAGTAATTAGGTCATAAGGGTAGAGACTTCATTATGGGATTAGGGCCCTTATAAGAAGAGACACAGACTATTTCTCTGCCATATGAGAATACAGTAAGATGGCAGCCACCTGCAAGCCAGGAAGAGAGCCTTCACCAGAAGCCAACCACCAGGCACCCTGGTCTCAGACTTCCAGCCTCCAGAATTGTGAGAAATCAACAATTGTCGTCTAAGCCACCGGGTCCATGGTGTTCCGATACAACAGTCCGAGCTGACCAAGACAGGCATCTTCACATCAAAGGCAAAAATCAACATTTATTCATCTTCGTACTCCTATCACCCAGCTGAAGTGTTTATGGGGTCCTATTCAATTCCTTCTTATCATAACCTTGAATTCGTCAGCCTCTCCTTTTCTCCACCCCTCCCACTCTCTCAGTTAACAGCTAGCACCAAGGGGCAGCAATGTAAATGAATGACTTTCAAAGTGGATGCCCCAGTTCCCACTTGAGCCTTCCAAGCTGGTACCACATGGAGCACAGGCAAGCTGTCGCCTCTGAGCCCCACCCAAACTGTAGATTCATGAACAAACCAGCAATCATTATTGCCTTAAACCACTAAATGTAGGGGAAGTTTATCGCACACCAACAAATAATCGGATGTACAACATCAAACCCAAATCTACCCCACTCTCTAGCTTTTCTCTTAAGAAAGTAAGAGCCCCTTCTCTCTCCTGTATTTTTCTAGCTCCATTTCAAGAGTTTTTGCACGACATACGACAAAGTACATTGTTAGTAATCATAAAACTGTACTGTTTTTACCATAACTAGAGTATATATTTGGCCTCTTGTTCCTTTGGGATTCTTTCCAGATATTCTACTCTTTTTAAGCAGCTATCAAAAAACTTTTTGATTCTTTGCCAGTGCCTTCTAGCAAATGGCTCTCAAACCCAGGAAAAGACTTCGTGTTCTGTTACAATACATGTGTGGATCAATTAGCAGGTCTTAATTCATTTCATCACACAGGTTAAGAAGGCTAACCTAGGCCAAGCGTGGTGGCTCACACCTGTAATCCCAGCACTTTGGGAGGCTAAGGCAGGTAGGTCGCTTGAGGTCAGGAGTTCAAGACCAGTCTGGCCAACATAGTGAAACTCCATCTCTACTAAAAATACAAAAATTAACCAGGCATGGTGGTGTGTGCCTGTAATCCCAGCTACTCGGAGGCTGAGGCAGGAGAATTGCTTGAACCCAGGAGGCAGAGGCTGCAGTGAGCCCAGATCACGCCACTGCACTCCTGCTTGAGTGACTCATCTCAAAATAAATAAATAAATAAATTTAAATTTAAATTTAAAAAGGCCAATCTAGTCTTCCCTTTGGGTGTGTTTGTCATGTTAATCGCCCATGGCCACTGAGTAAGCCTCTACATTTGGGAAAGGTCCATGTGATTTCATTCAGATAGACCAGTATAATCTGCTAATCCCACCCACTTGATTTGTTTGAGTGTGGCTCCAGTTAAGTACGATAGGATGGAACATTTATTGTACCTATAACAGTTGGCTCCAAGTCCACGAAGAGTGCTCTAGGCACATGCTTCCCAGCTCTTGTCTCACAGAAGAAGGTATCGAAAGATGTATTTGTGTGCTCCATTTTTGCATTTTCCAGCTGATCCTGTTGACTGTCAAGAACAATGCCGTTTGGCTGGATTCCATGTTCCAGGCAATAGAGTTCCCAGCAAGTGTCCCCAATCTGGATGCCAGCTTGACCGATGTGGATGGAAAGGCACTCCCTCTGAAATAAGTCATGGTGAGTTGGAACTGAGCAGGTGTTTAGACAACAGGAGATCTGTTACTCAGCCCGTCTGGTTACAAATGACAGAAACCAAGCTAGCTTAGGGCCATGGAGGGATGTGTTATAAGGATAAACAAAAGCGTTTCATGGAAACCAAGACCCAGGGTACAGCTAAGCATCAGGGCAAATTAAACCAGGGATTTAAATTCCATTAAAAAGTTTGTTTTAACAACATAAATTAAGCACCTACTCTGTACTGGGCTAAGAATTGAATTAAGACAAACACACACATACACACACACAATGCAAATCAAAATACAACTAATTTCACATAGGTGAGATGTGTGTGTGTGTGTGTGTGTGTGTGTGTGTGTGTGTGTAGTTATATATATCAGGTGGGCTTGTCTAGAAAGAAAATTGGAAAGTTTCTTTCCAATTGGAAAGAAATAAAACCAAAATCAATATATAGCCTTGTCAAGTACTAAAACTCATTGCAGATAAATTTAAAATGTTATCTTTACCATTCATATACACTCTGAATAAGGATGGATATACTAAACTTAAAACTAGAGGGAAATTTTACAAGGCAAAATGCAATAGATTTCACAATTCCAAAATGTAAACGTTTTATAACAAACATATAGAGATAAAAATTGATTTTATATATATCAACTTTCTAAAAAAAAACACTTAAGACATCCACTAGATAGGCAAATGATATAAACAAACAAATTACAAAACAAAGACTCTAAAACGCAAGGACATAGGCCGGTGGCATTCACAAGCATCATAATTCATAAGCATGAAAACCAAAAACCAATCTATTTAATCTAACCATTTATATATTGTTGAGCATTTAAAGGATGTTACATCAACCCAATGACATGTTATGCAACCCTTAAATGTTTTCTCAAAAAAAAAGATTTATGACATGGGAAATGCTTATGATAACATATTAAGTAAAAAGCACATAAGATGCATAATTGCATATAGAGTATGATGTCCAATATGTTCAAAAATAGGCATAAAAATCTAAAAGAAAATGCATCAAGATATTAAGTCTAGTAATATCTGGGTAGTGATTTTATTTTCTTGTCTAAACTTTACTATTTCTTCCACCTTCATATTCCCCCATCCCACTTTAAATCATCTTTTTTTTTTTTTAAGGCAAACAACTATTCTGTTAAACAGACAATGATCTACATTTTTAAGAGAAGGAAAGAAAAAAAACAGAAGGAAAGTAAAAGCTAAATCCTAAGAAATCTAAGGTGATAGCAATCGCTGATCTTAATATTGGTGTGGTTTGATTGACAGTGGTGCTGAAACAAATCTATTTAGGGGGTCTTGTAGAATGAGATCCCCATGTCTTCTGCACCATCAGGACCCTTTGGGCTGTTCGACCAGATAAGCTGAGGGGAACCCTGCCCTTGTTCATGGCTACACTGCCCTAAAGCCTGAGATTCAACTACTGAAAGACCTCAGGCCTCCTGTCAATCCCTCGCCTGTGGTCTACACAGGGATCCCCAACCCCCTGGCCGCAGACCAGTACCAGTCTGTGCCCTGTTAGGAACTGGGCTTCACAGCAGGAGGTGAGCAGCAAGTGAATGAGCATTACTGGCTGAGCTCTGCCTCCCGTCAGATCAGCGGCAGCATTAGATTCTCATGGGGCACTAACCCTATTGTGAACTGCACATGTGAGGGATCTAGGCTGTGTGCTCCTTATGAGAATCTAACTAACGCTTGACGATCTGAGGTGGAACAGTTTCATCCAGAAACCATCCCCACCACCGACTCCATGGAAAAATTGTGTTCCACAAAAGGGGTTCCTGGTGCCAAAAAGGTTGAGGACCACTGGTCTACACAGACCACTAGTCAGAGGAAAGTAAGGAGAGGGCTCTGGTGGGCCACACCCCTGCAATCTGACTTGGACTCTGTTCATGTTCAATGGCATCAAACCTTTGTACTTTGTGATTCACAAGGCATAACACAGCCCTCTTTGCTTCATGACCAATTCAAGTTTACTACCTTAGCAGGGCTTCCATCTTGTTTATTTTCTGTGCACCTATCAGTCTCTCTAATTTAGAAAGCACTTCACTTAGGACAAACTAACATTCCACCTCTCAAGACAGCATATTCTGTTTTAAACAGGCTTCGGATACCCCTTATCAGGCTTCAGATAACCTTAATCTTATTCCTCTCCCCTTCTGTCGGACTTAAAGTGCTGCAAATACATTAGCTGCTGTAATCTGATCAAAACTTGGCTCCTTAAATTTAAGTTAACATTTTAAAAGGAGAGGGTGAATGTTCATTTTTTCTACATCATTAAAACCTCTTACTTTGTAAAGTTTACATGTAGATATCTCTGTCTTCTCCACTGGCTACCACCCAGTCCTGTGTTACAGTGACGAGTAAAATTCAGGTGTACATGTGGTATTTGTTCATAAGAGTCACAGTAAAAATAATCACTAACATTAAAAAAAAAAAAAAAAGATTGTTCCTCTTCACATGGTCTGTTCAAGTGACTCAGAAAGCAGAGTGATGCTGTTCTTTTTGAACTCAGCACGAATAGCCTGGCCTAACAAGCATCCTTCGTCTTTGAAGGAGCTTAACTTATAACATAACTCTGTCCAAGGGTGTAGAAGACTATCTTTACCTTATTCTTCTCTTAGCCTCTCCCTTTTTTCCAAATATTCTATGAAAATATTAGTCACACTATAAAGTAGAAGACTATAAAATGCCCACTGAACGTCAACACTGATAAGTCATAGCACATTATTAAACGTTGCTATAAGGATTATTTGAATTACTAGAAAAGCATAACTCTCAATTAAACTTTTAATTTTGAGATCTTTGTAGATTGATATGCAGCTGTAAGAAATAACATAGGAAGATCCTTTGTATCCCCTACCCATTTCCCGCAGTGGAAATATCTTGCAAGACCATAATACAAAATCACACCCAGAATGTTGACACTGATAGTCAAGATACAGAACATGCTATTATCACAAGTCTCTCTCATGTTGAAAGGCATAATTTTTAAAAGCAAAACAATTTAAAATTTTTTAATGTTGGACAGAGAGATCAATGGGGTGAGAAATCAAAGATGAAGAAGCAGTTCGAAATGTTGCTTCCACTGAAGAATTAAAAATTCAAAGATACTGAAAAACTGGCACAGAAGAAAATAAAGGGGAAATGGATCTGAAAAGGTCGTCCCAAAACAGAATTATTGTAAGTTATTCTATTCATCGTGGTGCCCAAAGAACTAAACTCAAGGGAGGGCCAAGAGGATGCCTGCGCACTTTACCCTACCAGGCATTTATGAGGTTAGCCGTGGTTACCTAAGTCTGAAGTCCTCAGAAACTCTTAGCAGCCTAACGAAAAGTGAAGCAATTAATATCTACAGAAAAATCAGCACTCTGGGCCCAAAACAAAGATGAAAACTAAAGGAAGGAGAGGTTTTTGCTTCAGTGGTTCAATTAATGGCAGTGAGATACTACAAATCAACTGAGCTTTACCTTGAAAGAAGCAACATAACAGAGGAATAGATTACAGCCTGTCCACATCTGCTCCCAACTCATCTACATGGATACTGAAAGAAAAATGTTTCTTTACAAATGTCTTCTCTTGCATTACAATTTTATTAAGAATTGTTTGCTGTGGGAAAAGGGCCAAATATGATTAGTAAAATTTCCTACAACAATGCACAGGCGTGTAGTCACTTACCATGCTGATGAGAATGTGCCCCTCCTGCCCTGTAGTAATGACTGAGGAGCCTCCCAGCTGAGCTTTATCACAGGGCCCGGAAATGACTCCACCTGAGGGCTGGAGCTTTCTTCACTTAAAGTGGTATAGCTTCTTTTTAGTTTTTTAGTTATCTGGTCTCAGAGTAGCTGTGTTGGGCCTGAACAACCTGGGATAAAGTTTGTACACAGCTACAGATGAACTACTGAGAGCTTATCCAAATCTACGTCCAACTTATACCTATGTTGAAAAGAACATGTGTCTTTTAAAAATCACCCTTTTGGGTTAAGAATTTATTTAGCATTGGCAGAGAAAAGGAAAGAGTATGAGTAAAATTTTCTGCAACAGCAAAGCAGCTTTTTCTATTGCATGAGTACTATATGAATATCTTCTTAAATAAATTTAAACAATCCCTGAATACATAGAGCGAACCAAGACAGTGTCCTTTTTACTTCTGTGTCCTATGCATGCCTCTCAACCACTACCACATCCAAACATATGGGAATTTTCTGTTTTTATTATTATTGTCTTTTGAACTTTTATATTATTATACATAATATATACTTATGTTATTATTTTTTATTAATTGCACTAAGATCAGATAACACATCTTAACTGATTTCTCTCCTTATATATTTGCTAAAACTTCCTTTATATTCTACTATATGGTCAATTTTTGAAAATATTCCATGAGTGTTGAAAAGAATGTGCATTCTGCATTTGTTGGATGCAATATTTTAGATAGACCAATCATTCAATCAATCTATTAAATCAAATGGATTTATTGTGTAGTCCAAATTTTGCGTATCAATTATTTCAAAAGATGTGTTAAAAATTTCCATTATAATTGTGAATTTACCCATTATTTCTTTTTCTGTCAATTTTGAGGCCATGTTATGAAGAGCACATAAATTTTAAATTATTATATTTTCAAAAACTTTAACAATTTTTTATTTTTAAATTACCCTCCTTATATACATTAATGATTTTTACCTTAAAGTTTTTTGTTTTTTGTTTTTTGTTTTTTTTTGAGATGAAGTCTTGCTCTGTCATCCAGGTTGGAGTGCAGTGGTGCGATCTCAGCTCACTGCAACCTCCACCTCCCAGGTTCAAGCGATTCCTCTGCCTCAGCCTCCCAAGTAGCTGGGATTACCGGCACGTGCCACTATTCCTAGCTAATTTTTTTGTATTTTTGATAGAGACAGGGTTTCACCATGTTGGCCAGGCTGGTCTTGAACTCCTGACCTCGTGATCTGCCCACCTTGGCCTACCTTAAAGTTTTTATGATCAAATATTAATATTACTACTTTAATACGGTTTTTTGGTTCACATTTGAATGATGTATTTTCCCATCTTTTTACATTCTTAGAAACTTAAAACCTTTCCATATTCTCATATTTTGGATGTGTTCTTTGTATGCATGATATAACTGAATTTTTTTTCTATTTTTGTATTTGAATTGGAGAATTCAGCTCATTACATTTGATATAATAACTAATATAGTTGGGTTTAGATATAGAGTACTATTTTATTTTGTGCTTTCTGTTTGTCTCCATTTTCTAAGTTCTCTCTTCTTCCTGATCTTCTTTTGAATTAATGACATGTTTTGTTAGCATAGTAACAATTTTATTATTCAGTAATCAAGACAAAATTTCTGTTACTCAGGAATCTTGGTTTCTACCAATTCTTCCTTACAACTTTGAGAAAATTAAGAAACCATAGTGTTCTTCAGCAGTTTTCTCCTGAACTTATTATAAATTATACTTTCTCTCATTTTGATCTTCATAAAGTCAATCCTATCTGTCTCTGTCGATAACTCCCCAGATGTTTAGTATCCTGGTAGTTCCATATAATAAAAAGAAAAAATAAGCCAGTTCCATTTTATAAAATCAGAATGATATTTATTTTGTTGCTGTATCAAATTTTCTCCCACTGGTCCCAGATATTTTCAGTTTGAAACAAGATGAGATAATGTGAGTATCTCATTTCTAGTCCACTGATGTACTCAGTATCTTTCATTAACTTTTAAAAATTTTCAGTCTGACATCGAGCTATGATTAACTTAGATTTATGTAGGAATTAGAAAGAAACTAGAAAAATCTCTTTTGTAGTATAATTTAAGAAATGCATCTTATCTTTTAGTAATTCCTTATTTCTTTGAAAGACTAAGTCTTAAAGAAAAAAGTTTCCTCAAGTGATAATAATTGGAATTTCAAGTCTGAAGAGGCCTTCTGGGGTGATAGTTTTTGTGTCAACTTGGCTAGGCTGTGGCACCCAGTTATCCAATCTAACACTAGTCTGGGTATTGCTGTGCAGGCATTGTGGAGGTGTGGTGAACATCTCCAGTAAACTTTGACTTTAAGTAAAGGACACCATCCTCAATAATGTGAGTGGTCCTCATCCAATCAGTTGAAAGACCATAAGAGCAAAATGGAGATTTCTCTGAGGAAGAAATTTCTCCTAAGGATGGCACCTTTAGTTTCAGCTTTAGCTGTTACTCAGGAGTTTCCAGCCTGCCAGTCTGCCAGCCTGCCCTACTGATTCCAGACTTTACAGCCCCACAATCACACTAACTTACTCCTTAAAATAAATCACACACACACTACTGACTCTGACATACTTGGTGGCCACCTTTAGGTTCTGAGAGTGAAAAAATGTCAGAGTGATAAAAGTGTGGTATTTATAGTTACGATTTCCTTGTTCAAAGTTCCTTTCTTGGCCAGGCACAGTGGCTCATGCCTGTAATCCCAGCACTTTGGGAGGCCAAGGTGGGCAGATCACCTGAGGTCAGGAGTTCAAGACCAGCCTGGCCAATGTGGTGAAACCCCATCTCTACTAAAAATACAAAAAATTAGCCAGGCGTGGTGGTGGGCACCTGTAATCCCAGCTACTCTGGAGGCTGAAGCAGGAGAATCACTTGAACCCTGGAGGTGGAGGTTGCAGTGAACCAAGGTCACGCCATTGCACTCCAGCCTGGACAACAAGAGCAAAACTCCATCTCAAAAAAAAAAAAAAAAAGTTCATTTCTTAAGTATTTTTCATTGTGAGCCAGTCAATTCACTGGCCAAGTAATGAGACAAACAAAACCTTCTAAGCATGAAAATTTGTTTTAAAAAAAAAAAATTGTTCAACTCTGAGCAATAATTCTGATTGACATTCTGACATTTCTGAAGTTCTCTTTGGTAATTCTCTGTTGGCAGCCTCACGACCACAGCCAGATCACTGTCCTCTGCCATTCTCTCTGCCCCCTACCATTGCACTGAAACCCCTTTCTCCTTCCTCCTCTGTTCTCCTTTCCTACTGCTAATATAAATCAGTCTGTTAGACCTGCAATGTCTTTAGGAAGATAGTCTAAGTGTTAAGAAAAATGAATTACAGTCTACTTTGGATTAATAGCACCTTCTCTGGCCACATGTATTTCATCTCAAATTTTATTCTCCTTCTCTAAGCTCAACAGCTAGGTTTTGGAATTTTCCATTTTCCTCATTGGAATACCTAAGAGTAAACCGACATGGTAAACAAATGATTCACAGATGATTGATTGATTGATTGATTGAGGCAAAAAATGAAACAACCTCCCCCCACATCACACATACACACACAGTGATAGAGTTTAAGGGATGACAAACCTGATTTCAAATATTCTGCCCTATTGTGCCTATAAGTACACTTCTGCTTGTCAGAATGACAATCAATGCAGTCCACATACTTAGCTGTTGGACTATACTCCCTTTCATTTGGCAGGAACAATTGAGTTTGACCCAATTAAAAATTACAGTCTAATAAACAGTTTTATAAATTAATCAATAGTAGATATAGTAAATATATTTTGAAAAATTTCAGACTTTATTATAACATTCTATATATAAATTATATGTATATGCACATATACGTACATTCATTCTCCTGAATGTAATCTGTTAGTTCACAAGAAGCTATGAGAAGATTCAGACGAAAAAGAAAAACGCTGATGCAAAGGGCAATTCTCTAGTTATTAAGACTACTAGTTTTCTAATGATAGGTCATTGTTTGCAAATTTGCTACATTTTTCTATGGGAACCTACAGACCAAGGGGGAATCATTTAGCTAGTGATAGCAATGGCAAACAAAATATCACATCAAAATCATCAAATAATTTGGAAATTAATAGAGTGTTTTGATGAACACTTTGTACTCTAATATATACATATATATAAAAAACTTGGTAAGCAGTTTTGCAAAAATAGTTTGATTTACTTAGATAATGAAAGAAAATAGATTTTTAAATTATTGATTTACATAATAATTTACATTCATTTATTGATTGTTGAATATATTTAATATCAACCTGCAAAATGATTGGTGTCATCACATAGGGCTGAAGGTTTTGGAAATAATCTTTGAGGAAGTTCCCCAAAAGAATATTTGTTTTGCAAATCTATGATTGAAGAAGTTTGGGTTACACTTTGCTCCAGTCAAGTTAGTAGGAAAATCCTCTCAGAGAGGGAGTTCTAGAGTCTGATTTTATATATATGAAAGCTGAAATCGAAACAATTTCCTCAAATCCTATCCCGGTGAATATTTTAAGGGAGAAGGATGATTTGTGGGGAACTGAAAGAGAAAGGATTCAGAGAACATTTGTCATGGTTTTGGGACTGTTCTATACAGTGTAAGACATAGAATATGGGGACAATGGCATTCAGACACCAGAAAGTTGATCTCTTGTAAGATCAAGAGATGTCACCAGCCTTTCCCAGGTCTTCAATGACCAACCCTCAGAGCAGTCACTTTTCTTTGTTCTTCTTCTATGGTACCCAGCCATTTTCTGATGAAAATTTGTCTTCTATTCCTTATTTCCCTAATGTCTAGCACAGATCCTGGCATATTATAGCAGGAATTTAATAAATTTTTGTGAATAATTGAACAAAATCATAAGTTCGCAAGTGAATGAAAATTGGAAACAGTTGCTCTGCATAAAACAATAGTATTCAGGTCACTGGAAAGAAGTGCCCACCCCCACCACTGGAATCCCCACATTGACATCCTGCAGTATCTATCACTTTGTGAGTAGTTATCACAAGTTACCAAAGGACTGACCACCTCTGATGACACAATCAAAACCAGTTTCAGGACCTGCAAAGCTGAGGACAGACCCTGAATTCTGAGGATCTCACTGAAGTATGTTGAAACTATTAATATGAAATGGCTGTTTCTGTGGGTAAAAAGACCAAATGTCAGGATTCACATGGTCCTATCTTGTGAACAAAAGTTCTCTGAAAACGAAGTTTGGAGAAAGGAGACTTTATTCTAGTGAACAGTTTGCAAACCAGGGAGACACAGCCTTCGGAGTAAAAGAAAGGTGATTCCAGAGAATAAAGGGGAGGGTTTGGCTTTTATAGAAAAAGTACTTGTCCAGGTTTTCAATCAGATGTGTTTATGCAAATGAAAGATTCAGACTTGGCCACTTCAGATTGGGTAATACAGCTAAACCCTGATTGGATAAAGCAGATGAGTTCTGATTGGTTACATCAGGTGAGCCCTGATTGGTCAATTCAGGTAAATTGTGAAAATCCCAAAGGGGTGTGAGTTTTCTGGACACAAGTGTAGGTGTGACCTACTTGGGATCTGACTTGAAGAATTGCTCTTACAGGTTTATTTTTGTTCATAATCTAAACATCTGCATCCTCTGAAGCTCTGCCTTGGTGGAGACCAACTCCCCAAATATTAAGAATATTTCTGTATTCTTACACTCTAACTGCTACAAAGCAATACTTTCTTCTTTAATTTTTGGGGAGGGATGGGGAAGGTAGAACAGAAGTGGTTCTTGACCAAGGTCAACTTGTGTTCAGAGCTGGTTCCTTCCGGTGGGTTCATGGTCTCGCTGACTTCAAGAATGAAGCTATGGACCTTCGTGGTGAGTGTTACAGCTCTTAAAGGTGGCACGGACCCAAAGAGTGAGCAGCAGCAAGATTTATTGTAAAGAGCGAAAGAACAAAGCTTCCACAGTGTGGAAGGGGACCCCAGTGGGTTGCCCTGCTGGCTGGGGTGGCCAGGTTTTATTCCCTTATTTGTGCCCTCCCATGTTCCATTTTTGTCCTATCAGAGTGTCCTTTTTTCAATCCTCCGTGCGATTGGCTACTTTTAGGGTCCTGCTGACTGGTGCTTTTTACAGAGCACTGATTGGTGCATTTTACAATCCTCTTGCTAGCTACAGAGCACTGATTGGTGTGTTTTTAAAGAGTGCTGATTGGTGCATTTTACAATCCTCTTGCTAGCTACAGAGCACTGATTGGTGCATTTTTACAGAGTGCTGATTGGTGCATTTTAGGATCCCTTTGCTAGCTACAGAGCACTGATTGGTGTGTTTTACAATCCTCTTGCTAGACAGAAAAGTTCTCCAAGTCCCCACTCGACCCAGGAAGTCCAGCTGGCTTCACCTCTCAATCTTACTCCCTAATTTCTTATTCTTTTTAAAACTAAAACATTTTTCCCTCATGTTATAAAGGTACTGCAAATTCAATATGTCCTTATTTTTTAAAAAATTAAATGCAAAAAATAAAAATAAAAATTTTGAATACCTAAAGTCTAACTACCTAGAGACATTTTAATACATTGACTTTTTAATACATTTAATACATTTTAATACATTGACATTATCTTTTTCCTTTGTGTAATTCATAACTTTGAATACACTGAATATACCTCTATACTTCATGTTTTTATTTCAAATTACCAGTATACTATTACATACTTCACACTTCATTTTTGTTGGCTGAAAATATTCTTCTCAGTGGATGAGCTGTAAATCATTGTTTATTTAGGTTGTCTTAAATGTTTCTATTATAAACAATGTCATTAATAGCTTCATGTTTATATAATTTTATTTTTTAGGATAAATTTCCAGAAGTGGAAATATAGTGGCAAAGGAAAAGTTGTTTTTTTTTTTTTTTGGAGACGGATTCTCGCTCTGTCACTGGGCTGGAGTGCAGTGGCACGATCTTGGCTCAATGCAAGCTCCGACTCTGTGGTTCAACTAATTCTCCTGCCTCAGCCTCCTGAGTAGCTGGGATTACAGGCATGCGCCACCACGCCCAGCTAATTTTTGTATTTTAGTAGCGACGGGGTTTCACCATGTTGGCCAAGATGGTCTGGATCTCCTGATCTCGTGATCCGCCTGCCTCAGCCTCCCAAAGTGCTGGGATTACAGGCGTGAGCCACAGCGCCCGGTCAGGAGAAGCTATTTTTAAAGACTTTGACACACATAAAGCAATACTTAAAATCAAAGAAAGTGTAATTTGTTTAACAATTTTTTTTTTTACTTGAGGAGGTCCTTTATTTTATATTGTCTTTTGCTGACTTTTACAAGCAAAGGATGAAGTCACTTCATTCTGTTTTGCTAGGGAGAGACTGTGTCATCCTTATTGGAAGACATGAGGGCTCATAATTAGATTTTGCTGGTTTCCTAGAGACAGTCCGGGGAACACACTTGCATAACCTTTGGTAATTGGAAATATATCTCATATTGGCCACGTGCACAATAATTTAGTGTGTATATGGCCAATAAACAAGCCTTGTTTACAGGTCATTAGTTTGGACCTCTCTTCTCCCCAAATGCTAAGAAAGATCTGGTGAATGAAAATGTTTCCAGTCCATTCGCCTTGGCCTGTAGTGAAAGTCCTAATGAACAACGAAGGAGGTACCGGGCCTTGGGGACTCAGGGTTGCGCTCAGGAGTTAAGGGCAAATTTTCCTAGGCTCTTTCCTAGGCAAGTAGATCCCGGGAACGGCGGAGGGGCGGGACTCCACGTCTCCTAGGAACGGCTGCGCGCTCACTGATTGGCTGATCCCTGCTCAGCCGCCATTTTCAAATCCCCGGATGACGGCGGTGGCGGCTGCAGTCCGCTGACAGGCGCTTTCTGCCTGGCAGAGGCTGGCGGGCATCGTGCCCGTCCCTGCCGGTCTCCCGGGCACCCGGCCACCGCCCCACCCCCTCCTCCGTGCCATGGAGCCCGAGCTGGCCGCTCAGAAGCAGCCTCGGCCGCGGAGGCGAAGCCGCCGTGCCTGTGGGCTCAGCACGGAGGGAGCGACGGGGCCTTCGGCCGACACCTCCGGGCCGGAGCCGGACGGGAGGTGAGTGTGGGGGAGGGGAGGGCCGAACGGGAGGTGAGTGTTGGGGAGGGGAGAGCCGAACGGAGGGTGAGTGTGGGAGAGCGGAGGGCCGAACGGGAGGTGAGTGTTGGAGAGGCAAGGGCCGGGGGGAGGGGAGGGCTGGCCGGGAGCTGGATGTGGGGGGCGGCGAGTGGGGGGCTTGGTGAGGGCCAGGGGGAAGCGAAGGCCGCTGGGAGGTGAGTGGGGGGTGGGGGAGGTGACTGCGGGGGGTGGGGGGGTACCGGGGCCGCTGGAAGTGAGGGTGGCACAGGCTGGAGTGACAGTGTGCCTGGCCTTGGACCGAGGTCGGTCCTGAGACCCCAAACTGCGATTTTCCCTGCCTGTGGCAAAGGGGCGGGTTTATCGAGTCTCCTCGCCTCCTGACTGTTTCTCAGGGGAGACTTAGGAAAAACCACAGTGGTTTTGTTCTCCACACCCAACTGGCTGTAGGCTGGCGTTCCCAAATGCCTTTGCTCAGACCGAAACTGTCATGGTGAGCAGCACGAGAATGGGCTTCCATGTCCTGAGAAAGAAAAGACCAAGGGATAAGTTGACTTCGGGATATGTTATGAGATGCCTATTAGAGAGTTCATCACAACCATTTTCGTGTTTTTTCTTTTACTTTTTGTGGAAGTGTACATTGAAATGAGAGTGTATGACTCGTGTTTGGCGCAGTGAAATTTCCCAAAGCGAAGCTCGGGATAGCTGGTGAATTAGGAGGAAGGGAACTAAGTGAGAACAGTATCCAGGAGGCCAAATGAAGAAAGAATTTCAAGGAAGAGGCCGTGGCGAGCTATGTCAGATGTTATTGATAGGTCAAATAACATGAGGATTAAGTAAAATAAGATGAGGATTAAGCTAGATGAGGAATGAAAATTAAATTTGGTAATGAGAGTATTGATCTTAGATGGTTTCCAAGAATGGTTACAATATCGAACTTAGAGTGTTTTGCAACAGGTTGAGAAGAGAATGTGCGATTTGTTCAGAAAATAATGTGAGTGCCAACACTAGGAATATGGAAATGGAAAAATACTGTTCTTACTATTCCAGATTTATAATCTAGTGGGGAAGAAAGATAAGTAGGTTAATAATTATTATAATGTGTGATAAAAGTTATTGTAGTGGTATACACAGAATGCCGTAGATTAAAAGGAAGACTTAATCCTGACTGGAGAGAATAGGAAATGATTTCCTATTGTAATCCCTGAGTCTTTAAGGACCAGTTTAGAGAGCAGATGTAAATGGATGATTTCAGGCAGAGAAGCATGTAGAAAAGCCCTGAAGCAAATGAGTCTGATGAGTTGTGGGTATATATTGTATTTTATTACTATATTAACAGTGCTATTTGTGTAGAGGAGAGACCAATATGGGGAGAAGGAGGAGGTACTCATGAGAGATTATGCTAAAGAGGTAAGAGCCACATCACGAAGAGACCTTGTATGCCTTGACGGAGTTTGTGTTTTATCTTCATGGTAATGGGGAAATACTGAAAGACTTTAAATGAGCCAATGGCATGACATATTTGCATTCTAAAAGATCAGTTTGTCTTCCATGAGAAAAAATAAGCAACATTTTAGAGTCATCTCACTCTTCGTATTTTATGAAAACTATCCCCCAAAAATGTGCACATATACATAAACATTTCAGGAGATTTGTGGACCCAGCTGTGTATACCAAATTAAAATTTCCAAGTTTAGATGATGGATTGGTAGGAAATCAGTCTGCAGTAGTCTAAATGAAAAAATGATGATTGTTCGAATCTGATAGCTGGCAATGGGATTGGTGAAGAGAAGTTTCACTGCAACAGGAAGACAAGAAAGAATAGAGGGAAATAACACAAGTTTGTGGGATAGACTCTTAAGAAAGAATAAATTCTCTTAATGTGCTGTGCTGAGTTAACAAATAGAGGGAGAGGTTGAACAGACAGTAGAGGAGAAAAATGGTTGAACAAGGATCCAAGAAGGCAGAAAAGGATAGAATCCAAATTCAAGGTAGAGGATTTAGCCTAACAAGAAGCTATGGATGGTATATAGTTTTGAAGAATGGGGTGTGTTGTGAGCAGGAATTTGAGGACTTTCCCACCAGGCCTCTATTTTTTGTGTGAGGTAGGAAATGATACATTGTGAGACACAGTTAGAAGAACCATGGAGGGAAAATGGAGAATTAAATAACATATTCCTTTTCCAGAAAAGATGTAAGATCATCTACAAGAATACGTAAAATATTACAAGATAGTATTAATTGTGAGGCAAGAAGCAACTAAGCACTGTATCAGATTCAGAAATCATAAGGAAAAAGATTTGTGTGTATGATTATGTGACTATTGAAAAATGTTCCGCAGGCAAAACTTAGTATAAACTAATTTGAAAGACAAATACGTACAGTACAATTTGGCCACTTAAATCCTACTACTTAGAACATCACCTCAGAAAGAGCATTTGTACCCTTTAGCTATTGTTCCCCTCCTACCCCTTCTGCCCCAAAACCTCATCTGTCGGTCTGTAGGAATTTCTCTGTTCTGGACATTGCATATGAATGGATTTATGTAATGTGTGTGGCCATTTTTAGTGGGCCATCCTTTGCTCTTTTTTTTTTTTTTTTTTTTTTTTTTTTGAGATGGAGTCTTAGTCTGTCACCGGGGCTGGAGTGCAGTGGCGCGATCTCGGCTCACTGCAACCTCCACCTCCCGGGTTCAAGTGATTCTCCTGCCTCGGCCTACCGAGTAGCTGGGACTACAGGCATGTGTCACCACGTGTGGCTAATTTTTTGTATTTTTAGTAGAGCCAGGGTTTCACCATGTTGGCCAGGCTGGTCTTGAACTCTTGACCTTGTGATTTGCCCGCCTAGGCTTCCCAAAGTGCTGAGATTACAGGCGTGAGCCACCGCACCTGGCCCTGTTCATTTTTAAATTTCTTTTTTATTGAGTTGTTAAGAGTTCTTTATTCTGGATACAAGTCCCTTATCAGATAGATAATTTGCAAATATTTTCTCTTATTCTGTGGGTTGTCTTTTCACTTTCATGATGTTCTTCGAAGCACAAAAATGTTTTAGTTTGTAGTCCTACTAGTCTATTTTTGCTTTTGTTGCCTGTGTTTTGGTGTCACATCCAAGAAATCACTGCTAAATCCATTATTATGAATCCTTTCCCCAGTGCTTTCTTCTGAGAATTTTATCGTTTTAGCTTTTACATTTAGGTCTTTAGTCCATTTTGAGTTAGTTTTTGTATATAATGTGAGATGAGGGTCCAACTTAATTCTTTTTCATGTGTCTATCCAGGTACCCCAGCACCATTTTTTGAAGACTGTTCTTTCTCCCACTGAGTAGTCTTAGCACCCTTGTCAAAAATCAGTTGACCATAAGCATGAGAGTTTACTTTTAGACTTTGACTTTTATTCTCTTGAGCTATATGTAATAGCCCTATGCCATTACCATGGTGTATTGATTACCGTTGCTTTGTATAGTAAGTTTTGAAATTGGGATATGTGAGTCCTCCTACTTTGTTCTTTTTTTCCCAAGATTGTTGTGGCTATCCTGGGTCTCCTGCAATTCTATGTGAATTTTAGAATAAGCTTAATCAATTTTTACAAAGGAGTCCACAGGGATTCTGATAGAGATTGCATTAAATCTTGTAGATCATTTGCAGGAGTACTGCCCTCTACAGAGAGTTAAGTAGTCTGATCCATGGACAAGGGATGTTTTTCCAATTATTTAGATCTTTAATTATTTTCAACGGTGTTTTGTAGTTTTCAGAGTGTAGTTCTGCATGTTTTGCTAAATTTATTCCTAAGTATTTTGTTCTTTTTGATGCAGTTGTAAATGGGATTCATTTCTTTTGAAACGGGAAAAGTTCCCTTTTCCCCCTCGCAGGGCGTGCACTGGGGGTGTGCTCGCTTCTTCGGTGCCCTGCTGTTCAAACCTCTAGGGGAACACATAGATAGGCAGGCTGTGGGGCTCCAACCCCATGGCCATGTCTATGGGTGAATGTTTACAGCTGAAGCCTCAGTGGGCTTGTGTTACAGGGTACTCTTTTAGTTTAGCCATCTGTAGGCGGCTTGTATTCGTCAGCTCAGTTAGACCCCTGCCTTATTTCAAGGACGGGGGCTTTCTGTATCCCAGGGTTCTTGCCTTGATGTACTGGAACAATCAGATGACACGTTGGCTTGGATAATGATTGCAAGCTTTTATAGAGTGGAAGTAGCTCTCAGCAGATGGGGGAGCCAGAAGGGAAATGGTTTTCCCCTGGTGTCAGGTTGCCCAGTTCTCCTCCAACCTCCCTGGCCAAGCTCTGCGTCATTCTGCGAAACGATGGCCTGCCAGCGTGCTGGTGTACTCCCATGTCGATGTGTTCCTCTTGGCATCCAGCCGCCTGTGTGTCTACCTGCTAGGGTCTCAGGGGTTTTTATAGGCACAGGATGGGGGTGTGGTGGGCCAGGGTGGTCTTGGGAAATGCAACATTTGGTCAGGAAAACAGAAATCCCTATCCTCACTTAGGTCCGTGGGCCCAGGCCCGGGGATGGAGCCCTAGCAAGGGACCACGCTCTCCTCTACCCAGCACTTCCCTGCCCCGCTTTGTATCACTTTATTTTCAGTTTAATAATTTCAATTGTATAGGAATACATACAATTGATTTTTGTATATTGATCTTGGATCCTGCTACCTTGCTGAACTCATTAGTTCTAATAGTTTTTTAGTGGTTTCTTTAGGACTTACTATGTACAGGGTCGTGTCATCAGCAAATAAAAATGGTTTTACTTCTTTTTCCAATCTCTGGATGCCCTTTACTTTTTTCTCTTTCCTAATTGCCCTGGGTAGGGCCTCCTGTACAACGCTGAACAGAAGTGGAGAGACGGGAAATTCTTGTCTTGTTTCTGATCTTAAGGGGAAAGCATACAATCTTTCACCATTAAGTATGATGTTAGTTGTAAGCTTTGTAGATGTCCTTTATCAGGTTGAGGAAGTTCCATTCTATTTCTAGTTTTTGAGTGGTTTTTATCATGAAAGGTTTTAGGGTTTTTTTTCTTTAGTCTATTCAAATGATCATGTGGTTGTTGTTATTATTGATGTGTTACATTAATTGATTTTTTGGGATGTTAAACCAACTTTGCCTTCCTGGTATAAGTCCTGCTTGGTCATTGTGTATAGCTTTTTTTTATATATTGTTGTATCCATTTTGTTAATATTTTGTTGAATATTTTTGTACATATATTCATGAGATATTGATCTGTAGTTTTATTATCTTGTACTATGCTTGTCTGGTTTTGGTATTGGGATAATACTGGCCTCATAAAATCAGTTGAGAAGTATTCCCTACTGTTTTGTTTTTTTTTGAAAGAGTTTGTGAAGAATTGGTATTCTTTCAATGTTTGGTAGTATTCAGTGTAAAGCCACCTAGGCCTAGACTTTTCTCTGTGGATAGTTTATTATTATTATTATTAATTCAATCTCATCTCTTGTTATAGGTGTCTTCTGATAGTTTGTTTCTTATTAAGTCAGTTTCAGTAGGTTGTATCTCTTTAGGAATTTGTTTCATCAAAGTTATGTGATTTGTTGGTGTACCCTTGTTCATAGTATTTCTTTATAATCCTTTTCATGTAATGTCAATAGTAATGTCCCCTCTTTTATTTCTGATTCTTGTAATTTGTGTCTTCTTTCTTTTTATAATGGTCAATCTAGCTAAAGCCTTGTCAATCTTGATCTTTCCAAAGAATGTGATTTTAGCTTCATTAATTTTCTTTGTTCTTCTATTCTTTATTTTATTTTCACTTTAATCCTTATTGTTTCCTTCTTCCTGCTCAGTAATCTGAGTAATCTGCTCAGATTAGTCTGCTTGCTTTAGGTTTAGTTGGCCCTTTTTGTTTCCAGTGTCATGATTATAGATTAAGTTACTGATTTGAGATCTTTTTCTTAATATAGGGATACAGCTACAAATTTCCCTCTGAGCATTGCTTTAGCTGCATCTCATAAATTTTGATATATTGTGTCTTCACTATCATTAATCTCAAATTCTGATTTCTCTTTGACTTCTTTGAGCCATTAATTATTTAGGAATGCATTGTTTAATTTCCACATAATTGTGACTTTCACAAATTTTTTCTAATTTCATTACATTGTAGCTGGAGAATACACTTTGTATTATGTATTATTTCTATCCTTTTACATTTATTGAGATTGTGCTGTTTTTATATGCACATATGTTTGTAATTATATCTTCCTGATGGATCAATCCTTTTATCATTATAAAATATCCCTCTTTGGTAACATTTTTTTCTTTGAAAGTCTGTTTTGTTTGATGTTAATATAGCTACTCTAGCTTTCTTGTGTCTAGCTATTTGCATGATACATGTTTATCCCTTTATTTTCAAGCTGTTTATATCTGTGAAACTAAAGTATGTCTCCTGTAGACAGCATATAGTTGGATCCTGGTTGGTCGGTTGGTTGGTTTTGATCCTGTCTGGCTGTCCGTTTCTTTTGATTGGGTTGTTTACTCCAATCACATTTAACGTTATTTATTGATGTAGTTGGATTTATGTCTGCCATTTTGTTGTGTTGTATATGTCTTTTGTTTCTCTATTCTTCCTTTATTGCTTTCTTTTGCATTAAGTGAGAATTTTCTAATTTATAGCATTTGAATTTCTTTACTGATTTTTTTCATTGAAACTGCTTTTACTAGGCTTTTTTGGGTTTTGTATGTGAACTCAGATTACCGTCTGTGGTTACTTGCTTTCAGCCTGAAATTCTTCTTATGGTATTTCTTGTAAGGCAAGTCTGCTAGCAACAAATTCTCTTTGTTTGTTATTTTCTTTGTTTTGTTGTTGTTGTTGTTGTTTTTATGGGAATGTCTTTGTTTCTCCTTCATTCTTGAAAGATAATTTTGATAGTATAGGATTCTTTGCTGAAATTTTCTTTTTCTTTGAGCACTTTGAATATGTTATCACACTGCTTCTGTCTTCCATTGTTTCTGTTAAGAAGTCAGAATCTTTTGGGGTTCCTTGTAAATAACAAGTCTTTTTTTCTCTTGCTGCTTTTAAGATTTTCTTATCTTTAACTTTTACCATTTTTGCTATGATGTGTCTGTCTGTGGATATCTTTGTGTTTATCTTACTTGAAGTTTATTAAGCTTTTTCCAAATGTGTAGATGGTTGTTTTTCAATAAATTTGGAGAAGCTTCAACCATTGTTTCTTTGAAAATTTTTTTTTTCTGCTCTTTTCTCTTTTCCTCTCTTTCTGGCATTCCCATTATGTGTATTTGAAGGGAAATATAGCAAATAAAACAAAATTTTAATGCAAATATTTAAACCAAGCAGTTCTACCCACAGAAATTTATCTTAAAGTAATGGGCAAGCATACATGGATGTATGTACAAGAAAGTATATCCTAGCACATTTGTGTAGTAGAAAGGTTAGAAAAAACAGGAGGAGGAAGCTAAATACATTATGATATTCTGTACAGTGAGATATTATAAAATTTTTATAATTCAGGTGGAATTTATTTGGTATGTTGTATAAGATGTATTTGGGATTTTAGGTTGTTTGTTGGTACATCTCCTCTATACACCTGTGCAAGTTTCTCTGGGGCAGCAGTTATGTTTTCTATATAGATATTGCCTATGATATGACAGGCCTCTTAACTTCTTTCTCCTCACCTCCCAGTTCTGGGTAGTAGGCAAAGGTCTTTCTTTTTTATTTTATTTTATTTTATTTTGAGATGAAGTCTTGCTCTGTCGCCAGGCTCGCCAGGCTGAAGTGCAGGGTGCGATCTCGGCTCACTGCAGCCTCCGACTCCCTGATTCAACTGATCCTCCTTCCTCAGCCTCCCGAGTAACTGGGATTACAGGCATGTGCCACCATGCCCAGCTAATTTTTGTATTTTTAGTAGAGATGGGGTTTCACCATGTTGGCCAGGATGGTTTTGATCTCCTGACCTCGTGATCCGCCCACCTTGACCTCCCAAAGTGCTGGGATTACAAGTGTGAGTCACTGTGCCCGGCCAGCAAGGGTCTTTCTAAAGAACCCTAGGTTATACTACATGATTGAGAGCTCAGAACGAGGCCTGCTTTTCTGGCCTAGTTTTTTTGATACCATGTCTGTTCTGGCCTCAGCTTTGATTTACCTAATTATTTTCTGTCTTCTCCTTTGAGAATGTATATTCTTTTAACATTCTTTTAGACTAGAACCCGTAGACAAGAGTAATGTTTAAAGAGTTTAGGCATTAAAAGCAGTCAGACTTCCTAGGTTCAAATTCTGGCTCTTAAGGACCTTGGGCAGGTTACTTAGTCTCTAAATCTCACTTCATAGTGCCTATGTCTAAGGTCCTGAAAACTGGACACAAGTAATGTTTAAATAATTTTATTTCTGTCTTTCAGGGCCTTAGGGAAAGCCATAGAAATTTACATATCACCCATATGGCAGAAATATAAATACATACTGATCGTTTTAAGGATTTTATATTTTCCTTTTTTGCAGATTTGAAATAATGCTGTCCATTGGTAGAAAAATAATAGTATGACCTATGATCTACCAACAGTGATAAGGCTTACTCTTTGAATTTTGTTTTTCCAGTAAAATTAATTGATGGATTTGTATAGTGGATATCCAGAGTTAAAGGTATAGTCTTAAACCCATTCTTGACAACCCAGGATCTTTATTAGTAGTAGTAGCAGTTGCCAAAAATAAAAAGCATGCTCACAGAAGCTTGTAAGGCCATGTGCTCCCAAATAAGTTGACTACGTTTTAAAATAGTTTATTGAGATATGATTTGTATATCATAACATTCACCCTCTGTAGGTGAACAATTCAGTAATTATCAGTAAATTTATAGAGTTGTGCAGTCACTACCACAATCCATTGTTAGAACATTTCATCACCCCAAATATCCCTGCTCCCACCCCAGCCCTAGGCAGCCACTGATCTGCTTTCTAGCTCTATAAATTTCTATTTGCAGGACAAAGAAGTGGAATCATACAATGTGTAGTCTTTCTGCATCTGCCTTCTTTCACTTACATCAGTATTTCATTTTATTGCCAAACCATATTCCATTATATGAATATACGACATTTCGTTAACTCCATTTACCAGCTGTTGTACATTTGATTTGTTTCCAGTTTGGTGCTTTTATGGGTAATGGTGCTATGAACATTTGCATGTAAGTCTTTGTGTAGGCCGAGGCGGGTGGATCACCTGAGGTCAGGAGTTCGAGACCAGCCTGGTCAACATCGCCTGTCTCTACTAAAAATATAAAATTCAGCTGGGCATGGTGGCGTGCACCTGTAATCCTAGCTACTTGGGAGACTGAGGCAGGAGAATCGCTTGAACCCAGGAGGCGGAGGTTGTAGTGAGCCGAGATTGTACCACTGCACTCCAGCCTGGGTGACACAGCAAAACTCCGTCTCCAAAAAAAAAAAAGTCTTTGTGTAGACATACGTTTTCACTCCTCTTGGGTAAATTCTTGGGGGTGGAATTATCAGGTCCTACAGTAAACTTACCACTAACATCTTAAGGAATTGCCACACTATTTCCAAAGAGTACTGGATTTTTAATGATGGAAGCCTTCAGAATTTCTCTTTCCTTCTGTTACTTGCTGTTATCATCATGCCCTGTTCCCTCTTCCCTGAATTTGCTGCTGTGGACAAGGCCTGAGAATTAATGCAGGACATTAGAATGTCTGGGGTGCTTTGGGGGCGGTGTTTGCTGGTTTCTAGATGCTCAACTGTGTTCTAGACAAGATATTCCAAGATGTATGTATTAGTTGAGACTCTCATGCAGATGAGAAAACCCTAGTATGATAGAAGACATAGTCTACATGATTGTCAGAAGTGGAAGAAGAGACAACTCCTTAATAGCAAAGATGCTGAACAGTCAAAACAGTAGTGGATGTCTACTACATCAGATATTTGACCCAAATAAATGAATTGTTTCTGTAATAATTTAGTTTGTTTTTGCCTGATTTGCAAAGAAATTGAGAACCTCAGCTGCTTAGCACACCCAAATGTAAAAAATGTTAACTGCAGAGGATAAATTATACCATTCTTTTTACACGTATGGTATAATTCTTTTTATATGTTTGGCATTTACAGATTACATTTTTTATTTAATTGGAAAAAATGTTATTTTTAGGGTAAGAGTATATGTACAGTGCTTGTCACATAGTAGGCACCCAATGAATGATAACATTGTCCTTTTTAAAATCTTTTTCTGAAACTCGTTTTCATTCTACATCCTTTTTTTTTTTATGATGAATGCATCTTGAGGGTAAATTACGCTTTTAAGAATGCTTTTTTCCTGTTGGTAATAGTAATTTTCAATACGTTTTTTGAAAATATTTATAATTTCAGGTCAGGTCTTATCTGGCATGATGGAGGAGGTGGTGACACAAATCAGAATCTCTGAAAACATAATTTCGCTTAAGAATGAATTAACAAGATGCTTTTCTTTTGAACGGCAGCTTTATCATTTTAATTATGATTTCTTTAGACTAAACCTAATTTAGTGTAAATACATTGTTCAAAAACATACCAAATGATATGAAAGGAAATACATTAAAGGCCAAGGAAAATCTACAGGAGTCAAATCGGGAACTTAATTTAATACACTAAGCTAATTCCTTAATGTATTAGTTTATTTTATTCCTTAAATGTTGTAATTATTTGGATATATGGAAAAATACATTGGATATATGGACAAAAATTCTTGAAAAGGTGGACTGCCACTTTTCGCTCTACATTTCATCCTTTAAGCCCTGCTTTTTAGGAGGTTATTCTGTGTATCTTCTGGAAAAACAACTTGCAATCTTAATGTTTTATGAAATCATTTTTTTCCCCACAAGGATTTAAAATAGCTATTACATTTTGAGTCTGACCCTTGTGAAAAATGAGTATATGTCTTTCCAAGATTTGTGAGAGTTGGCACTGTCTCACATACTTTGTGGGCACAATTTGTTTTTTTGGGTTCCTTTTTTCCATGGGTATTCAAAATAAATAGAAGCTTGTTATTGAAGTGGGAAAAAATAGCATTACTGTAAAGCTGGTTACAGATACTGCTGGAAAGAATTTTATCATATGATTGGAAATATTTTTCCAGTTAACCTTTTAAAAATTCTTAAGAACCATTTTTCTTTCCAGCTTTTAGATGGCAAATGCATTCTGAGGTTAGTGTGGTCATTTCTAGGGAATAAAGAAATTAGTAGCTTTGGTTTTGTAATACTCCCTAATACTTATACCTGAAAGGAAGTATTTACTGAATATTTTAAGTGCCATAGTTAATGCCACTTTGTAATGTAGATTTGTATTAGATTTAAAATAACCTGAGAAATCATAATTGCTTTTTCTTAAACCAGTGCCCACTGATGGCTCCTGCTAACCATGTAGCATACAGTAGCACTTAATACACTAAGAGTATTAATTCCTAGAGCAGTATTTTTAAGTGTGATCTGTGGACTCATGACAGAGAGGTCCTGTCTTTCCCATAATATTTTACCATTTGTTTATGATAGTCATCCTATGTATTTCTTGATACGAATTATAATTTATTTCAGATGACTTTTTTTGTTTAAATACTTTGTTCCAGGGTTTTCTCAAGAAAAAAATACCATTTTCTTTGTTATTGCTTGACTTTTCTGCAGTAGCAAGAAAAGATGGAATAAGCAGCTTCTTAGATTGTTTTGTGCCACTAAAGAGGCCCTCAAAACTAGTTTGAGCTCCATGAGTAGTCTTACTGTGTTTTGATCTTCTCCAAATAATTATTTAGGAAATGTTTGTTTTAAGTATCTTAAGATCTTTGCATGTAATTTCTGTTAGTGGCATATTTTCCCCAGGTCAAGAACCTTGGTAATAACTGAACAGGTTTAGGGAGGAAAAGGGGAAAGTCTTTCCTGGCAATTTTGACATCGAACCCTCTCTCAAATCAGCTTCTCCTCTCTAATCTTGTTACTGCTGCCAGAGCCCCAATCATCTTTTGTAAGCAATATTAGAGCTGCCTCCCATCTGAGCAGTCTTCCCTTCTTACAGTCCATTGTTCACGTTACTTAAGATTCAATGGCTGCCACACATACTCAAGATCAAGGCCATTCTCTCTGAGTGCAGTAAGTGAGGCTTTTCATGATGCTTTAGCCCTTCCTTATTTCTTTACTCAAATGTGAGGAACTACTTGCAGTTTCCAGAATGTAACTAATTTCACTCCACCTTAATGCTTTGTTAATTGCTATTTTTCTTTCAGATTCAGTAATACTTTGTATTACTTAAGTGTTAATTCATCTGTGAAGCTTTCCAGACCTCCTCTTTACCTTATAGCCAGTTTCCTTTGTGTTCCTTGTCGGAAAAAAACAAAAACAACAACAAAAAAATTTCTCCTTCATATTTAGCTTAGAAAACTCCAGAAGCCCTTGATTTGATTTAAGCTAGTACATTTTTGCAGGAAAGACACTCATCAGTGGTGTTTCTATAGCTTGATGAACAAAGACTGTGAAGCTTAAGGATCACATGTATAGACAGACAATGACTTGACAATCCAAGAAGCCAAATAATAACTACCATAACAATTGACCTAAGATGTCCAGGACTTCATTAATAACTGCCAGCTTCCTAATTTTTGTCGCACTTCCAATTCATAACCAACCTATGAAAGCCAAATATACCCCTAACCAATCACAGTAGGATGCCCCCACTTCTAGTTAGCCTGCCTATGGCTCCCCAGGCCAACAGCCTCCATCAGGCCATACCTGAGCCTTCTCTTTTTTCCATTATGAAACTTCACACTCGTCTACCTGTCTTTTAGTCTCTGTCAAGATGCAAATGACAATAGATGACTCCCTTGTTGTAGCAAGCACTGAATAAATAGCCTTTGCTTTTCTCTTTTGGTTGATCTTCATTTATTTCCACAAGGAAAAAAAAAAAATCTGTGTTCATTCTACATTTGTTTACATCTGAAGTGATTAATAATAAATATACTTTATAAACTGCTTTTATCTCTTGTGCTAGCTATGTTTTTGTAATTTCTACATATTTTATAAACACAGAGGTTTATACTTTATAAAGCGGCTTATATTTTAGAAAGGTGAAGACAGATTTTGTCATAAGACTTTGTTGCTTTATGTGTTTACATTGAATGGAAAAAAAAACAGAAAAATCTTTCACTTAATAGTAAAGAACAAAATTCTAATCACATTTTAATCTTGAGATCTTTGTCTCAAATGTAGTTATTCATAGCTTTGTATTTTGTTTGTTAAATTGCAGTTTTAAAAAATTAGGGATTTACATGAAATGCAGGTAATGTGAAGTTAGGTTTTGTTAAGAGTATCCTTTTATTTTTGTTTTTTAAAATACTATACATGAATATGTTGCTAAGTTTTTTGCACTTAGGAAGTTTGTTTGCTGTTTTTTATTTAACCTATTAATATATTTCATGTTTTTGAACTATATGTATGTTCCTAAGGTAAACTCTGTTGGGTTTGGCAAATTATTTTTTAAAATAATCTGTTCACTAATTTTATATAGGCCTTTTCACTCTAAAGATGCTGAGAATGACCAAAACCTGTACCCTGTTTGTTTGTTTTTTTTATGTATATATATAGACCATCTCTCATATTACTAAGATTGAATGACAATCAGGCCACTTTAAACAGTTTTGAAGGTATGAAAAGTATAGCTTTTTATCTGTTTGATGCTCTATTATGCTAAAGTCAGTCTCTTTATTTATTGTTTGAATTTTCCATTAATAGATGTTCCCTTCGAAGAGGCAGCTCCTTCACATTCTTAACACCTGGCCCCAACTGGGACTTCACTTTGGTGAGTAGATACCTGGGTTTTTATTTCAAGACATTAGATAGAATTAATTCCCCGGTTGTGTCTCAGTCTGTTACACAGCTCAGCGGTCTGTACTTCTGAGTGTCTTGAGGAACAGAATTCCTGTAACCATCTTTGGCAGCCTAATTTAGTCCTTTTCTACTAACAAGCTGTAATAACTTTTTTGTTTCAAGTAAATATAAAACATATTTTGCAAAGTACTCACATCTATTAATCTTTAACTTTATGCCATCCTTTCTCTTATTCCTTTCAATGTTAAATCTGATAATATATTATGAAACATGAAATTATTTGTATACATCCTCTATTGCCTTTTTTTCTTGGTTGAAAATATAAAAATGCTTGATTGCACATTGTGTATATATATTTAATATATATAATGAATGATTTTCTGCTATTAATCATCTCAGCATAGAGGGACTCTATTATTTTTATAGCAGGACTTTACAGAGGCATTTAATTTTGTGTGAAGTGACAACAGGAGATTGATTCTTTTTGTACTTAAAACTCGTTAGCTCATAATACATGTATAAATAAAGTATGTACAAATAGATCATGATTCTTATGCTTATCTAGGAAAAATAGCAAAAGTGATTCAAAATACAATTTCATATAAATGCATAAGTATGATCATATATGTGCTTTTTTCCCCTTAGTACAGTCTTATTTTGCTAGGCAGTTTCCTCCCCCCTTCTTCTCCTTCTCCATATTAGTCCATTCCCAGGCTCTGCTCTAACCATGTCAACAGTACCATATGTATCCTTCTATATTTTGCTCATATCATTAATATACACAAACAGGCTCACAGATAAATACACAAGCAGGATTTTTGGTTAGTTGGCTTTTCAAACCTGGGATCATATTATTCATAATTTTCTGTATCTTCTGAGTATGACCTTGGGATCAGTAAAATATTTCTTGAGTTCCAACACCTCCATTCTGATATATATTGTTCATTCATGTCTTAGATCATTTTCCTAATGTCTTTTAGCTCAATTCAAATGTGTTATAATTTTGCTCTGCTTCTTTGAGCATTTCCTCCTGGTGTGCAGTCATTTCCTAGAGGATAGATTCTGTTCCTTGTTTTCTTTTTTCGTAGAATGATATTGTGTAGAATTTGACTTTGAGAATTTTCTGTTCATTTTAGTGTGAATTTAGTTTTCAACTTGTACACAAAATCTTGGTTCAGATAGCTTTTCTGACTTCACAACCCTCCTTCGTGTTGTTTTTATGGTAGCTTGCTTTTTGAGACCGCCTGGCTCTGTTACTTTCTCCACTTCTATCTGGACTTTGCCTTTCCTTTTTTTTTTTTTTCTTCTCTATTGGCCCTATCTTGTTCAATTTTGATTCAATTCCCAGCAGTTTCTCCTCACTGTGGGGCCAGGAAGTTGAAGAGAACCCTAACTAGTCACTTTTTAAGAGTTCCCAAGAACTAAGCTGTGTAGGTAACCTGAAAAGTTATTTTGAGATATGGGAGAATGAAGTGTTACTCATGGGTGCTTATTCACTATTGATTAAGTACCAGAAATGGTAGCTATGTTACACAGTTTTGCCACTACTGGTGCCAGAAGGGCTGAATGAAAGTGATAAATGGTAAGTGGAAAGTACTCCAGGGACATGGCTGTTCACCTTCTAGTTAATCAATCCTGCTTCAGGCAACAAATCTTAATTACTTTGGGCCATGAGAAAAGGATTTTTTTTTCTAATGAAGACCTTGCCCCCAAGATAAATAATGTGTTCCTTTTCAAAAAAAACTAGCTGATTTTATATTTTAAAAGTTTTTACTTTTTCTCTAACAAGTACAGACAGCCCTTGATTTACATAAGAGTTCTGTTCTGAAAAACTTAAGTAGTGTTTTAATAGGGTAGCCACTTCACAGCAGTGATGACTTAGTCAGGGGAGACTGTTTAGACAGTATCTATTCCAAAGACAATTCATGAACGTCCCTCCTCAAAATAATTTTCTTTTTTTTTTTTTTTTTTTGAGAGGGAGTCCTGCTCTGTCACCCAGGCTGGAGTGCAGTGGCGCAATCTCGGCTCACTGCAGCCTCTGCCTCCCAGGTTCAAACGATTCTCCTGCCTCAGCCTCTTGAGTAGCTGGGACTACAGGCATGTGTCACCACGCGCAGCTAATTTTTTTTTTTTTTTGTATTTTTAGTAGAGACAGGGTTTCGCCACGTTGGCCAGGCTGGTCTCGAACTCCTGACCTCAGACGATCCACCCGCCTCAGCCTCCTAAAGTGCTGAAATTACAGACGTGAGCCACCACGCCTGGCCTCAAAGTAATTTTCTTGTGACTATAGCCAAAGGCTTAACTTTTTAAAATTGATTTTCCTAGTTTTGTAGAGTCTTTGTTTTGTGATGTAATATGCATTCCTTTTATATGAGAATGAAATCTCTATTTTTCTTTTAGAAAAGAAAACGCAGAGAGAAGGATGATGATGTTGTAAGCCTTAGCAGCCTTGATCTGAAGGTAAGCCCTGCTGCCCTGTTAAAGAAAAGCGTTTAAAAATATGCAGATAGCATTTTATTTCTGTGCTACAAGAATAACAAATGCTGGTTTGGGGTTTTTTGTTTTTTTGTTTTTGCATTTTGTAAGTGCAAAAGTGAATAATATTAGCTCATAGACACCGTCTTTTTTGCTATTCTACTTCTTTGTTAAGAATGAGGGAGAAACCACTCTCAAAATGTTAGGCTATGCCTAAGGAGACAGGCTGTAATCTGTGCGAAGGAACGAGGTAAGAGAAGGCCGGTGGTGAAAAGGAGAGCCCCAGGTTGTAGCCCATTGTCACATGTAGGACTGTCAAAACCTGGATTTTTATGTGAAATCTCCTGAATTTTAAATGTTGAGTCAGTTTTTCTTAAAAAATACATGCAAGCAAAATAACTTATCTGTAAGTCATATGTGGCCCATGGGCTTCAAGGCTTCAAGTATGTGACATAGAATAAACTAACACTCAGCGCACACTTTAAAATACTGGAAGTTTTCTTATATGCAATTGTACTTAAGTCCAAAAACCTAGTATCTTTGGAATTACTAACATCATTTTTGCCAGTTAGTAAATTTTACTGTAGCATCTTGGTTTTGGAGAGTCTTTTTTTAAGGTTATAAAAGAGTTGTACATTTTTAAATGCGATTTTTAAAAATGTTTCATATTATGTTTAACAGCAGCAGCTGCTGTTTCTTTTTAAAGACAAGATATTTTCTAAAAATTAAATTTTTATAATCTGCTCATCAACATTTTAACAAATCCAGCAAGTCAGTTTTTTTCTTATTTTTAGTACACAGTGTCTTCATAGAAGAATTATGTGTTTTAAGTTTTAGGCATTTTGCAAAACAGTTTTAGTTGCATTTAAAATATCTTGTATTCAAAAAAAGAAAAAAGTATGAAATGACAACCTTGATTATTTTTTAGGTATGTTTCAAATCAAATCAAATACAGAAATAGTATTTGTAGTTTGCCACAGTAAAATACATGGTCTTCAACTAAGCTTTAGCAATTATCAATATATGAATTATTTTGAAGTAAATCCTAGATGTCATGTCCTTTCATCTGTAAATATTCCATTTATTATCTTTATTGTCTTAGATAAAAATTTTTTTTTTTTTTTTTTTTTTTAGTCTCGCTCCGACTCCCAGGCTGGAGTGCAGTGGCACAATCTCGGCCCCCTGCAACCTCCGCCTCCTGGGTTCAAGCGATTCTCTTGCCTCAGCCTCCTGAGTAGCTGAGACTACAGGTGTGTGCCACCATGCCTGGCTAATTTTTGTATTTTTAGTAGGGATGGGGTTTTGCCATGTTGTCCAGGCTGGTCTTGAATTCCAGACTCGGCCCCACAAAGTGCTGGGATTACAGGTGTGAGTCACCATGCCAGACCTTAGATAAGAACTTTTTAAATACATAATAAAATACACTTTCTACAAAACAGTACAAATAATTCCTTAATATCAGATTCAGTTCAGAATTCATGCATTTTCTTGATCTTGTTTGTGTGTTTTTGTGGGGTTTTTTGTTTGTTTAGGCTTTTTTTGGTTTGGGGTTCATTTTGTCTGTAGTTCAAATAAGACACATACATTATGATTAACTATATCTCTTAAGTCTCTTTTAGTTCATTGGTTTCCCCTCTAACTATTTTCTTGGAATTTTTTTGTTTTTGAAGAAACATATCACGCAGGATTTTCCTATAGATCTTTTTGTAGCCTGAATATTTATGATTGCATCCCCATGGTATCATTGACTATGTTCCTCTATTCCCTGTATTTCTGATAAGTTGGTAATTAGACCTAGAGAGCTGATCCAGTGTGGGTTTTTTGGGCCATGTACTTACCTCAAAAAGTATGTAACGCCTTTCTGTGATGCTTTCAAAATGGATGCTCATTGCCTACATGCATTTTTTTCTTGGTGGTTGCAAAGTGATGACATGTCTTTATCAGACCTCTGTTTATTAACTGGAATACTTCTGTAAAGAGGAAATTCCCCTTGTCAGCCATATGATTACTCTGAAGTTCTGATTTATAATAAAAGCAGAACAAGTGCTTGATTCTTTTCCTTTGTCAGTTTTCAACAATAATGAGTTCTATTCATTAGCATTCTCTGAAAGTAATGATTTTTTTTCTTCTTAATATTATGAACTCATGCATATAAATACTTGTTTTACATGGATTCAGTTTTTTTAAAATTTTGTTTTGTAGAAAAGACAGGGTCTCACTATATTGTCCAGGAAGGCCTCAAATTCCTAGTCTCAAGCAGTGCTCCTACCTCGGCCTCCCAAAGTGCTGGGATTACAGGCATGAGCCACCGCGCCTGACCTCATTTCAGTTATTCTTACTGATGCATCACACATATCTGTCTTTGGCTGTTGGATGCTGTTTCAGGATGGTTCCTGTGTCTTTTTGACATGACCTTTATCTCACATCTAGTGGCTTAATAGCCTCCTTGCCTTCTAGGATGACAAATTATTGCAGGTCCTATTTTTTTGCTCTATGCCTGGAATCAGTCATTTCTAAAAGGAGTCTGGTTGTTTTGGGAAATGGTAGAGGCTAAAATCTGGGCATTGGGAATACTCCATTCTACTGGATTGGTCATTGTTGATAGGCCTTTTTAATGAATAGAGCTAGGAGATAAATATAGTTTAAAAAAAACAAAATATGAATTTATATTGAAATTTCAAATTCAAAGATAAAGGGATTTAACTTAATCTTATCAGTCTTACTATGTAGAGTTCCTTCAACTTCAGCAAAAGTCCAGAGACACTGATTTAATTACACATTTGATTTATACTACAGTTCAAAGACAACGGCTTGCATTACTATTAATGATTACTGAAAACGTTTTATGTTTTCTTGCATTTTTCAGCTTTTTTTAAACCTATAGGTTATAACATAGGGATGTACAGTCAAATTACTGTGTTTTTAAATTATTACACTCACTTCTGTGTGTAATTACACCAACAGCTCATTTGGTTTTTAAAAAAAATTTTATTGTTTAAGAATTACTGCTTTTTTATCTTATAATTGTGTGACAGAATTATGTAGAATTTTGAAGTCACTCTACAGAGGATTCTTGTTCCTATTCCTGACTCTTCTACCCTACTCACTCTTTCAGATGAAATCTTTTTTTTTTTTATTTTATTTTATGGTTTATCCTTCCACTTTTAAAATATATAAGCAACTATATATATATAGTATTCCACTTTATTGGATGAACTGTATGTAGCCTACTGTCTTTCATAATGTTTTGTTTGTATGTTTGCTCTTTGCTTTGGTATGTCTTTTGATATTTAGGTAGGTTTGTGTTTTTGTTCTACTGGTTCTTTATACTGATACCTTATGTAATGCCTTTTGGGCTACTATAAATGAGTTAATTCCTATGAGCATTTAGTTAACTAGCACTTCTCCCTACCCTCTTTCTCTTCTGATTTGAAGTACTATTGCTTGACTTGTAGTTAATGCATTTAAGGCAGTAAGTGAGCTTATTTTACTTTTCATGTACATTCACCACTTTCCTCCCATTTTTAAAAATAGTTTGTCAGAGCTTTTAGCCATTACAAGCTATACTGTAGACCCTGATAACCATCAGGTAGTCTTAGTTCTACTGGTAAATATATATTTAATTCTCAGCACCAGTCCTCATGTTGAGTCCTTTCTAGTTTTTTTGTTTGTTTGTTTGTTTTGGTTTCTGAAGCTCATTCTCTAGTACAAGGGTCAGCAACCATGACCCACAAAGCCATATGTGACTGATCTCTCTATGTTTTGTTTATAGCTGCCTTCGTAAACACTGCAGTATCTGGGCTGAGCAGTTGTGACAGGAACCATAGGACCTATAAAGCCAAAAGTATTGACTCTGGCCCTTCACAGAAAAAGTTTGCTGACCCCTGCCCTGGAGTTGAGTAGATTCTCAGGCAGTGTTCATGGTATTCCCCAAGTACTCGCATGTTGCATGTTCTTTTCAGTTTGTTTGCAACCTTTATACTTGAAGGTTCATTTGGATGGATGTGAAACCCATGGCTCACCTTTTCTTTCATTGAGTATATTTAATATTTTACTCCATTGTGTTCTGGCATAAACTATGTCTGTTCAAAGTCATAATAAATGTGTAGTTTCAGGTCATCTTTTGTTTTAGGAACTTTTTTTTTCTTGAATTATACCTTTTGGT
This sequence comes from Pongo abelii, assembly GCF_028885655.2. Taxonomy (NCBI): domain Eukaryota; kingdom Metazoa; phylum Chordata; class Mammalia; order Primates; family Hominidae; genus Pongo; species Pongo abelii. Next base: position 5,519,254 of record NC_071993.2, read on the forward strand.
ATGTATTGTATTTTGTTTCCCCTCTGTACCATTTATATTATGTTGGATCTTCATCTTTTAAAATCTTTTCTATTTATTACTTTTTCTCAAAACTTTTTATCTTTTTATTTTTAAAGCCATCCTCCTTTTTTCCCTAATGCATTAAGCATTGTACTTTTCATTCTGAAATAATTTTTTTATTTTTAATTCTTAGTTCTATCACCTCTCATTTCAGTTCCTTCTCCAGTCACCTAATTTCTGAGTCTTATGTTTCTTCAGAGCTTCTGTAATTTTCTTAATTTACTTCACGCTGTAGAGACATGATTCTACTCCAGTTTCTGTTTCCTTATAATAGTTTTAAGTGGAATTCTTAATACTTCTGTTGCTCATTTTTCAGTGCAGTAAGTTTTCTGTATGGTGAGAGGAATAGGCCAGGATAGCCTTTTCAGCTTCATAACTCTAGAGCTCCCTCTTGTGTTGTGTTCACAAGGTGATTTTTCAAAGTATGGTTTCATCCTTTCTGAGATCTTTTCTGCTCCCTTTCTCTTTTATTTGGAATTTTTCTTGTCTTTGCTTCTGTTGCCCTGTTCTTCTCAGTCTGGAGTCTACTCCTAGGAGTTTTTCTAAAAGAAGTATCAGTGTCAAGAGTTTACATGGCCCAGACTGCTCCAGCACCTATTCGCATGGCATTGTTCTTGCTCGCAGCCTGAGAACAAGATCCTTCAGAGCCTTTCCCAGATGAGGCTGCTATTCTGAGACTAGTATGCCATTGAGGCTTCAGGGGAGGTTGAAGGGATTCTCCTATTCCCAGGGCCATCAGAAAAGCCCCGTGCCTTCCCTCTGCCTCATCATGCACAAATGCTGATACTTTGTGGGCCTCATAACCGTCTGGTTTGTCACTCTGCTCATATTTTGAGGTTGAAGGGGAATCTTTCTCTTTGTTGTGGATTTTATTTGTGAGTTTTCTTTTTTTTTTTTTTTTTTTCCCTTTGGTTATGCTAGTTGCTCTTTTTTTTTTTTTCTTTAAAAGTAAAGACCTGTCAAAGAATTAACTTATTAATGAGTTAACCAACATTATAGAAAAGCTGATCAAAGGACTAGGAAACACTGACATACACTAATCACTGAAGGAAAGAATTGTGGACTGAGATTACCAAATTATATATAAAATATTAATACCCTCATCTGCATCTCTACCTACAAAATTTATTTGCATTGCCATGAGTTTTCTACAGAGTTAACTTTTACTTTTTCAGAGCTGTAGAAAAGCCTGCTCAGTAACAAATAGTGAATCAAACAAAAGGCTTGAAGTTCTGATGATCCCAGTAGCATTAAGCTGTATTTATACTTTGAAAATAATGATTGGCTAAAACAGAGATACTCAACCCTGGCTGCGGATCAGAGTCACCTGAGGGTGGCTTGTGTAGCAGAAGTGTGCTATGAGACCTATTCCAGACCAATTCCATATATGAATGGAGGAATAGGGGAGGAAATGAGGATAAGTGACATTGGGACCTAGGAACATTGATTTTTCTTTTTCTTTTTTAAAGATACCAGGTGATTCTCATGTATAGCCAGAGTTAAAAACTAGAATGGGACATTCTTAAAGTTATTCCTCCCTCCCCCTGATTATTGCTTGGACTTACATCTAAATACAACAGTTTTTATGTAATAAGCTAAACATAATGTTAGTACAATTATTTGATGCCTGTTGCTAGGAGCCATTCTACTTTATTTGCCTCCGTGCCTGAGATAGATAGATAGATAGATAGATAGATAAAATGGATACTCCATAAATATTGAATTAATGAATGAAATATTAATAATACAGGTCAAATGAATGACATAAGACCTTGGACTTACGTAAGCATGTAACATGATCATTGTATTACGTATTTGGACTTTGGATATCTTATATGAAGAATTTAATTCTGATGTCAGTTGAATTTTCATGTTATGGATCATTAGCTATTTTGTCTTGAAGCTGTGATTGTTTTCTCTAGGTAAAATTTCAGCCTTGTCTTGGCTGACTTGCTTCTGTATTATATATACAATTATTCATTTTTAAAAGAACACAGTATTAGTTTTCCAAATGTGTTTCTCAGCTATGTATGTTAGCAACTACAACCTTTCCTTTTTATTTTGATAGGAAGAGTCAAAAGTGGCTGTTGACTTTGTTAATGTGAAATAACACTGGCATGAGTATACTGAGCATATTTTTGTGACTTAATTTCTTTAACTCTGATAGTTAATGATTATAACACAAACTAGAACACTTCTAAAATGTTTTAAAGTATGTTCTTTTTCTGAAGCTTCAAATTTAGGATCTCAGTTTTCCATTTTCCTAGAAGTTAAAAGGAGATATGTGTGTGTGTGTGTGTGTGTGTGTGTGTGTGTGTGTGTGTGTGTTTTACATGGAGTTTTGCTCTTGTTGCCCAGGCTGGAATGCAATGGCTCAATCTCGGCTCACTGCTCACTGCAGCCTCTGCCTCCCAGGTTCAAGTGATTTTCCTGCCTCAGCTTCCCAAGTAGTGGGCTAATTTTGTGTTTTTAGTAGATAGGGTTTCACCCTGGTGGTCAGAGTGGTATCGAACTCCTGACCTCACATAATCCACCCGCCTCGGCCTCCCAAAGTGCTGAGATAACAGGCGCAAGCCACCGTGCCCAGCCTGGGGGTTGTATTTTGAGTACTGGTATACTCTGCCATTTTTAGATTAAATATAATAATAAGTGTTTCAGTCCTAATAAATAACATATAAATGATAAATAATTTTAAAAGCATTGTGATTGTTTATAATTATAATAATGTCTTGGCAGTTTCTGATTTAACATTCCAAATACCACTTTTGAGAAACAACCTCTTAGAACCATGACAGGTAATTTGATCATGTTGCAAGGCACAGATTTGAATAGTGTGAAGCTAGCTGGCATGTGAAACCTAGTGACTTACCTAGCTTACTGTTGCCCTCCACCTGCACTTTGATTTAGCTATGATTTCTACTGGTTGCCTTATAAGATAACAAAACATTGTTTTGCTGTGACAGAGGTCCAAAAAAGAAAGCCAACTGCTGGTTCAGTTGTTGATATAAGAAAATGGTGTTCTTGGCCAAAAATATAAAAGTTAAATACAAAACAATTATTGTTGATTAGTGCTCTGAGAAGCCATTGAGCAATACAGCGCTATTTATCTTTAAGCTTAATCATTCCTAGACTGCAATGTATTTAAATACTTATGTCTCCTTTTTAATATAGGAATACATTGTTCTGGCAAAAAATTGAAACCGTTTTTTTAAAGACCTCTTCTACTGCCTTCAGCCTCTGAAGTATCCAGTTATTATTTGATGTTTGTCCAGGTTGTTTTCTTTTTATTTATCTATTTTCATGCAGTATGTGTAATGACTACAGATATGTGATTATCCTGTATATATGCTATAGCTTGCTTTTTTTAATTTGTTTTATTGGTACATATAAAGCAGGCTCCCTAATTCTTCTTGGTTGCTATATTGTATTCCATAGTGTGTTAAAGTACCATAATCTATTTAACCAGTCTTTTAAGAATGACTATTTTTGTATATTTCTAATTTTTTTCATATTAAAAACAGTGCTGTATTTTACCTTCTTGTGCACAAGGAGGGATCATGTTTGTGTCTCTATTATAGATGTTTAGAAGTGGGTTGCAAGTTTTAGTTTTGTTAATATTGTCTATTTGTCTTCCAAAATGTTTGACAAATTGATACTTTTCTATCGGTTTATGATAATATTCATACCCGAGTACCCTTTTCAACTCTGTATTTTCCCTAGTTTTTTTTTTTTTTTTTTTTTTAGCCAACAATTGGGATAGATAACCTGACAGGAAATCAATAAGGAAGTAGAAGACTTAAACAACACTCAGACCAAATGGACCTAACAGACATACAGAGCCCTTCACCCAACAACAGTAGATTATACATTTTTCTCAAGTGCATGTAGAACATTCCAGGATAGACGGTATGTCAGGCTGCAAAACAAGTCTTAATACATTTATAAAGACTGAAATCATACAGACCATTTTTTTTTTTTAACACACAGAGTGAAACTAAAAAGCAGTAACGAAAGGAAATCTAAAAAATTTATAAGTATGTGGAAATTAAACAACACATTATTGAACAATCAATGAGTCAAAACAAATCACAAAGGAAATTAGAAAATACGTTCAAATGGAAATGAAAACACAACATGCTAAAACTTATGGAATGCAACAAAAGCATTGCTGAGAGAGAAACTTACAGGTGTAAACACTTTACATTAAAAAGTAAGAAATATCTCAAATCAGTACCCTAACTTTATTCCTGAAGGAGGTAATAAAAAGAAATGCAGTCTTAACCCAAAGCTGGCAGATGGAAGGAAATTCATTAAGAATGGTGGAGATAAATAAAATATAGAATCAAAAAACAATAGAGTAAAGCCAAAATTTGGTTCTTTGGAAAGATTAACAAATTTAACAAACCTTTAGGTAGACTAAGAAAAAAAGAAGACTCAACTTAGTAAAATGAGAAATGAAAGTGGGGCTATTACTACCATATTGTACGGAAATAAAAAGGATAGTATTAATAAAAGTACTGTGAATAATTGTATGCCAAAAAATGGATAATCTAGATGAAATGGACAAATTCCTAGAAACACACAATCTACCAAGACTGAATCATGGAGAGAAAATCTGACTAAACCTATAACTAGTAAAAAGATTGACTCTGTAATCAAAAACCTCTCAACAAAGAAAAGCTCTGAATGAGATGGCTTTACTGGTAAATTCTACCAAACATTTAGAAAAGAATTAACATTAATCCTTCTCATACTCTTTCAGAAAATCAAAGAAAATGGAATACTTTCTAAGCCATTCTAAGAGATCAGTATTATCCTGATAACCAAAGCCAACACTACAAGAAAAGAAAACTATAGACCAACACCATTTCTCAGCTGCTGGCAGGTTAGGCATTCACCAGTGGCAGTGACTAAACCAGCCTTGGTAAAAGAGCGCCCCTGCTGCTGGAGTACACTGAGGCTTCATGCCTGCCATCATGGCTCCTGTGCTCATGGGTCTATTGCACCAGCACTGGAATCCACAACGTAAATCACTAGCACCTTAGAGTCTTCGGTAAGCATTAACATGAGAGACAAGGGTCCTTCCACTTTGTGGCCATTCTCATAGGCCCATCCATATGCCTCTTCTCCAAAATTGATTTCTGCCTTTTCAATCTTGGTTCCTTCCAAGCTCCTGACCAATCAGCCAACCCATTTGCCACTGCTCAGGAACCTGTGTATATCTGTATGTCATGCCATTTCTCCCTTCACACAGATTGAACAACCAAGTGCATTACTGACACTGGAGTGTTCTCCTTTGCCGCTCTCTTTAGGATTACCCCTGAATGGGATGCAATGCAATAGTGGTCCATTTTCTGCTCATACCAACATATGAAGCTAATTCATGTGTGAATGAGGGCCAAATTTTTCTCTTAGTGGTTTTAGAGACCTACTCTACCCCTAAATGAAGAGTTGAAAGAGAAGTACTAGTGTAATGTACTAGGTTACATGGCAGTCTGGGCCATCTGTTCATGTTATATACTGATGCCCTTTGGTCTTCCTTAAGCCAATCACAAATGGACCATTTCCTTTGTATAACGGATTGCTGCTGTACCTCCCAGCCTTCTGACTCAGTTGATGTGACCCTGTTTGTTTTGGGCACCTCTGATAGCACAGTTAAATGATGTCCCATAGCCAGGGCCTCACTCTAACTAGGTCTGCCCCACACCTGGGGCTGCTTTTCAAACCGGAGTCATTTTCTGCCATGGAAAGCAGAGCTTTGCTCTGGAGCCCTAAGGCTCTGCATTGCAGTTCTCTTCCTGGCCTTGCCAGAGCATCACATAGCATCTTTGTCTACCATAAATACCCCAACCTTGATGTGATATACCAGGTCCTATGGCCTGAACAGCAGGGCAGTTTGCACCACAGCCTAGGGGACCTGCTACAGAGACCTCTGTTGCTCTGAGACCTACTCAAAACTATCACAGCAGTATTCCCAAATATAGCAGATACTCCCTCCAAAAGATGAAGAGTCCTGCTAGCACTGTGCCTAGGAGATGCAAGGTGCAACACCTGTCCTTTCCTGTAGAGGGGAGATCCCAGAAAGCCTCAGGCTGTTGGATCTATTAAAACTTTTCCAACATGGCAACCCCTGAATTTTTGTGGCATGCGTTTGATTTACTGGGATATCCAAAATACTTTCCACTTCCTATTCACCAGGTCTTTTTGGTATAATGTCATTAATATAGTGGGCCTGTATGATGTTCTGTGGAATATCCGGTCCTTGCTGACTTCGTGACAGAAAACAGAAAGTGAACAGCTTCAGGATGTGAGCAGTCACAGGCTGCTGTCCTTCCCACCTAAAAGCTAACTACTTTTGACCCTTCTTACTAATGGGGATTGAAAAGAACACATAGGCCAGATCAGTAACCATAACCATAACCATGTAACAAATGCTAGATGATTTGTTGGTCTGCTCCAGTAGACTCTACATCTTGCACAACAGTTGAGGTTAGAACTACCACTTAAGTTTACAGTGGTCCACTGTCATTTACCACAGTCCACCTCATTATTGTAAGAGGCACTCAGATAAACAGAATGAGGATCTAGTGGAGACTATCACTTGTGCAGTCTGTAACTCTGATGGCTGATCTCTGCATTTTCTCCTGGTGTGCAATACTGCTTCTGACTTACCATCTTGGCCCAGGTTTAAGGGGTGAAATTTCAGGGACTCCCACTTAGCTATTCCCACCGTGGTGCTGAGAACATTATGAAAGTTCTGTCAGCTGCTTTTTCAAATCTTTTAAAGCAATTAACCAAAGCCAGTCAACACTACAATCATTACAATTACCACTGACCCTCTCTTGTTCATTTGCCACCACTACTACGTAAGGCATTGCCTCACTACTCTGTGTCTCATCCCTATTCATACCTGTAGTCCTTATCACCATTTTACTAGTGAGTGAGTCTGTTTCAGAGTCCCATCCTGTGTTTCTGATCTCTAGGACCAATCTCAGTGTCCATATTTTAGCCTGGGTTCTCCCTCCAGAAATCAAAGCCTAAAACGAGGACTCATTGACAGGTGTCTTTCTTGAGGTATGATCCCAGGGAACAAGCTGGAGAAGTAAAAGGAGGCCCATGCAGTGTCTAATTAAGCTGTCACTACCGTGGGCAGTGGGGTAGATCTCGCTGGAACCCTCTGAAGAGCTGTGTAAAACACACCACAGACTTCTCCTCTCAAGGGACTGAAGAGGGGAGCTTTTATCCTGCAGCTCCTGTGCTCCGTTAGTCAACAAGTGGCCTTTCGGGTGTCCATCCCACACACTCGTGGCTACACGTGCGCATGTGCCACACAGCAGCATCCAAGAAGCCCAGGGTGGAAAGCAAGAGATACCCAGTGCAGCTGAGGCAAGGGACTGTGGGGTCACTCCTGTGGGGAGCCAGTTGCTATGGCAATGTCAAATTGGGCTGAGAAAACAGGAGGCTGGGCACAAAACACAATTTCGTTTTGTCTTTAGTTTGGGGCCTTAAGCTGAAGTTCAGGGGAAAATGGGAGGAATCCCATTCAACAGCTTGTTACAGAAGAATAAGTGGTCTTACGTTATACTGGAAGTTATTCGTTACCTGAGATAAAAAGTCACCACTAACAGTGCTGATACCCCATTTGATTGGCTATTTGTGTTGTCATCGCACAAAAGAACCATTGTTTTGACAATACCAAACTTATTAGCCTATGAGACTATTTTGTTTAAAGTGTGTCTAATAATACTTAATTGGTCTGAACTGATGTTTTTTCCCCAAACCAAATTCTTAGTACTAAACTTGGAGAGTCAAAGCACATATAACTTCATTACTAATTTCTTTCATACTTATCCAATTCAAATGTAACTCTTTTTGTTTTTAAGTTATTACTAGATATTTTGGAACTATGGTTTTTCAAAAGTTCCACTTTTCAATTAATACTTCCTTTTTAGTAAGATTTTAAATTTTATTTTTAACTAACCTATTTTTAGTGAGATACAGAGTATATGCTTGTAATCTTGAATTCTAGAGTTTTAAAATGGAATGTAGTTTTCTTATATTTAGAAAAAGTTCTTAAAATATTTCTTGTGAATTGTGGAATCTTTTTCATATACTTGTATCATTTTAAAATATATGTTTAATTTAGTAATATAAGACATGAAGGCTGTACAAAGACTGAAAATAGAGCTTTTACTGGTCATATTTTTCCACAAATTAAGAGATTGTTTATGTAGTCATCTATGTAATGTCCTTACAAATATAATTACAAAGTTGAAAAACAGGTTGACAATTGCATTTCACAATATCTCATGTAGAGGGCAGCAGAGAGCTTAGATTTTGTTTTCTCTTTGCCTGTAGTATGGCTTCCCTAGTCTAATTTCCAACTGGTTGTTATTGTTCCAGGTAAAAGTAAATAATAATGCCTAGACCAAAAAAAGTAGTGATTATTCCTAAGCTCTAATTTATTTCTAAATTCCAAGCAGTTTTTCACTTGAAAGGGAGAGAACAAGTAACCTAACACTCCTTTTCTATACATAAGAGAAACATTATCTTTCTCTTTACCTTTACATAACTCAGTTACATTTATAAATTCTAGATGTTCTACACAAAGAAAAGACGCTAACCAATCTGTGCCTCAGTTACGCCATTTGTAGAGTTATATAAATAGCTGCTGTTGGCCAGGCAGGGTGGCTCATGCCTGTAATTCCAGCACTTTGGGAGGCCGAGGCAGGCGGATCACTTGAGACCAGGAATTCGAGACCAGCCTGGCCAACATGGTGAAACCCCGTCTCTACTAACATTACAAAAATTAGCCAGGCATGATGGCACACTCGGGAGGCTGAGGCATGAGAATCACTTGAACCCAGGAGGCAGAGGTTGCAGTGAGCTGAGATTGTGCCGTGGCACTCCAGCCTGGACAACAGAGCAAGACCCTGTCTTTAAAAAAAAAAAAAAGAAAGAAAGAAAAAATACTCCTCTAAACTTAAACAACTGGAACTATTTTATTATCTTTTTACCTACCCCATGTCTTGTTATAAAAAGGCTATAAGGCAGCTAATCTCTCAACCGTTTTTATGGTTTCCTCCTCTATAAAAGTATTGGCAATTTAGTGAACACTACTAGCCTGGGACTCAGGAGACTTTGGTTTTAAACTTAGGTCTACTGTTAACTTAGGTCAGCTAACATATACTGAGCACCTAGTGTGTCTCAGAACATGTGCTAAAGGTTTTACCTGGGTTATCTTAATCTGGACAGTGTCACAACAGCTGAGCAGACCGGAGTCATTAGGTCTGTTAAGCCACTGATTAACAAGGTACCTTTGGACAAGTTTCCTAAACTTGGTCAGTCCTAGTTTCCTCCATCTCTAAAATGGAGATAATAAGTACTTCATAGAGTTGATTAAGATAACATGTATAAAGCTCTAGCACAAAGTAATTGAAATAATAAGTACTTCATAGAGTTGATTAAATAAGATAACGTATAGAACTCTAGCAGAGAGTAAGACCTTAAATTTTTCTTCTATTTTTCACCACCATCCATTAAGTTTCCTTATGAGAAAACTGAAGAGGATGGGTGAATGATCTCAGAGGGCCTGTTTAGTCCTCTGGTTTTATGCAGCATTGTGACAAGACTCAAGATTCTTGAGTCTAGTTGAACTTCCACATGTTCATCATTCCTTTTTTAGATGCTGTCTACATTTAGACCCCAAACCTGCACATTCAAAATGAAACTAAGATTTTAGTGTTGGTGAGCTGGGGCTTTTGTGAACATGGCTGTCATCAGTATACCCTATTTGTTTTCTATTTCTGTTTTTACATATAAAGACTTCTACCTTTACCTCTTGGGTCCCCAGCTGAAGGAGAGAATGAAAGATACCCCTTCTCCTCATTATCTTGGCTCATTTCTGTTGGAACTAAGTGGAAAAACAGTTTCAAGAAAGACATTGGGTAAGAATCCCAGGAGAACTCCCAGCTGCTTCTTTCCTAACTCCCACTGCACGTAATCCTTTATTCCCTTAGAAACTATGTGGCCGTAAAGTATTGGCCTTATTTACGCCGTATTTTAACTGATGAAGCTAACTGAACCAGACTGCTGGGTTCTAGCCTAGGCTGTTCATATTAGCTCTGAGAATGTAGGCAGATCACTGTTCTTAAAATTAAGAGTAAAATTAGGAGTCCACAATCGCTCAGGTGCTTCTACTTTCATGCTATATGGAAATATCTTCTACAGTCATCCACTCTTTAGGCCAACCACATCACACATACTGCCCAGGACAGACTGGACAATAGAGTAGATGATGAAACAGAGCCAATCTCCATTACTTTAAAAAATAAACTCAAAGCAGAAAGATGAATTATTACCACATCTCGTATATAAAACACACACAGCTACAGAAGGGCAGTGGTGGTCCTTCCTGCAAGAAGTAGCAACTCTCCTGCAAACCTTAGGCAATTACTTTTTATAGATTGTCTTTATAAATAGTCTGCGCCCACTATTCTTCTGTATTCATTCTTCAACCCCTGTAATTTGCCTCTGTCTTTACTCCACTGAAATAGCACACTTGAGATCCTCATTAAACTTGTAATCACTAAATCCATGGCTTTTTTCTTACCCTCCTTAACCTCTTTGCTGTAATTAACATTTTTTTCTTCCCTTGGCTTTTGCTTTGTTTCTTTCCTTCTAACTATTCCTTTTGCAGAATTCTCCTTCCTTTGGCTTTCCTCCAAAGTTAGATCCTTGGACCATGTTCTTTTTGTCCAAATTTTCTCTCCCAGGCATCTCATTCATTCCCATAGCTTCGATTTTTATCTCTGTATCTGACTCTCCAGTCTAAGTCTAGCCTCCAGCCTCTTTTTCAGGTTTTTGTCCAACATTTCCAACTACCAGCAGAATATTTTCATTTGCATGTTCTTCCACCGCCTCACACTCAGTATATCTAAAATGTAACTTAGAATTTTCTTTCAAAGCTTGTTCCTTCTTATTTCTTGATTTGCACTAACAGTTACCCCTCCTATTTAAAGAATTTTAGGCATCTTTGACTTCTTGCTTATATCCTTTTCCTTTTTCCCTACTGGTCCTACTTTAGGCAAAGTTCTTGTTGCCCGATTGTGATTTTTGCATTATGTTTTCAGTCATCTTTCAACCATCTTAAACACCAGTTACATATATCTTTTTACAACATAGCTCTCATTATCTCTCATCTGTTGAGTACATCCATCTGTTCCATCTTTACACACAGCCTGTGACCTCACAGTGTGGGCTCACTCCCTCATCCTCCTTGAAATTTTCTCTTGTTCAAATCTATGAAAAATATTACATTCAAGGCCCCACAGACATAACATCTTAAACCTCTTCCTGGCATTGTTCCCAGCCATGTCTTAGCTTAGAAAACTACCTGAAGTGGTTTCTCTTCCAGAACTCCTGTAGCACTTATTGGCTACACACCTTAGTTTTGAATTTGCAAAAGCTGTCTTCTGTTATCTCTTCATGTGGCCTGCCTTTACACAATGGTCTCTTTAGCAGATATGAAGCCTATTTTTTTTGATTACCCAAGTATCTAGAATAGTGACTTTTATATAATAGATTTCTCTGATTCTATAAATCCTCAGAATAGAAATATTTTTCCAACATACTACCATCATATTACAGTAGTTTATAGTGTAAAATTTTACCATTCCAAATAGAATAACGAATTTTGTGTTTAAAAGGAAATCTGCTTCACAGCAGGCCTGCCAAGCCAACAAAAGTAGTGTTGTTCCTTAGAGGAAAAGACTTAGGCTAGAAATTTGGAGACTGTCACTGGTCACTGTCACTATTGGCACTTCACCTCTGTGAGCCTCATTTCTTCACCTGTAAAATGCAAGACTTTTTAAGCAGTCTTTTGACCCTGTTCAAGCTATATCAAGATCAGTTAATTCAGTTTAGAGAAGGACCCTGTTATTTATACTTATTATAATATATACACAATTATATACTATGTATACAATATAGAGAACAAATCACCTTTGTTATAAAATATCTAGTACACAGATAATCAAGTTTTTAAAAAGATACAGAAAAAATATCTACCTCTAAGAATACTGATTTTGAAATCTGAAGTAGCCCAGTTTACCCGTAACCTCATGGGAGATTTTCTTCTGGAAGAGAGGTAACAGAAGTGCACCTGCTGTATTTACCCTGCTAGTCTTAAGAAAAAGTGGTGGGAACTATTTAAAGACTTAGATCATCTATTTTATAATTGTGAATATGCTTGCACTTCTGTAAAATAAAAGCAGGTTTCCTGGAAAATTAGTCTTTTCTTCATTATATACGTTGATTCAGCCCTATTGAATAAGAATTTCTATTTCCTTATTTGAGTTGTCAAGTTGTCCATAATAAACTTATTCCCAGGCAATAGGGTTTTATAGGAAAAGTCTGCCTGTCTGTGACTAAGCACCAGAGTAGATAACGTAACAATTTGTTTTCCTTCGGGAATGCATTTTAAATCAGGAAGAGAAGTTTCTGTCCTACTTGAACCCAGCTTCACTCTCCTCCCGGGCGAAAGCTGAGAGGCCTAGGTGTGCCCAGCTCTCAGTTAACTGAAGTCACGTGGTGGTGGACCCCGCCCCCAGGGCCCGGTTGGCTGTGGCCCCGCCCCCGAGCCCTGGGGTCTGTGCTTGCTGCCTGCGGCTCTCAGAAGCCTCTGCTCCACCGCGGGGAAAGGCATGGGCACGTGGCTGCCGAGGGTGGCCGAGCTCTGGGAAGAAAAGCCCGTTTGCCTCTGCGTAGCGTCGCTACAGCGCTGACTCGGTGTGGATTGATTGGAAAGGTTTGAGGGAGTACTTGGGAAGCATGGTGGCACATGATGAGACTGGAGGTCTCCTACCTATTAAAAGGACCATACGAGTCCTAGATGTCAATAACCAGTCCTTCAGAGAACAAGAGGTAAGACTTTAAGAGAAACATTAGGCAAAAGGAATGTTTTCTAACTCCACGGAGCTTTTAAGATTTTTAACAAGTTATTAACAGTATAATTTTAAACTTTTGATCTTATTATTACAATGTATGTTCTTGATTTATGTGTAAGCTTGAAATGTGTTTAGGGACTGTGGTCTAAGTTTAAATAGTTTATACATAGCATAGCTTGAGTACACAGCTTTTATACAAAAGGAAAAGATTTTAAATGTATATGTTACTCTGGTTACATTTGTCACGTTTCTGATGCTTAATATAATTGTTTTTTTAACTTGAATTTATATCATCCAGTCTTAGAAACTACCTTAATGGAGCAAGAGGAAAAGAATCCCGTTCTTGTAAATCAGTGCTAGTGAACAAATTGCGACTAATGTTTAGTCTGACCTGGTGTGCATTTTTCTTCCATCTGATGAGTTCATTGTATGCCACTTTTTTCTTCAGAAGGAAAGAGGCATGTTCGAATATTTAAACCAATGACTCATTATTTTTACCCTCCTTGCTTTGTCTGAAGTTATTTTTTTTTAGTCTTTATGAACATTTATCAATATAAATCAAATTATGCCATTTTATGTAATCTTAATTTAATATTGTGTGATATTCTGTTTATACTATATACTTTAATATATACTACATTGTCACTTATATGCTAGGAATAGTGTTCCTGCATTCAGTTAACTGTGTATCTCTTGATTGTGGTAATGGTTTCCGTCTCTGTACACACGTCAAAACTTATCTAATTGTGCATTTTAAATATGTAAAGCTTACTGAATACCCCAGCAAAGTTGCTTGTCATGTGTACACATACACACACCTTTTGGTAGTTAAAATAGCTGCCGTCTTAAGGAAGTACACTTTTATTTGGTGTGGTTTGGCTTTGGTTTTTGTTCTTGGTTTTGGTCTTTGCCTATGTGTCAGTTTTCTCAAAATGTATAAGCATTTCCTTTGAGTAGAACAGTCATCCACAGTCACTAGTGTGAATCCTGCAGCTTATCATCTGTTGGGCCCATAGAAACTGGCCTTTGTTTAGTATCAGGCATGGGCTGTGTTTCCCCCTTACCTTTATTTCTAAGTTACAAGCACTAGGAATGTTGTCAGGGTTTTAGATCTAGTGACACAGCTCTAAATAATTTGAGTATTTCTAGAAAAGGAATTCATCCCATGTGATCATAACTCATTTTTATCTTTTTAAAAATAACTTTTATTTGCTTTTGATTTTAAAGTTTTTGCTAAGTAGAAGAGATTACTTAACTATTATAACCCAAAGGAATAGACCCAGGCGCATACTGTCTTTTTTATTCAGTGTCTTGATATGATTGGTTATAGAAGAGACCCTCCTAAAATATGTTCTCTAACTGGCATCATCAGAAGAAAAAGCCTTTCTACAAAATGCTGACTTCTCAACAGGATTTTTCCATGTTGTTGCAGTTAGGTATAAGGCATAACCTGAAAAATACTTTAACTTATTCTCAACAATTTTCTGTTTATAGATGTCGAGAAATTTTTAAGGCATAAAATCTAACTACAAGTGGATTACTAACATTAATTAATACCCTGATCTGTGGGCAGATTGCCTATAATAATGCATGTGACTGCCTAGCTAACCTAGTCTGATTAAAAATTAACCTAAATTAACAACATAAACTTATGTTAGAGAGTGTTGGACTTTTTTTCCCTCCAAGTGAACTTTAGCCCTGGTGAAAGGTTCCCTGCAGCAGAAAATTCATTGAGCGTCTAAAGCTTGTTGGCATTTTTTGTTTATTCCCATGGATTTTTGGATTTTTTTTTTTTTTTTTTTTTTTTGAGGAGAGTATGGTTCCAGTATTCATATCTGTTCTTTAAGCTTCTTGAATTTGCCATAACATGTTTCCAGGACTCCAAAGTAAAAATAAACAATCCTAGCAGTGGAACTATGGGTGCGTTCCATTTGGTGGTGGTGAGATAGAAAGCGCCTATTCCACTCACCCTTCATCACCTCCAAATGCTGTGTCTGGCCTATCTAAATATTGTATTAGGAATCTGTTTTGTGACTGCAAATATTTAGGTTCTTAATAGTCAAATCAAGATTATTAAGATAGTTCATGTGGACCTCTAAAGAAAACTACTTTTGGTTTCGGCTCACATGGGCCAATTTCTAACCTGTATTCCGAAAGACACAAATTTTTGTCCCAACCTTTTAGGTGGCCTGTGAATGCCTAAACCATGTCACTTTTCCACAGAAGTTTCATGTATGAGTCTGCTTTCAAATAGTATATGTATCCTGAAATTAGTAGCAGCATTATACCTTTACATTTCACAATCACACTTTTCGTTATTTTAGTCATTAAAATTGTTCATACTTTTAAAATATATATACTAAAAGTTTGTTTTGTATTTGGCATTCTTCATGTATGTCCTTTGAGTGAGGCAGGAAAGTTACCCACCATTCAGTCCCCAAAAACATGTGAAAAAGTGCAAAGTGCCCTCCTCCTTTCTCTCCCTCTCCCAACCTGTATTTCCTGAGTAAGCATCATACTTCCCAAGACATCCTAGATTTGATAAACTCTGAAGAGCAGCATTTCCTTTGTGGAGAAGTGAGATTATAGTTGGGTTTTTGAAGGACTGTGGAACATATTTAACCACCAAATACCACTTGGCATAATATGCTGCCACCCTAAAGAGACCACATCAACAAAACCCGTGTTCATTTCAGAAGTATGCTTTAGATATATTTACATTCACTTATCTAAATCTGAATTCTGTAGTTTTAAAATATCACATAATTTTGAGTTACCAGGAGGTTAGTAGTTGTACAGTAACTGGTCCTATAAAGATAATAAATTTTTATCATTAATTTGATTTTATGTGATAAAATAGATATCAAAAATTTATTTCCTGCTAACTAAATTTTCCTTTCATATTCACTGGGAAAAGCACCTTTCCAAAGACCTTTTAAGTTGAAATTAAATATTATATTTTCTGGGAAGTCAAATTTGTTAATGCATGAAACAAGGAAGAGGAGTTAACCTCTGTTCCCAAAAAGCAGAACAGAACTTTCTGACAACTGCTTTGTTCCAGTGAAATGTCAGCATTTCTTACTCTGTGAGGTAATTCTATCTTCAGTCCAACATGAGACTCTTTGTGCTGTCTTTACTAAATGGAAAGGAATGCCTTTGCTGGCCCCTGCACATGCGTGTGTCAGTCAGTCAGCACAGATGTACGTGGGGGAGGCATCCACACATGTCCTCAGAAGCACAGCGTGTGCCATCTTATTACATATCGCGAAGGTTTCTTTTGCAGTTCATTTATATTCAAAGTTTTACTTTGGAGTTAATTATTTGGTATGAGGGGTTGATCTACAACTCTGCCTCTTAAAGCCTTCAAATTTCTAAATTCTCTTTGATTATCTACCAAGTTTCCTTAATAGTTCACATTCCTTTCTGATACATATGTATACATTTAGGAGCTTTAATGAGTCTAATTGTTTCTTTGGATATTCAAATTATTTACATTTCTTTCCAAATAATGTTAACTTTTCCTGTCAGTTTATTCTTAAATATTTAAAAAAAATTTTTTTTTACCCAAACCAAAAATGGTCAATATAGTCTTCAGTTGTTTAAAGGCATTATTTTTACTCATTTTCTACACCCCTTCCTTTTTATATTACTTTAGTCATGTCAAAGAATTTTTAGAAAAAGTTGCTTCTTCTGTTATTTTTAAATGATGTCTTATTTTTCAGTGATAATTTTAATATAATTTTAAATTATATGTCCTCCTGGATTCTCATCAAAATTTTGTCAAGTATGCCACAGTTGTCAGAAGCACAAAATACAAACAGTTATGCTCCATAGACATTATAAAGAATAGACCTGCTAGTTTTATGATCTGGCATTCTTCATTTCAGTAACTGTGTGAGTCACCTACTGATATGCCTCCATTTTTCTAGCGATAAAATTAGAATAATGCAATTTTTGTAAAGTTTCAAAATCCTTGAATAAGTGATGTGTTTGCTATATTATTATTTAAAAGCAATAACATGTAGAATCATAACTATTTCTTCTCAATTTGTGTATACCTTTCCTTTAAGTTAATAAATTACTGTTTGAGAGAGGATCTAATTTATTTATGAATCCCAGTGTTTATGTAGTAAATGGAAATATTCCTAAAATCTGTTAGCAGTAGCTCAAACTTAGTATGTGCCAGGCACTGTTTCAAGCCCTATTATTCATTTAATCTTCACAACCACTTCATAAGAGAAGTGCTACTTTTAGCCCCATTTTATAGATGAGAAAACTGACGCCAAGGGTGTGCCCTAGCAAGTGGTAGAGCCGGGATTTGTGCCCAGTCAGATTTCAGAGCCTGGGTGCTCTTTTAACTCCTCCCTGCCTTGGCTTCAATATTTTTCAGCCCATTCCAGTGTCAGACATGTTTATTGAAAGGTCTTATTTTCTAACGGAAGTAGTTAAGAATGAAATGATACAATGTCTGAGATTTGCTTTAAAATATTTAAGTAGGGACAAAAATGAAACAAATTGTTATACCAGACACTATGGAGGCCGCTTGATAGACACATGGGATCCATTATGCCATTCTCCACTTTCATGTATGTTCCGAAATTTTCATAATAATAAGTCTTTTTTAAAAAAAAAGTTATTCCCTGCCTTAAACTAAAAAGTTCTATTGGATTTTAGGATGTAATTTCCTTGTTTGAATTTTAATTTTTTCCCCTAATGGAAATATTTGACTGGCCTTTCTTACACACTTATTTTTTGAAAAGTTACTGCTACTCAATAGAGTTCTTATTGTTTTGACAATGAAGAACAACTCTTATTTTCATGTTTCTGTATTTTATAATGTACAAAAATTGTTTTGTGAGAGGGCTTTACTTTGTCCAAGTTCGTATGAAATCATTGCACCTAGACATATATTTAGTGTCATCTGGTTTGTTTTTATAGGAACCCAGCAATAAAAGAGTTCGACCTCTGGCTCGTGTCACGTCCTTGGCAAATTTAATCTCTCCTGTAAGAAATGGAGCTGTCAGACGTTTTGGTCAAACAATACAGGTAAAAAGAGAGGAGGAAGAGTAATGTAGTCAGGGGACTTTATAGAAGCCTGGAATTTGTAGTTGTCTTTGAGCTGTACAAACAGGTTTGTATTATTATACTTAAACATAGTTTTCTTTTTAGAATATGCTAGTAAGGAATATTGTTCCAGAACAATGTGTAACCTCATTGTATTAATTCGCATTCTTATATCAATGCATAGTCTTGGCTAGTTTTTATTCCCAAAAATGTAATTTTAGCTGATAAATATTTAAGATTGGTAGGTGGAAACTTGGATAAATTATTGTTTTCTGCATTGAGAAATTCTCAGAACTTTGTCTTTCTTCACTTTAAAAAAAAAAAGAAAATGGGAATAATTCTGTTTCTTCCAAATCTTATTTTCTCTTTTGTTCACCTTTTCTTTTTTAAGTCATTTACCCTTCGTGGTGACCACAGATCCCCAGCCTCTGCCCAGAAGTTTTCTAGCAGGTCAACAGTCCCGACACCCGCCAAGAGAAGGAGCAGTGCACTGTGGTCAGAGATGCTGGACATCACCATGAAGGAGTCTCTCACCACCAGGGAGATCAGACGGCAGGAGGTATGCTGGCGCTCAGCGCACATGTTTTCTCAAAAGAACAGCAAATTGATGCCCGTGGCAAAATTTACTTGGATTTTTGTGTTTGAGCAACAATTCCTAATACATGGCAAACAAAACCTAATGATGGATGGTGGTCAAATTAAACAACTCTAATAGGGTAAAATTACCAAATATATGGCAACCTTTTGAGATTCCATTCTGAATTACAATTTTCAGACTGAGTTACTTTTTAAAATGCCGTTCAAAACCTCAAATAATGTAATTATCAGTTGTATATAATTTTCCTTTCTGGAAGGAATGACCTCTGATGTTTGCTGGATGTTTTTAGGCAATATATGAAATGTCCCGAGGTGAACAGGATTTAATTGAGGATCTCAAACTTGCAAGAAAGGTCAGTAAATAACTTCTTATCAGATGCCCTAGTTTTTAAAAATTACATTTCACAAAATCTAAAGGATAGTTTTCTTAACCTTTAGAAGTAGAAGAATAGAAAATATCTACTGGCGAATACATTTTTTTTAGATGAGGTCTAGACACATCCTCAAATACAAGTATTAGTAAGAGAGTTTATTTGGGCATTAATACATACTAATTTATTTTATGTGTAGCAAACAGAATCCACGCTAGCTTTTATGTAATTAATTCTCTTTGTTTCCAAGTATAGATCCCTCATGTTTTCCTCCCGTGATCCCTCTGTGATACATTTCTCCCTCTGACAGGCCTACCATGACCCCATGTTAAAGTTGTCCATCATGTCAGAAGAGGAACTCACACATATATTTGGTGATCTGGACTCTTACATACCTCTGCATGAAGGTTAGATGTGCCACTTAATTGTCATTAAATCTAAAGAGCAGCAGTGCATGTAATTTTCAGTCTAAACTTCTAATGTAGTGCTGACCTATTTTTTAAATAAACCTGTTAATGGTGTTTATGCTTTTTTATCACTTCAGATTTGTTGACAAGAATAGGAGAAGCAACCAAGCCCGACGGAACAGTGGAGCAGATTGGTCACATTCTCGTGAGCTGGGTATGTAGTGAGTTGTTGACCCCAGATATAGTTTCTTACAGATGTGCCATCTTGCAGTTTCTGATGAATATGAGACAGATTTGATCCCATAACTCTGTTCTACAAACACATAAGGCATTAAAACTAAACAAATTTACAGTGACATAAGAAGTTACAGTCTGCTTAAAAAAAAAAAAAAAACAGCTTCATTAATGCTATAGGTTCATTTGTGTTACAAATACGTTCGTGCTTGGATGAATTCCCACATCATGTGTGATTATCCGCTGCATTCTGTCACGTATGTTTAAGTGCGTGCCAGATGCTGGGCACTGTTTGAGGAGGAGTCGCTGGGAGTCAGTGATGAAAGGCAGTCTCTGCCTTTATAGCCTAGTGAAGGAATAGCCAAGCACATCAACAGTCTCAGGGCTGGTGGCAAATGGAGGACACTCAAGTGTCCTGGGAGCACAGACTGCCAGTGTCTGAGGTTGGAGGGGGGTAGAAGTCATGAGTCTTCACTTGGATTTAGCCAAATTATGAAAATTTGAAGAGCATTTTGATGATTGCTAAAATGCTATTCAGCTTCCATTATTATCTGCCAGAAAATGTCCACAGCTTGTTAAAACTCTCAAGAATAGCTGTACATTTTGTGTTTCATGTTTGCAGGCTTGTTAATGCACTCGGTTATAACAGGAACACATCACACCTTTTCTTTTATTACTCTTCAGTTACCGCGCTTGAATGCCTACAGAGGCTACTGTAGTAACCAGCTGGCAGCCAAAGCTCTTCTTGATCAAAAGAAACAGGATCCAAGAGTCCAAGACTTCCTCCAGCGATGTCTCGAGTCTCCCTTCAGTCGAAAACTAGATCTTTGGAGTTTCCTAGATATCCCTCGAAGTCGCCTAGTCAAATACCCTTTACTGTTAAAAGAAATTCTTAAACACACTCCAAAAGAGCACCCTGATGTTCAGCTTCTGGAGGATGCTGTAAGTAGTCCCTTAAGTGATTGTTTTGTTTTTTAAGTTTATACATTAGGCTGCTTTAGAACATTATCTTCTGAAGATGCTGATTCACATCAGCATAGTGAATTGTTTTGTTGTTTTAAGTACCCAGTGCGTTAGTACGCTGTGCACCAAGCAATAAGGAGATGTATATGCTGGACTTCACACATTTTGTATCTTAAGGGACAGGATTCTCATCTGATGTCACCTTGTCACCTTTGAACAAATCACTCAATTTGGCTAGGACTGTTTCTTGATCTATAAAATGAACAGACTGGCAGAATTAACTGATTTCTAGAGTCCCTTCAAGCTTTAAAGTTCTTCCATTCCGTATGACATTTTTGCTCTGCAGGAAGCAGAATGAGTTAATAAACTGAAGCTGCTCTGTCAATTTTATTTATCACTTTCAGATATTGATAATACAGGGAGTCCTCTCTGATATCAACTTGAAGAAAGGTGAATCCGAGTGCCAGTATTACATCAACAAGCTGGAGTACCTGGATGAAAAGCAGAGGGACCCCAGAATCGAAGCTAGCAAAGTGCTGCTGTGCCATGGGGAGCTGCGGAGCAAGAGTGGACATGTAGGTGACTTTTGCTGCCGTGGCAGAGCAGCCTTCCCTCCTGCCTCTTTAACTTTTACACGTTTATTATGAAGCAGGCTTGTAAAGGTAAAGTCATGACATAGTAAAAGAAGGTTGCCAATTTTAATTTTATATTACCAGCTTCATAAAGCCAACATTTGGTTTCTGTGACTACAGAATAAAGAAGATGCCTTAAATGTCTCAGTGAAGAATCAGTAATACTTTATATTTTAGTTTCGAAGCATAAATCAACTTGTTTGGCCAGGGGTTCCTGTCTAAATACAGTATTAGTTCCATAATGTTTAATAAAAAAGCATCCTTCAAAAAAAACTTTTAAGAGTTTATCTTATGCTTATGAAAGTGGTTTTTTGCACTACATAATAAATTTCTGAAGCAGACTGAATGAATGCAAATTTATTTTTTAAATGCTAATTATAAAAGTACCTGCTAGAACTAAGTGCAGTCACAGAATGGTATTTTTGTTTCATCATGCATTTTCAAAAGCCCAATTTATAAGTTGGAGTTGTGTTTAAAAAAATTTGAAATCTGACATGTCTGATTTTTCCCTCATGAGGGGAAAATTTATAAAGATATAAATTTGTGTGGGACAAAATAGAACCATTAACATTTTACCAGCTTGCATTTTTAATCCCTTCTTCGTGTGAGAAAACTGTGGTATACAACACTAGTGTTTCAAGTCATGTTACTACTAATAGGTCTTTGTGATGCAGAGCATTCACTTAGCGGCTGCTTAATCTGATATTACGTACCAATAAGAAACGTTTTATTTATTCTGAGATTGGAAAAACTTTCCAAATAGAACATGCTTAGCCTTGAAATCACCATCTTTATGGATTACTGGATTTGTCACTTAGAGAGGTCTTCGAAAAATAAATCTGATGAAATTAATAATGTCAAGTTATTTTAGCAATATATTTCAGTCACTTAAAAACACAAGTTTCATATTTAGAAAGAATTTGTTTCCCATTTCTCCAGAAACTTTACATTTTCCTGTTTCAAGACATCTTGGTTCTGACTCGGCCCGTCACACGGAACGAACGGCACTCTTACCAGGTTTACCGGCAGCCAATCCCAGTCCAGGAGCTGGTCCTAGAAGACCTGCAGGATGGAGATGTGAGAATGGGAGGCTCCTTTCGAGGAGCTTTCAGCAACTCAGAGAAAGGTAAAATGTAGGCCTTAAATAATTTAAAGAAATAGAAGCTCAGAACTGAAGTGAATTTAGTTTTGCCTTTAAGAATTCTAGAGATGAAATGGCTCCATTGTCCTACACTTGTTACATCCATTGAGTTGCCCAGGCCTTCCCAGCTCGAACACCCGCAGGTGTATCTAAGAACTAATGCATAGGCTTAATGTATTCACATTGACATAAATAAATTGCCATAAATTGACAGTCATGTGAAGATTGTATGACCACTTTGTCTAGAATAAACCTTTTTGTAGCCTAATTTCTTCTTTTTTTTTTCCAAATTTTTTTTTTTCAGCTAAAAATATCTTTAGAATTGGCTTCCATGACCCCTCCCCGGGCCAGTCTCACACTCTGCAAGCCAATGACGTGTTCCATAAGCAGCAGTGGTTCAACTGTATTCGAGCGGCCATTGCGCCCTTCCAGTCGGCAGGCAGTCCGCCTGAGCTGCAGGGCCTGCCAGAGCTACACGAAGAGTGTGAGGGGAACCACCCCTCTGCGAGGAAACTCACAGCCCAGAGGAGGGCATCCACAGTTTCCAGTGTTACTCAGGTAGAAGTCGATGAAAACGCTTACAAATGTGGCTCTGGCATGCAGATGGCAGAGGACAGCAAGAGCTTAAAGACAAACCAGACACAGCCTGGCATCCGAAGAGCAAGGGACAAAGCCCGGTCTGGTGGCAAACGGAAAGAGACTTTGGTGTAGAGAAGGCTCTGTGTGTTAACTGGTGGAGAGACTGTTTATAAATGTGTACAGTTTTGTTTTCTCGTAAGAGGAGCATCATAGGGTTACTTTATACCAGTTGTAACATTTTCATTGTTTTTGGTTGTTCTTTTTTCTTTTTTTAATGGCAGCTAAAGATATACAGATTACTGTTAAATTGCAGTCCTTTTTTTTTTTTAAGATATTTTCTTGAATTATTTAGAACATGGTAAGCCTGGTATTTTTTAATCAAACAAAATATTTATGAAATGGGTTTTCTCTTAATTCTGGATTCATCATGGCTTTCTAATACCAATTGTAATATTTACAATATTCACCAAAACTTAGAATTTTGCAAATACTGGAATTCTGCCAGTGTTTCTTTGATAAGCCTTGCATGCAAAATTTGAAATTTTAACATTGGCACCCAAAACCTACATGGAATGTATGTCTGGAGTATTTCAAACTTTACCTTGAAACATGATTTCCTTGGAAAACAAACCATAAGCCTGAGGAGGTTTTTATCAACTGGAATGCTTTATATTAGTTTGTTTTTCACTGTACATTCCTCATTTTACATTCATTTAACCTGCCGATTATTTAATTTTTTTATTGTAAAGTAGTTTTTAGCATTTGCTTTTATTTTTTTACTTTGATGCCTTTTCAAATTGGCATGTCTTTATTTTTCTTCCTGATTAAAAATGTGTGTGTATGTGTGTGTGTGTGTATATATATATATATATATTTTTTTTTTTAATCACATTAATTTTACCAAGTGAAACCAAGCCATACTGTTTTTGAGCCAATTAAGAAAATTGCCATTTTTAAAGTGTAGCATTTCAGGGTAAAGACCCATGAAATGACTTGATGTATTCTAGACTACTGAAAGAAAACCACTTCAAAGATTTTGTTGAAAGTTTTAGTGTTGTCTGAAATGCAAGAGGGAAGGTGATTGGTAGTGAGATAAAAGAAAAAGAGAGGAAAAGAGAGTAGTTTTGTCTTCAAGTAAAATGTCTGGTTGTGCCAGACATTTCACAAGTGTGAAAGGAGATAGGAGAAGCTCAACTTGAGGGCGTGTAGTAAGTTGTAGAAGGCTCGAGGGGACGTGGACTTATTTGCCTTGGTTTGCAATACCTGCAAATAATGAGTTTGAAAAGAAATAATGAAATGTGTTAAAAATTTGACCATATTAGATAAATTTTGGTGGATTTATTCATAAGATGGAAAAAGACTGGTGAATCTTTCATTACAAAATGTTTCTGTTAAAATGGGATCATCTTCTTTGAAAGGGGGGAGGAGGAGTAAAAGCCCGATTATAATGGTGATCAGTTCAAGTCAGTGTTGACTATTCTGTGAAATATATTTGGCCAGTGGAAATGATAATCAGAAAAGACTGTAAATAGATCCATCCAAATGATTTCTCTGTACAAATGAATGATACTATTAAAAAAAAAAAAAAGCACACACATAATCACCCTGAAGGTTTCTTGCCTGGTGGCTATATTGGGGGCATTTGGCAAAATATGCTGGTGTGGCAAAGGAGGTAGTGGTAAGCCTCATAAAAGTTAGTAAAAATTGTAGTTCAACCTTTGAAATTCATTGATGAATCAGTGAAAGGTAGATAAGTCTTGTGTTAGGAAATCTTTTAAGAACATGGTGTAATCAGACACAGCAATTGTATTGAAAATAACTGAACACCTGTTACTTTCTGGATAGGATAGTAAGGGTCGTGGCAAAGGATCCTGATTAATTTCAGATTTTAATTTTAATATAAGTACCTCAGGTTCTTGTCTTTGGAAATTCACATTCATAAGTGTATATTACACCAATGATTGTGATCTGCAACACCAGAAAGCAAGATTTCTAATCATTTCCAGAGGTGTTGTATAGAATAGTTATTCCAGAGTTACCTTGATCAGCTTCTGAAGTTTAAGAAGCAAGTAGTAGTTCAAGTGTTGTTAATGGAATGATGTTTTATTTAAAACTGTATCTTCCTTTGGTTCCCTCAAGGGTAAAAATAAGACCCAGATTCTAAGTAAATATATTAAATGAATGTTCTTCAGAAATAGCACCTGTGTTTGAGAGCATTCAGTGATTTAGCACATTAGTTCTCAAACCTCTTTGGGTATCACCATCACTAGAGGTGCTTAAAAATAAAGTAACTGGGCCTCACCCCCTAACATACCCACTGCAACCCCATATACACCATGTTACTGCATCCAGATTGTGGGGCGTTGGAGTAGAGGGCTGATTGTTTCTGTTTGCAAGCATCCCTCCTAGCAATTCCGGTGCTGTGAATTCCTTGGATCAGCATTGAGTATTCACTCATCTATTATATATCAGCCCCCTTTGGGTAACTGATATATAATAAGTCAACATGTATCCACCATATTCCTAGTTTTTGCCTTAACCTGTTCCGAGTCAGAGCTGAAGAGAGTCTAAATTTCCCTGCCTTTTTACCTTTCTCCAGTGGGTGTGCTTACATATTTTCAGCGAAGAATAGTCTCTGCCCTGAAAATCTTCTTAAACTTCATGGTCCATCTCAGGATGTGTGTACGCACAGTGGTAAGGGAAACCAGGTCATCTTATTAGCCATCCGTGGATCACAGATAAATCACCCTGGGATCTATCAGGACACAACTGACTCATCAGATGTGTTCAGCGACTTTTGTGGTAGCTGGGTCTGCTTTGTATTTAATGCTTTTCTCAGTATGCAGACAGCATGATATTTGTTTCAAATATATATGGCTATAATGCTAGTAATTAATTTTACAAGCATCAGAAAATGCCTAGTTAAGGCCCTCATCTGTAAATATTGATGACAGAGGCAGAAAGACCTAAAGTGGCAATGTTACAGTTGGTCTTCATCATATTCCTCACTTGAAATTCCTGCCTGTCCCTAGAGCTGAAACTGGCTAAGAAGTATACACTTAGGAGTCCTGGGGGTTCAAAGTAGATGATATCTCAGCCTTCAAACAGGCTTTTTTTTTTTTTTTTTTTTTCTGAGACGGAGTTTTGCTTTTTGTTTCCCAGGCTGCAGTGCGATGGCGCAAACTCAGCTCACTGCAACCTCCGCCTCCTGGGTTCAACTGATGCTCCTGCCTCAGCCTCCCAAGTAGCTGAAATTACAGGCGCGTGCCACCACGCCTGGGTAATTTTGTATTTTCAGTAGAGACAGGGTTTCACCATGTTGGCCAGGCTGGTCTTGAACTCCTGACCTTAGGTGATAAGCCAACCTCTGCCTCCCAAAGTGCTGAGATTACAGGCATGAGCCATTGTGCCCGGCCCAAATGGGCTTTTTAAAATTGGCATGAGAGAACACTGATAAAAGAGTAATACCCCTTTGTCCATGGAATCTAACTCCGGTGGGAGGAATGTCCTCAAAAATAAATCTCCCTAGACCCAGAGAAGTTTTAATTTTTTCTGCACTCAGCAATCCCCAGGACCAACTGCAAGACCAAAGACTTCTCCCGGATGGACAGTTATTCGAGTCAAGTGGTACTTACACTTACAGCATGCATATTTGAGATTCTAATGAAAGCTCTGGACCCTCTCCCCAGGAAAATGTATGTACATCCACATCCACATGACTGGAACTTCAGGGATATTCCCCAGACCACCCTGCGGATGCCAAGTTGAGATCCTCTTGTCTGTCCTGACAGGACTCCAGGGAACCTGCTGGGGAACACGGATTCACTTTGTTCTTTTGGGTTCTCCGTGCACTGACATCACATTTGTTATATAAAGAAGAGTCAAAAACATCAATCTTTCACACTTCTCTCTGGTCTGCTAAGTCACACTTGTGACACATTCGACCGTGCTGAATATGTTTCTTCGGGATAATATAAAAGTATCAAGTATGCTTTTGTAAAGTACTTTCAGTTTGATACCACATAGCCTTAGCTTCAGAATACTTCTCTCTTCTAAGACCTGTTCAATCAAGAAATATGCCTGTTTTCTTAGAAGATGGGCTGCTTGTGAGACGGATGAATGCAGACTTGAGTGAAAGCAGGTGCCCTTCCTAAACCTGGAATGACACGGTCCTGTACAGAGATGCACAGGTGTCTCATGACAAGTGGGGCATTAATTTAAAAGTGCTTGAGATGATTAGAGCTCATTAGGATAATAACTACCATGGATTGAAACATCAGACACATTTAAGCCCATAGCTACATAATGATTCTTTACAAAATAAAAATTTTGATTTCCTTTGGAGTATCTCAGGGAACCAATGTAGGGCTTTGAAAACTGTAAATAAAGGAAAAGAATCAGGCATTTATCCTACCATTTCATCTACAGACTATCAGAGCAACCAAACAGCTAACAAAGGGGAGATTCTCTGCGGAGCAGTAGCGCAGCTAATAAATGGTAGAGTATCACCATCTCATAGCCCTGATGCATTGAAGGATCATCAAGGGCACAGAACACACAAGCCACTATCTCCCGAGGGACCTGCATCCCAGCTAAGTCCTGCCAAGGTCACACGTGAATCTGATCTCCAGGAAACTAAGACAAGTAGAATTTCTTCAATGAAATAGAAACTGGAAAAAGGAGAGATGGAGGGGAATCTGTGTCTTAAGAGACAATTGCAATGCATGGCCCTCATTTAGAGCTAAATCAAACTTTTTAAATAAGAAAATATCCAGCACTGAGTGTATGTTTAAAGTCAAGTAGTTACTGTTAGATTTTTGTGTTTAACAATAGCACTTTGATTAGAGTCATAGAAGCATTTACTGAAATGTTTATGGGTAAAATTGAATGACAATTGGGATTTTCTTTGAAATTACGAGGCAGGAGAATGGTTGGGACAAAAATGAAACAAGATTGGCCATAAGTTGGGACTCACTGAAGCTGGATCAGACACACAGGGAATTTATCATACTCTTTACACACATGTGTGTGTATATTGGAGATTCTTTACAAAAAAGCAGAAGTTAAAAAGAAAGTGTGGTGGCACACACCTGTAGCCCCAGCTACCCAGGAGACTTGAGATGGGAGGATCGCTTGAGCCCAGGAGTTTGAGGCTGCAGTGAGCCATGACCCTGCCTGTGACTAGCACTACACTAAGCCTGGGTGACATGCGAAGAAACCACTGCTTTAAAAAACGAAAAGGAAGAACAGAACTTGTGGAATTCCAGGTATCTATAATGCTTCCAGCTCCTCAGCCTCTTAACTTCCCCCAAACCCTCAGCCTCTGCTTTTCAAAATACTGCATTTGCTGTCTACTATCTCACAGAAACTCAGACCTTTTGCCTGAATTTCACACTTGCTGTTCTCTCCATTACAACTTGGCAGTCATATTAGGCTAATCTGGATTCTGGCTTCATTAATACAGCCCCTTTTCTCCCTCTCCTCTCCTCCTTGTATCTCTCTACCATGATTTGTTTCCTTTGCCAACACCTTTTTCTCTGCCACACAAACGTGGCTGCCACACTCCGTGTGAGCTGAGGCAATGAGAAGACACTGAGGAAGCTCCTCGGCCCCCCAGGAAGCAATCCACCCAGCCTGGCCCTGAGAATGTCACCAACGGCCAGTGCACTAGCTGCATTACTGTCTTCTAAGAAAGGAGATAGCGTTACAATACCTGGAAATGTTTGCTGTTGAGTAGACCAGAAAGTAAGGCAAAATTAGCTAGATTCATAGGAATCTGATAATCTCCCATAGAATCGAGATTCTTCAACAGCTGCTGCTGGGGGCGGGTGGATAGCCTTTTGTTTTCCTCTTTCACTGGGCAGGACAAGCAGGGACAGATGTATCAAGTTAGACCTGGAAACCCACATGGATCACTTAGTCTGATCCCCTTTGCCAGCTGAGGAACCTGAAATCTACAAACATCAAGTGAATTGCCCAAGATCAGGCAGCCAGCCTGTGGCAAAGCTGAAATTAAATGCATCTGAGTGCCCCTGTATTTGTTCTTCTTCCTCCCCTCCTTCACCTTGTCCCACCAGGCACCGGCTTTTCCTCTCCTGTCCAGCCTGCCCTCCCTCCAGCCTGAGATGTGGCCCCCCTGCCCCATTCTACCCTACCCCAAACTCCCAGGCCATGCTCTAAATGCTCGGCTCAGCGGCCCCCTCCCAGGGCAAAGCAGCTCTTCACCATGCATGCTCCCCACCTCTGATTCTCCCCCAAGTACCAGTATCCAGGGTCGGCCTCCTAAACCTGCACCTCCTTCCCCCTCCATCATCAGCTCACACGACTGCACTCCTGCCCAGACGACCCTGCTCCCTTTGCACGCTGACTCCCCAGCTTCCTCTAGGCCACCCCCACCCCCACCTTCCTCTAAGCCACCCTCAACCCCAGCTCCCATCTCCAGCAGCCAGCAGCTTCCAGGGGTAATTCATCAGATTCAACCTCAGCAGCACCTGGAACACCTTCTCCTCCACTCTCGGGTGCCAGCACACTCTCCTCATCTCCTACCGCCCTTGCCTCTTCTCCCTTTGGACTTCTGTTCTTCCAGACCTCTAAATGTTGGACAGCCATGGCTCAGTTCCCAGACATCTTGTTTTATCTACTGGGGAGTTTGATCCATCCCATGGCTTGAACGTAACCAATACCTGACAACTTCCAAATTTACATCTCCAGTTCTGACCACCCCTCTGAGCTCCTGACTTGCTACCCAGATCCTACTTGACATGTCCTCTTCAAGTCTAATGTGCTTCATGCTTAACAGGACCTGAGAGGACTCTAGCTTTTCCATCCTGAATCCTCTTCACCCCCAGTCTTCCACATCTTAGTAAGTGGCACCACTCCACCCATTCTTGATTCCTCTACTTCACTCATGCTCCCTGACCACTCCATCCATAGGCTGTGTCACCTCTGTGACGCATTCAGAACTCTACCGCTTCCCACTGCCTTCATTGTTCCGAACAGTATTAGCTGCAGAAAGCTCTTGCCTGAAGAACAGCATTAGCCTTTAACTGGTCCCCAAACTCTCACCATTCTTCAATCCATCCTCCATATAGCAGCCAAATGATCTTTCTAAAGCAAAAATTAGATAATGATAAAATATCAATTTAGTAAAATATTAGAGCTTTAAACATATTTCTTCTGATGCTAAAATTATATATTTTTGTCATGGAAAATTAGGAAAATTCAGGAAAGTATAAAAAAGAAGTTACCTCGAGAATGAGAACACAAGCCACGGATTATGAGAAAATATTTGCAAAAGACACACCTGATGAAGGGCAGTTATCCACAATATGCAAAGAACTCTTAAAACTCAACAATAAGAAAATGACAATTAAAAAACGAACAAAAGACCTGAACAGACATCTCACCGAAGAAGATATACAGGCTTGGTGCAATGGGTCACGCCTGTAATCCCAATACTTTGGGAGGTCAAGGCAGTGGATCACTTGAGGCCAGGAGTTTGAGACCAGCCTGGCCAACATGGTGAAACCCCTTCTTTGCTAAAAATACAAAAATTAGCCAGGCATGGTGGCACAGACCTCTAATCCCAGCTACTCAGAAGGCTGAGGCACAGGTTGCAGTGAGCTGAGATTGCACTACTGCATTCTAGCCTAGGTGACAAAGTGAAACTCTGTCTCAAAACAAACCAAAAAAAAAAAAAGAAGAAGAACATATACGAATGGCAAATAGGCAAATGAAAAGATGTTCTACATCATATGTCATTAGGGAATTGCAAATTAAAACGACAATGAGATAGCACTACATACCAATTAGAATGTCAAGTTCCAAAACACTGACAACATCAAGTGCTGGCAAGGATGTGGAGCAACAGGAACACTCATTCACTGCTGGTAGGAATGCAAAATGGAAGCCAGTTTGGCAGCTTCTTTAAAAAACTAAACATGCTCTTACCCTACAATCCAGCAATCTTGCTCCTTGGTATTTGCCCAAATGAGTTGAAAACCTATATCCACACAGAAACCTGCACACAGATGTTTACAGCAGCTTTATTCATAATTGCCATAACTTGGAAGGAACCAAGATGTTCTTCAGCAGGTGCTCTGTATGGTCTGAATGTGTCCATGAAAATGTCTATGTTGGAACTTAATGGTCAATGTGTTAGTAGTAAGAAGTGGGGCCTTTAGGAGGTGATTAAGTGATGAGGCCAGAGCCCTCACAGGTGGGATTAGAGCCCTTATAAAAAGGCTGGAGAGAGTGAGAAGGTTCTTTCCTTTCCATTTCTTCTGCCATGTGAGGACAAAGTGTCCACCTCCCCCAGAGGATGCAGCAACAAGGCACCATCTTGGAAAACAAGACAGCAGCCCTCCCCAGACATCAAATCTGCCAACAACTTCATTTTGGACTTTCCTGCCTCCAGAACAATGATACATAAATTTTTTTTCTTTATAAATTACCCAGTCTCCAATATTTCGTTATAGCAGCACAAACAGACTAAGACAGTAGTGAATGGATGAACAAACTGTGGAACATGCAGACAATGGAATACGATTCAGCACTGAAAAGAAATGGGCTATCAAGCTGTGCAAAAACAGAGAACACTCAATGCATATGACTAAGCAAAAGAAGCCCATCTGAAAAGCTTACTTCCTATAAGACTCCAACTATGGGACATTCTGATAAAGGCAAAACTATGGAGACAGTGCAAAGCTCAGTAGTCGCCAGGGGTTGGGGGAAGAAAGGGATGAGTAGGCAGAGCACAGAGGATTTTTAGGGCAGTGAAACAATTCAGTACGATCAGTATGATGCTATCATGGTGGATCTATGTCATTAGACATTTGTCCAAACCCACATGATGTACAACACCAAGAACGAGCCTTCAGGTGAACTGTGGACTCTGGGTGACAATCACGTGTCCATATAGGTTCACCGATTGTAACAAACACACCATCTGGTGGGGATGCTGATGGCGGAGGAGGCTTGAGAACTCTGTACTTAGCGCTCAATTTAACTATGAACATAAAACTTCTTTAAAACATAAAGTCGATTAAAAAGTATCCAGACCCAGAAAAATAGATGGCATTAGTACACTTCCTTCAAGTCATACCTATGGAGATCAAAACTGGAATGATACCATGCAAATTCTACAAACGCTGAATTTAAATGCTTAGCAAAGCAGCCCAGGCTGTTTTCATCTGGAGGTCTGGGCTGCAACCTCTGACTCTCAGACAATAACTACTTAGGAAAATTCTACATCCAGAGGCCCAGGAGCCTCAGGGCCCAACCCCAGGCCACCCTAGCCTGTGCAGGTGAACCTTTCACTGGGGTGGGCGGGGAGCGGGGTTGCAAAAGAACCAGGTAAAAGGCAAGGACTGGTGTCTTCCTAAATCACAGCCTTCAGCAGCAGCACCCTGATCTGGGCGATGAGGGAACTTACAGCCTCGCCATCCTTCCCCCAGGCAAGTCTGTGGGTGTCCCTGGGCTCTGCTCCAGGTAACCTGGAGTCAACCAACCTGGGGACAGATTCCCCTTGTCTTTTTATCTCCTCTTCTCAGCCTCAAGGCAAAGAGGAAGCAGGCCGCCTGCTGCAGTCAGAAACACAGCCCTCTCCTCTCTCCGTCCACTATGAAGTCGCCCAGAGCTGCAGCCCCAGACTCCTCCCCAGCAGGGCTGAGCGATGAGATCAGGAGAGCCGGGCTGCAGCCTTTGGCTGGTGCATTTCTCTCTCCCCTGCAGGCCCCACTCTCCACAGTTCAAACCACAGCTGTTCATTGAATGTGACTTGAGAAGTTGGCGCCAGGCCTCCCTCCACGCCTGGAAACTGCTGCAGGGCTGGAGAAACGTCTGCTGTCTGACATCACTTACCTTTGCCAACTACAATCACAGGCCTCGCTG
The DNA here is from genome assembly GCF_028885655.2 of Pongo abelii. Lineage (NCBI taxonomy): Eukaryota > Metazoa > Chordata > Mammalia > Primates > Hominidae > Pongo > Pongo abelii. Next base: position 5,552,140 of record NC_071993.2, read on the forward strand.
TCCCCACCCCTTAAGCAGACTCTTAGGCAGGTTCTCTTTGTCTTGGGCGATTTCCAGGTGTGAGCTCAGCCCTCTGCTCCCTACCCAAGGTGGGGGAAGGGAAGGAAAGAAGCCAGGAGGGACTGTCAAGGGGAGAGGGGGAGGCCGGGAGGGCCAGGGCCTCCCAGGGCAACTCTGATAAAGGGGAACAAGACATCAATGGGGCTGACATAGGCTGCAGGCCTCTCCTGTTTTCTATCACATTGCAAAACCTCATGCGTGCCTCTCTGTGCACCAGGCAGGAGGGATAGGATTAGCAGAATGTCTCTGCCCACTAGGAATATATAATCCAAGACAGGCAGCTCTGAAACAGACAGACCACAGGGAGAGGCCTCGGCAGCTCACACACCATGCGTACAAATGAATAGATGGTGTGTTATTTTCCATCCATCAAATGCGCATAGATGTGCATTTTATGGGGTGGCAGATGGAGCTGAAAGCTCAAAGCAGCCTTTAAACTTTCCAGCCCCGGCAGGCCCGTGAGTCCCTCAGGTTTTTTGCAGCCTCCACTGATCCCTGTGGGTAATACACTCTTCCAAAACAAAGGAAAATGACACATGGGCCTATAAATACAGATGCATGCACACCCTAGCTGAGAGCAAGTGGGGAGGGGGCCCGAAAGCCACGAAGCTATGTTCGCCTGCAGCGAAGGAGCATGAGACAATCTTTTCCATGATGGAAACTATTTCTTTCATTCTGGCTGGCCCAACATTATACCTAGGTCCTCCAGGGCTGAGTCTCTCCAGAACTTTCTAATGAGCTTCTTGGTTGCAGTAACAAACAAGTTAACCATTGACTTAACAGGAGTTTTACAAAGCAGGAGAAATTTTTTGTTGTTTTGGAAGGTTCTGGAATCTGGGCATACTGGAGAAATGACACCCTAACTCCGGCAGTGCCCAGCACCTTGAGTCTTCTGACCAGCCAGGCCGGCTCTGCCTTTGCTCACTGTGGTCCCCCTGCCTGGAGGGCTGTGCCTCCCCCTCCCCAACGCCCTCTGCCAGGATCCCCTGTACCCCTCCACATGCAGCTGAGCCTTCCGTTTCCCAGGCAGCCTTCGCTGAGTCCCTGGGGAAGCCCATTCTTTACTTGCTGGGCCCCACCCCATGCTCCAGTCTTAGGTTCCTGTCCCCAACATCGAACACTTCCCAGGTTGGGTGTTGCCCTCTCTACAAGTCTCCAAGTCTATTGGTCTGTGTGTCCCCCTAAACTACCACTTTGTGTGACACAGAATGTGTTCAAACTTGTTTGCTGAGTGAACTGTAAAGACTGACTGATTTCAGCTCTGCATGAGCCAGAGTCCATGGCTCAGTGAACAAGCTGCTCAGGGACTCAGAGCCTCTCAGACCCAGCATTCCAGGAGCCAGCCTTCCAGGAGGCCTCAGAGGACCTCACCTCCCAGGATTCACACCCTTCCCACAAGGTGTCGGGGCCAGTACCTTAGAGCAAGGCCAACAGAGTAAGACAAAAGTGATAGAATGTGACTTCAGAGGTACACCATAAGAGACACTTCTGCCCCTGCTTACCCTGTCCAGGACCTCCAGCTCTGGAGAAAGCCAGTATTCATAAGGACACTTGAGCTCCCCTGCAGAGAGGTCCAAGACAGGAGAAACTGAGGCCTCCTGCAGACAGCCAGCACCCACTGCCTGCTGCAGGAGGGAGCCCCGGTCGAGCCTTCAGATGATGCAGCCCCACCTGCTGCTCTCTGGCTACAGCCTCATGGGAGATGCTGAGACAGCCATCCAGCTGAGCAGCCCCCAGAGAAATGCAGGGAATGCCTGTTTATTGTGCTTTGAAGCCTCGATTTTCATGTAGTCTGTTGTGCAGCAATGGGTAAGGACTCCAAGTCCTGAAAGTTGGCTGGGTTGTCACCATGGTGTGCACCACTGGGAAAGCCAGGCCAGAAGGAGCTCATCAGAGCTCTCGAATTTGGCCCAAACCAGAGAGAATAAAGAAGCAGCAAATCTCAAGAAGAGGCACCAAGACCTCATCCCCTGAGGCCCAAAACAGAGGAGCAGGCCAAGCAGGCCACATAAACACTCATCAGGCATTGCTTGCAGTCTGAGGCCTGAGGCCGGCTGCCCTCTGTCCCTGGATCCCACGTCCCAGGGGACACCAGCAAATAAGCTGACCTTGAACGTCCCCGTCTTACTCAACCTTGCTTCATTTCATGGCAGGGGAAACAGACCCAGGAGGGAATCAATGCATCTCTAGCAACAGCTCCTGGGTGGCTGCGGACGTGGGGACAAGCACAGTTCCTCCCTCCAGCTCAGTGTTGGTCACACTGCCACCCTAGCCATACAATGAACAGTGTGGGGCTCAGTAGCTTTTACTCCTTTCTCCTTCCACTCCCTCCCTCCTCCTTCCTCTGTCTCTTCTTCCTTCCCCCTCATCTCTCTCACACCAGAATGCTTCTGATCATCCTAATCCCCATGCATAACAACAGTATAGGCTTTGTCAGATGCATGAGCATCATGGTTCAATAGAAACACAGTGAGAGCCACCACTGATGCACACCCACTGTCTCACCCAGCCCTGCTCCTGCTGTCTGCAAGGTGCAGGAAAAGAATCGTAAGTAGAGGCCAGCAGCCCACAGTCCATCCCTTCCTCCCAGCCCGGCTCTGTCCTGCATGGAGAGGCCTCGCACATGCCCTGCCCTCAACCCCATGTCTGCCCATGTACCCTACACCCCACACAGCTAGTCCCACAGTCAGAAGCAAACCCAGGAAGGGAATTCCAGCTCCCCTCAACCCCCGCCAGAAACACATTCTAAAAGTGGGGTGGATGCTCTGGCTGGCATGACTTCGTGCCCCAGCAGGCCCTGGCCTCAGGAGATGTGGGAGGGCTGGAGAGGCTCCTGCAGCCTTCACAGTGAGGACCACCAGGAGCAGAGGCCCAACGTCCAGGTCTCAGGAGAGGACTTTTCCAGGCACTTTAAACACAACCCACTATTTTATTTAATCCTCATGATGACTGAAGGTTTGAGGCTTCAGGGATGTGCTCAAGGTTGCCCGGTGGGCGGCAGAGCCAGGGGGGGCACACAGCTCCACCTGGTCCCACAGGCAGTCCAGATGCTGAGCCTTCCAGGTGCTGAGACCAATGGAGTGGGACAGGCGGCCCGGCCCATGCCCACAAGGGAGGAGAGGAGGAGAAGAAAGAGGCTTAGGGTGGAGTCACTGCCAGGCCCTACCATGCCATTCAAGCCTAGAGTCCCAGGACGGATCAGGACAGAGCGGCCAGAGACAGGGCTCTCAGCCAGGAAAGCAGGCAGCCAGGATACTGGGGGGATAGCCCAGGCCTAGCGCCCCTGGCCCATCCTGCTACCAATCACTCTGCTTCAGATCCCAGTTCAGCATGCGTGGGCAACCACTGGGCCGGGGGCAGACAGGTAGGGTCCCCCTCATGGAGGCCCTCCTGGGCTTTCTCCTGCCACTGATCTGCAAGGCCCCAGATCGCCAGCCTCCAGCGAGAAACTCCTCCGTGGTTTAGCCGTGTGTTTGCTCTAGAAGGGAGAAGCAAGCTCCCTGGAGGTGACAGAGCAGCAGCATCTCTGGCCCTTCTAGGGCCCTGCTTGGTGCTGCCTTACTTGGAAGGCCCAGAGTTGCGTCAGTGGCTGCAGTGACAAAGCCCAAGAGGACAGTCCAGGAAACTAGCACCCCCATCTGCAGGGTCCACAACGACAGCCACCGCCTGCCAGAACACCCTCCTCTGCCTGTGCCTAACGCGGCTGGGAGCCAGGGCATGTGTTAGTGGACAGTGGTGAGTGGGTCCCACCAAGCCTGTGCCAGGGAGGACCCATGAGTGTTTGGTGCAAACGTTGGCAGCACGGTGGCTGGAAGGAGCCTGTGATCATCACACATTTTTCCCAGTTTTAATTCCATGCATTCCCCATGATGCTGCATTGCTTCCATTTACTAACTTTATTTTCATTAATATAAGTTGTCAGGCCTCTGAGCCGAAGCTAAGCCATCATATCCCCTGTGACCTGCACATACACATCCAGATGGCCGGTTCCTGCCTTAACTGATATTCCACCACAAAAGAAGTGAAAATGGCCTGTTCCTGCCTTAACTGATGACATTGTCTTGTGAAATTCCTTCTCCTGGCTCATCCTGGCTCAAAAGCTCCCCCACTGAGCACCTTGTGACCCCCACTCTGCCCGCCAGAGAACAGCCCCCCTTTGACTGTAATTTTCCTTTAACCACCCAAATCCTATAAAACGGCCCCACCTCGTCTCCCTTTGCTGACTCTCTTTTCAGACTCAGCCCGCCTGCACCCAGGTGAAATAAACAGCCTTGTTGCTCACACAAAGCCTGTTTGGTGGTCTCTTTACATGAACATGCATGAAATTCGGTGCCGTGACTCGGATCGGGGGACCTCCCTTGGGAGATCAATCCCCTGTCCTCCTGCTCTTTGCTCCATGAGAAAGATCCACCTACAACCCCAGGTCCTCAGACCGACCAGCCCAAGAAACATCTCACCAATTTCAAATCAGTAAGCGGCCTCTTTTTACTCTCTTCTCCAACCTCCCTCACTATCCCCCAACCTCTTTCTCTTTTCAGTCTTGGCACCACACTTCAATCTCTTCCTTGGTAGAGACAAAGGAGACATGTTTTATCCGTGGACCCAAAACTCCGGCGCTGGTCACGGACCGGGAAGGCAGCCTTCCCTTGGTGTTTAATCATTGCAGTGATGCCTCTCTGATAATTCACCCACGTTTCAGAGGTGTCTGACCACACGGGGATGCCTGCCTTGGTCCTTCACCCTTAGCGGCAAGTCCCACTTTTCCGGGGGAGGGGCAAGAACCCCAACTCCTTCTCTTTGTGTCTCTACCCCTTCTCCACTTTTCTGGGGCAGGGACAAGAACCCCTCAACCCCTTCTCCTTCACCCTTAGTGGCAAGTCCCACTTTTCTAGGGGGCAAGAACCCCCAATCCCTTATTTCTGTGCCCCAACCTCTTATCTCTGCATCCCGATCCCTTATTTCTGTGCCCTGACCCCCTATCTTTGTGCCCCAACCCCTTATTTCTGTGCTCCAACCTCTTATCTCTGTGCCCCAACCACTTATTTCCATGCCCTGACCCCTTTCCTGCTTTTCTAGAGGGTAAGAACCCCCAAACCCCTTCCCTCCGTGTCTCTACTCTCCCTTTTCTTTAAATTTGCCTCCTTCACTATAGGCAACCTTCCACCCTCCATTCCTCCTCCTTCTCCCTTAGCCTGTGTTCTTAAGAACTTAAAACCTCTTCAACTCTCGCCTGACCTAAAATCTAAGTGTCTTATTTTCTTCTGCAACACCACTTAGGCCCAATACAAACTTGACAATGGCTCTAAATAGCCAGAAAACGGCACTTTCATTTTTTCCATCCTACAAAATCTAAATAATTCTTGTCCTAAAATGGGCAAATGGTCTGAGGTGCCTGACGTCCAGGCATTCTTTTACACATTGGTCCCTCCCTAGTCTCTGTTCCCAGTGCAACTCATCGCAAATCTTCCTTCTTTCAGTCCCAACCCCAAGCATCGCTGAGTCTTTCTAATCTTCCTTTTCTATAGACCCATCTGACCTCTCTCCTGCTAGCCAGGCCAAACTAGGTCCCAATTCTTCCTCAGCCTCTGCTCCTCCACCCTATAATCCTTTTATCACCTCCCCTCCTCACACCTGGTCCGGCTTACAGTTTCTTTCCGTGACTAGCCCTCCCCCACCTGCCCAGCAATTTCCTCTTAAAAAGGTGGCTGGAGCTAAAGGCATAGTCAAGGTTAATGCTCCTTTTTCTTTATCCCACCTCTCCCAAATCAGTTAGTGTTTAGGCTCTTTTTCATTAAATATAAAAAGCCCAGCCCAGTTCATGGCCCCTTTAGCAGCAATCCTGAGACACTTTATAGCTCTAGACCCTAAAAGGTCAAAAGGCCATCTTATTCTCAATACACATTTTATTACCCAATCTGCTCCCGACATTAAATAAAGCTCCAAAAATTAAATTCCGGCCCTCAAGCCCCACAACAGGACTTAATTAACCTCGCCTTCAAGGTGTACAATAATAGAGTAGAGGCAGTCAAGTAGCAACATATTTCTGAGTTGCAATTCCTTACCTCCACTGTGAGACAAACCCCAGCCACATCTCCAGCACACAAGAACTTCCAAACGCCTAAACAGCAGTGGCTAGGTATTCCTCCAGGCCCACCTCCCCCAGGAGCTTGCTACAAGTGCCAGAAATCTGGCCACCAGGCCAAGGAATGCCCGCAGCCTGGGATTCCTCCTAAGCCACGTCCCATCTGTGCAGGAGCCCACTGAAAATCAGACTGTTCAACTCACCTGGCAACCACTCCCAGAGCCCCTGGAACTCTGGCCCAAGGCTCTCTGACTGACTTCTTCCCAGATCTTCTTGGCTTAGCAGCTGAAGACCGATATTGCCCAATCACCTCAGAAGCCTACAGGACCATCACAGACACTCTAGGTAACTCTCAGAGTGGAGGGTAAGTCCGTCCCCTTCTTAGTCAATACAGAGGCTACCCACTCCACATTACCTTCTTTTCAAAGGCCTGTTTCCCTTGCTTCCGTAACTGTTGTGGGTATTGACGGCCAGGCTTCTAAACCCCTTAAAACTCCCCAACTCTGGTGCCAACTTAGACAATACTCTTTTAAGCACTCCTTTTTAGTTATCCCCACCTGCCCAGTTCCCTTATTAGGCCGAGACACTTTAACTAAATTATCTGCTTCCCTGACTCTTCCTGGACTACAGCTACATCTCATTGCTGCCCTTCTTCCCAATCCAAAGCCTCCTTTGCGTCTCCTCTTGTATCCCCCAACCTTAACCCACAAGTATAAGATACCTCTACTCCCTCCTTGGTGACCGATCATGCACCCCTTACCATCTCATTAAAACCTAATCACCCTTACCCCACTCAACGCCAATATCGCATCCCACAGCACGCTTTAAAAGGATTAAAGCCTGTTATCACTCGCCTGCTACAGCATGGCCTTTTAAACCCTATACACTCTCCTTATAATTCCCCCATTTTACCTCTCCTAGAACCAGACAAGCCTTACAGGTTAGTTCAAGATCTGTGCCTTATCAACCAAATTGTTTTGCCTATCCACCCTATGGTGCCAAACCCATATACTCTCCTATCCTCAATACCTCCCTCCACAACCCATTATTCTGTTCTAGATCTCAAACATGCTTTCTTTACTATTCCTTTGCACCCTTCATCCCAGCCTCTCTTCGCTTTCACTTGGACTGACCCTGACACCCATCAGGCTCAGCAAATTACCTGGGCTGTACTGCTGCAAATCTTCACAGACATCCCCCATTACTTCAGTCAAGCCAAAGTTTCTTCCTCATCTGTTACCTATCTCAGTGTAATTCTCATAAAAACACACGTACTCTCCCTGCCAATCATGTCCAGCTGATCTCTCAAACCCCAACACCTTCTACAAAACAACAACTCCTTTCCTTCCTAAGCATGGTTAGATACTTTCGACTTTAGATAACCTGGTTTTGCCATCCTAACAAAACCATTATATAAACTCACAAAAAGAAACCTAGCTGACCCCATAGATCCTAAATCCTTTCCCCAATCCTCTTTCCGTTCTTTGAAGACAGCTTTAGAGACTGACCCCACTCTAGCTCTCCCTGACTCATCCCAACCCTTTTCACTACACACAGCCGAAGTGCAGTGCTGTGCAGTCAGAATTCTTACACAAGGACCGGGATCGCGTCCTGTAGCCTTTTTGTCCAAACAACTTGATCTTACTGTTTTAGGCTGGCCATCATGTCTCCGTGCAGCGGCTGCCACTGCCCTAATACTTTAGAGGCCCTTAAGATCACAAAGTATGCTCAACTCACTCTCTACAGTTCTCATAACTTCCAAAATCTATTTTCTTCCTCAGACCTGACACATACTTTCTGCTCCCCGGCTCCTTTAGCTGTACTCACTCTTTGTTGAGTCTCCCACAATTACCATTGTTCCTGGCCCGGACTTCAATCCGGCCTCCCACATTATTCCTGATACCACACCTGACCCTCATGACTGTATCTCTCTGATCCACCTGATATTCACCCCATTTCCCCATATTTCCTTCTTTCCTGTTCCTCACCCTGATCACACTTGGTTTATTGATGGCAGTTTCACCAGGCCTAATCACCACACACCAGCAAAGGCAGGCTATGCTATAGTACAAGCCACTAGGCCACCTCTTAGAACCTCTCATTTCCTTTCCATCGTGGAAATCTATCCTCAAGGAAATAACTTCTCAGTGTTCCATCTGCTAGTCTACTACTCCTCAGGGATTATTCAGGCCCCCTCCCTTCCCTACACATCAAGTGCGAGGATTTGCCCCCACCCAGGACTGGCAAATTAGCTTTACTCAACATGCCCCGAGTCAGATAACTAAAATACCTCTTAGTCTGGGTAGACACTTTCACTGGATGGGTAGAGGCCTTTCCTACAGGGTCTGAGAAGGCCACCGCAGTCATTTCTTCCCTTCTGTCAGACATAATTCTCGGTTTAGCCTTCCCACCTCTATACAGTCCGATAGCAGACCGGCCTTTATTAGTCACATCAGCCAAGCATTTTTTCAGGCTCTTAGTATTCAGTGAAACCTTTATATCCCTCACGGTTCTCAGTCTTCAGGAAAGGTAGAACAGACTAATAGTCTTTTAAAAACACACCTCACCAAGCTCAGCCACCAACTTATAAAGGACTGGACAATACTTTTACCACTTTCCCTTCTCAGAATTCAGGCCTGTCCTTGGAATGTTACAGGGTACAGCCCATTTGAGCTCCTGTATGGACACTCGTTTTTATTAGGCCTCAGTCTCATTCCAGACACCAGACCAACTTGGACTGCGCCCCAAAAACTTATTATCCCTACTATCTTCCGTCTAGTCATACTCCTATTCTCCGTTCTCAACTACTCATACATGCCCTGCTCTTGTTTACACTGCCAGTTTACACTGTTTCTCCAAGCCATCACAGCTGGTATCTCCTGGTGCTATCCCCAAACTGCCACTCTTAACTCTTAAACTAAATAAATAATCTTTGCTGGCAGGACTATGCTGAATCTCCTTAGGCACTCTCTAATTAAATGTCCTAGGTCCTCCCAATCCTTAGACCTTTAATACCTGTTTTTCTCCTTCTCTTATTCCGTTTTTCAATTCATACAAAACCGTATCCAGGCCATCACCAATAATTCTAAATGACAAATGTTTCTTCTAACAACTCCACAATATCACCCCTTACCACAAAATCTTCCTTCAGCTTAATCTTTGCTACTTTAGGTTCCCACGCCGCCCCTAATCCCGCTCGAAGCAGCCCTGAGAAACATCACCCATTCTCTCTCCATACCATCCCCAAAAATTTTTGCCGTCCCAACACTTTACCACTATTTCGTTTTATTTTCCTTATTAATATAAGAAAACAGGAATGTCAGGCCTCTGAGCCCAAGCTAAGCCATCATATCCCCTGTGACCTGCACGTACACATCCAGATGGCCGGTTCCTACCTCAACTGATATTCCACCACAAAAGAAGTGAAAATGGCCTGTTCCTGCCTTAACTGATGACATTGTCTTGTGAAATTCCTTCTCCAGGCTCAAAAGCTCCCCTACTGAGCACCTTGTGACCCCCACTCTGCCCGCCAGAGAACAACCCCCCTTTGACTGTAATTTTCCTTTAACTACCCAAATCCCATAAAACGGCCCCACCCCTATCTCCCTTTGCTGACTCTCTTTTCGGACTCAGCCCCCCTGCACCCAGGTGAAATAAACAGCCTTGTTGCTCACACAAAGCCTGTTTGGTGGTCTCCTCACACGGACGCGCAGGAAATAAATAAGCTCCTGTCCTCTGTTTCTGCATCCCAAGAAAATGGCCAGAGAGATGTTTTCCCTGAGTTTCAGGGTCGGGCTGGAATGGTCTGACCTGAACTTGCTGGCTGGGTATTTTTGAAATCTACTCTGGGAAGCTTGGAGGGCATTAGCAGACACCTCAAAGAGATGGGCAGTAACCCTCCGCAGCTGAGCACCCCAGTCCCTTGCCAAGTGACTGGGATGGGGACATGAGGATTACATGTCAAGGTGCCATGGACAGAGATAGCAAATGGGGGCTTCAAATATTAGCCCCCAGTCAGAAGCTGCAACCCCAATGCTCTGCTCAGAGCGGCTGTGATCCAGCTCCGACTCCCACGGGGTGAAGTCATGGGGATTAACTGACTTAACTGTGCTGAGCAATTCTCCCAGGAAAGGCCGGGAGGCTGCTTATCTTAAGTCCGTGTTCCAGATCTGAATTTAAGAATAAATTTATACTCAAAGAATTTTTGAAAACCTCTAGCAAAATGAATTTATACTAACCCATAACCACTTCTCTCTGGGTCCTTCTCATATGACCTGATGTTTTTTAAGTGTTTCAGTGCTGAAATGTTTGAAGTTCATGGAAATGGTAAATAGCATAACCAAAATGAAAGGAATTTACACGGATTTAAGAAAAGTTTCTCAGCTGCTCAGCTAAGACCACGAGAGAAGGTATCAGCCGCTGGGACTGAAATATTTAAGCCAAGATGCCATCTCCCCGCACATTGGCATGCGCAGCTGCCTGCAGGCTCTCCCTCTCCCACGTCCGTATCTCAGGTAGCCCCCTCATCCACGTGCCCCATTGACAAAGAGACGCTCTGTCCTTAGATGTGTTAATTTACTCAGCTAAGCACAGGCCTGGAAAACTGTCCAGTGAGCGAGTCCTGCCATCTGAGGATCCTTAGTCTCTAAGGACAGTCATTGTTCCCTCATCCATCTGTCCTTTGGACCCCTCTGGGGAGCTCGTGCACCTCACCAAAGTCCCAGGTTCAAGTCCCAACCTGTGAGGCTCTGTGATCTTCTGCAGGTATCACCCGGTGGTCCCCAGGGGACCCCTAAACTCAGCTACCCACTGCCCTGGGCCTGGGCAGGGCCCCCACCACCCCGCCCTGGGGGCCAGTCCTTGCTCCCGCTGCAGTCTCTGCAGAGAGGGCTCCACCAGAGCCAGAGTCACCTCTCAGCCACTAAGCTCCTGGCCTCTGTATGCAGGAAGCATACCCGGGCAGGTAAGATGCAGAGAGAAAGGACCAGCCTTGGGAAAATCACTTGCCTTCCTGCACCCCCACATGAGACTTCTGTCTAGAGAGACTTCTAGGGCATAAAGGGGCTTCCAGAAGGGACTTAGTCCAAGCCTCTGCAGAGCCCACGCAGGTTTACCAGATGACCTTCCTGGGCATCTACCCTGAATTCCTCCTGGACTTGTTTATCTCAGTTCTCCAGCTGTCCTAGACCACAAGGCCACTGAGTGCTCTCTCTTCTTTCCTTACCTCAGGACAGACGGCACCCACCTCTTCTAGTCTCCCTGCTCCTCTGCCTCCCTCTGGGTAGGCTGAAAATCTATGGGTCATGGACAGAAAATGACCCCCGTGCTTTTCTTGATAAGCAAAAGCAGAAGTTTTGAGGCCTCAAAGAATTTTTGGAAACCTCTAGCAAAATGAATCAGAAGATTTGGAAGCTGTATCTTCAGAAAGTTCGTTTCGTGGCTGGGGCCAGGTTTTTGCCTCTGGCATGGGTTGGGGGCCGTCCCCGGGACTTGATCAAGGGGTGGGAGGTAAGCGGTGCTGTGTCCTCTCCCAGGGGAGCCTCCTCACTGGGAGGTATTGAGGAGCCGGGGCAGGGGGGCCGCCTGGCCTATAGGACCAGGGCTGGGCCGCCGAGGACCTCTCTCCCTCCACCTGTGACTGTCTGTGGCCTCGGCTGCCCTGGAGCTGGGCAAGAGCCATCCATGAGAGCGTCTGGGTCGGTTGAGGTCCCTTTCTGTACCCTCGCGATTCTCGTCTGAGGCCTGTGTCTCTGTCTCTCTCCTCCAACCCCCTCACACCCTGGCTGCACTGCGTCCTTCTCTCCCGGAGGCCCCTGGCTGAGCCCCCCGCCATGGCCTTGGCGTCTTCCCCAGGAACATGAGAGGCTGGGATTACAGCGCGTTTCCACAGGCCCACTCATTTTGTGTCACTGCCACAGTTTTGCACTTTTTCATTCATTATCTACTCAATACTTTCAAATCTACAGTTTCTGTCTTTAGTGAACGTAATTTAAATGAACACTTTATGTGATTATTCTAAATGGAAAACCAGCTTCCTTTGCTTTATATAGAAGGAAATGATAACAATAAGTATATACCGAAAACAAAATAATGTCAGTAAGCGCTGCCTGGACCTCTCTGGCTCTGAGAGAGGTCTGCTGTCTCCTTTTCTGTTTGCCATCGCAAGCCTTGAAATCCCTCAGACACCGTCAGTGGCACATAGCAAAATTCTGGCAAAGCCTTGGAGATCTCTGTAGTCCATTTCAAGGCTACTATTCTCACTATTCTTCTGTTTCTTTCTCCCCTCTCCTCCTCAGATGCCTTAGCTACTTCCCCATGATAATTACAACACACCCACAAATACAATCCTCTGGTCTAAAAGTACCTGCTTAAAAAGACTTTTTATTTTCCAGCACCCGCCCACAGCAAGGCACCAGGGTTGTGTTTTGGGAGAGATAAGGGGCTCTGTTTCCAACATCCCTCCCCACAGGCCCTGACAGACACCACGGTGGTTCCTGATAGGAAATCCCCTCTGCCTCATGGAAAACCCAGAGAAGGAAGCCGAGTGGCCTGGGTGGACTGGGCAGCCTCCACCCGAAGCTACAGAAATAAAAAGAGCCCATCTTCTCAGGGCCCCAGGCCCAGAAGCCCAGGGCTCTGATGGGCGGGAGGTAAGTGCGCCACTCACAGGGACCTGTCCCGCGAAGACACAGGTGCAGCCACAGCTGTCCCCTGCCACTGTGTCTGTACCACACTCCACCAACCACAGCTGTCCCCTGCCACGGCGTGTGCACGGCGCTCCCCCAACCATGGCTGGCTGCTGCCATGGCATCTGCATCGAACTCCTCCAACCACAGCTGTCCCCTGCCATGGCGTGTGCACAGCGCTCCCCCAACCACGGCTGTCTGCTGCCACGGCATCTGCATGGAACTCCTCCAACCACAGCTGTCTCCTACCACGGCGCCTGCACTGGCTTCCACCAGGCCTGGAGTGGCCCTGACTCACGACTGCATGATAAAGCAGAGGAAGAAGGAGTGTCCCTGTCTCCGTTTTGCAAATGAGAAAACCATGTCTAAGAGGCTCTGCCCAACATGGAACCCAGGCACGCGTTTCCAATTCAAACACACACAAAACACTTTGACCCCCTCTCGTACCTGTCATTCCTTCCTTCCCTTCAGCTTCTTCAAAGATGATGCCAAGTTCAAGGTCACCACAACTCCCCGTGACGGAGCCTCTGCTTCTTTCCCCACGTGGGTCCACGTGAGGCTCTGCCACCAATGTCCAGTGCCTTCTAGAACCCAGTGGCTCGGCTGTCCACCGCCACTCATGAAGCTGATGTGAGCCCCTCAGTGGGAAGGGCAGAGTCAGTCTGGTGAAGACCCTCCCGCCTCACAGGGTGGTCCCGAGGCTTCCCCTCCTGGCAGTGGTTGGGCTGCCCCCTCCTGCCTTCCCCTCCCTGCAGTGCCCCGAGGTCATCCCCTCCCATCTCCACCCACCCTACCCAACCCTGGGGTGGCAGGTCGCGAGTGACAGCCCCAAGGACACCAAGGGATGAAGCTTTTCCTGTGCTGAGATCCTTCTCGGACTTTCTCAGAGGCCACGCGGAAGAGGAGGCCCCATCTCCTGTTCTTACTCAGAAGCTGTCAGCAGGGCTGGGCTCGAGATGAACCCGTGGCCGGCCCCACTCCCTGGCTCTTGCTTCAGGGCCTCACGTTTCGCCCCCTGAGGCCTGGGGGCTCCATCCTCATGGCTGGAGGGGCTTTCAGAACATCTGGTGGGCTCCATCCTCACAGCTGGAGGGGCTCTCAGAACATCTGGTGCACGGCTCCCAACTCTCTTCTGGCCAAGGATCCCCTGTTCCTCAAATGTCTTTCTACCAAACACAGTTGCTGTGTAACCACTCATTTAATTTTCCTAATTTGTGTTGATCCAGGACACGGGAGGAGACCTGGGCAGCGGGGCGGACTCACTGCGGGTCGCTCTGCAGTGAGGACGCCACAGGCACCACGGTGCTTCTCTTCAGGACAAGCACTTGTAACAACATGTTTGGCCCTTTCTTACCCCCTTGTCTTGGTTTCCTACAACTATTTAGCAAGGTACCAAGACTGGGTGGCCTAAAACAGCAGAAATGTATCGTTTCTCAGTTCTGGGGACCAGAAGTCTGAGACACAGTTGTGGGCACGTTATGGGCGGCAAATATCTGAATTACCGGCAAGTCTGCAGAAACCTCAATTCTTGCCTCCTCGGAAGAAAGAATTCAACAGAGGGACGTAAGGCAGAAAAAGAGACCAAGGCAAATTTCAGAGCAGGGGTGGAAGTTTATTAAAAAGCTTTGGAGCAGGAAAGAAAGGGAAGAACAACTGGAAGAGACCCAAGCGGACCCCTGGAAGGACAAATGCAGCCTTTGACCTTTGGATTTGGGGCTGGAAACATTGGCATCCTTCCGGGTTCCCGTCCCTCTTCCGTGCTTCTCCCCTCAGGGTGGGCCGCCTGCACGCGCGGTACCCTCCTCAGCCCCAGGAGGCGAACACCGGGCCCTGAGTTTAGGAAGTGGTGGGTGTCCTCCCTGAGACTTTCTTCCCTTTTCCAGTGGAGTGCCCCCAAAAGCCGTACTCCTCCGTTTTGTCTCTTAATGCCCATCCCCGAGCCTACTCGCCCCATTTCTGAGACTTTGTTGGAAGCCGATTACACATCTCGAGCCTTTTTATCTGTTTGGGGAATCGCCTCTCCCTGGAGCCTGTGATCAATGATCATTTTTAGAGAGGCTGTGGGACAACTGCTGAACTCTCACCTGATGATCCCCTGACATTCCTGGTGGGTGGCAGGGGAGCCCTCTGCTGCCCGGCTGGTGCCTGACTAACCACCTGCAACAGGCAGGGCCCTGAGGGAGAATCCCTCCACACCTCTCTGAGCACCCAGGGCAGCCAGGGCCCCTCCATGCAGTCTCTGCCTCCGTCTTCACATGACCGCGGTCTCTGGGTCTCTGTGTTTGTGTCCCCTTCCCTTAGGACAACAGTCAGTGGATTTCCGGCCCACCCTAAATCCAGGTGATCTCCCCTCGAGATCCTTAATTACATCTGCAAAGACCCTATTTCTAAATAAGGGCCCATTCACATGACTGGGTGTTAGAGCGTGGACATACCCTTTGGGAGGCCCCCTTCAACCCACGGCCCCCTCACCAGTGAATGGTAAGTTCTGCATGGACAGAGACCATTTCTGTTCTGTTCATATCACATCATGAGCCTTCGCAACAGTTATTCCAACACATTTACTGAATGAATGTGTACATTTAACTCAAAACACTGAAGTTTGACCTTTTTCTCTTCTGTAGGTTAAGAGAAATTTCTACTCTACTTTCTAAAATACAGTAGATGATTATTTCTCTGGGAATCTAAGTATCAGAAGCATAAAAATAACAAAGTGGCCTTTAAAGGGACTCAGAATGAGACCCACCATGGTATTCATGCCAACATCACAAATGACAGCAACATATCCTCAACTTTTGCTTGTTTCTTCCCATTTTATCCTAAATTGTGTATCATACCAATTTTTCCAAATACATTGTTTGTTTTTTTTTCAGTTACTGGGATTGTTTGCATTTGGACATCAAATTTGGGCCTGGCAGACTGGCTTATGTCCATAATCCCAGCACTTTGGGAGGCCAAGGCAGGAGGATCCTTTGAGCCTAGAAGTCTAAGAACAGCATAGGAAACATAGCAAGACTCTATCTCTACAAAAAAAAAAAAAAAAAAGAAAAGAAAAAAGAAACCAGGCTGGGTGCAGTGGCTCACACCTGTAATCCAAGCACTTTGGGAGGCTGAGGCGGGTGGATCACCTGAGGTCAGGAGTTCAAGACCAGCCTGGCCAACATGGTGAAACCCCATCTCTACTAAAAATACAAAAATTAGCCGGCCTGTAATCCCAGCTGCACAGGAGGCTGAGGTACAAGAATCACTTGAATCCGGGAGGAGGAGGTTGCAGTGAGCCAAGACTGTGCCACTGTACTCTAGCCTGAGTAACAGAATGAGACTCCATCTCAAAAAAAAAAAGAAAGAAAAAAAGAAACAACTAGCTGGGCTTGGTGGTGTGCACCTGCAGTCCTGGGTATCCAAGAACCCTAGGTGGAAGGATTGCTTGAGCCCAGGAGTTTGAGGCTGCAGTGAGCTAGGAATGTGCCACTGCACTCCAGCACGGGCAACAGAGAGAGACCGTATCTCAAAAAAAACAAAAACAAAAGCAAAAACCTATTGTTTATTTGGAATGCATCAGGTCCTGAATGCTCCAGGCAAAAAGTGCCTGTGCTGAAATCTGCTGGTGACCCCTCTTCACATTTCAACCCTCCAGCCAACGGTCCCCTCTGACCTCGCTCCCTTCTGCTGTTTTCCTGTCCAGACCAGACTGGGCCCTTAGCACAATCAATCAGACCACAGGGTCGGTCTTGAAGGAGCGAGGGCGGGATGCACATGGTGCTAGGTTGAGCGGAGAAGGGGTGGACACTGAGAAAGAAATGTCAAAATTACACAACTGCAGCCTCATGAAACACAATTGAAATCATTTTCTACTGATGGGGGATTTTCAAAAAGTTCTCCTACACATTTAAAACTCTCAGAAAAGACGAAAACTCCAGTTCTAGGTGGCTTTTATAGGCATTCCGAATTTCTCAAAGTCAATGTGGATGTTCTAATAGAACATCCAGTTCAATCCAATTCATCTAGAACAATCCAATTCTATCAGAGTTTACCTGTCATAAAATCTGAAATAAGTATTTCATCTATAAAATAAGAATATTTTAGCATTGTCCTAAGGATTAAATGAGATCATGTATGTGAGGGGGAATAGAAACTGTAAAGCTCCGTAGTTATGGAAAGCTCGAAAACAAATTATTTTTACATGTCATTTAGAGATTTTAAAAACCATACCCCATACCTCTCTACTGCTTAAATATTTTTTACTAATTGATGAATAATATAAATAGTGGTGGACTGGTACATGGTTAATAACCAGCTTCCCAGGGGGGGAAAAAAGGACCTGATTTGTAGCGTTTGCCAGTTGCTGTGGTGTTTCAAGTTGCCAACATGATACAGCTGATTCATTGTATTTCATGCAGCTGTATCCCTGCAGTAGAGAAGAGCTCACATAGTCAGTCTCATGAGTCAGGAGCTGGCTCTGGCTCATCATGGATATAAATGATGCACCTACATTATTCATCATCTGTTTTTCTTCTTTTATAAAAAGAAGTATGGGCTTGTTGAAGCAAAATTAGGAAACATACAAAAACAAAAAAAAGTTCGTAATTCTATATCCTGATATCTCTTTTTTATCTTTTGGTGAATAGTGTTTTACTGTTTTATGCACACTTCCATGTCCATATACTCTAGCAAAAATACAATAGCAGGATACCCATTGTTCTAGAAGCAAACAAAAATGTATGAAGATGTTTATATGTTTATGAAGACCTTTAAATATTTATATAGAAACAAAATGTCATTGCAACCTAACATCATCCGTTAAAAATAAAGGGAAAGGAAAATGGCAGGGAAAAGTGCAGTAATAACAAACGGTGATGTGCTTGGTCTTAAGCATCATAGCAAACTCATTATTTCCAATGAAACATGGATTTTTAGAACCATCTTTGGAAATGATTCCCAAATTAGAGAACCATCAGGTCTCAAAAAAGGAAGGGTCATCAAAGTCCATCCAGCCCAGCCACCCTGAGGTACCTGTATCTCCTCAACAAGCTCCCTCCCAAATGTTTCCCTAAGGTCTGAGGAGCACCTGCAGCCTCCATCCCCCAAGGTGACATCCCTCCCTGGGCAGCTCTACAATCTAGGCTCACTGTCTCCGTGCTGAGCTGCAGCCCAGCACAGCAGCTCCTGCCTTCATCCCTGACTTAGCCCAGGGCCATGGTTCCTAGCAGGTCCCCCCTCTTTTCCAGCACCCAGTGTGTGGTCTTCTCAGTGGCGGCTGAGCACACTCCTTCCATCCACCATTCCCGACACTTGGGTCTTCCTGGTCCTTCCTCTCGGAACCGGTTCCAGGTTAGAAGTGAGGTGCCCAGAAATGAAAAAGCTGGTCCTCTCTGTATTATCCATCCATCCTGCAAAATCGAGTCCTTGCTGCTGGGATGACAAGATGAAGTCCAGGCTCACATCCTGGTGGGGTGGGGGGTGTGGGTGGATGGAAAAAAAGGCAAAAATATCTAGCTATGATAGATGCTCTGCAGAGCTAAGTGGGGTCTCGTAGTAAAGGGGGACAGGCTGATAGCTTTTATTAGAGATCGAGTCAGCATCTCTGAGGGATGACATGTATGCTGCAAACTCGGCGACAAGAGGGAGCCAGGCAGAAAGACCAGCTCAAGCAGCATCCCTGAGGCAGCAGCAGACCACCTGCCCACTCCTTCTGCCTGCCCACCGCTTCCTCGTGCCCCACCTTCTGCAGCTTTTAGTCCCAGGCCGCCTGGCAGACTTCTCTCCAGATCTCAGGCTTCTCCCAAACAGGCCAACCCCAGAAGGGTGCCGGCCCCTGGACAACCATGCCAGGAAGGAGGTACATTGCGCCGTTGAGATAACTCTAAAGGCAGAAAGGCAGAACTTTCAGAATTGAACATCAGTGACACTGAGAAACGAGGATCAGGAGGCCCTGTGAGCAGTCCAGCCCCTCCACACAGGCATCCCTCTCCAAGGCACCGGTCCACTTGCTTCCCAGCAGAAAAATCCCAGGTCCAAAGGCAGGCAGACAGCCGGCCTAGGAAGGGGCTACTCTGCACCCCAAAGTCTCCATGAAGCCCCAAACTCACCCTGAGCCTGCAACACCCAATTATCCAAATGGTCTTCAAAGCCTCAGATGCTTTACAACCCAGTCCAGCAGCCTCTGACCCTCAACAGTATCAGCCCCCAAATCCTGTGTGCTCAGAGCCTCCCGAGGCTTCCAGTCCAGCACCCTCCCTGACCTCAGCCACGGCTGTCACTTGTGCCCATGGAGCGCTAGGGCCCAGCACTGTGCCTGCAGATCACTGGGCTCCGTGTGTTTTGCTGCGGGAAAGAGGGAGAGGAGGGAGGGAGAGGGCAGCTGGGGCAGGGAGAATGAAGGAAGAAGGGCATTAGCAGCTGTCACTCCTGGTGCGCTGGCCTCTCTGGAACGGGGTGCTCTCTGTCTGCATACTGGGGGCAGCGTCTTTCCTCTTCCTCTTCTCCTTTTCACAATGTCTGACAGTCCGCACATCCAAGAGGGAAGGAGAGGGTTTCCTAGATGCCTCAGACTCTGTGTGGATTCAGATTCTGCCTTGAAGCTGGTGGAGCTGGAGGTGAGGAAGGGCCAGGGCCTGCAGGCAGAGGAGAAGCAGCTCTCCCTGCTGACTGCCGCCTCCCTGACCCTCCCCTCCTGGTGAGCACCTTCCTGGCTTGAGAGGAGTCCAGGACTTTTCTTTTCTCCAAATTCTGGAGATAGGCAGTCCCCAGGGTTAGAAGCAGCACCTTCTACCCTGTTCCGATCACAGCCTGAGTCTTGGACAAGTGCTCCTCGGGCTCTCAGCGGCTCCAGGATTCTGAGAACTCTGACGTGCTTCCACCATCTGACAAGCAAGAGGCCAGATGGGCCTGGTTGGCCCACCCTCCCGATGGTACCAGCAGTAACTCTGACCTGGCAGGGCGCGGACACGGCTCAGCCTGGTGGGGCTGGAGTCTCTCCCGTCCCCTGCTCACTCCCCTCCCACCTCGTCCAGAACTGCTCAAGGCCCCGGGGTTACTAAATCAGGCCCTGTCCCTCCAAAGCCTTCCTCTCCGCTTCCCCTCCCCAC
This sequence comes from Pongo abelii, assembly GCF_028885655.2. Taxonomy (NCBI): domain Eukaryota; kingdom Metazoa; phylum Chordata; class Mammalia; order Primates; family Hominidae; genus Pongo; species Pongo abelii. Next base: position 5,572,056 of record NC_071993.2, read on the forward strand.
GTCCTTTCCTTTCTCTGCTGACTGCCTCCACCTTCCCTCCTGCCCTAATCAGCTCAGACTTAGGTGGCCGAATCTGCCTCCTACAAGGGCCCATCTCCCTGCCCTCCTTCATACCACACATCACTGCCAGCATAATCTTCCTAAAGCACAATTTGGCTGCACAGCCCCACAGGTTAAAAACCTTCCGTGAGTCTCCATCTGATCTTCTGGGGAAGAAACAGCACTAATCTTGGTGACATTATGCAAAACACTTCTGCTGCCCCACAGACGCTGTTCTTAGCACTTTCTCCACATCCCCCCCACCCCCTACCCCCCACCCTCCTCACAACCACGTTGAGGCAGATCTCACACCTACCCCCAGTTACAGTTGAGGAGACTGAGGCAGAGAGAGCCGCTGACTTGCCCAAGGCCACATCACCAGGCTTCACTGGGACTTGAAAAAGATCCAGACTCCTTCAGCAAACCATCAGGCTGTCTGCGATGGCATTCAGACCTCTCCCTTACCTCCCAGGCAGCGCGGGCTCCCCAAAAGACACTGACGCTCCCACTTCCAAACCGTCACTCATGCAGTTTCCTCACTAAGAACACCCTACTCCTGTTGAAATCTGCCCCAGCCTCAGTGCCACTTCCTGGAAGTCTGTCCCCTTCTCTGAGCACCTCCTCGAATGGGAATCCACTGACGAGGGACCTGACCCACTGTCTTTGCACAGCCATTTATGTTACATCTCCTGGGCCCAAAGGCCGGCGCAGCGTCTCCCTCCAAGTCCCCGCAGACTCACAGTAAGGAGGAGCACCCAAGGAAACACTTGTAGAATAGTGAGTGAGTGAATGAAAGTCACCAACACCTCCTCCATGAAGCCACAACCACAAGCCTCCCGGTGCGGGAAAATACTGTTCCTCGAAAGCACTGAGATTTGTTTTTGTTTGTTTTGTTTTGTTTTTGTTTGAGATGGAGTCTTGCTCTGCCGCCCAGGCTGGAGTGCAGTGGTGCGATCTCGGCTCACTGCGAGCTCCGCCTCCCAGGTTTAAGCAATTCAACTGCCTCAGCCTCCTGAGTAGTTTGGATTACAGGTGCCTGCCACCACGCCTTAATTTTTGTATTTTTAGTGAAGATGGGGTTTCACCATGTTGGCCAGGTTAGTCTCGAACTCCTGGCCTCAAGTGATCCACCTACCTCGGGTTTCCAAAGTGCTGGGATTACAGTTGTGAGTCACCGTGCCCGGTCCAAAACACTGAGATTTGACTTCTTTCTAGGCCAAAGCTCATCTGGGCAGCAAGGTGGGAGCTCCCGGATCAGGAAAGTGCAGGCACACCACGTCTCTGAGTGGTGGGGTGGGGACAGAGGCTGGCAGGCCACCAACAGGGCAGCATCTGCTCCCAACCAAGGTGACTCAGACCTCGCCTATGTCCAACCTGCAGGCCTCCCAGCAGTGGGGCTCTATCAGGCTGGCGCTCGCCTCCAGGGTTCTCCCCCACACTGGATGCCAAACTGCCCAGGGGCAGAAGGGAGGTTGGGCGTGGGGAGTGCTGGGTACAGTCAGAGTTTCCAGGACAGTTTGGAGCGGTGCCTCTTAATCTTGGTCGCACAGCACCTGTGAGCTTAAAATAGACCCCCACGCCTGGGCGCCTCCACAGCTGACCCACCAGGGCTCATCAGTGCAGGGGGATGGCTCACACCGCACATTCTCCAGAAGCTCCTGGAGTAGCTTCCAGGTGCAGCCAGGGTTGGGAATCGCTGGCTTATGCAACCCAGCAGAGAGGTGGGAAAGGCAGAGCTGAGATCGGGTGGGGCCACCTGCGGTGGCGAAAGAGATGAGCTCACACCTGGAGATGGTAAACAGTGCAAAAGCAAGAAGCAGCTTGCAGAAGGAGGCATTGGGCCTTTGCCCCAGCTGCAGCCACGTGAGAGGGAAGCCAGGGCAGGAGCAAGGTGCAGGCATGTGTGGGCTGGGCAGGGCCTGACTTCACTGGGCCCAGGCTGGGAAGGCCTCACCTACTTCTCCAGCGGGAACGGAGGGCGACCCTGCGCAGCCTAGGCACTGCGGCCATGGTTCACACGCAAAAACTAAAAGCTGGACTCATTTTCAGAGAAACTGAGATAGAATATGCTACCTAGATTGTTTCTGGAACACGTGATCACTGTACCTGTTGGGAATCTGTTCTTTGTGAGTTTTGTTGTTGTTGTTGTTTTTATAAAAGGGGGACTCACTGTGGAGAGAGAAACAATGGCTTGAACTCTTAAAAGCTGGTCTTAGAGGTCTGGAGTCCACATCTTTGACTACCTGGCAGGGTGACATGCCTTCGACTCTCCCTATGTTTGGACCAAAAGGGGATGAGTTGGGATTTTGTGATCATACAAGGAGTATTTTCATGGTTCCTGGACAACAGAAAGAGAGAACAAGAGAGGAGTCCTCTCTCTGCAGTTGTGTTTCTGATTCTCCCTCTTGTTGCAGAGTACGACTCTGTGAAGATTTCCTTTAACCCCATCAGCACTACGGAAGCCATCTCCCCCATGCTGGAGATGAGGCCTTCCGGGCAAAGGAGGCTGCCAGGTCATGCCATCACAGTGTCTGTGGAGGGTTTCATGCAGAATCCAACACACTTGAGGAGCCTGTTATCTAGTTTAAGCATTGATGGGCTTTATTTCACTATTCAGGGTTCTGAGGATGGAGAATGGCCTTGTCCACTAGGAATGATGTAAGAGGTGCACTCTGAAAAGAACTGTACGAATAGGGAGAGATGACCTTCAGCCATTTGCTTGGAAAAGAGGTGCAGAGGACCTCCTGTGTGCCAGGCCCCGCTGCGGAAAGCTTCCAAAAGCAGGAGGCATTTGGTGTGGATCTTAACAGAAGGATTGGGTCACCAGGCCTACCAGGATGGATATAAACTAGGATTTAAAAGATCCAGGGAGCAATCCAATGAAGAAAATGTATTATTTCACATATGAAATTTGAAACATGTATTTGGATCAGAAGTAGAGTAATTCAATCTACTGATGAATCAATCTACCGATGAACTTCTTGGAAGATTTGGGGGAAGTTTTGCTTTACTTGAAATTAGTTTTGGTTTCCCCAATGCTGTCCCACCCAAGCCAACTCCAGTAGCTTCATGAGTTCAGTTCTCCCCTGCTGAATGTCAGTTTCATGTGTGATTCATATTTCAGACACCAAGCACTTACCGAATACTTAAACCATTTGCAAAATATCCATTTGACTGAGCCAGTGAATAAATCACTGAATCGAAAGAAGTACTAAAGCAATAGATTTAAGTTGAAATTCTATTAGGGGAAAGAAACCTGCCAATCTATAAAATCCTGGACGTTGAAGACGTGTCCAATGGCTGAATGTTGAAATGAACCAAAAGCTCTCTTTCTCCAAAACCATTGAACCAAAATGCTAAAAATGAAACAACAAAACAAAAACAGACAACTTTAAACACTGTCAGGTTATGGTACAATGGTTAGGTGAACTGACTGCCACTAAAATAATTTACTAAAAGTAAAACTGAACAAAACTAAAAATTTAAACTTGGTAAATAAAACGTCAAAGAAATAGTTAACAACTGTTAGAATAGCTCATCCAATATGAATTTCTGTGATCTTTATTAAGTAACCTTTAAAAAAAAACTTTTTAGTAAGTTGGGAAATACCAGCACATTTACCATTCGCAGAACTAAGCTTCTGGCAAGTCAATTTTCAGAGAAGCAGCTTTCAAAGAACTGGATTTTCCTAAGTGACCTGAAGCTGCGCAAGCTGCTCAGATGCTTCCTGGGCTCTGTCTACTCTCTTTGGTGTTCTGAGCTGAGACGGGGCACCCTTGTGGGCCCAGACGTGGAGCATAGCCTGGTCTGTGCCCTTGAGGATCTTCAAGGCCATTCAGAGTCGGCAGAGAGGCCATGTCTGTGCATCTCTCGTAACTCACAGTCACCAGCTTCCGGAAGACATTCCACCATGTGGGTCCCAACTAACCCCACCACCAGACCCCCACCTCAAAACCAGTCCCTGGGCAGAGTCTGCCCAGGAAGCACCCCTTGAAGGCGGTCCCCTGACCCCCTTCTGAGCCCTTGAATTCCACTCCAGGTCTTTCTCAGCACCTTACTCTAAGACCTGAAGTGAGCCTCTTCCTCTCCAGTCCCTCAGGTTCCCTTCTTCGTCTCTTGGGTCAGTAGATTCAGAGAATCAGCTGCTTTCTTATTGCTTTGTGGCCCCATCAAAGCCCTTCTTAAGAATGGGCTCGACAACAATGAACAACTGGCTTAGAACACCCTGTCTCTGTTATTCTGTCTGCCCCAGACAGGTCTTCTGCCTCCCTAGGCTGTCTGAGTGGCTTCACTTCTCTCCTTCCTTAATGCTTCTCTCTGATTGCTCATTCCCCAGACCTCCAAATCAGCACAGAGCTTCCTGCCACAGCCCTCTTTGCAGGGGGCTCACCCCTGCCCCCCTGCCTTGCTCTGACTGCCAAGGCCACAGCCCTGGCGTGAGCACCCAGACTCCCTGATGCCAAGTCGGCCACAAGCCTGGAGCAGGCCTTGGCTCTGGGATTCCAGACTGTATTCCCACGACATGATGGATGTTCTGAGAGGGACAGAATCACCAAACTCAGGCTGGGGATCCTGTCTCTCCTTCACTGTTCTTCACTTAGACCCTCGTACCCCGGGCAGTGTGTGCGGCTGGGGACTCATGAGTCACACCTGCTGTGAGCACTAAGCACCTGCTACGTGGCAGGGGCTGCACTGGGCCACGTGTGGACTCCACAGGCAAAGGCCACCTTGGGACACGCTCACAGTAGAACGCTCCAGAAGCCTGGGCTCTGCAGTGGGCTCTGAGGGCTTTCTAGTACCTTCCGCAGGCAGTGTGCCCGGTGCTAGCCTCACAGCACCCAGTAGCCCAGGTGTTATTATTGATCTCATTTTCCAGGTAAGAAAACCGAGACTCAGAGAAGTCAAGGTATTTGCTCAAGGCCACATGGACAGCGGATCTGGGATTTAATTCCTTCTCCATCTCATTCTGCAGGCTCCAGGGGTGACACAACCATTGAATGGAATATGATCAGCCACTAAAAGCAATGGCGTGGGTCTCCATTATTTTCACAAGGAAAAGTGTCCACAATATAGCATTAAATAGAGAACGGTTACAGAGTCATCTGCATGATGCCATTTCTGGGAAGGAAAAGTACGTAGAAATAGAAGTATGTGAGTGGATAGAAAAGGAAAAAAAAAAAAAGGCAGGGTACGTTCCAAAATATTTACACATGGTCTTTGCTTAGAAAATTGTTTCCATTTTATCCTGCTGTCTATGCTTGTGTAGGTGAGCATTGGACTGACAATTCTGAAGTCCCTTCCTGATGACCAGCATGACCTTTTCCTTCCAAGAACTACGTTTCTCTTGCTCCTCGCCTCCCCACCTTACACAGGTGAGCCCAGACAGGTGTGGCAGCTCACCTAAAACCATCCAGCAGAGCACGCCCCAAGCTTCAGGCCTGGAGCCTGGGAGTCCTGACTCCACACTCACGGGGGCCTGGGGCCTGACCAGACCAGTGAGGCCTCTGACCTTCACTCCCTGAGGGAATGTGCCCCAGCCTGTGCAGCAGCTGCCCCCGGGCCCTCCTTCAATACCAGTGCTAGGTAGAAAGGCTGATGGTGGCCCAGGAGGAGGGTCTGGGCTTGGCCTGGCCACTGCAGGAGACTCCAGGGTTCACCTTTCCCGTTTGCTCCCACCACCTGGAATCCCTGCTGCCTGAAGCACACCCACTATGGCATCCCTCTAAGCAAGACCAGAGCCCATCATTCTACAGCAGCTGTCCTGGATTCCAGGAAAGCAGGAAGGCAGGGAGAGCAGACACCTGAGGTGGGAGAGAGGGGCCTGGGCAGCCAGAGCCCAGGGCAGGGGTGTGGAATGTTGGCACATCCCTGGAAGCTAAGCAGGAATGTGGTGGGAGATGTACACCCGTGGGTGCTTCCAAGAGGCGCAGCAAATTCCTGCTCTCAGGCAGAATTCCCAGAAACAGCAGGTGAGTGGTCCCTACTCACCTTAGAAATGCCCACCACACAGGAGACTGGCGGAGCTCCCTCTCGAACTTTCTCCCTGCTGGACGACCTCACATCTTCAGGAGACTGGCGAAGCTCCCTCTCGAACTTTCTCCCTGCTCAACAACCTCTCATCTTTAGGAAACTGGCGAAGCTCCCTCTCGAACTTTCTCCCTGCTCGATGACCTCTCATCTTCAGGAGACTGGCGAAGCCCCCTCTCGAACTTTCTCCCTGCTCGACGAAATCCCTCCTGCCCCCTCCTCTCATCTTCAGGCTTCTTGTCTTTGCTAAGACTCCAGGGGAGTCCAGGGAGGCCAGGGGGTCCCTCCTCCAGCAAACATTCACTGAGGGAGGAGTGGCCCTGTTTATTCAAAGCAATTCATATGTTCTGTGTGCAGCAGGCTACACCCTGGAGGTATGGGAATTAGGAACTACCCTGCAGGCCCTGAGGGGCTCCAGGCTGGGTCTGAAGGAGAAGAAAAATTGAGAAACTGCTGTTTACCTAGAGACAGGTAAATATTGTCAGTGAGGAATGTGCAAATGGCCCAGGGTTTGAGGATGACCTTCCCTGCAGAAAAGGCCCCAGGGATTGCACAGGATGCCAGGCTGATCCTTCTTTAGTCTCCTGGGCCCTCCTTCAATACCAGGCTGATCCTTCTTCAGTCCCCTGGGCCCTCCTTCAATACCAGGCTGATCCTTCTTCAGTCCCCTGGGCCCTCCTTCAATACCAGGCTGATCCTTCTTCAGTCCCCTGGGCCCTCCTTCAATACCAGGCTGATCCTTCTTCAGTCCCCTGGGCTCTCCTTCAATACCAGGCTGATCCTTCTTCAGTCTGGCATCCTGTGCAGTTCCTGGGACTTTTCTGCAGGGAAGGTTGCCCTTTCCTCTACAACCGTCCTCCTTGCCCCATTAAAAGATCCCCCAATAAAAGTCAATCAGGTGGCTCGCCCTGCCTGTAATCCCAGCACTTTGGGAGGCGGATCACCTGAGGTCAGGAGTTCAAGACCAGCCTGTCCAACATGGAGAAAGCCCGTCTTTACTAAAATGCAAAAATAAGCCAGCATGGTGCACGCCGGTAGTCCCAGCTACTTGGGAGGCTGAGGCAGGAGAATCGCTTGAACCCAGGAGGCCAAGGTTGAAGTGAGCTGAGATCACACAGCTGTATTCCAGCCTTGGGTGACAGAGCCAGACTCCATCTCAAAAAAAAAAAAAAGTCAATCAGACCAAGGCTTTTGGGGCCCTGACTCCCATTTCCCTTGAAGTGTGTGGGTTTCTGGACAGGTTTTTAGCCACCGGGTACCATTCCCTCATCCTCATCTGGGTCGATCAGCTCAGCCCTGGTGCCCTCCACCGTCCCGGTTCTAACATTGCAAGCCCAGCATTCCAAGACCCCTTACATCCCAGCCAGTCAGGATGGTGCCCACCCCATTGCCTGAGCTCTTAGCCCACAGGGGAGCTCCCCTATTGCTTCCAGAAAAAGGAACAGAAGTGTGGTCCACACCGCAGGTCTACAGGCCTGGTCTCCTGGCTACTCCCCCAGCAGCAAATCAGCCTGAGCTGCTTTCTCTCACCTGCTCCCTTACATGTGGAGCTGATTCCTTTTCTAAGTGAGTGGATAGAGAGGGGGATGGAAGAGCAGCAGATGCCTCCATAGCCTGCAGAGACGGCAACAGGACCATGTTTCTGAGGGCGGGCCAGGGCCTTCCTTCCTGGGACCCAGGAACTTCCATTCCAGAGCATTTTCTTCTCAAAGGTTGGACCTTGGTCCACGGTTGCAAGGAGAGCCCAGATCTAACCATCATGACAAATCTGGATGTATATGCTGACCCTAGAGTTGGTAACGCTACTGTAGAAAATGTCTTCTTTGGCCAGGTGTGGTGGCTCATGTCTGTAATTCTGGCACTTTGGGAGGCCGAGGCGAGTGGATCACCTGAGGTCAGGAGTTCAAGACCAGCCTATCTAACATGGCGAAACCCTGTCTCTACTAAAAAATACAAAAAAATTGCTGGGCATGGTGGTGCAGGCCTGTAATCCCAGCTACTCTGGAGGCTGAGGCAGGAGAATCGCTTGAACCTGGGAGACAGAGGTTGCAGTGAGCCGAGATCACACCACGGCACTCCAGCCTGGGTGACAGAGCGAGATTCCATCTCGAAAAAAAAGAAAAAAAATGCCTTGTTTGTTTTTTTCTTTTTGGTTTTGGTTTTTCTTCAGCCCTTCCAGATTCTGTCCCAACCCCCAACTATAGAAATGGAGACAGTCAGGTGCCTTGCTAGTTCCATGGAAAACTCAAGCCCTTTCCTCCCGAGTCGGTCAACAGACTGTGGAGTCGGGGCCAGTGGAGCAGTACCTTCCCACAGGGGAAAATCCAGCAAAGCTTCAGGCTATGGGTCTCTGGAGGCGTGGCCTCATGCGGGAGGGTCGAGTTTCCCCGTGTGCTCCTCTGTGATTTCTAACCTTCCATGGTGTGCCCATATTATTTTTAGTATGAAACATTTCAGACACATAAAAATATAGAGACTAACATAGAGGACACCCACATAACCATCAACATCATCAGCTAAAGAAATGAAACCTTCAGAACCAGCTGAGGCCCCTCTGATGCCTTCCCCAAACCCCTCCCGCCTGCTCCAGAGCAAGCGTCAGTCCTGAGTTAGAAGTTTATTTTCCCCATGTATGAGCTGCATGTGTCTTCAAAATCAGGAATTTTTTAAAAGAAAAGAAAATCGATTTTGCCTTCTACAGATTTAAGCTGCTGTTCTCAGACTTTGGGACCCTCCTGGACCAGGAGCATTTCCAAAGAAATTTGTGTAATGGTGAGACTCTCCATTTTGCAGAGTAAGAACACAAAGGAAAAGAAATACCAAAAAAAAAAAAAAAAAAAAAAAAAAAAAATCTCCTGTGATTACAGTAGCTTCCTAAGAGAAAGGAATTCAGTGGTGAAAATGCACCATATCCTCAGAATTTAAAAAGTGAACGCAAAGCCTTTATTTTTCTTTTGTTATTTTATTTTCCTACACAGACCCTGGAAAACCTCTTCTTGACCAGCTCGGCACTGAGGAATCATCGCTTCAGAAATGAGACCTCTGTGACCCGCGTCCCTAAGAGGATGGGGCTTTCCTGGAGGACCTCCAGGCAGAACCAGGATGGACATAGACTTTCCCGAGGGCCTCCTGCTCAGTCAGATGACCAGGCAGGTGTGAGGCTGCCTCTGCTCTGTTCCCCTCTCACCTCCTTATCTTCTGTCTTCCGCCCCCTCTGCAGCCCTTCCTGTTCAGAGCCCTGAGGGAGGAGGCTGGGGTGTCCACCTCTCCTCTCCCTAGCCCCAGGTGCTCCCTGCCCACAGCCCAGGCAGAGGAGGGAAGGTCTGGCCCCAGCCCTGAGGCTGGAAGGGCCTGGAGGGCACTGGCCAGGCTCTGAGCACCGGGCAGGAAGGAACAGGTCGCAATGAGTGACCGCAAGAGATCGTGGTGACTCCTGAAAACGCCCAGGCCCCGCCTCAGTGCCCCGGGCTACCCCTGCCCCCCCAGGCTTTGTGCTGAAGCCGAGATAAAGTGGACAGGCCCACCTCGCTCCTCCACAGGTGTGTGCCCCCCGCAGGTGTGCTCCCCCCCGCCACAGGTGTGCCCAAGAGCACGGCAGGTGGGAAAGTGACGAATCCTGACTCCAAGGCCAGGGCCGCCACCTCCCCGAAGCCCGATTTCACCCGATGCTACCATAAGTTGGCCTTGGCTGCTCCTGTACCCACCTGGGGCTTCAGTTTCCACATCTGCCAAGCAAGGCGCCTGGGTCCGACCATCTGAGACCCAGGACAAAGGGAGCCCTGGGAATGCTGGGCTCTGATGAGTGAGGCTGGGTCTCGTTTCTAAACATCACGGCACCAACACAACCCAAATCCATACAGGGCTATGCCCTGTCAGGGTGGAGGGCCCTGCCTGCTCAGCACCGTCCTTCTCCCCCTTGCTCTTCCCTTTCCCCACCTCCCCCAGCCCTAACCACACAGACGCATGCACACACACACACACACACACACACACAGAGACACACACAGACACAGACGCACAGATGCACACACAGACACACACAGACTCACGGACACATAGACACAAAGACACACAGACACAGAGACACATAGATGCACACACAGACACACACAGACTCACGGATACAGACACACAGACACACACAGACAGTGACACACACAGACACACACAAAGACACACAGACACACACGGACACAGACAGACACGCAGACCCACAGATAGACACACACAGACACACAGATACACAGACACAGACAGACACACAGACACACACACATAGACACACAGACACACAGATAGATACACAGACACACAGACAAAGACATACCTAGACACACACACACAGACATAGACATACAGACACACAGATACACACAGATACATACACAGACACACACACGAACACACAGACATACCTAGACACAGATACACACACAGACATAGACATACAGACACACAGATACACGCAGATACATACACAGGCACACACACGAACACACAGACATACCTAGACACAGATACACACACAGAGCCACACACAGACACACACATACACATACGCACAGACATAAACACATACACAGACACAGACACACAGACAGACACACAGACACACACAAACACACAGACACAGACACAGACACACAGACACACACAAACACACATACACAGACACACATGAAGATAAGACACACATAAACACATGCAGACACATTGACACAGAGTCACACACACACAGATACACACACAAAGCCACACACAGACACACAAACACAGACACACAGATAAGACACACACAAATGGACACACGCAGACACACAGACACAGAGACACACACAGATACACACATACACATGCAGATGCACACAAGGACACACAGACACACAAACATACAGAGACTTACACACAGATGCACACATACAGAGACACACATACAGACACACAAACACGCACGCACAGATGCACACACAGACATACACGTATATTATTTGCAGCCGAAGAGAGGCAGGCTGCATGCAGAGTCTGGCAGCTGGGCTCCCTCTGTCCGTGCAAGGCGTGGGCTCCTGTTTGTGCAGGCCACGTGCCCAGGTCCTCACCAGCAGCTCAGGCAGCACCTGGAGCCAAAGACACCGCCCAGCACCATCCTCACACATCCTCTGCCCACCTGCCCTTGCTCGGCGTCAGGGGAGGCAGGAGCTGCCCCTGGGGCCTGCTCCAGGCAGTTCTCCCACCGCAGGTGAGAGGGGTGGGCTGGAAGGAACCCTGGAAGCAGGTGGGGGCCCTCGGAGGCCGCCGCCCCACAAACACCAAGCACACATGGGACTCGGCAGTCCTTTATTTAGATCAATGCGGGGCTGAGGGACCCTCATTCCACTGCAGGGCAAAGGGGGACCAGGCCCAAGGAGGCCGCCTTCTGCCCAAGGTCTGGAGGCAGCGAGGGGCTCGCAGGCGGCCCGAGGACGCCGCATCCAGGCCCCGGAGCGCAAAGCCTTCCTCCCAGGGGGAGGCAGTTTCCCATCCACCGACCAGGTTTCCCTGGAGAGTCCCAGCACAAAAGCAGCAGCGGGCGGTGGCCCTGAAGGCTCAGAGCGCAGCCAGGGGGACACAGGCGGGGAGCCTCACTCCTGGGCGAGCATCCTCGCGAACTCCTCGTAGTTCACCCGCCCGTCCTGGTCCACGTCGGCCTCGCGGATCATAGCGTCCAGCTCCTCCTGCGGCAGCGGCTGCCCCAGCCCCGCCATGGCCTGCTTGAGCTCGTCCACGGTGATGTGGCCGTCGCCGTCCAGGTCGAAGGCGCGGAAGGCGACCTGCAGGTCCTCCAGGCCGGCCCTGGCCTTCTTCGCAGCCGTCAGGAACTCCTGGAAGCTGATTTCGCCGTCGCCGTCGCTGTCAAGCTCGGAGATGAGTTTCTTTAGCTGGGCCTCCGAGACATTCTTGCCCATGGCCTTCAGCGCCGCGCCCAGCTCCTGGGCATTGATGGTGCCGTTTCCATCCGTGTCAACCGTGGAGAAAGCCTTTTTGTACTGGGCCTCCTGCTCAGGAGTCAGCTCACCGGCCATGCCTGCGTCCCCTGCACCTCGCGGAGCCTCCGAGCTGCTGCCCACCGGCCCTCAACCTGCTGCTCTCAGAGCTCGTGGTCCAGAGTGCAGGCAGCCGCAGGGATCCGGGCAGCGTCTGTCCCAGACAGTTCTGCCTTGGCATGGGAACCCCCTCCTTTTCTGCAATCGGAACAAAGGGAGGAGGGAGGCTCCCCACCCTCCAAATGCCCTGGGGTGACAGCCGCCTCCCAGGGAGGGACAGATCAGCTGCAGACAGGAAATGCAGGAATGGGAGTGGGAGAGCTGTCAGGCGCCAGGTGGGAACTGCCATGGGGTCGGGGTATCGGATGGCTAGCCTGCCAACCCCTCCTGGCCTTGAGAGCAACCACCCTCCCTCCAGGAACATTCTGCCCAAGGGATAGTTTCCCCTGCAGCTGATTCTCGGAGATCCTGACCAAGCCAAGGGGTTCAAGACAGCTTCTCCAACTTCACAAAGACTGAGACTGGAGGGGGAGGTGGCTTGAAGAGGGCTCCCTCAAGGGCACAGCAGGCCCCAGTGTTTGGTGTTTCCGTACCCCTCTCTCCAGTGCTACTGCCTAGCTCTTGCCCTGAGGCTGGGGCTGGTGGAAGGGAAGTGGGTGGTAGCGTTGATTCTGCCAGGGCACAACTGTGGGTATCATGAGATTCCCAGTCCAGGGTCTAGAGACAGAGGATGGGGCTCACTGCCTGTAACTTCAAGGAAGCAAGGGACCAGGGCTGCCCTCAGAGCCATAGCTGGTGCTGAGATGTCTCCCCAGAATACTCCCTTCTAGCTCAGGGATTCCTACAATTCAATTCCATCACCAAGTCCAAGGTTCCCCGTGCAGGCACTCTGGGAGCTCAGTGGCAGGCGTTCCATTCACAGGGCATCAAACAGCTACAGTTGGAGTTTTGCTGCAGCAAGACACGGGGGGCCTCAGTGCCCAGCATACCCCAAAGGTGCAGGCAGAGGGGCAGGAGGATGCAGAACAGGTGGCTGCCATCAAACTTGGCCTCCTTGTGGTTTTACTAAGCATCAGCCCTGAGCACAGAAACCCATCTGGGAACTTACTGGGGCCCTCGATCTGATCTGTTCTCTGGAAGGAAACCCCCAGGGCCACTTGCCTTGAGCAACTTTTAGAGCAACAGCTAAGCTTTCGGGGGACCATCCCCAAGTCCTTCCACTGATGTGACCTACAGTTGTGAGGGGACATTTGCCTTGGAGTCCCCAAGATGCCTTTCTCAAGCAAGTCCCCTCTGATCTCCATAGATTCCCATTCTTCTCCCCAGCCCCTGCCCGTACACAGGGAACAAACTCCTTTATTCCCCTGAGAAAGTTTATACATTCCACCTCCCTCCTGTTCAGCCCATCAAATAGACCAAGTGCCCTCTCCTTCCCTAAAGTGCAGCCAGACAAACACCTCCCAGCCCCTTGGTGCGGCACACATTCTCCAAGGGAAGCCGGAGGCTGGGGTGCCCAACCACTCACTGCATGACCCACAGCTCAGTCCCCCAGGACCACACAAGGGGCAAACCAGGCAGAGCAGTGAGAGGAGGGAAGATGCCCCAGCCAGCCCTGGTGCGGCAGCTGCTCTCTGAGCTGTGTGTGAGGGGCCAGAGGGAGGTACAAAGGGCTCGGAAGCACCGCAGCAGAGGGAGAGGCTGAGGTTTGCAGAGAGGGAGCTCCGTGGACCAGGTGCAAAAGGGAAAGTCATGGTCAGCAGGGAGAGGGAAGCAAGGGGGTCACCCCACCAGAGTTCAGGGGGACCCAGCATAGACAGAGAGATGCAGAGAGCAGTGTCCCAGTTGTCTGAATCATTTTGTAAAGATATCTTGAAGATTTTCTAGCTCACCTCAGTGGTGGAATAATACAGAGGCCTCAATAAATATTGAGCAACCAATTTCTCAATGAAATTGACAACCGGTTTGGGGTGGAGAACGTGGGTCTGGCCAGGAGATGAGAACAGAGAAGCATCCTGCCTGGTGAGGGGCCCAGGGAGGGCGGGGCTCTTAATAGCTGGATTCAGCCCAGCTCCTTGTTTTATTTCATTAAAGAATACTTGAAGATTTAAATCTATATTTGAAATTTCCTTTCCTTCTCATCTTGTTGATGGGACCTGTGATTAAAATCCAAATGCTTAATAATTATTTCTTGTCATTTTCCCCAGGTATTAAATACTACTTTGCAAACAATATTAGGAGACTTGAGCTCCCAGTTCCAGTTTTGTCAGTGATGTGGAAACCTGTGTCTCAATATCCGCATCTATAAACTAGGATGATGCACCCACCATATCTGATCGGAGCGTGTAGGATCAGAATATTAAGTACAGAGCCAGCAGCAGGTGTTATTATTCTATGATAAACCTCATGGTCAATAACAAGCTGATTCATGTTTGATGTAAATCAACACTCGGGAAAACATCTACTTGAAGGGGAATCTCACAATTTTGTGATTAGACCTCTTTTGATTGAACTGAAAAATTAAATGCGTCCGCCTCGAGGTTTAGTTAAGTCCAACATGCCAAGGCTCAGAGCATTAGCTGACTTTTCAGTGTCAGCTCCAAACAGAGGCAGTTCCATGCAGAGCAGAAGCACCTATTTAGAAAAAGTCTCAGGCTGTCTCATCACGAGACAGGACAATGGTCACTATTCTCGCGATGTGCATTTTCTAGATGGAGAGAGGCCGTGTCCATAGGGAAAGTCCCCTGACTTCCTGCTGCGTGTTTCCCCATCCGGGGTCATTTCCTCCCTAACACATTCTCTTTTCAGGGCATGTACAAGCACTGAGATCGTTTTTTTCATCCTCCCCTCAGCCTCCCACCACAGTATGCAAGCCGTCAGCTGCCTTGGCTCAGCCTCCGTGGGTGAAGTTTCCACTCCCCTCCTCTGGGTTCAGCACTAGGAACACCAAGGACAGCCATGCATGAGTGACCCGCACCACAGATGGCCTGGCACATCCCAAATGGGGGCTCCCAAAGAGGGACAAGATGGCATTTGTTGTCAAATCTAGGCAAACTTGGTCAAGCCCCTCTGCCTTGTCTGGTTTAGCACAGCAGCTGGGTGCAGAGCCTGGCTTTGAGGAGGGAGAAACCCTTCTTTCTAGCTAAGGTGCATTCTCAGGCGATGCCTTCTGCGTGTATCCCTGTGTGATGCAGGGGCCAAGAGCATCATCCGTCCTCCACTCCATAAGGAGCCTGAAGCTGGGGTGCCCAGCCACTGGCTCCACATCCCACAGCTGAGCTCCCCCGACCCAGGGGCCATGTGAAAAGCAAACCCAGCGGAGAAGTGAAAGGAAGATGCCCCAGCTAGCCCTAATGTGGTGGCTGCCCCCGGAGCTGTGTGCGAGGGGCCTAAGGGAGGTGCAGAAGGCTGGGAAGAGCTGCAGCAGAGGGACAGGCTGAAGTTTGCAGAGAAGGATCCAGGGACCAGGTGAGAAAGAGAAGGTCATGATCAGCACGGAAGAGGGAAGTGGGGGGGTTTGCAGGGAGATGGCACCTTTGTGATTGAGTGCTGGAGGCGGGCTCTCCTCCCCTCTCCCGCGCCTCTCAGCTGAGCCCCTCATGGAGATGCCAACTCTCCCTGCCACCCTGGAGGAGAAAGGGAGTCTCCTTCTTTGAGGAGGACTGAAGATGTCTGCAACTTGCTATAGGAAGGATGAAAACCTCTCCAAGGTGGCTAGACGGGTCCCCAGAGGCAGGAAGGGGAGAGTTATCATCAGTCATGGGACTGCCTTGTGCATTAGCTGTGTGCACATGTGTTTTTGTGTGTGTATGTATATGTCTATTTGTGTGTGCATGTGTGTGTGGGTGTGGGTTTGTGTGTGCATGTGAGCACAAGTTTGCCTGTGTGTGCAAGTGTGCATGCATGTGTGTGTGTGTGTGTTGGGAGAAGATATGCAGGGTGTAGGGTGGCCGTCCTTCTGTTCAGGCGAGGCCAACTCTAGCTTTCACACCAGACTCACCCCAGGAACAAAAACACACTCTGGCACTTCCACTACACTTTGGCTCCTCAGAGTGGAGAAACCAGTCAAACAGGCCTTGGAGCCTCAACCAGCGCAGAAACTCCTCACACTTCTGTGTTTGCAGAAACTGATCTCACCTGGCACCTGTGCTGTCTCCGCGGTGTTGGCACAGCCCTGACCTTCTCTGGGGACATGAGAAGGGAAATTAGAAGGGCCTGTGTGGAGGGTGTGATCTGTGGAAGAGAACACTGGGGACCCAGCTTCACAGAGCTCATCTCCCTTGCGATTATCTTCAGCAATGAGAAATAGAAATGATGAGCGATTGTGCTGGTTTCACAGGCAGCCGGCTCTGAGCCCCCTTTCCTGGGTACTCCTAGACACCACGCACCTCCCCTGCACACCACACACCTCCCCTACACACCACGCACCTCCCCTACACACCACGCACCTCCCCTACACACCACACACCTCCCCTACACACCACGCACCTCCCCTGCACACCACGCACCTCCCCTCCACACCACGCACCTCCCCTACACACCACGCACCTCCCCTACACACCACGCACCTCCCCTGCACACCACGCACCTCCCCTGCACACCACGCACCTCCCCTACACACCACATACCTTCCTCCCCTACACACCATGCACCTCCCCTGCACACCACACACCTCCCCTACACACCACACGTCTTCCCAACAGTGTGTGGTCAGATCACTGGGGGTCAGCTCCTGGCTTCTGCACTTTGCTACCTGTGTGGCCTGGGGGAGCTGCTTCACCCCTAAACACTGCCTGCCTCTCTGGTGAAGAAGATGGTACTAGCACTTGCCTTATAGGAGCCTTGAGAGGGTCAAAGTCCTGCAGGAGAGCCTCCGCCCAGCACCTAGCAAGAGCAAGCACTCAGTAGGCAGAGCCCCTGCTAGCTCCTGCACCTCCTGCCTGCGCCAGCTCTCTGCTGGGTGCCTTGCCAGGCTGCTTCCTGGCCAACGCAGAAGTATCCTCACTGCAGACCCGGGTGGCAATTCTAAGTTCTCAGGGATTCAGCTGAGTAAAGAAATGCCTGATTTCACTGATGCCATGGACAGCATCGACCTTCCTGTCCACTGCACTCCTGGGGTCCTCCACATGGTCCACGTGTGTGGAACACGCTTCACAGAGGCTCATAATTCTACAGGAAATCATCACAGGTTGAGGACTCGGAAGGTGGAGAGCTGTGTTCCAATCTAGATTCCTGTCCAATCAGTGGTGTGATTCTTGGGCTACAAGAACCTGAAGTCACGCCAGGGGGTTCCCTGGGCAAAGGGCAGAGGCCCCCCCAACTCCCTCTCCTGGAGAGGATGCTTGTGCGTTCTCGGGTGAGGAGAGGCTCTGGGGCTGGTGTGGGTTGCTATTTATCCAGTGCCCACAATCTGTCTAGACTTGCTGGGCTAGTTGGCAAAAGCAGTCCTCCCCCAGACTCTTACCCATCAATGACACGCCTGGGAACTTGGCAGGACACACCTGGTTCGGTGTCCCAGACCCAGAGCCTGTTCTTCAGTCCCCATCCCCCATCCCTGATTATCCAGCACCTCCTGGAGAAGTGTCTTGAGAGAGGTACTTATCCGAGAACTAAAACATTTCAACTTGGACCGTATTGGATGGAAATCTAAGGTGGATTACATGTTTTATTCCCCATCATTTTAAACAAATTAGATGGAGTATAATCCCAGGGGTTTAAAATGATACATTAGGACCCCCCATTCACTGCGCAGAGGTTTGTGTGGGGTCTGCCATGCGTGAGACGGTCCTGCTTCGTGGCAATTTCCCAGGTGACCCTTCCTACCTGCCCTCATGGGGTAGGCGGCCCCTCTCCCTCTCCCATAGGTCTTCTCAGCATGTCCTGAGCTTCTCCTCATTTCACAGCTAGTATTAGCAGAACTTAAGGCATAACTCAGTTGTCAGGAAAAAATATCAGCAGCTTTCGTCTAAAATCGGTAATAAAGCTGTGGTTCTGAGGGTGGTGCTCAGGACTGCCCATGTATTTCAGGATTCAGAACCATATTCTGAAGCGTGAATATGGCCATGAACCTGAACGCTGGACAAGATCAGGGATTATCGTGATCCTGTTCATTGCTATAACACATATGTACAAAAACCCTTTGGGGAAGTTTAGACCTAAACAACTAAATGCAAGTAGATGGATGTGCAAAGTGAGAGGCGAGAGGGAAATCTATTTAAATAATCCTGGAAACCCAGAAGTTCTCAAAGAAAAGATAGATATATTTGACTACCTATAAAAAAGGTAAAAACTTCTGTGTGAGCAGCAAAAAAAGACTATATCTAGATAAAGCAAAATGATAGATCTTGGAGGAAATGAAAAATATACAAGTGATTTTATATATAAAAAGGTCTAAAATTGTTAAAACTACAACAATAACAATAGAAAAATAAGCCAAGGATGTAAGTAGCCAGTTCACAGGAGAGCAAATTCAAATGGCCAACAAACAGTAAAAGATGATAAATTCAGTGGTAGAGGAGGAAGTACAAATTAAAATAATAATGAGGCTTCATTTCATGCCCAATCTAGCTGGCAAAAATTGAATTAATTAAAATACCTACTGCTAGAGAAGATGTGAAGAAGTTGTTATCATTCCACATTGCTGGTGAAAATGTCAAATGTGACAGCTTTATTCTAAGTAATCTGGCAATGTGTCATGTATTACAACTAATAACAGGATTATACATCTATAAACAAAAATCTAGGATATTAATATGGATTGCAGATATACCAATATGCAGAAAAGGGGGTGAAAAGATGAAAAAGGCTGAATGATATGGCCATTGTGTGTGTTTGTGTGTATGTGTGTACAAGAAACTGGATAAAACATTTTTAAAGGATCTTTGTTTGGTTAAGTGTTTCCTATTTATTTTTTTTTTATTTTTCCTTTTTTTTTTTTTTTTGATACAGTGTCTTGCTCTGTCACCCCAGCTGGAGTGCAGTGGCGCTATCTTGGCTCACTGCAACCTGCGCCTCCCAGGCTCAAACAATCCTCCCACCTCAGGCTCCGGAGTAGGGCCCATCCCAGGGAGAGCTGGAGACAAGAAGGCCCTCGGCTTAGGAGCTCTGGTTGCATCCACTGTAGAGGAGGTTAGGAATCCCTACCTCTTCCTGCTATGCGGCTGCTGCAAGAAGCAAATGGGAAAGTGCCAGTAGCCTGCAAGGCACCCTACAAAGGCGAGGACCATTCTTCCCTCCCATTGTGAGTTCCACCCTCTTGAGACACCACCTCCCACCAGGAGCTGCGGGTGCCTGGCCAGTGGCCTGTCCAGTAAGCTGGTTGCTGCTCAGAGGCTTTCAGGAAGCAACGCCTCCATGCCGTGCCTCTTCATACCCGGACGGTGCCAAGCAAGGAGATGACGGCTCTGGGGTCACAGTGCCAAGCAAGGAGACGACAGCCCTGGGGTCCGACATGGGCCAGGAAAGCAAGAGAGATGTGGGTTTGTGGCCAGAGAGGAAAGGAGGCAGGCGCCGTGCAAGACCACAGGGCCATCTGTGGAGGACAGGGCTGGCCGGACGGTGTGCTCTCCCCCTGGCACTTGCTCTCCTCTGCACTTGCTGTTGGACACATGGCCTGGCAGAGACAGGAAGGGCACTGGCTTTGACTCAGCAGAGCAGTGAACCTGGGAGAGCCACCTCCTCCCTCTGGCCCGACAGCAGCCCAGTGCCTACGCTCCACTCCTGCTGACCCCACAGGCCCAGTCCCCTCGACAGGAGGGTCCTCAGTGTAGTTCCAGGGGAGGGTTGGCCACTCCCCGCCTCTCAGGAGCTCTTTCCAAGGGAAACCTGTTCTGCAGGAGCCAGCCCATCTGCAGGGATTGATGTGTGTCCCCTCCAGGCCAGAGCAGGTCCAGGCATCAAGCTCAGCTGCAGGGTGCCCTGGGTGGGGCTGCGTCCTGGGAGGAGAGTATGGCTGTCCCAGAGAAGGAAGGGGGAGAAAAGGACAGGGGTGCCCTGCCCTTGCAGGCTCCTTGGAGGGGAGCCCAGAGACAGGAACCTGGGTTACCAGCAAGTCTGGCCCCATGTCTATAGTGGAAATGAATTTGGGTCCCACAAGAGGCCACTGGTGGAGGTGAAGCCTGCAATGGCCAGGGGGACTGAGGGCAGGAAGATCCCCCTCCCAAAACCACCCTGCTGCCCTCCCACCCAGCCTCCCTCTCCAGGCCTCCCCACGCTGCATCCACTCCTCCCAGGACCCCCTTACCACACCCTTCTCAGGCCATCCAGATGCAAGCAGCCCCCTAAAGCAGCTCTGCCCTCCTGCGGGCCACGACCGCCCTCCTGCACCCACAGCACTTTGCCCCAACCTCCCAGGGGGATGTCTGTGTACCTATCGCCTCCCCCACCTGCCGGGCTGAGGTCCAGCCGCAATGCAGGGGTGTTCTCCCTGCCACCCTTGAATTGGTCGGGGCTGGTCACAGACAACACTTTGAGGGGTCAGGCACACTGACTGAGTAACCTCACAGAGCCCCTGGCAAAGCCACCCTTCACCCGAGGCCCAGCCTCACAGGGTCCAATGCACGTGGACTGGTCAGCAGTTGCTGGGCTCTGGGCTTAGAAGCAGGGAAAGCGCAGCAGGGCAAACCAGGGCTTCCAGGCAGGAGACCCAGTCCTGCTCCTCCTCTCAGCTCAATTTCTACATTTGCCCAGAGCTCAGTGCCAGTGGCCTGTGAAAACCTTCGGCCCTTTCTTTGGTCCTGGGATTTTCTGACTGTGCAGTGAGTGGGTTGAGGAGAAGGAATGTGCTTCCAGGTAAACATGCCCTCGGCTGACGTGGACGCGCTCACCAGTCACTCATGCACAAGCCTTTCCTCCCATGCCTGCAGCCAGGCCCAGGGCAGCCGTCACGGTTAACCCCATTTCAGAGACTGGGAAGCCAAAGAATGAAAAGAGGGAGCTGCCCTCGGAAAGGAAGCTGGAATCAAAATACAGGCCCGAGACTCACGTGGTGTTCGTCCCTCACCGGCTGCCCTGGGTCCAGGCACTTCCTCAGGCATGTTCAGCTCCTGATCCCAACCAGGGGTCGACGGCTCCTTGGGCCCCTCGTTCCCCACCTACCCGTGACCATTACCCAAGGTCCATCCCCACTGGACTTGGATGTCTTTAAAACCCCACTTCATAGAACTCTATGCCTTTTCCACAGTTATGTTTTCAGGTCTCTTCTTGGATCCCCCGGCTCTTGGGTGGAGGTTTAATTGTAAAAGATACACATTTGCTGTTCTTTTCCAGCACTAAATCTTCCCCAGCTGCTACATCCCACTTTCTTATGAACCCAGATGTCCTCCGCCACTCACCCCCAACTCCAGTTTCACTCTTTTTGTTCTTTTCTAGGACAGGCTCTACTCCCACACCCCCTTCTCCTCAACTGGGTGACATTTAAGAAGCGCTGGCATTTCTACTGGCCCAGAGGCTGGGACGTCCTGGACCTGGCTGGCCGTGTCTCCTCCTTCCTCCTCCCTTGGGATAAGATGCCCACAGCCCTTTCTGTACCACTGTAGCTTGCCTTCCCTCTCCTTCCCACAATCTGGTTCAGTCAACCATGGCTTTCCTAGCACCGGAGCTGTTTCTCCTTCCTGCTTCCTTCTTTCAGGAAGTTGCTCTTCCCTGTTCTGGAGCTTCAAGTTAGCTTTCGCCAGTTCATGAGAAGTCACTAGTTCATAACTAGTTCATGAGGGTGGGATGTTGATGTGATGTCCTCAAGTTCCCTAGATACAGAACAACTCTGTGCTGTATGTACCCCAGCCCTGGGGTTCATGCCACCCTCTGCGGTGGGATTTCCAAGAACCCCCTGCACCAGGGCTCAGTAAAGTCAGCTGCCACCAGCTTTATCCTTTACTCAAACATCCATTGCAGCCCAGCCACACCTCGGTGCCCAAACTGGGCAGAACCACATGGAAGCCACCGCTGCCCCGGTTACCTGAGGAGGACAGGCGATGAGCACCTGCCTTTTCTATGTGCCAGGGACTGTGCTGCGGGCTTTGATGCATGACCTCATTCTTCCTCTCCTTTTATTCTTATTAAAATAAGAGTAAGCAGATGAAGCAATTGAGGCTCAGTGAGGTCACAAAACCAGTTCATCAAAGAGGTGGAAATGCGAATCTAGGTTTGCCTGATGCCAGAACCCAGGCTCTTATCCAGGGCACCATAGCATCTGCTCATTATCTGATAGCTTCATCTTTCCTTCATAAGCCATTGAAGACAAAACTCAGCTCCAGCAGCCCCTGACTCAACGGTGAGGCTTTCTAGCCCACAAGCCCAGCCCAAGGTCCCAGCGTTGTCCCGCACCCCCAAGTGGAGAAGCACATTCACAGCTTCACCCAGGCCTGGCATGGGCAGGGGCCTGAGGAGGTGGCCGGGAGTGGGAGGAAGAGCACTGGCCGTGCCGGGAAGAGGCAGCAATTCGGGCCCGCTCTGCCTCCCACCAATTACATTCTTTGGAAACACACTTAACTGCATGAGTCAGTTTTAGATTTTTATTTTATTTTATTTTATTTTATTTGAGACGGAGTCAGACTGGAGTGCAGTGGCACAATCTTGGCTCACTGCAACCTCTCAGGTTCAGGTGATTCTCCTGCCCCAGCCTCCCAGGTAGGTGGGATTACAGGCACACGCCACCACACCCTGCTAATTTTTGTATTTTTAATAGAGACAGGGTTTTACCATGTTAGTCAGGCTAGTCTCGAACTCCTGGCCTCAAGTGATCCACCCGCCTCGGCCTCCCAAAGTGTTGGAATTACATACATGAGCCACCACGCCCAGCAGTTTTAAAATTTTAATACAGTCATCTGGTTACTGTACATTTCTATGAAATACACTTCTATAAAATCCTTGGAAGCAATTTCACCAAGAACTTGCTATCACCTTGATCAGTCCCTATTTATTTAAGTCTATCATTATCTTATCTTCTGGAACATTCTGCAACAAGCTGGCTTGGCCTTCTCTCTTCCTTGATAACTCAGCCTCTCTAGGTTAAAAATCTCTTTACTTGAGCTTTGACTTCTCCCTCCTACTTTCGTTTAAGTTTCTCCTTTGTGCTTTAATGTCTGTGTTCTTCGTGACACGTGTGGAAATAATGACTTGATTCCCAAAGATCAGTAGCCTTACTCTTCTCGAAAAGCTTTCTTTGCTGGTTTTTCTTTGTGTTTGTTTTGTTCTTAGCATGTCTGACTACTTTCTGGCGTCTTAAAAAGAGAGCCGCGCTTTTCCCCTTCCTGGAGCCCCCCTTTTGTTACAGTGTTAACATCTTTCTAATCTGATAGGAGTCGCCTCATCCTCCCGCCACCCCTGCCAAATACATCAGCTTGATTCTATTACTATCTATTACTTGATTATATTACTATACACAGATGTCTTGCTTTGACACATCGCACACTCTCGTTTTCCTTGCCCATAGTCCTCGCCGGTACTGGCCCATTTTCCTTTCTTCAGCACATTCCGGGGTGTGATCACTTACAGTTAAAGCAGCGTTTGGAACTCCAGTCCAATAAACCCACTTGAAATATTTGGATTCACGGTCCTGTTGTGTTTGTTTCCCAAGCTAGAACATTTTCTCCTAAGATACATCTGAGATTCCTTCCTCAGGGCATAGTTTATACATATAGGACCCAGATTTTTGCAACTGGGGGCAGCTCTTTTTCCCAGTAGCCGGCACCTTGAGCCCCAAACCTGGTTCATTCTCCTGTCATACAGTTTCCTTTCCACCTCCTCTGAAGATGGCACCAGGGTCTTCTCTCCCCAAGCCTTCTCTCTGCAAAGGGAAGGCCGCTACTGCTCACACCTCGACTTCTCAGGAAGCCAAAGCTGCTCCGTGGAGCTCTCAGTGGAGACACGCCATGCTTTCTGCTGGGACATCTCACGGGGTGACAGAGCCCCCACAAATGCTGATCTGCCATGTCCTATTAGCAGAAATACCTGTTCCAGCTTCCAATCCCTCTTCTCCCAAGAACTGAGACCAGGCAGGAAGCTTTGGGGTCTGGGAAAGGACACACAGGGTGGGAGAGAGGCATCCAGCTGGGAGTGGGCGTCAGGCCCCGCCCGCCCGTCTCTCACCATCAGGGGTGTGACTGGACAAACCCCGAGCCTCCACCTCTTTCTTCCCGCAGGTGAGATCTCACACAGAACCTCCTCGGGCTCCACGCACAGTGTGTCTGGGGCCTGGCAGGAAACACGGCCCGTGAACTCCTTGGCAGCAGAACTTTGCCGAAACCACCCTGAGGTCCTCGGGCCAGGCGCTGCGCTGACACAAAGTGAACTCAGTGCGCGCTAATTTGATGAATGATAGCGAAAGGATGGCTGGCTGAATGAATGCATGCATGAATGAGTGGAATACAAAGTCCTGCCAGAATTTAAAGTCCTTTCCCGCCCCCCCAGCCCCCACCGCTGGTCCATTCTGCAAAACACAGTCCACCTTCTCAAACCTCATTTCCACAAATGTGGCTGCCTTCGGGTCTGTGCCGGGACGCACCTCGGTGGAATTCATACTGAGGTTCCCATGGAGAGCTTCCTTCCCTGGAGCCTGCGACCCGCAGCCTCAGAGCCCCTGCTCCCCGCTCCCCTCCAAGAAGCCTTGAGTGAGCTCTAGTCTGTTCTCTTCTTTCCTCTGCAGGATTCTCCGCCCTAACCATCATTCTTTCAGGACTCCCTGGAGCCAAGAATGGCAGGAGAATCTGGGAAAAGCAAGCAGCTCCAGAGAAGCCCTTTCTCCTCCCCGTTCCTTTTGGTTTCCTCCCTTCTTGCCTCCAGTTCTCTATCGTGTCTTCTTCCTTCCTCACCCACCAAGCTCCCCTCGAGGCAGATACTCACCCACGGCGTGTCCTCAGCCAAACCGGGCAGAAAAAGCTCAGAGCTTGGCACACCCCATTTCCCTCATTTCCTCCCTAATGGCCTTCTTCACTGAGTTCTGTTGGGCCACGCACCCCTCACTCCCGCCCCTTCCTCGCCGTGGGCACCTGCCACCTTTCCGAAGGCGTCCCCGCGCGGAAGCAGCAAATCCTGCCTTGCGCTGGCTGCAGTGCTCAGTCTCAGGCGAGGGCCTTTCCACCTCCTCCGTAAGCCTTTAGAGATGAGGTCGGAAGCTGTCTGTTCATTTTACATATGCAGAAATGGATACCCAGAAACACCAAGAGGTTTGGACTGAACCGTGTCCCCCTCAAATTCATAGGCTCAAGTCCTGCCTCTCCATGGGATGGTATTTGCAGGCGGGGAGACGGTGTCATGAGGGGTGGGGCTCCATGGAAGTCATCTTACAAATGAAAAGCGTACCCCTAATAACACAAAATAATAGTGACTATTTATGGAGATCTTATGACGTGAGAGGCCTGACCACTCTTTGGAGTCCTCTCATGTCTTCATTCATGTCACTCTGGTCACCCTCTGACCTGGATGCTGCCATGGCACCCATTGTACACATGAGGACCTGAGCCATGACAGCTGCGATTTGCATGATGCATATGAAACAGTTGAAAGCAGAGGTGGGGAAAGGAAGGAGGCCGGGTGGCCTGGGCTCCTGCCCCTCACCTTTCCTTTGCCCCCACGAACCTCTCGAAGGACTTCTGCAGAACTCAAGGGTTTCGAAGAGCAGAGTTTAAAATCACAGCAGTAAATAACTGAGGCAGGGTCTGAAGAAATGATGAAATGGGAGCTGCACTTTGCCAAATCCCTTTGCCTGCTTTAAATCTCTCATCAGGGTACTGAGCCCACACCCTAAACCCTCCTGCCTTCTCCACACATCCCACGCTTACCCACAGGCAACCCATTGTCACAGGGAAGCTTGAGCCACATGTGTGGGTACAAACACATGCACACACACGTGCGTGCCTTCCTGTATTAAATGCTAAGGTTTTCTTCTGAAGCATGAACTTCAAAGGCTGGAATTGGGAACAGAAGCTCTTCCTGCTGCTTGGGGAACTCCTTATCCTTCAAGGAAGATCAGCTTGTTCTCTGGGAGATAATTATCTTGCCCCTTTGGTTGTGGAGGCTAAAAGTAACAAACTGTCCAACTTAGCTAATCATTGAATGCATCTTGGTATAAAAAGATCTGTAGCATGTGGCTAAGCCCCTCAATGACATCCCACTCCTTCACTTTTTTTTTTTTTTTTTTTTTTTTTTGAGACAGAGTCCCACTCTGTCACCCAGCCTGGAGTGCAGAGGCACCATCTCGGCTCACTGCAATCTCTGCCTCCTAGATTCAAACAATTCTGCCTCAGCCT
This sequence comes from Pongo abelii, assembly GCF_028885655.2. Classification (NCBI taxonomy): domain Eukaryota; kingdom Metazoa; phylum Chordata; class Mammalia; order Primates; family Hominidae; genus Pongo; species Pongo abelii. Next base: position 5,598,385 of record NC_071993.2, read on the forward strand.
CCCAAGCAGCTGGGATTACAGGCATGGGCCACCACACCTGGCTTATTTTTAGTAGAGATGGGGTTTCACCATGTTGGCCAGGCTGGTCTTGAACTCCTGACCTCAGGTGATCTGCCCGCCTCAGCCTCTCAAAGTGCTAGGATTACAGGCATGAGCCACAGTGCCCGGCCCATATTTTCTGTCATTTTTTTCAAAACATCAAGCATCAAGTTTGAAAGGTTCAGTGGCTCACGAAGCTATCCCAGAGCGAACCCCCCATTCTTCCTCCCCATCCCCCTGCCCCCTCTCCTCCCTCTGCCTCTGTCCAGACCCTCCACTTGCACCTCTCACCACCCACCACCCCCCAGCACAGGCAGGGGCAGTGAGTGAGCTCACGGCGGGCTGTCGGGGAAAGTTCCAATCCCTGCATATTTCACAAGAAATAGCCCTTTTCCCAGGAAAATAACAAGTCCAAGAATAGATTTTTATTATTATTATTTGGCTGCTTTTATCACGAGACCTGTTACTGGTCTGCTTTGGTTTAGGGCTGATCCTTTAATCCTGGTTTAATCCCACTTGCTGTCAGGAACTAAGCACAGGCCACGTTAATGCCTCTTACTCGGCCCTTTGCAAAATGCATCCATGGAGGTGCTCAGCAAGGCTCCAGAGCTGACCTCTGCAGCCGAGGCAGCCGTAGAACTCCATGTGCTGAGAAAGCAGCTCTTGCATGGCAGGATAGCCCGGGGCTACCTGGTGCAAACTGCAAGACCTGACGTGAGGACCTGCCCAGGATGGTCTCCGTACAATCTCATTGTTTGGCTTGGGGGTCCGTGGTGCAGGTGAGGCCCCCAACCATGCAAGAGGACCACCTCTTCGTGATGGCCAGGCAAGAAGCTGTGCAGGGCCCTGCAGACTCTGGGGAGCATGCTTACATGCCAGCTTTTTACATGATGATCTATCAGATTTCAATTAAACCAATCACTGCTCTGTTCCAGAACAGTGATCTCCTCCCTGAATGTCAACTCCAGCCCTGCCCGGGACACAGCCCTGTGTGAATCTTGATGAGTCACATGAGACGGAACAAAAGTCACCCAAAGAGCTGAGCCAGGCAGCACATCTGGAGGAGGCTTTCAAGAGACAGTGTGAAAGGAAGGCCTAGGGCCCATGCTCCTGCAGGAAATCCCTCCCTCTGCGGGGAAGAAGTGAGGCTGACCGAGAAAGGGTGCTTTCACCTCATGGTCAATGGGAGTTGGAGTATAGAGCAAAGCATATCAATTGTCAGGTCAATCCGGGCCTTGGGAAGCAAAAGGAAGCCGCGGTATCTGGTCAATTTCATGAGCAGGACACAGATACCATTGCAGTCCTTATACACGTTTCATCAGCATCTCCAGTAGCTCATGTTCACGTCCTCCATCTCCATTTGGTTGCTGTTGCACATTGGAGTGTGAACTGCAAAAATGCCCCAAAATCCCAGGTCGACAGCATATCTTGTGCAGGCCCTGCAAATCCAGGCACTTCTGACAATTTCCAGAAGACTGGAAGGGAGCTGTGATGGAAAGTCCATGGTAGGAAATTTTGATGCTGGGAACAAAGACCCCAAAGTCCAGTCAGGCAAACAGGCCAGATGAAAAGACGGCCCAAGACAAGAAGTAGCCAAGGAGTTTGCTCTGTGATGAGTTTGCTCTGTGATGAGTTGTGGGGCACACGGGGTGTCCTAGCAGATATTTTTAAATTCTTCCATTTGTGTGTTTCCCAGGTGATCCTGCAAGTCATGCGAGGAACACCCTCCCACTAGTGGGTGAAGGTCGAGGTCCTGACGAAGTGACGCTGGCCATGCTCCAGGAGCGGGGCCGCTCTTCCAGGCTTCTCCTTCCACCTCGTTCCCGACTCCCCCACATCCTCTCTCCACCTGGCTCCTCCAATCTGCCCTAGTTGGGCTGTCAGCCTAACTTTCAAATTTGGCTTTGAGCCTGGAGTGTCTTTCCGACCTCCACGGGTTCTTTACTAAGGAGAGAAGTCCTCTCTTCCCCCGAGACCTGCTGTCACTTATCACCTTGGCAGTTTCCTGGCCTCTCTCTAAGGAGCCTGCACCAGAGTCGCTGGGTGGTGGCCGTAATAGAGAGCTGGGGGTAAACACTGCGACGTACCAGAGGGCTTGCAAGAAGCTGGGTGCGTGAGTCCATGCCTCCTGAGGCCTACACAGCACAAATGGTATGGGGGCAGGTTCTCATTCTTGCAGAGACATGAACAGAGGAGAAGCCTGGTGGTCGATATCCACAGGTGCCAAGGTGTCCTGAGGCACCGAGCCTTAGCAGCTGCTCCCAGGGAGGAGCAGTGGTCTCCAGCCACCACTGAGCCACATGGCAAATGAGGACAGTGGGGAAGAAAGAACAGACAACACAGGCAAATAAAACAGGCACCTGGGCAAGGCCATGTGAGGCATAGCATGGAATTTTTTGAACCAGAACTTGAAGGAAGGATGAGGTTCCAACGATCCTTCTGCAATTGGAGGCAGAGCTGCTCTTTGATGACAACATGATCCTCTTGTGCTCTGCTTACTTAGCAAATACTGATTAAAGACGGTGAGGCAGAGGACCTGTCCTGTCTAAGGAGGCTTGACAGGGAAAGAAGTTGGAAACAGCCCTGGCTCTTGTGAAAGTAAGATGGGAAGGAACTAAAAGAGGGGGTAAAACAGAAGTGATGGGAGGAGGCAGAGAGTTAATTAAAAGTGGGTATTCAGGGAAGCCCTCAAAAGGAAATGGAATTTAACTTTCAACTGAGTGACAGGGAAGGGTGAGCACTTCAAGGTTGGGGGCAGAGTGTCCAGGCAGACAGGGGACTCATGCGAAGTCACAAAAGTGGGAATCAGGCTAAGGGTGTTGTTCAAGGAGCAGAAAGTAGGCTGGAACATAGTCTTGAGGGGTCGGCGATGGGATCATAGTGAGGAAGGCGGGAAACAGTCATGGATGGTGAAGAGAAGCCTTTATAGGATTTTGAGTAAGAAAAGACATGCATTGAATATAACACAAATAGGGAGACCACTTATGAGGCCACTGAATATTTCTGCCTCGAGGTGATGGTGGCTTGGAGCACTGGATGAGTAAAGAAACATTTTCAAAGTAGAGCTGAACGACTGGTTTAGAAGTGCAACAGGAAGGGAGGAATTAAATATGACTCTAGGGTTTTGTTCTGAACAATTGAATGAATTGTTTTTTAAAGAGATGGGAAGACCCAGCTACTCGGGAGGTTGAGTTGGGAGGATGGCTTGAGCCCAGGAGGCAGAGGTTGCAGTGAGCCAAGATGGTGCCACTGCACTGCAGCCTGGGTGACAGAGCCAAACTCTGTCTCAAAGTGAGAGAGAGAGAGAGATGAGAAGACTAGAGGAGGCAGGGATGAAGGCCAAGAAGTGTACTTGGTTACATTAGCTTGAGATGGTGATTAAACACGCAAATGGAGGTGTTACATTGGCAGCTGCATACATGAGGTGCTTAGCAGAAAAGATGGAGAGAGATATACGCTATGAACAAGCCTGTCTTGATACTTTCCTGCACTGAAAGCCATCTAAGGCAGGGCCATTCCTGGCTTCTGTTGTCTGTTTTGCAGCTTCTGGACAAGACGGTCAAAAACTGCATTAGTGATGACCACAGAGAAGATGGAAAGGGAGGCTAGCTATAGGAATCGGAAGATCTAGGTCCCAGTCCAAGTTTTAAACTTGCTAGTTGTCCAACTTTAATTCATATTCATCATCTGTGACAAGGAGACATAACACAAAGGATAGTAATTGCTAAATGGATAGTAAGCAAATCCATGTCTTACATTATAAATGTAACCGTGAAACAGTAAAAGAACGAACATAACTAACTCCATTTTTGTTTAAGGGGCCTTTACCCATTCCTGCACGGATGCTAGGATGATTTTAGAGCACTGAGATAATACATAAACACAGAAATCATGTAGTTTTTGAAACTCACTCTGAGATTAAAGGTAAAGCATATAAACAATTAACTATGTGTTGTTAAAGATTTACAGGAGCCTTGTGACCTCACCAAGGACAAAAAAGTTCCCAAACTCCTTGGGCCCTCACGGGCACCCAGATATCTGCAGTCCTCAATCACCTCTTGATGCTAATCCTCCCTTCTCCCCCATATCCCCCTCCCATTAAAAAAAAACCCCGACCAGCCTGAAATTTTTGAGATGGTATAATGGTTTAGAACACTAGCTCACCACCATCTCCTTTATTTGCTAGCTCTCCAGATAAACCTGCTTTTCCTCCCACCACCCCTTGTCTCTTGAGTCCAGCTTTCAAGCGGTGAGCAGCCGAAGCTGGGTTCAGTTACATAAAAGTGCTAATATTTACACTGGGGAGGAAGGAAGTTGATGAGCAAGTGTTAGGGCTGGTGGATGGCTTTATCAAGGAAAGAGATAGAGTTCAGAACTACTCAGCCACACCCATTCCAGCAGGGTCACAGAAATGGAACTGGCTAAAGATTGGAGAATCTTCATATCTTTATATCACCCAGCAGGAGAGGCACATTTAAAAGGACACTTAACAAATTCTTCTTAACAAAGGCTATTACAACACCACTTCATGCGGGAAAAGCAAATCACCTTGGGCCTTCTGGCTTTAGGGGTTCTAGTTTTCAAAGAAAGCAGCTGCAGTTGGTGTGTGGGGGGGGTGGGGTGGGGGTTCCTTTGATCTGTATCTATTGGATTCTTCGTTAATACTATTCTCTGCGAGGCCAGCACTGTCCCACCACAATTCCAGAGTCCTTACCTGATGCCTGCAGCCCTGGGAATTCTACACCCAGTTCACACTCCTGAGTCCCAGCACTCCAGGCACCCGGCTCTCAAAGCCTGTTCCATGAATCTCTTTGGGGACAGGGTGTCCCAAGACCCTTACTGAGGGCCTGAGAGGTCAAAACTATTTTCACAATAAACCAGTGTTTTTTGCCCTTTTCACTGTGTTGATATTTACGCTGAGGTCAAAAGCAACAGGGGTAAAACCAGTGCCTTAGCATGAATTAGGAACCCTGTGCTAGGCATCATGACACTCTCCACTGCCACATTGTCTCATTAAACAAACAAACAAACAAAAAAGCTGGTTGCACTTAAAAATAACCTTGAGGCAGCAGAATTATTTTTATTAAATTTCAAAGCTTACTTGTACATTTTTAATAGTCTGCTGATACTGAAGTGTGATGATTGTCATGAGGAAAGCATTGTGTGGTTGATAAATGAGTAGCAAGGTAAGCTTTTTTCATAGAACATCTTTTTTGTTGGAAAGAACAGCTGATGGACAAACCATGATCACTCAGACCTAGTATTTGACAGACATTTTTTCGAGAATGGATGAAGTGAGCCTGTCACTTCAAGGAAAACAACTGACAGTATTTGTTGCCATTACAAATTTTTGAGCTTCTGAATGAAAATTGGAATTTTTGAAATTTTGTATTTGTCACTGTGAACTTGAGCCTCTCCAGTACTTAGCAGCTTTTCTAATGAGATTGGAGGTGACATTAATGAATTTTTTTTTTTTTTTTTTTGAGACAGGGTCTCACTCTGTCACCCAGGCTGGAGTTCAATGACATGATCACAGCTCACCGCAGCCTTGATCTCTCTCCCATGCTCAAGCAGTCCTCCTCCTACCTCAGCCTTCCAAGTAGCTGGGACTACAGGCACACACCACCACACCCGGCTAATTATTCAATTTTTTGTAGAGACGAGGTCTTACTATGTTGCCCAGGCTGGTCTTGAACTCCTGGATTCAAGCAATCCTCCCACCTCGGCCTCCTAAAGTGCTGAGATCACAGGTGTGAGCCACCACACCTGGCCTAATGAATGTGACTTGTAAATGTTATGTATGAAATTGTTCAACCAGTGAACCAGTATTTTGCACGTGACCAATGCGTGGCATTACAAAACCATGCATGGGGTAACAGGTCTGTTCAAAGGGCAAAAGAGACCAATGGATTTTCATTTAACAGTATGAAAAGGTCTCTGACATGGTCTCAGATTCCACACTGCAACTCTTTCAGAAACTACCATTTGTCAAATTTTGATGTAGTATCAAAGAAGAATATCCACAATTTTTTGAAAAGACTATTCACATGCTCCCTCCTTCCCCAGCTGCATACTTGTGTGAGGCTGGATAATCATACACTCCAAAACATTTTGCCACAGGTTGAGCGTAGATGCAGATTTGCTTCTGGAATGCCAAGCATGAAAGATATTTGCAAAACTACTTTGTAAAACGCTACTCTTCTCCCTATTCCTTGTCTTGGAAAATACTTATTTTTCATTTAAAAATGTTGTTTTTCTTTAACTTTTATTTTAAGTTGAGGGGCACAAGTGCAGGTTTACTGCGTGGGTAAACTTGCGTCATGGGGGTTTGTTGTACAGATTATTTCATCACCCAAGTTTTTTTTGAGACAGAGTCTCGCTCTGTCGCCCAGGCTGGAGTGCAGTGGCGCGATCTCTGCTCACTGCAATTTCCACCTCCTGGGTTCAAGCCATTCTCCTGCCTCAGCCTCCCAAGTAGCTGGGACTACAGGCGGGTGCCACCACGCCTGGCTAATTTTTTTATGTTTTTAGTAAAGACGGGGTTTCATCATGTTAGCCAGGATGGTCTCGATCTCCTGACCTCGTGATCCACCCGCCTCGGCCTCCCAAAGTGCTGAGATTACAGGCGTGAACCACCATGCCCAGCGTTATCACCCAAGTATTAATGGCTAGTACCATTACCCATTCTTCCCGATCCTCTCACTCCTCCTACCCTCCACCCTCCAGTAAGCCCTAGCATGTGTTGTTCCCCTCTGTGTGTCCACGTGTTCTCATCATTTAACTCCCACTTATAAGTGAGAACATGCAGTATCTGGTTCCTGCATTAGTTTGAAAGAATAATGGACCCCAGCTCCATCCCTGTCCCTGCAAAGGACATGATCTCGTTCTTTCTTATGGCTGCATAGTATTCCATGGTGTATATGTACCACACTTTCTTTATCAGTGTATCACTGATGGGCGTTTAGGTTAATTCCATGACTTTGGTATTATGAATAGTGCTGCAATGAACATACGCGTGCATGTGTCTTTATAATAGAGCAATTTATATTCCTTTGGGTACGTACCCAGTAATGGGATTGCTGAAAAATATGTTTTTATGTGAACAAGTAATGGGTTTATTTCTATTAAGTTATAAATATATAAAAACATACTTAAATATTTAAATATTTCTCGGTTTTAGTTGCAAACACAGTAAATATTTATGTATATATATATATATATATATCCCACATAAACACAAGCTCTTTGGAGTCCCCAGTAATTTTTAAATGTTTAAATGGATCCTGAAACCAAAATAATATCTATTCTATAGGGAAAGGAGTTGCTATATTGGGGTGAGAGGCTGCAGGGAGAGAGTTAAACAGAAAATAAAAAACAATCTCTCTGTCACAGTTTCCCAACCAGCGAGTTGCAACAGTCTGGCCCATCATAAAGCAGTCCTCTGTGAGTCACTGTGCACTAAGCAACGCTGTTTAAAATTCTGAGTCCTATTTTTTTTTTTTTTTTTTTTTTGAGACAGGGTCTTGCTCTGTCTCCCAGGCTGGAGTGCAGTGGCACGATCTTGGCTCACTGCAATCTCTCCCTCCCTGGTCCAAGCGAATCTTCTGCCTCAGCCTTCCAAGTAGCTGCAGCTGGGATTACAGGCACCAGCCACCATGCCCAGCTAATTTTTGTACTTTTAGTAGAGACCTTTAGTAGAAGTTTCACCAAGTCGGCCAGGCTGGTCTCGAACTCCTGATCTCAAGTGATCCGCCTGCCTCGGCCTCCCAAAGTGGTAGGATTATGGGTGTGAGCCACTGCACCTGGCACTGAGCCCTCTTTTAATGTGCCTTTTTGAGAAGGACATTTAGGTAAAAGCTAATGTTTGAGCCACAGAGCCATGACCCAGAAACCAGCAGTTACCTGTTGGCTTCTCATCCTGGTCATTGGTCAAGGAGGCAGGAGGTATGACTGTATTCCTGTCCTTGTCCATCAGGGCACCGTCTCAGGCCAGGTTTCCCCCTGATGCCATCCTGGGCTCTCCAGAAGACTGTGTCAGCCACATGCCCGTGTCCCTTGGTGCTCCTTTCTCCTGTGACTGTCCCTGTATTCCTTCATGAAGATGTCCCTCCAGCCCCTAGGCAGGGAAAGTAGAAGAAAAATGCTTCATAGCGTCTTTTCCACTAGATCATCACTCTGGCAGTCAAATAGGGGGAGTGGTTACTGGCTATTAATTATTCTGCTTTTCTATACATAATAATAGCTATGCTCACCATAGTCTCATATCTCTGAGAGATATAAAGCTGACAATATTACCAAGCCCTCCACATTACCTAACCTCAGAGAAAGAGAAAGAATATTGGGAGTTCAGTAAGATATGGAATATTTTTTATCAGGGATGGTTTTTGAATCTTCAGTCATTTCCCCTAATAATAGAAATGATATATGGCAAATGTAAAACATTTTTAAATGAGCAAAGATACTATATTTATAAGAAAATTAAAAGCACTTATAATCCTGTTATCCAAAGTATCCACTATTAAGAGTTTGGTACATGATTATCTAGGCGTTTCTTCTGTGAATGTATAAACATATATATGTTTAATACATGAAATCATATCACATATACAGTTTTCTATCTGCTCTTTAAAAATTTTCCATGGAAATCTTTCCATTGTTATATCCTCATTCTCATTTCAAAGGCTGTGTATTATCTCATGGTGTGGAGGAAAGTTCAGGTACTTCTTACTAACCTGCTATTGTTGGATATTCGGGTGATCTAGAGTGGAAATATTTAAATATTTTTAAAATGCTTTTGGGATATGAATTCTAACACTCAGGCATCGGGCACCAGTGTACAATCAAGAGCCCCTCTCAGAAGGTGACAGAAGGTCCCCATGTCCCAGAATTAGCCCCCAAAAAAACCCCAAAATAAAAAAGGGACCTTGATCCCCAGCTGAACTTTTCACGGGGTGACCTTGAGCAAGCTGTGTGTGCAGCCTTTGCTGGGTCTTCCCACCAAAAAAGAGCTCTCCAGAATCTTCGAGGAGGGGTGGAGCTCCCAGGAGCAAAGCACACGCTCTTTCTTGCATAGCCCCCCATGGACAGAGCTGTAACCAGGGCCCAGGGCATGCTCCCAGCCTGCAAATGGAGAGGCTGCCTCATTTTTCTCTCTAAATCTAAACTTTATTATCAGCCCCTCTCCTACCCAAGGGAGTCCTGGCCAGACCATCTCCCCACTCCCCTAGAGCTGTTGGGGTGTGAGGTCTCAGGCAAGACCGAACATTCTGGGGCGGGGAAAGGAGGGGAGGCTGGGCTCTGGTCACCAAAGTGTTACCCACACACATGGCTTCCAAGATGCCCATCACCTCGTTCCCTCCACGCCACCCCTGGGCCCCAGGGCTCTTTGTCAAGGCTGCCTGTGGCCGCCACATCCCTGAGCCCTGCTGCTCTGGGGTCCACAAACTTCTCTTCTAAGGAAGAGATTCCATGGGGATGGAGGGATTCTTCAACCTTCCTGCTTCCTCCTGCCCAAACCCTCAGGACCCAGGCTGTGTGGGAGACTTCAGGCAGGAAGGAAGGTGTCTTGCAGGTGGCTTCAATTTTCCCCTACCACAGACCCCCTCCAGACCAGAAGGACACACTTGCCTCTACTTGAATAGAGAAGGGAAGGAAACTCAGAAAAAAAATGAATATCCGAGCCCTTCTCCTGCCATAGTCTCTCCTCGGCAAGTCCAGGTCCTCAAAAGGACACTTTCTTTCCCATTCAGGTCTCTACCCCACCCCCACACACCCAGCAAAAAATAGAGTGGGCTCCATGTTTCTCCCCCAGTGTGGATTTCCTGGATTCCCACAGGTGAAGCGCCTGCTCCTGCTTCTCTGGGGGCCATGTCTCCAGGCCCCCTGGGAGTGGGAGCCAAGTCTGTGCTGTGAACACCCCACCATCCCCCTGAGCAGGTCTCCTCCCGGAGAGGCCGCTCCACAGCCCCAGCTCCATGCTGCTCGGAGCTCCTGGGGCAATGTGGACCAGAGAATGATAGTGGGACTTCCTGGCTGAGCCCTTCAAGGTCTCCTTTGTCTCTCCTCCTTGTCCCCTCCCTCACGGGCCTGCAGCCCCACTGATCATCTTCCAACCCTTGGCCCCACCATACCCACTCTGGCCTAGACGGCTGCTTCTCAGCAGAAGGTCTGTCCTTGACCAGGCTGAAAGGTGACGTCAGGGTCCTGTCCATCACCACCTTGTAAGTCCGTCAGCATTTATCAATAATCCCTAGTTACCTTGTTTGCATTCCTCGATTAGTTTACCTGCAAACTAGCTGTCTTGCTAGTTAACCTCATGAGGACTGGGGGTGGCTTGCCAGTCCCACTGTGTTCCCAGCTTCCAGAGTGACACTGCACATAGTAGGCACTCAATAAATATCTGTGAAAGAGTGGATGAGTGAATGGGTTGGAGGAAACCCCTCCCTATTCATGTCCATTCTGAAGGTAAGAAAACTTGCTGCTTCTACCCGAAGGGAAAACCTTCCTCCTCCAAAAACCCTCCGGTGCTATATAAGGCTTTAAAAACCAAAAGCAAGGAAGTTTCTTTCATCTGCCTTTCATCCTGCAAAAAGCCCTCCACTCAAGGGAAGAAAGGGCACTGGAGCTCATTGAGTGGGAGACAGGCGGCAGGTGGGAGACGGGGAGGGAGAAGAGAAGGGGAAATTCAGGAGGAAGGAGTCCAGCGTGGATTGCTCCAAAGCTCGTCCACCACGCCCTGACTGCAGATGCGACTCGGGGGCCCCTGTGGCTCTGCTGGGTCCGGGTGCAAGCAGGCACAGAGGTGCTGGCGTCAGCTCAATTCGCAGGCCCTGGACTCCTGTCTAAACAGGACAGGCCCGGGCAACCGCAGGGCAGGGGCGTCTGCCAATGATGGGGGAGGACTCTGCTGCTTCTTAAGCTCCAGCGTCTCAAGCCAGGGCGAGACAGCCCGCCGGCCGCCCGGATCTGCACCCGCCACCCCAGAGCTGGGACAGCAGCCGAGCTGCGGCACTGGGAGGGAGACCCCGCCGTGGCCTCTCCTGCCACCCACGCCCCCACCCCTGGCATGGCCGATCAGCTGACTGAGGAGCAGATCACGGAATTCAAGGAGGCCTTCTCCCTGTTTGACAAGGATGGGGACGGCTGCATCACCACCCGCGAGCTGGGCACGGTCATGCGGTCCCTGGGCCAGAACCCCTCGGAGGCCGAGCTGCGGGACATGGTGAGTGAGATCGACCGGGACGGCAACGGCACCGTGGACTTCCCCGAGTTCCTGGGCATGATGGCCAGGAAGATGAAGGACACGGACAACGAGGAGGAGATCCGCGAGGCCTTCCGCGTGTTCGACAAGGACGGCAACGGCTTCGTCAGCGCCGCCGAGCTGCGACACGTCATGACCCGGCTGGGGGAGAGGCTGAGCGACGAGGAGGTGGACGAGATGATCCGGGCCGCGGACACGGACGGAGACGGACAGGTGAACTACGAGGAGTTCGTCCGTGTGCTGGTGTCCAAGTGAGGCCGGCGCCCACCGTGCTCCTGGGCGCCCACGCGGCCCACGGGGCAAGAACCCCGGGCCTCAGGCCTCCGCCCCCATCCCCCTGCGTCCCCCGCGCACTGTGGCTTCTTCCCGGGCGTGGTTGATTCAGCCCACCTCTCCGCACCCCGCTCCCCGCACCTCTTCTCTGCTCTCCTGCCGACCTTCCCACTGCTCATCTGGATCACATGGAACGCTCCCACTCCAAGCAAACCGTGAACCCTCCCCACTCGGGAGAAGCAGGGCTGACCTTAGGACCAAGCACCAGGGCAGGTTGCGCTGACTCTGCGGGCCCGCCAGGACGGACACCGAGTGACCCCTTAGGGCACCCAGGCAAGATCCCTAACAGGCACCCAATGCCCAGGCCAGGGGGGCTGCAGGCCTTAGCCCACGCCAGGATTTCCGGAGGCTCCTGGACTGGAGGCTCCCTCCGCGGTCGGATTCTGCAGGCTGGGAGGTATCTTGGCCTGCAGTAAGCGGTGCTGACGGGGACTCTGGCCACAGAGGTCAGGCCTCCTGAAAACAGCACTGCCTTCCACGCTGCCCCAGCTTGTCCGCCAACCCACCGTGATTCATCTTCTGAAGCTGGGAGTGAAACCGGGTCAGCTGTAACCTGTTCCTGTTCATCTGGAAGGAGGGAGGCTTGGATGAGCGGGGGATGAGAGCTGCAGGGAAATAAATGAGATATTCATTCTTATTTCATTTCCTTTTTTCTGGTTCCCATGGAAATGATCCTTGTTGAATTCAGGGTTGAAATGAGGCAGGAATCTCCATTTTTGTGCTTTTTAAAAATGCAGTGAATTCCTATACAGGGGAGAGGGGGGACGGTGCCTCAGAGAGAGAGAAGTCTGGATGAGGGAAATATTGAATATTCTCAATCAAATGGATACGCTGGCAGCAAAGAGTGGTTAAAAGTCCATCAGGACTTGAAAGACCCGAGTCCATTACGTTGAGAAGGGACCTGCTGATTGCTTTGATTCCCCCTGGCAAGTGCTCCCTGGTTGTGAAGTGCCAGGCACTAGAGATGGTGAGGGGCTGGGGGGCAGTTGGGCACACAAAGTGTAAGAGCAATTCAGAGCCGTTAGTCCTGCACTAGCCCTGCAAGCGGTTGGCAACACCCAAAGAAGGTCGAAGGGGCCCTGCCAGAGATCCCTTCAGTTCTAAAGGGAGGTATGTTTTGCGGGATGGGCACTAGACGGAGCTCATCAGAAAAGGCCATGGTGGATGTATCCTCTCTCCCTGACACCCCACCCCCGCCCACCACCACCCGGTATTTCCTCCTTTGTAAAACAAAGAGCTGGGCCCAGCCCCGGCCTTGCCATAATCACTGCACCACTGGGACCTCCAGGATGACAGGACCCTCATGCCACCTGCTTGGGCTCAGGGCACCATCAAGCACTTGGCCTGCATAGACAATTGGCACCTCCCTATGGGGCAGCCACTATTATTACCTTTCTCATCTTACAAATGAGGAAGTGGAGACACAGAGGGCTTCAGAAAACAGCTCTGTGTCCCACCAGTGGGTAAGAGGCAGACCTGGGATTTCAGTCAGATCTGTGCTGTGCCCTGACCACTCAGCTACAGGTCTGCCACCAACCTGTGCCTCCACCATGGTAATTACGGTAGCGCCTCTCTCCAGCACTTGTGAGGAGCCAGAACAACATTCTTAACACACCTGGCATGTAGTAAGGTGCTTAATAATGACAGCTACTATTACCATCACCTTAAAGATTCCTTCCTGCTCTAATACTGCAAGGCTGTCCAGGGTAGCCACCCCTCTCCATAGCTCGAGAACAAGACAAGAGCAGAAAGGGGCAGAAGCAGGTGCTCTGGGGCTGGATTCCTGAGGGGATGCTGGATGGTGGGGTCTCAGGGGAGCACTGGCCCAGGGCAGGTACTCCTGTCAGGGGAACAGAAGCAGAGGGCAAGCTAAGGCTCAGCTTGCCGAGCAAATCCCCACCGCTCCCTGCCACTCTCAGGAGTCGGGGTTGATTGGACACGTCCTGGGGAAGATTTGGGAACAAGCCTCATAAACACTTGGACAGAGTGTCTAGAGTTCATTGGGCAGCAGCTCCCCAGCGGGTGGGAGGCAGTGAGCAGGAGGGGCAGGCAGAAGCCCCCACATGGCTGCTGACCGCCGGCCAAAAGGAACAGGACATCAGGCCTGAGCACCTTTTGTAGAATGTCTCCTAAATTCTGCAGGAAGGAGAGAAACCGAGGTCTTCCTGCACGGGGCGTCTTTGTAGTCACTGTCATACACATGGCTGAGGTTTGACATCTAAGCCCCCTCTTCCCAGGTGCAGGCTTGAGGAAGGTCTTACAAGGGTTGGCACCTACGCACTGCCAATGCCTGGGCTAGGAGGGCACGCCAGTGTCTTTATTTGTTTTCCTCCCAGCCTCCCAGCGATTCCGCCAGGGCAGGTCTTTTTGCAACCCCACACACCAGTCATTCTGGAGCCACCTGGGCCTGGATTTTGCAGGTGCTGGGAGCCTTTCATCAACGGCTCTTTGTGCTCAGGCAGGCACTGGCTGGGGTGGTGGAAAGGTCCTACCTGCTCTCAGCTTAGAGCTGGCAGCCCCAGATCCTCCCTGAGGGGGAGTCATCAGAAGCAGAGTAGTAAATGGAGGTGTCTTCCTTTTTTTTTGAGACAGAGTCTCGCTCTGTTCCCCAGGCTGGAGTGCAGTGGCGTGATCTCGGCTCACTGCAACCTCTGCCTCCCGGGTTCATGCCATTCTCCGGCCTCAGCCTCCCAAGTAGCTGGGATTACAGGTGCCCGCCACCACGCCCGGTTAATTTTTTATGTTTTTAGTAGAGACGGGGTTTCACCATGTTAGCTGGGATAGTCTCGATCTCCTGACCTCATGATCCGCCCGTCTCGGCCTCCCAAAGTGCTGGGATTGCAGGCGTGAGCCCCCACGCCCGGCCGGAGGTGTCTTCTTTATACGGACAGAAGCCCAAGGCAGCAAGGTCAAAGTGGGTCCTGTGGCAAAGGTGAATGACCCCTCCCCTCCCCCTTGGTGTTCAAACACATTTTTTTTTTTTTTGAGATAGGATCTTGCTGTGTCGCCCAAGCTGGAGTACAGTGGTGCAATCATAGCTCATTGCAGCTCCAACCTCCCAAGCTCAAGTGATTGTCCCACCTCGACCTCCAAGCTCAAGTGATCATCCCACCTCGACCTCGAGAGTAGCTGGGACTGACGCGTGCCACCATGACCCACTAATTTAAAAAAAAAAAATTGGAGGGGTGAGGTCTTTATGTTGCCCAGTCTTGCCCAAACTCCTGGCTTGAAGTTTTCCTCCTGCCTCAGCCTCCCAAAGTGCTGGGATTACAGGCACGAGCCACTGTGCCCGGCCCTGAATATGATTGTTCAGTAACATCTTCTGTCTTCCCTTCTCCTTGAAGCTGGGTCACTGCCCTCACCACAGTGAGTGCCGTCTGCTGCCACATGGCTCCGCCCCCTCCCGACCTTCTGTGTTGGGGTAAGGAAGGCCGGGCCAGAAGGGGACGCAGCTCTGACAATGCTCTCTGACACTGGTCCTTCTGCCTCACGGGGTGTGATGCCCAGGGAATCCCCTGCCCTCACCAGCGGACCCCAAACCCACAGTGTGAATGCATCTCTCACCGGGCTAGCCTTGCTGATCTCCACAGCATGGCATCAGCTACTCTGACTCAGTTTACCCATGGCAGTGAGTGTGTCCTCTCACACAACAGCCTCGGGATCCAGGTCTACCTAGGTCACACCTGGGCCCGTCTTTAGCTTCCTGCCCATATCCCTTTATCTTATTTTCCCTTCTTTTTTCCCACCCTGGTCAGCACTTCCAAAGAGCCTGCCCCAAACCCAGATGTCAAGGTAAACTTTTTTGTTGGTAAAATGTGGTCACTCCAGCTGCCAGGGGTGGGTGCTTGCCTGTTGGACATAGGCAAGGGGAGGCCTGGGGGTTGGAGCAGGAGGAAGGAGCCACCCAAATGGGCATACAGGGTTCCCCAGAGGAACCCAGCCCTGTGGGTGGAGCTTTCTTCTGCCCTGTGTTTTTCTGTGGCAAAGACTTAGAGGCAGTTGCCCAGCTGGCATATCCCTTTCTTTTCAGTCATTGAATAACCTAATTTAAACAACCTGCCCTCATCCCCCAAAAAGGTGCAATCTGACTGCAGCTCAAAACAACATTCCAGCCATCCTAGGGGAAAGGAATTTATAAATATTACCTTGGCTTCCACGTGCTTTCACTGAGCTCCCTCATAAATCAGGACTTGGGGCTCCTGCACTCCCAGACTATATAAAGCTCGCCTCTGACTCCCGTGTTTCCAATTTTAAATCAAATGCAGCCCAGCCCTGCCGGCTCCTGTTTATCCTCAAAGATTCCAAAGGCCTGTTCAAAGGCTCCCAGAACCAGCCAGCTAAAAATGACTCATGGCTTCCGCTAGAGAAATGTAGTATCAAACTCGTGTATGGGGTGAGACCGCTCCATGGAGAATGGTAGCAATGGGGAATATGAGTTGTGTTTCTCCACCAAAAAACAAAGCTACATAAAGTAAGACAAGACCAAAAACCACCTCTGAGAAAGGTCTGGCCCCAAACCATGTGTCAATCTCCTCACCATCTTGCTTTTCCGGTAGTCATTTCCATAGCAACAGGATCTCAGATAGGGGTCTGGACTGGGCAAGAAAGGGAAGTGCCTGGGAAAGGCCTCCTCTGAGCCCTTTCTAACAGGGACAAGGCTGGGTGCTGAGTACTGGGTGGGACAAGCACCTTCCTCAAAGTGCAGGGAAGTGAGGAGCTTGAAACAGACCTAGAAACAATGGCAGGGTTTCCATAATCGGAGGAGAAAATACCTATCAGAATAATAACAGAAGGAACCACACGCAGTCCCCTAAACACCTTCTTCAGGTCTTTCATGTCTGTGTAGTGTGTGCAGAACTACCCGGGAGGGGAAAGGAGACAGGCTCTTAGCACATAAGGAGGGGAACATCTGAAAGGTGAACATCAGGTGGGCCTAGGCCTCGGAGAGCCAACTGGGTGGCCCTGCACACCTTGGAGAGCTGAACATCCAGGGAGTGACTTCCTGAAGAATGACCACATGTGGCCCTGCTGGCCCATGGTGAAGTTCATCTCCCATTATCACTAGCCAAACCAGTCTCACCTATAGCCCACTGCACACCTGAAGACTCTGGTCTGAAGGCCTCCCATGATAGAAGCTCAACCCTCACTGGGGCACACTGTCAGGAGGCACTTGTCTTGCATTTCATTAGCTCCTTTAATCCTCCAAACAAGTCAGTGCAGTAGCTTGTTTTAGCGTGTTTCAGAGAAGAAAAGATTAAGACTTTGAGACTTTGAATAACTTCTCCAAGGCCATATATCTAGTGAATCAGAGTTTGACCCTGGGTCTGACCGACCGCAAAGCTCACACCCTTCCCACTGTGCCAGAGAGGAGTTCTCAGAGCAAGGACCCTGAAACCGAGAGGCGCTGAGCTCACAGAGGCAGTGACTGCTGGAGAGATCTCGGTAGGAAAGGCCTGGAAGTGGGAAACAGCTGTCAGGCAGAATTTGTCTGGGCAGAGAGGACCTAGAGAAAAGAAAAGGAATTGATCGATGCCAGGAACATCCAGGAGCCACAGGACCCATTGTGTCTGGGTGTGGGCATCTGCAGAAGGAGTGCTGGTGGACTGCCCACTTGCCATGTAAGACGTGATGTCTCACTGCCCCTCTGGCCCACCACTGGACCCCATGCAGTTGCTGGGGCCGCTGCAGTCCCAGAAAACAAGAGAGAATCCTGCAGTGGGCACATCTTTGCAACAGGAGGTCCCAGTCCTCTCCCTGCCCTGCACAGGTCCATCTGTCTGCAGCCAAAGTGCTGCACGAACCTTCGCCATTCATTACTGCAGAGCAGCTGGGAGGTGTCGGGCTTCTCAGCTTCTCATCCAAACTCACATCTTGGGGTTCAGGTGACGGGCAGTCAGAAAAAGCCACATGAGCCTACTATGGTTGAATTGTGCCCCCAACCTCCAAAAACTCATATCAGGGTGGGACACATGGACACACATGCCCAGAGGGAAGACAGTGTGATGACACAGGGAGAAGACAGCCGTCCACAGGCCCAGGAGGGAGGCCTGGAACAGCCCCTCCCGACAGTCCTCTGGAAGGAACCAACCCTGCCAACACCTTCACCTTGGACCTCCAACCTCCAGGACTGTGGATGAGACCTTCCTGTGGCTGAAGCATCTGATCTGTGGTGCTTTGTTATGGCAGCTCCCAAGCATCCACTATAAGGGGGTCAGGTGTATTCACGTCCTCTCTTCCTGCTCCAAGGTCTGCAAGGGCTGCTGGGGACTTGGTCCAGAGCCGTCCTTTGTCCGAGTACAATTCCGACTTCATAGTGACTCCCCGGGGGATGCAGGGAGTCAGATCCACTTGATTCTGGAGAGGATCCAAGGGTAAAGGAAGGAGAAGGAGCGAAATAATCCCTTGAATATGGGCACCTGTCTTTTGACAAATTCTGGTGTGTCTTTCCAGACCGTAGATGTGTGAGTGGGATTCAAAGTCTGGCCCTGCTGAGGAGCAGCGGAGCATCCCAGGAAAGCCCCTGCTCTCCCAACCCCAGCTCTGCTGAGGAAGAGAAGGATCCTTGGAGGCTGCACAGCCATGCACAGGGTATCGCCGCCTGGGATGCAACCTGGACATGAAGACAGCACAGCCGTGGTACCGCAAGGCCCGAGGCTGGGTGAGAGTCAGGCTGAGATCAACATTTAGGCTTGTAGACGCCTAGGTTTGCACAGCATCACAGAGTTTATCTGGCCTAATTTCCCATGCAGGATGAGAGGCCTGTGAGTGGTGACATTCTAAGCAATGGCAGGTGTGCACGGCCTTGAATGTGACCGTGGTAGGGAGGTCAAGGCAAGTCGCCCAAAGGTTGGAAAATTGCTCTCCCCAGAAAGCTTTTCCTTAGACAGGTCTGGAAAGTGCCTCCATGTAACTGCCCCCACTGGCCCCTTTATTCTGTCTATGTTTGTGAGAGTCTAGAGCAGCAGCCCCTCTCCATGTGTCCACGTATTGGTGCCTCCGGCAGCAGCAGGTGCCCTCAGGCCCCACGCGGCATCCTCTCCTCTCCAGGCTCTGTCCAGAGGTTGTTACCTGACAGTGGGTAAGGTTCCTCCCTTATCCCCCAGTGGTAGCTCAGCTTGGGACACATGTCAGCTTCTCAGAGTCCTCCTTGAAGATGGGACCAGTGCCTGTGGCCAGAGCTACTTCCTCCTGCTCTGAATAATACAGCATTTGTAAGAATAAAGCTCGCGGCTCAACGCAGACTCACATTCTGCAATGCTGCTGAGTGCCAGGCATGTGCTCATGTGTGTGAGGCTTCAGTGGATGCCAAGAGAGAAAGACTCACACATAACAGGGGAGGTTAGTGAACAGACAAGGATGAGACACTCACAAGGGCTGGGAGAGTGCCCTGGAGCCAAGAAGAGGAGGTGTCCGCCATGGCTCAGCACATGGAGGGAGCAGAGTGGGTACCGGGACAGACTCCACAGAGAAGGGACTTGCCTGCCGGGTCTGCAGGGCAGCCAGACCAAGGCGGTGTCGGGTGTCCCAGGCTGAAGCAGTGTGGGAAAAGGCACAGGGCCCAAAGCAGGCCTTCTTCTCCTCTTGCGCGACCACTTCCTACCCATCCTGATGCCCTTGGTCCTGACATCAGATCCTCTAGGAAGCCCCTCCTGACTTTCCAAGCCCTGACCTCCGGCCTTAGGCTGGTCTGGAGACCCTGCACCTGCACATCTGGAACCCGGGCACTCACCTCGATCCATTCCCATGAGGGCTTCTTTTCCACCTTGCTCCCCACCGAAGCATCAGCTCCTCTTGTTAGCATCTTCACAGTGAAGATCTAAAGCGGAACCTGGCTTAGTGGCTGTTTGAGTGTGTGTGTGGATTGGACGCATGGGGCAGCCTGGTGTGCTCTGGGAGGAGATGCTGGCGAGGACGGTGGAGAGGTAGGCGTGCCGGGCAATGAGGCCCACCCACTGCCATCCTGCGGAGCCTGGGCTCAACTCCAGGGGCAGTGGACAGTTGTGGGTCACACGTGTGAAGGAGGCGGATGGAGAGCACGCTGGCAGCTGTTAGGGGATGAAGATTAGGGTCGGGGTGAGACAGGGAAACTCATTAGGAAGCCTGAGAACGGCCCAAGTGAGAGACCTGGGCTTGAAGCAAGATTGTAGCAACTGGGAGCGAACAATGTCAGAAAAAGGAAAATGGGTTACAATTACAGTTTGATGGTTGGAGGACATGGGAGGGGGGATCGGATGATAAATTCTAGGTTTTCGTTGATTTTCAGGTAATAGGATTTCCAAATAGAAGAATGGATGAAGTTTCCCAGGGAGGGTGCGGAGCGTGGAGAGAGACGGTCCACAGGTGGGAGGGTCACCACACGCCCCCTCCTCGCTCCCTCACAGGCACACAGGCCCTTTCTCAGGAAAGCCTCACACTTGGCTTAAGGCTCTGCTGTTGCTGTCTTGAACTCTTAATGAGTTTTGAACAAGGGGCCCCGCATTTTCATTTTGCACTAAGCCCCCCAAATTATGTGCCTGCCCTGCTCACCATGTCCCACTGAGCTCCCCGGGCAGGGCCTGCCACACCCAGACGCAGACTGTGGCTGCTTCATCAGACCCTCCATCCTCCCATGATGAAGATCGAAGCAGGCTCTTTGTTGATGGCCTGGCGTTTGTTCCACCCAGCCTGATGGCACAACTTTGGCTTTCTTCTGTTAGCTTCTTTGTCCAGAAAGCACCGCTGATATTGTCAGGTTACACACTGAATGGAGAGTGACTAAGTAATGCCATTTGCCTGTGGACTCGAGAGAATCCAGATACCAAGCGACGCCTCACGTTGTGCCACCCGCAGGACCTGTCGGCCAGGCTGGGCTCGGCTCATACCTGGTCCTCAGTTTCTCCCTCTGCACAGCAGGCTTGAAGCCCCAGAACTTTTCCCTGAACTCTCCCGGCCTAGATGACAGATGTAGTCGGGAAAGAGCTTCTAACAACCCCGAGTGTGTGGTCAGCCTGCCAGAGACTCTAAACGCTCCCCAACACTCTTTCCGCCCGTGGTTATCGCCGCGCCAAAGCGCAGAAGCTCAGAGAATTGTGATTCTTTCGCTTGGGAAAGAAAATACTTCACAGCGATTAGATTACAGTCTTTCAATTCAGAAAGGGAGATTAGGCAGAAGGTAAAGAGTTGTTCCTCTTTTCCAGTAAAAACTAAATGGACTTAAACAAAAAAAGTGGTCTTAAACATCAACAGAGAAGATTTTGATTCGACATGGGGAAGAATTTCACCATAGCACAGATTTGGAGATGTCTGCAGGGGAAACCAAACTGCAGAACAGTTCACCCGCATGGGAACCTGGCCTGCACAGAATAAAAAAGCCTCTTTGTGTTTCCTGAAGTCCTGATCACAGCACTTTGTGTGGAGACCTCTCCCCATCAAGGCTTACGAGGAATAAATAAATGCCTGAAGCTATGCGTGAAAGTTTTTATGGAATATCCCAAGGGATACCAGCTGCATTTCCAAGAATTAGGCTATCCAAATAAAAATCCTGGTCCAAACTCCCCTAACTAATTTTAAAAGGAAATTTTCCATTCCTGAATCCAGAGTCTTGGTGGCCTTATGCAAGCCCCGGTTCTGCACAGTCACAACTCTTAAAAAACTGTGCTCCCAAAGGAGACTCAGGGATGGAGTAAGACCCTATCTGTAACCTAAAACCTGTGAGGAAATTTTAATTCTATTGCCAAACAGAGTCTCAACTGAAAGGGAACAAAAACATGCAAAGAGGTTTTGCAATAACCAAGCTTTCTGTTAAAAAAACAAAAACAAAAAAAAACCTGCAGGGACCTCAGGAAACTCCAAAGAAGGAAGGCTAAAAAGAGATTTATTTAACCTAGAACACAAAGGCTTCAGCGAGGAAAATAGAGTGTGATGCTGGAATCTATTCCCTTCCACATTCTCTTTTCTTTCTTTCTTTTTCTTTTTTTTTTTTTTGTTTTTGTGAGACAGAGTCTTGTTCTGTCACCAAAGCTGGAATGCAGCAGCATGATCTCAGCTCACTGCAGCCTCTGCCTCCCAGGTTCAAGCGATTCTCCTGCCTCAGCCTCCAGAGTAATTGGGATTACCGGCGCCAGCTGCCACGCCCAGCTAATTTATGTATTTTTAGTAGAGATAGGGTTTCGCCATGTTGGCCAGGCTAGTCTCGAACTCCTGACCTCAGGTGATCCACCCACCTCGGCCTCCCAAAGTGCTGGAATTACAGGCGTGAGCCACCGTGGCTGGCCTCACGTTCTCATTTCTAACCCTGCATCAGCCGTCTGGAAGGAAGGTAGTAGGAAAGGGAATGGCCCCCCTCATAAGTAGCGATTCTATCTTTATTGCTGTAGCCTCTTTTGCTGTAGTGAACACAAAGATATATGGATGGCATTTAGAGAATGAAAAATCAGAGATTTATTTCATGCATATTTCATTCATTCATCCATTCGCCAGTCTTACAATTATTTGTTGAGCATTTGCTGTGGACCAGGCCCTGTGCTGTTTACCAGGCACAGAGAGCCTCCTGCCTTCAGGCAGGGCTGTTTAACACAACTTACAAACAGGCATGGCACACATCTTGGAACTAAAATCCCTCCAATATTGGCTGTGGGATCCAAGAGAGGACAAAAAATGTGCACGGTGCATTTGTAATTGTATAAGCACCATTATTGTGGCTCTTTCCGACAGGCGAGAACTTCAGCTGTGATTATCAGGCCTTGATGGGAACCACATCCTCCACTTGCTGTCTTACGTCTGATGCTTGTGAGAATTCCACAGTCCAGCCTCTGGCTGCCTACATTTCAAATCTCAGTTCTCTTCCACTGCCACCATCCTTCTAGGGCCCAGCACTGTGGGATGCATCCCATGACAGTAAGGTCACAGGTCCAGAGGACCCTCGTGCCACGGTGCCCGCGGGTGGTACGAGCATTCCTGAGGCTGTGTCTACACTGGAGCTTCTGGAGATCATACAAATGTACAAGGAGAGACTGTAGACTGCCTCAGGACCACAGTCTGGCTGACAGCAGTTGAAACATTAGTTTTGCAAATTTTACAAAAACATGACTATGTGAATACCCCGTGGGGCTCCTCCCAGAGCCTCGGGAGGGGTCCCACAAAAGAAGGTCTGAAACAGAAGCCAAGTTTTCATCATGATGGCTGCATAGCCAGGTGGAGGAATGGTGAATGTCTACCCTACTTCCAGCCCTTTGAATATTCTTTTTTTTTTCCCCAAGACGGAGTCTTACTCTGTCACCCAGACTAGAGTGCAGTGGCATGGTCTCAGCTCACTGCAACCTCCACCTCCCGGGTTCAAATGATTTTCCTGCCTCAGCCTCCCAAGTAGCTGGAATTACAGGTGGGTGTCACCACACTCAGCTACTTTTTGTATTTTTAGTAGAGACGGGGTTTCACCATGTTGGCCAGGCTGGTCTTGAACTCCTGACCTCGCGATCCACCTGCCTCAGCCTCCCAAAGTGCTGGGATTACAGGTGTGAGCCACCGCGCCCGGCCCTTTGAATATTCTTGACCACATTTCCTTGTGGAGGACAAAGGTCATCCCAGCTGCCCAGATGCTGCACCCTAGAGGCTGCCTCAGGTCTGTGTTCAAGAGTCATAAACACAGACTGAAGTCAGGCTTCTTGATAATGGCCAATAAAAGATGTTGTGACGCTAAATCCTTTCTTCTGTGTTTCGATCTGACCTCCTGCCTTCCTCTCTGTCGCCCAACCCAATTTCCCTACATGGGAATTTTTCTCTGCCAGACTTTTCATGCTGTCCATTTTGTATTTCCAGTTCTCATCACCTTTAATTCTCTTGTAAATCTTCTCATTGTTCTTTTTCCAGTCTTCACTTTTTTTAATTTTTAATTTAACGTAATTTAATTCTTTTGAGATAGGGTCTTGCTCTGTCATCCGGGCTGGGATGCAGTGGCACAATCTTGGCTCACTGCAGCCTCAATCTTTCAGGCTCTAGCGATCCTCCTGTCTCAGCCCCACAAGTAGCTGGGACCACAGGTGTGTGCCGCTGCCACCACATCCAGCTAGTTTTACAGTCTTTCTTGCACAGACAGGGTCTCGCTATGTTACCCAGGCTGGTCTCAAACTCCTGGGCTCAAGTGATCCTCCCCCCTCTGCCTCCCAAACTGCTGGGATTACAGGCTTGAGCCACCATGCCTGGTCCATTTTTCACTCTTTAAAGCCTATGTTGCTCTGCTGCTCCTCTCCTCTCCCATTTTCTTTTTCCTTTGTCCTCCTCCTCCTTCTCACTCACCCTCCCTCTCTCTCTTCCTTTCACCATCTCTCTACATCTAGATCTCTGCCCTCTCTCTTTTTTGCTGCTGTCTGTTTTTGCTCTCTCTCTGTAACTACTGCCTTCATGTCTTCTGTTTCTTCTACTCCTTTTTTTGTTTGTTTGAGACGGAGTTTCACTCTTATTGCCCAGGCTGGAGTGCTATGGTGCAATCTCAGCTCACCCTGGTTCGAGCGATTCTCCTGCCTCAGCCTCCAGAGTAGCTGGGATTATAGGCATGCACCACCATGCCCAGCTAATTTTTGTATTTTTAGTAGAAATGGGGTTTCACCATGTTGGCCAGGCTAGTCTCGAACTTCTGACCTCAGGTGATCCGCCTTCCTCAGCCTCCCAAAGTGCTGAGATTACAGGCGTGAGCCACCGTGCCCAGCCTGTTTCTTCTACTGCTGACCCTCTGTCCCCATCTTTGCTCGGTACTGCCCACTTCTTTCCAAATACAACCCAACCTCCACTCTGTCCTAACATATTTTTCCCTGTTACTCATTCATTGTTTAAGAATGTCTTTGATCTTGGGACACAGCCTTAATGCAAGTTGTTTTTCCTTCCTGTGGTAAGAAAGATTCAGGAGCCTTTTCCCTTCAGGCTGCAGAACCGGGAGCAAACACAGCTGATCCCAGCTCCTCCTGCTCCTATTTTCACAGGTCCTGCCCACCAGGGGAATGTTCCAGGTACATTCTGTATCTCAGACATAATGCAGAAGCCAAAGAGACAGGCACGAGTCAGTTATTTGGGGATCCCTCCAACTGTGTTTTCTTTAGTTCCATCTGTTTCTCTCTGACTTTCTACAGAAACCTATGCCCTGTATGCTTTATCACTCAGGGAATAAGTTCTGCTGGAAAGTCCTCGATGAGCTATGCAGAGCAAAGTTAAGTCTTGTTCCTCAAATAGCTCATTCTCCAGGATCTGTGGACACAAAACAATCAATGTAAACAAGCAGGGGCATGTAAGCAACCAGACACACAATGCTGACCGCAGAGGTGCCTGGTCTAAGAAGGGAGAGCCCAGGGCAAGCCCGAGGAATCACAGACGCCTTGCAGGAGAGGAGGGGAGAGGAGGGCTGGGCTGTGCTTGAAGGGAGGAGAGCGCCGTCCACTTCATACCCACGGACCTGCTCTTTTGTCCTAAAACAGGGATGATGTATTTCATATGGAGGAGTTCTGTGTCTCCTCATTTCTCTAGCAAAATTGACTTTTTCTAACCTGCCCTTGAGAGGATTCAAGTAGCAAAAGTTTCTGTGGTCTTATCACCACCATTAAAGTCATGATTTCAAAGACAAGAGCTGCATAGACGCATGGAAGGAAGTTCCTATCGCCTGACCCTAGGGTACGGACACCCCGAGGGGAAGGCCCTGTTGCTTTAGCTGCTGGTTCAGTCACATGGAAGGAAGTTCCTATCGCCTGACCCTGGGGTATGGACACCCCAAGGGGAAGGCCCCATTGCTTTAGCTGCTGGTTCAGTCACGTAGCACAGCCCACTGTCTCATTAGGTGCCCTGAAAATATTAGACAAATGAAATCAATCTGAGCAGAATTAATACCACAGATCGCAGAATTTGGAAGGCCACGAAAGAGAGATCTTCTCCCCAGGGTGAAAGTCAAGGTCTTTCTTGAGGGTAGTTTAACCCAAGAGCCAAGGATTTAAAAGTATGGCCATAATATCTTGCTTTCCGGTTGGTTCAATTTTAAAAACATTTAAGTTCCCGCCATGTGTCAAGAAGTGGGATGGGAGCTTGACCACTGCCTTGCACAACTCAAGGGCACCTTCACAATATGTCTCATGTCTGTGGACAATATGTCACAATATGTCTGCCTGGATGTGTGCTAGGCAAAGGTCCTCACATAGAAGACAGAAGATGCAAAAATAAATGGGTTTGTTGGGGCATTTTGTTTTGTTTTATTTTTTGCTTTTCAGAAAGTATCTCACTCTGTCACTCAGGCTGGAGTGCAATGGTGCAATCTCGGCTCACTGCAGATTCCGCCTCCCCAGACTCAAGCGATCCTCCCACCTCAGCTCCCAGGCCTCCCCTGTCACCAGTAGCTGGGACTACAGGCATGTACCACCACTCCTGGCTAATTTTTGTATTTTTTGTAGAGCCAGGGTTTCACCATGTTGCTTAGGCTAGTCTGGAACTCCTGGACTCAAGTGATCTGCCCACCTCAGCCTCCTAAAATGCTAGGACCTCAGGCATGAGCCACTGCACCCAGCTGGGGTTGTTGTTTGATGGGTAGAGAGTTACTGTTTGGGATGATGAAATTCCGGAAATGGATGGTTGTGACAGTTCTAGTTTGATTCCATGTGACTTAGTGTTGAGACTATGGTATACTTAATGCCACCAAATTGTGTACCTAAAATGGTAAATTTTATGCTATATATTTACCTTGATCAAAATAAATAAAAACAAATGAGAAAAGTCCTTGAACCCAAGAAACTCACAGACCCAGGTGGTAAAGGGTGTAAAATAAAATAAGTGCAATGTATAAATAGGCATCTGCCACCCTAAGATCACAGAGCAGGGCATGACTGGTTGGCACAGGATGCTGAATTATCAGTAGATGCTACACATTGGATGAACAGGGAGCTTTGAGAGGGATGGTAGTACACCAAGTCTGGAAGCAGGGCTAAGGGTTCATTGGCTGAATAGACCCTAGTATCCTCTGGAATATCCTTAGAAAAGCTTGGACTCTGGCTCTTTTGGTCAAGAAGACTCCGTCCACATGGAAAGGGTGGATTTGGAAGGCAATACCATACAATTAGGAAGAAAGGGCACTTCTAAAACCAGAAGACTGTCTGCTGGCCAAGGAAGGGCGGAAGACCCAGAGAGAAGACTGGAGGTGGCCCTGGCAGGGTGAGAGCTCCTACAGCGGTTCTTCTGGAGGCCAGCCCAGTGGTGGATTGGGAGTCATGCGTGGGCAGGGAAAAGGACTTTAAAATTAAGTAATACCAAGGAAACCCTGTCCCTCCTTGACTCATCTTAGAGGCCCCACTCCTTTCCTGCCGTTGAGAAATTAGGGCTGTAAAACTTACTGATAACCTGGTTCTTGGGAGTTTGATTACAATCACCTGCTTTGGAGAACAATCACAGGCCTGACAAGAGGGGAAAGGTTTCTAGTAAAGCATATGGCAGACAACCAAGAATTTTTCTTCCCCTTTCAGGTGAATCTTTTAACCCAATATCCACATTTTTCTAACCAGAAATGAAATTGCACGGTGAAAACATTACTGTTATACTAGGGGAGCAAGAGGACAAAACATTTGAAATTGGAACATTGCTAAAAAATCCAAATTTGTTACATCCCAATTATACTCCCAGGCTTCCAGAAATACCTGGAGAACAGCAATTTATGGAGAGTTCCATCCACAGACACAATATGTTTCAGATTTCTGTCTGCTCCTCAGTGAAAGAATCACACAGGCTTAAAAGCAAATAGTCGCAAGGGACCCAAGAGATAGAAGAGTCCAGCTTCCTCACTGTAATAGAAACACCACCATACCGTGTGCACACTGCTTGGGCATTTAATAAATGCTGGCTTTGGATTTTTTAATATGATAACTCTATAAAGTGGGCATTTTATTATTTCCATTTTATAGATTTTAGAAATGAGGCTCAATGAGATAAAATGAGATGCAGTGCCTGGGTCACACTGTTAGAAAATGAGAGCCCAGTTTTTAAACTCATATGACACACTACCCATTGCTCTTTCTATTTAAAAAAAAAACTTTCTGATCATAAAAGGTAGAATTCTTAACTTTGGATAATTCAGAAGAGGATAAGGAGGAAAATAAAGGGCAGTTAACATATAATTGGAATCACACTATACAAACATTTTATAATTTATTTTTTATATAATATATCATGAATATTTTCCCATACTTCAAGATATGTACACTAAGATAGACAGACTATATTCAGGACCACAAAACAAACCTCAACATATTCAAAAGAATTCACATCTTATAGCGTGTGTTCTCCAATCACATGGAATCAAACTAGAAATCAATAACAGAGAAATGATAGGAAAATCTCATAACACTTGAAAACTAAATAGCACACTTCTAAATAACCCAGAGGTCAAAGAGAAAGTCTCCAGATAATTTTTTAATACATTGAACTGAATGAAAATGAAAATTCAACAAATCAAAATTTGTGGCACTCAGCTAAAGCAGTGCTGAGGGGAAAATTCATAGCACTAAATGAATATATTAGAAAAAGGAAAAATTCAAATAAATAATCTTAAGCTTCCACCTCAAGAACCTAAAAAAAAAAAGTAAATCCAAAGAAAGCAGAAATAAGGAAATAAAAACCAAACTCCATGAAATTGAAAACAGAAAAACAATACAGAAAATCAATCAAGAACTAGTTTTTTGATAAGATCAATAAAATTGGTAAACTTCTAGTAAGACTGACAAAAGAAAAAAGAGGAAAGACATAAATTACAAATATCAGAAATAAAACGAGGATATTACCATAGACCCTACAGATATCAAAAGGATACTCATGGAATACCACAAAAAACTTTATCCACATAAATTTTGACAACTTAGATGAAATAGACCAATTCCTTGAAAAACGTAAACTATAACAACTCACCAAATATAAAGTAGATAATTTGAATAGCCCTTTAACTATTAAAGAAATTTAATTGGTAATTTTTAACCTCCTAAAAAAGGAAATCTCCAGGCCCAGATGGTTTCCCTGGAGAATTCTGGATTGCTTCCAGGTTTGGGCTATTACAAATAAAGCTACTATACATGTTGTGTACAGGTTTTTAAACAAATACGAACTAAGGATAAGTGCAACAACCTAGATGGGTCTTAGTGAATTATGTAGAGTGAAAAAAGCCAGTCCCAAAACGTTTCACACTATATGATTCCATTTATAACAATCTTGAAATAACAAAATCATAGAGATGGAGAATAGATTAGTTGTTTCCTGGGGTTAAGGTAAGAATGGTGCAGGAAGAAAGGGGTCATGGCTATAAAAGGGCAACACAAGTGATCCTCACAGTGGTGAAAATGTTCTGTTGCTTGACTGTATTAACGTCAATGTCCTGGTTGCTATCTTGTACTACAGTTTTGCAAACTGCTCCCATCTGGGGAAATTGGTGAAAGATACACAGGATCTCTGCATTCTTTCTTAAAATTCTTTTTTAAAAGATAAAACATTTAATTTTTTAAAATTAAAATAAAATGAAAATCACACTAAACATACATTTGTATTTTATAATTTTTAATAATATTTCATGAGCATTTTCTCATCGTCTAAAATATTTTTATGTATTATATTTTTTGACTTCTTTATACATCAACTATGGGTGTACTATAATTATTTGATTATTTTTTTCCTTATGGGTTTGGATTGTTTCAAATTTTTTTATTATTATGAAAACTGATGAGAAGAACATACTGGTGCCTTTTTCTTTTAGAAAAAAAATTGTTGAGATATAAGTCACACACCATATAATTCACTCATTTAAAGTGTACAGTTCAACATTTTAAAAATAATTCAGTGTTGTACAACCCTCACCACAATCTAATTTTAGAATATTTTTGTTCTGCTAAAAGAAACATCATACCCATTAGCAGTGAATCTGCATCTTCCCAACTTTCCTACTCCAAACTTAAGCAACCCTACTCTATTTTTAGCTTTACAAATTTGCCTATTCTGGATTTATATAAACAAAGTCATAGGATGTGGTCTTTTGTGCCTGGCTTCTTTCACTTAGCACAGTGTTTTCAAGGGTCATCCATGTTGCAGCAAATATCACTACTTCGTACCTTTTTACAGCAGAATAATATTCTACTGTATGAATAGATCACATTTTATTTATTTTTTCAATAGTGGTGAATATTGGGGTCTTTTCACTTTTCAGTTAGTATAAATAGTACTGCTATAAACACATACAATTTTTCTGTGTGGACACATGTTTTCATTTTCTTGGGCATACACCAAGAGCGGAATTGCTGGGTCATACAGTAACCCTATATGTAACTTTTTAACCTGGTGCCAATTTCTGATTATTTTTTGAAGACACTCTCCTAGAAATGAAAATAATTGGTCAAAGCCCATAGTCACCTTTATGGTTTCTGATTCATATTGCCAAATTACATATCTAAAAATTGTGCCAACTTCTGCTCTCACTGTCGTGCAGGACAATGCTTTCATGGTACAATTATGAACTCCAGAAGGTCTCCATGATCTGATCCTCAGTCATCTGATCTCAGTTTGGGCCCACGGGACTCACGAGGCAGCCCCCTCCTTTTCTAGATCAGGCTTTGTGAAGGAGCCCGAAGACCTGGTTCTCCCAAGCCTGCTACTTGCTGGCCATGTAACCTTCAGCAAGTTATTTCCTCCTCTGCAAAAGGAAGACAATACCCTCCTGCCTACTTCACTCAGACGTTCTGAAGATCGATATAGCAATATGGTGTAGACATGCTTTTGTAACGTGGACACACCCAGACAGGAATAAGTCTTGTCCAGGGAATATTTTTTGAGAAACACTGCTTAACTAGTTTGTCCTCCGAGTGTCACAACTTTTGGCAGAACTTGGTAATTGGAGGTCAGTGGTTGGTTGGTTCAGGTATATCTACTTTCACAGAACTTGAGAACACACAAATTTTTTTCTCATATGAATTTGATTGCACTGCATGATTTTGATGTGTTATTTATTAAGCTGAACAACACACACACACACACACACACACACATACATGTGCACACACACTACCACCAGTGGCCAAGTCAAGGAGGGACAAAGAAGGTGAAGGTGCCCTTGAATCTATTCTTCAATAGTGAAGTTTTTGTTCTTACTGATAAAAGTTCTTCCTTCCATTGAAATGAAACTTTCCCCCCACAGAAATTCTCATCAGTAGTCTTTGCTTGGCCCTCAGTCCTGTGGCCATGCCCCATTGCAAAGTTTTTCTCTAAGACTCTTCCCACAAGCCCAGTGCCTTCCTCTGCAACCAGGAGGATGGTGAGGTCTCCCTGGCCAGCTGATGGCCCCCACACCGAGCCCAAGGCGACCTGTGCCTGCTCCCCGGTCAACATGCTGGCATCTGGACCACTGGGCATTTTTCCATTAGTTCATGGGAGGTCCTGCCTAACTTTGGGATGAGGAGAAGACAGAAGAGGCCACTGTGAGCAGAGGTGGGCCAGTGACCTGGAATCAGGGCTGTGGCCTCACTGGGTGCTGATGAGCATCTGGCCTGGGGCCTGGGAATGAGATCCCACCAGATGGTCCCCAGGGAGCTCTTTGTTTCCAGTGGAGAAGGCCTGAATCTTACTCAACTTTCTTTACTAGACCCAGAAAGTTTATTTGAGAGGGGAAGATATTTAATTAAGTAAAATTAGCTGCTAGGTAGTAAGTGCCTCCTGTGTTCCAGCACTGTACATAGGTCTTTAATCCTCACAGCAATCTTCCAAGTAGGCATCACCATCCATTTCGCAGATAAAGAAACTGAGACTCTGCGAGGTTAAGTCACTTGCCTGAGCCCATAAAGCTAGGGCCAGCAGAGCAGCCTTTGCAGCCAGGTCTCGCAGACTCCAAAGCCCACACTTTCCTCATTTCATGACCACATTGTCTGTGAGCTGGAACCCCACACCCAGGGCTGCCCTAGCCCGCTGTGCAAAGGGTCAGCCCAGCAAGAATGGAGGTTCCCGGAGCCAGCAAGGACCCTGCCCAGGGCTGGGTTCAAAGCACCAGCTTTAACAGCTGTAGGAGGGAAAGCAGTGAGCAAATGTGCTCAGTGTCTCAGTCCCAAAAAGGTGGATATGGCCCCACCCACCTGAGCCGGAGTCCCTCTCCCAGTCCTGGGTGGCTTGGGTCTTCTTGTGTTTATTCTGGCTTCTCACCTTCTCCCCTCTTCCCCTGCAAAGCCCTTTGTGTAATGGGTTTTCCCTTCCAACTCAATCTCAAGAATTGTTTAGCCAAGGAGGGCCCTTGAGTCTCTCCCTGGGTGTTTGTTTTTGTTGAGAGGAAGCGCTGGTTATGAGTTAGTCCACCAGCAGCGTATCCGAGAGCAGGCCCAACGTGGTGGGGCGCGTGCTCTGCTGATCCGCAGCTGTCCCGGGTCAGCCCAGCCTGGCCAGCAGCTGCAGGTCACCAGCCACAGCCATCACAGGGCGGGTTGTTAGAAGCAGTGTGTGGCAGACATGACCCTCCTGGTGGGGGACAGAGGGGACAGTCCCCAGGGAAGGGAGCCACAAGGCAGACCACAAGCTGGACAGAAGTCAGGAACACAGGCTGAGGAAAACCATTGCAGCTCTGTTCTGGGAGCCCAGCATGCCAGAGCCAAGGTCACCCTCCTGAAAGACAGTGCAGCCAACAGAAGCATGGCCCCACCTGGGCAGGAGGGTGCTGGCCGGCTGAAGGTACCAGTGGGCTGATCTACCTGAGGGACTTGGCAAGGCTAGAGGAGTCGAGGCCAACCTGCAGCTCTGGGTGTCCTGGAGCACATGCCAAAGCCTGCCCAACCATTCGGAAGACCAAGCAACACAGCGTTGTCACCACACACAAAGTCACAGAAGCCTCCCTCTCCAGGTGTGTGATGACCATGAGGACTGGCCCCGGTTCTTCCTGCAGGCCTCACCTGTGTAAAGAATGTCTGTCTTCTATCTACCATCCTCCCAAGGATGCGGTTGAAGGAAAAAGAAGCATAAGACGGATTTTCTGCCCTCCAGAGATGTGGACTAAAAATGGGAATGAAAACATGGATGCACAAAACAGACAACAAGGCAACGCTTTCCATTGTTAACGGTGTGAGTTACAGAGCAGCAGTGTGGGTCGGCACCTGGTCAGCCACAGCTGAGTCTTCTCCTGCACTTTAGCGCCAGCCCTGCCCACACAAAGTCCTGGGCATCCCACTGCACCAGGAGCTCTGACATGAACAATGCCCAGTGATATTTCACAATCACCCCACCCTTTTATGTTCTGTCTGTCCTTCTGGGCAGGTGCGGGCTGGGCACTGCCATGCCTGCTTTTAACAGATGAAGAAATGAGCGCAAAGGAAGAAAAGCTCATAAATGTTCACAATGTCACCTGCTGAGTCAAGGCACAAACGTCTGACATTCTCCCCTCTCTGGTTTCCAAAGGAGAGAACTGGGCCTGGCTGGTTAGTTCCACCCCATGAGAGCCCCCAGAAATGCCCACCTAAGGGACTGGTTCCCCTGCCCATGAGCCTGCCCCCACCTAGCCCAGCCACCTAAGAACACACAGGCCTTCTCCAGCAGCCAGTGCGCCTGGGAGGAGGAGACCTTTTCTTTTTGGCTCACTTACTGGTTTCTCTCAGCACAGCTGGGCTCAGTTACACTGGATTTTGGGCATTACAAGCACCAGTCTTAGAAGCAAAGGCATAAGTGCCCCCCATAGGCATTGTTCCATCTGCTGGAAGAATGAATCAATAATATCGTATTAACCCCAGAAGCAGGGCTGCCATGTTCAGTCTGACAGGTTGCACACTGCACAACTGCAGGGGGGTACCAGCCACATAGTGACCTGCCTGGAAGAATTTCTAATTTAATGAGGACAAACAAATCTTAGCATAGATCTCACTGTACTAGAGACAAAAGTGTTAGAATCAAGCAGACTTTTCCACAGCTAGCACTAGGGATGACAGTAAATGACAACAGGCTGGGTACGAGGGGCTTGATCCCAAGCCCAGCTCAGACAGCAACTAACTGATCTTTGGCAAGAGCCTCGGTCACATCACTCCCAACAAGAAAAAGCACAGGAAAGTCTGCGGGAGCGTCTAACTTAAGTACTACGTAGCATCATTTTAAAAGTGAAACTCTGGCTGGACTAAAAGCCCTTAGCCATTCCTTCTGGCTGGGCCGTTGTGCAATTTTTTGATATAACAGGCGGGATCACCAGGGGCAGAGGACTCAGAGATGGGGGAGAGCAGGAAGAGTGAGTTGAGTGAGCCCTGCCCAAACACTCCAAGAACACGGAAGCAAACACACGCCCTTCGACCACTTCGCTTATTTTTTTCACCCCCTCTCAGGCCGGAACAAAGAGCCTTTTTGTGAGTTTAATGGTGCCTGACTTACTCAGCAAAGTTTTCTGTCTCCTTTGCTATGAGGAAAAAAACAAAGCTCTCTGTCCGGTTTGTTAGGTTCCTTTGAAGAGCTTGCTGCTTGGGTTTAGGCAAACAGGAACCCAGCTGGCACCGCCCTGGTCAGGGCACTTTCTGGGAGACTTTCCCCAGGCCTCGTCTGGACCTGGACTGAAGAGGGGGCGGAGAGAGGCGGCCACAGAACAAAGGGAGAGGGCACCTAGCACCTTCCAGGACAAGTGTTATGGCTGATGCTCCTAGCGAGCTCTACCTAAAGGAGCTCATTGAATCCTCACCACCCCTCCCAGGGAAAGGACCGTGCCCCCACTGCCTGGATCAGGAAACGCAGACTGGCCGAGGTCAAGGACTTTGCCAGCAGTCACACAGACAGGGAGTCCACCCCCAACACCTTTACTCTTTCCACTCACTGAGTCCACCCCCCACCCAGAGATCCCCCACCCTTCGCTCATCCCTTCCTCATCCTCCCAGAACCCAGGATCTGCAGAGCAGGAAGTTCAATAGCCAGGCCTGATGTCGTTAGTCAGTCCTGGGGACAGGCATCCTTTCCCCAGCATGGAGGATAAGGAGTGAGTTCAAATTCCAACTCAAGCAACATACAAACGCCAAACTCAGCTCACACCTCCGGCTCTGACCTACAGGGTCCACTTGAGGGGACAGGGAGACAGCCCAGCTCCCTCCCTCCCTCTCCATTATCCACACACATACACACACTTGCACACACACAAAGACATACATGCACATGCATGCACACATGTATGCACATGCACACACACACTCATGCACACACACATGCCTCCTGGCATGCCACAGGGAAATAACACACACAGCCACCTCCCAGTGACCACAGAGCTCTATCTCAGGGTGACGTCACCTCGTACACAACTCCCAGTTCACTCTAAGTGATTCATCAAGGGCGTAAACTCTGAGGGTGATGGGGGCATCAGGGTACAGAGATGAAGTCAGTTTAGTGCCACTTCCTATCCATGGATTCCCTAGAAATAAGAGAGAAAGGAAGGAAGGCCTTTTAAAAGTCCACATTGGAGCCAGTGACTTGCGGCTTTCCCTCGCAGAAAAGAATCTTCGGCAGCAGGTAGTAGTCATCTTCTCCTGGGCCCAACAATCTCACAGCCCCCTCCACACACACACACACACACACACACACACACACATACATACACACACACACACAGAGCTGCAGCTGCAGCACTGCCTAGCTGGCCCCCAAACACTGTAGCGCTGAACAGACCAAAGATGGAGACACTAACTGTGATCATCATAACCAGTGTGCACTGAACACTCAGCACATGCCAGGCTATGCTAAGCCCTTTCCATGTGAAAAAGAAATTTCCACTTAATTCCCACGACAACTCAACAAGGTAGGAACTGTTAAAAGAAAACTTTGGACGAATTAAGTTTAAATTAATCTAACAATCAATTAGTTTCATTTGAAATGAATTGAGTTTTATTAAGCAAAGGATTCGTGAAGTGGGCAGCCCTCAGACCAGAAGAGATTCCAAAGGCTGAGCTCCACTCCATAGTGTGGGCAGGAGTGTTTACAGACAGAAAATGGAAGTGAGCTGCAGAGACAGCTCATTGGTCACAGCTTGGTTTGCTGTGGTTGAACATGGACTACTCAGCAGCCACCTGTGATTTATAGAAGCTCAGCTGCTGTGATTGGCTAAGACACGGCTATTTCTTACAAAAGTACACTCCTAAGTTAGGCCTGCACTTCATTTGCTACTAAGGTTGCAGTTGGACTCAAAGTGCAGAGGCATCCTCAGACCAAATTTAGTTTAATTTAACCCTACCATTATTCCTATTTTTTAGATGAGGAAAGTAAGGCTCAGAGCTTGGGTAACGCCTCCAAACTCCCACAGCTAGTGAATGGCAGAAGAGCCATGGCCAAAACCTGTGCTTTCTGGCCCGAAAGCCCAAGCTCTTCCCCGCTCCAGTGTGGAGCTTCTCTGCCATTTGAACCACCTGTGCTCAGATGACTCTCAGCCCTATCCTGCTTGGCCAGGCCCAGAGCCCATCCCATTCCACCTCCTCCATCCCCGCTTCCTTCCACATTGTCCCCTGCAGCTTCTTGTCTGCACCACACCATGGAGTCCAGCAAGGTGATTCAGGGAGGGGACAGGAGATGCAGCTACCTCCTGGTTCCTGGAAGCTTCTGACATCCCAGGTGGCCTCTGAAGATCTGCAAAATAGGGTGGGTGTGGAGCCCAGGTGGAGAGAGGGTGTGGTCAGCTGCATAGTATCACCCCCAAAGACACCCTCCTCCTGATCCCTGGAGCTTGCGAACACGTGACCTCCCTTTGTGGGGGTGATTGCGTTATGAACCTGGATCTGGAGAGATGACCCTGGATTATTGGGTGCACCAGGAGTCATCCCAGAAGCGCCTTATAAGAGGCAGGCAGGACTCAGCGCTGATGGTAGGAGTCAGTGGAGAAAGAAGCATTGCCAGGAAGGGGCCTCAAGAAGCCAAAGAGGCAGAAAGACTCCCCCCGAAGGGTCCAGAAGGAACCAGCCCTGCAGGTACCGTGGTTTGGACTTCTGACCTGCAGGCTGTGGGAGCGACATTTGTGTGGTTTAAACCACTGTGTTTGTGGCAATTTGTTGCAGCCACCCCAGGAAACAAGTCCGGAGAGCACACCAGAACCTCGGGGACATATTGGTGACTGTGCTAGGCGGCTGGGGCAGCCTTAGCAAAATGCCCCAGGCTGCCGGCTTGACCGACAGAGAAGGATGCGCTCACAGTTACCAGGTCTAGCAGGGCTGCTTCCTCCAAGGCCTCTGCCCTCAGCTTGCAGATGGCTGTCCTTTTGCTGCCTCCTTGCACGGCCAGTCCTCCAAGCCACCTGCCCCTGGAGTCACCCTCTGGAAGTCCTAATGTCTTCCTGTAAGGACACCCATCAGACT
Organism: Pongo abelii; assembly: GCF_028885655.2. Classification (NCBI taxonomy): domain Eukaryota; kingdom Metazoa; phylum Chordata; class Mammalia; order Primates; family Hominidae; genus Pongo; species Pongo abelii. Next base: position 5,635,315 of record NC_071993.2, read on the forward strand.
GGCTCAGGGCCCACTCACAGGACCTCATTTTTAACTTAATTACCTCGGCAAAGACCCTCTCTCCAAATACAGTCACAAACCAGGTGGAACTGGTTTGGGCTTGCCTGGAGAACAGGTTGGGGCAGGCCAGGTGAGAGGTGCAGGAGGGCAGGAGGGTCCCTGAGAGAGGGCTCAGCCTAGGAGCAGAAGGACCAGGTCTGAGTGAATCTGTCAGGCCTGGGGTGACTCACCACACTTCTCTTCCAGGCCAGACCCCCGCCGCCGGCCTCATCTCTTAGGCCTAGTGGGGCCTCCAGAAGACAGACCCCCACAGCCTCATCTCTTAGGCCTAGTGGGGCCCTCAGAAGACAGGGGCTGACAGGTGGTCCTACCTCACAGCAGAGGGGACCAGAAGGCCGCTGTGCAAGGGGCTCAGTGATTTAGACCTGAGCCCATGTGCGTCACTGCTGCGAATCTGTAAATGCCGGCCAGGGGGGTCTGTGCAGGGACATTAGCAACAGAGACAGGGGCCAAGGAGATGTGGGTACCTGCACTTGTCAGGGTCACCCAGGACTCCAGAGCCTGAAGGTCCCCAGCACCACCCAGGCTCTCTAAGGTGCACCTGGCCCAGCTCACATTCCCAAGCCAGCCAAGTGACTCAGAACGCCACCCCCTACCACAGCCTCTCCTCATTGACCACAGCCTCTTTGTCTCCACATGACATCGAAACTATCTCTTCTCTCCCGGACAGGAGAGGAGGAATCTGCACAGGCAAGAGCCAGGGTTCAGACAGAAGACAACGCCCACACCAGCCACTTGGATCCGGAAGATTCTTGTACGCACTTGCATGGGTGTAAAATTACTAAGTTGGTGGCTAAAGAGGTAAACAAGAGCTCCGAGTTGTCACTCCTGAGGCTGAGGAAGCAAAGGGAAGAGGTTGGGATTCTTCAAATGTGGAAACTTGGAGGCAGGGGCTGTGGGCCTGGGCCCCTAATCTTGAAGGAAGGGGTTCCAGCTATGAAGTGTCTGAAGTGGGTGCAAGGAAGTTGCATTTGCAAGTGCTGGAGGAGCTGCAAAAAGAGTCAGCCTCTGCCACTGAAAGGAGCCACTGCTGCGGGGGCGGGGGGTGCCCACAGGGAAGGAACAAACCCCAGGGTGTGGGTTTCTGCTCAGGCTGGGCAAGTATATTTATGAAAGGAACCTGCATAAAGCATCCATAAAAGCTGCCCCTTTGCATCCTCTAAGCCAGCAGGTTCCCCATGCCTCACCCCTGTTTCCTGAACTCCTCTTCACCCCAATCCCCATTCCTAGGACCCCCTAAGAACAGGCTGTGCCCTGACAACCGTCCTTCTCTACCCAGCTGAGACCTCTGTCCAGGACGATGGTTGCAGGACCATGCAGACACGGAAGTTTGCTGAGATCCCACTCCAACTGCCTGCTCTCAGATTCTGAGTATTTCTCTAGCCCCCTCATAAAAACACAACTCACTTTCACACTGAAAGAAAAAGATCCCTCCCTAAGTCCTTCATCCTGCATCTCCACCACCCGCCAGGCCCTGCCCAGGCAAAAAGTCTCAAAGCCTTTTAAGATGACCCGAGGACCCAACTCTGTCTCTCTCTCTCTCTCTCTGTCTCTCTCTCTCTGTCTGCTTCAGCTTGTTTCCTGGCCAACAGCAAGGTCCCTCTTTGGTCTGGGAGGTGGGTGTCTGCAGGACACTGGGAGGATTTAAATACAATGATCAGCGTAGGGCCCCTGAGAGGGCCTGAGACAGGATTTCCACTGATTGCCAACGTTCAATACGGGCCCCTAGTAGACAAGCAGGAACTCCTGTTCTTATCCACACGTCTGCAGAACGGCGGAGACCACTCAGCCATGAGAGTGTCCTCTACCATTTCAGAGAGTGGCTGAGGAGGGAGCCATCCTCAGCCACTGCTGTGTGGTGGGTGGGCCTGGTTTCCACACATCACAGAGCCTGGCACTAGACCGGCTAAGCATGGGCCTTAATGGCACAGGCCCAGGAAGCTTCGAGTCCCAAGATTTATTTTTTGATTTCTGGAACTTTTGAAAGACAACATTGTCATCAATGATTGCTCTCTAGCACGTCTCTGAAGAGCAGCCACCGAAAGGAGCCACTGCTGCAGGGGCGTCCACGCGCCCAGGGAAAGAACGAACTCCAGGGGCTGGGTTTGCTCTTGGAGAATGAGGTTGTCAAAACCTCACTTCATGGGGAAGTCTGGAAAAGACAGTTTCCTGCTTTGTCCATCGTGGGCAGCAGGAAACGGTGCCCCCTCCAGGGAGGATGATTCCAGGAGGGTGTAACGGGGCGAGGTATGAAGGGGTAGGCAGTGCGGGGAACCACCCACCCGGGCCATGCAGCTGGCACCGTGGTAATTTAAGAGGCCTGAAGAGATAGGGGAGGGATGGTCAGGGGACTTGGAAAAGGAGGAAGGAGGTGGGGAGGAGCCCGGCGGGAAGGAGATGCCTCATCACACCCTCCTCCCTCCCAGCCCCACAGGCTCCCACTGGCTGAGCCAGCCAGAGCCAGAGAGTACAAGGTCCCCCACGATGGCTGCCGCCGGTTAGTGTCCTGGGGGAGGAGAGGGTGCACCTGGAGGGGCAACTGGAAGGCACCCAGGACCCCCCAGAACCTCCTGGGCAGCCCCAGCTTGCACTGCAGGGAATCTGCCATTCAAGATGGCTGCTAGAAAATGGCGGTTCTACCTCCCGGGTGGCCCCAAGGGCTCTTACCCAGAGTCCTGAATAGACACAGCCCAGCTCAGGAGTCCTAAAAGGAATTCTAGAGAGACCCGGATGGTTGTAAGGGCCTGAGAATGATCTGTGCCATTCGGTGGAGACCCAAGTGCTCTCGGAGTGACCCAAACCTCAGGGCTGAGAACAGCTCGAGGTTCACCTGGACTTATCCCTGCTCCCCCACAGATCCTCGGTGCACCCTGGGATTTCCACAGCCACGTGGATTTTAAGCCAAATCCAGGATGATCCCATGACACGCAGGGCTCAGTTCCCCATGGGGCATTTCTCTCCAAGACCACCTTCCTCCCCAGCTCACGGTCCACATCCACAGAGCCACGCACCTCCGTGGCAGAGCTGAGTGCACGTGGCACAGAGTCAGGGCTGACATTGACCAGGGCACCCTTGGTCTCCCCCAAGACCCATCAGAGTGTGCCTGGCACTGCCTTTCAATAAAAAGCCCAGGGTCTGAGCAGGGTGGGGCGTCTCCCCTCCCCCGGCCAGGATGAAGGTCAGAGCTGAATTTGCTCAGTTCAAAACCAAAAACAGTCCTGAAGGAAAATGTGTTGAGCTTGGCTGTAAGCCAGGTCGTTAAACATGGATTCTGATCACAGATCGTTTCTGCTAATTAAACAAATATTTTTCCAGAGCTGTCTCGGTTTCCGCTGTTGCCGTTGGCCTGAGTTGCTGGCACACCATTGGAGCCATGCCCCGAAAGTCAGCTCAGATCAGAGGAGAACACATAGAACTTTTGAAGGAACAGCTGAAACAGGTCTTCCAAACAGAGAGCTCTGTTCAGAGAGAAGGAACAGGCAAGAAAACACCGACACCTCCAATCCTTACAGTCACCAAGCTGTACTTTCAGATTCCTGCTGACACACACACACACACACACACACACACACACTCTCTCTCTCTCTCTCACTCTCTCTCTCTCAATCTCTCCCTCTCTCAGAATGCATAGTCCTTCTCCCTGCCTCCATCTCTAAATCTACACCTGCACACACAAATAAGCATTCTAGCAGTGCAATCACTATTCCAAGTTTGGAGACTCATGTGTGTGTTGTTTTTTTTTTTCCTGCTGAAGTGGAGAGAAAAGGGCCAGGCAGGATGGGCCCTGGGTCCCCATGTGACACACCCCAGCAGGGGTCCTTTGCTCCTTCGAAAATGCAATTATCACAAACTTCCCTCACCCTGGACCGCGGTTCCAGAGAAACGCCCACGCACATAATGTTTTGGTACAAGTTCAGGATGTTCGTGAACTTTCTGAAGCCAGCCAAGAGGGCATCGCGAGTTCCAAGTTTAGAATACCAGTCCTGGGGAGTCAGGAAGCGTTCGCAGCCTCTGAACTGTCCGCAAAACTGTCAGGCACCCGAGGCTCATCCTCTCTCAGCAGCCCCGAAGCCCCCTGGACTGCAAGCACTCAGTGCCCAGAGCCTTCCCTGCCATGCCCCAGCCCCGAGGTGTCCTTTCACCCTCCAGACCCCCTGGCCTTTCTCAGAAAACGCTCCGTGCTGTGCTGTGTTGTCCCCACTTGTTGCACAAGAGCAGTAGCCACAGCAATGCTGACCAGGCCTGGCTGCACACAGCCCCCTGCCCCAGGTCCAGACCTGCATCGACATCCCATGCCCGTGGACACATCTGCAATCTTGAACCGCAGACATCTTGTCTATCACTTGTGACAAGGGGATTGCATCAGCAGCTTCACACTCTTTTCCTTTCTTTATGTTTTAGATTTGGAGTCTCTGTCACAGGCACAGGCTGTGGTGAGCCACGACTGTGCCATTGCACGCTGCACAGGCTGGAGTGCAGTGGCACGATCATGGCTCACCACAGCCTGGAACTCCTGAGCTTAAGTCGTGCTCCTGCCTCTCAGCCTCCTGAGTAGCTGGGACTACAGGCCTGCACCACCACACCAGGCTAATTTTTAGATTTTTTGTAGCAACAGGGTCTCGCTACATTGTTGTTGCCCATGCTGGTCTCAAACTCCTGGGCTCAAGCAGTCCTTCCACCTTGGCCTCCCGAAGTGCTGGGATTACAGGTGTGAGTCATGGCACCTGGCAACACTTTTTTTTTAGCCAGGAGCCCTTCTGATGGAATCTCATGAGTTAGGCCAGTCTATAAAGCACAGCCAAGCAGCCAAGCTGCAGTTGAAGAGGGGATGGAAGAAGACCCCCCACTGACCCCCAGGTCTCTGAGAAGCACAACTGGAAGACTGTGGCCCTCTAGCCCACAGCCTCCTAAATGCCCTGCGGCTCAGCCATGTTGTGACACTAGGATTTCTCAGGGACCCCAGACCTAAACATCTCCCTCCCAGCCAACCCACCACTCCCACGCCATGCACAAAACCAACACTCTCCTTGACGAGTTATGCAATCCTTCTTTCCAGATCCTTCTGTGGTATGTAATCTAACAAACTAGCCATGCTTAAGGGTTCGGAGGGAGTGACTGGGTTAATGAGCTGGTTCTACCCCTCAAGGAGGATTTTGCATTTGTAATGGGGATCACCTTACTCCAAGGGAGAACTGTTCAAATTTATTCTTTTGCATGTTTTTAAATTTCAAAAGTAAGGTGTGATTTTGATAAGCAACGATTATACTATAGAAATACCTTGTTTAGGAGATGAAAATGCCCCCTGCCTCCCCCTCCAAATCCAAGCCTTTGAGGTAAAGCAATACGTGAATGACAGGCACGGCGGCATTTGTGCGCAAGGAGAAGATTGGGTACCACCAAGTCCCGGGGGTGGACGCTGCCTCGTCCCGTGGCTCTGCCTGTGCAGACGCTGCCAGGAACCCTCCCCAGGGGCTCAGGAGTGAAGCTACGTGGACTCTGTGCCTGGCTTCCTGAGCAGGTACAATTCCGAGCACCTCGGGCTGCTCCTCTCTGGCTCCTGCCACCTTCTTGAGATAAAGGGTCAACCCTCAGCTGACCTCGCAAAGGTGGGAGCAAAACCATAAAAGGATAAGACATCTTCTGATTAGAAAGGATGACTGGGCTCGTGAATGCCAGACCATGTGGGGCTGGGTGATAAGCAAGAGCTTCCTCATCACCAGGGGTCAGGGATCTCCTGGCTGTGGGCAGCAGGTACTCATTCCTTCCACACTGTTCTAGGGGAGAAGAAAATAAAAACCAATGCTCCAAGGAGCTTTTGATTTATTAATAGTCGGGCTGGCAAGAAATAAGGACTTAGAGGTTCAAAACTCCGATGGCTTCGAGTCCAGGCCACGTGGCTGTGTGGTCTCTGCTGGAACATCCTTGGTGGTGGAAGCTCTGCGCCTGGTGCTGGAGTAGGCCTGAGGATCAGGAGATCTTCCTCCAGGGAGCCCATTCCCCCTCCCCTGCGGCATGCAGCACTCACCCCGCAGGCTTCTGCCTGGCTGCCCCCATACGGAAGCTTCCAGGGCAAGCCCAGGGGTTCCCTCCTCCAAGCCCTTGGTCCTGCCACTGCACCCAATAAAACATCCCCATCTCACATGAAAACGGCCCTCTGAGGAACCCGGCATCTTTCTGGAGGGAGGTTCCTCTCTAACACCGGGACTTCCCTTGGGGTCTGCTCACCCAGGCTTCCATGTCCTCAGCGTGTCCTGTTTTCTGAGCCCAGGGAATCTGGGGGCACGTTAGATCTGTGTTGGGGAGCTGCCACCAAACAATACATCAAAGCCAGCTTCTTTTCAAAGTAGAGGCTGTCTTATTACAATTCAGGGACAAATTCTAACTAAGTCTCCAGAAGGAGGCCCCGGTGTGGAGGGGCCTGTCTCTCCCTGAGCGCCTGCATCTCCTGGCTCCTCCAGGCCTCTCACCAAGTGGTGTTTTGCAGCCTCTTGTCCCTTGGGAGGGTCTGGGAGTGGACAGGGCATGTCTTCCCCTTTCCCCGAGGGAAGGGTAGGAAAGGAGTTGCTCTTTGCCCCCGTATTCCAACCTCGAGCCAAGGGAGCAGGTCCTGAGACCCTCCGCTGGGCTGCCTGGCTGAGGGGTGTCTGTCCCTGAGGCTGCCAGGAGGCTGTGCGACACGTGGCCGGGAAGCTCAGTGCTCCAGGGAAGAGGCCTGAGAGCAGCACCCCTGGGGGTCTCTGGGCAGAACCAGGAGAACCAGCCAGTGTCACTCAACAGCATGCCATGTGGCATGTCGTGGGGAGCGCAAGGGTCCCCGGAGCTGAGTGGGTGCTGCAGAGGGGCTGGGCTCATCGGGAAGGAGGTGGCCGGGGAGGGGCTGGGCTCATCGGGAAGGAGGTGGCCGGGGAGGGGCTGGGCTCATCGGGAAGGAGGTGGCCGGGGAGGGGCTGGGCTCATCGGGAAGGAGGTGGCCGGGGTGACCACGGCAGGGAGATGCAGGAGGCACAGAGAGGCCGGGGGGGCCATCTGCCCATCAGGGAATGCGATGGTGCTGAGGACCCCATATGCGGCTGGGGGTGTTCTGCCAGAGAACTCACCATTATGTAAATGCAGCCCCCACCCAAGAAAGCTGGCGCCAGCTTCCCAGGGTGAAGGTGGCACCCGGAACCAGCAGCACCAAGTCCCCTCACCATGTCTTTGCTCTGACCCCCAGAGGAGCCTGGGCAGAGGCAGCAGGGGTTAGTCCAGAAACTAGAAGGGCAACTGGTGGGAGCAAGGGCGCTACACAGGGCTGGACGCCACCCCCACGCTGCCTCCTTAACCATTTGCCCCCACCCCTGACTGCAGCCCCAATCCTCCTCCACTAGGGAAGGAGTCGGTGCCCTCGGCCACCTTCCTGGAGGCAAACTGCTGCCCAGAGGGGAGAGGTGAGGCCACTGTCCCCAGGAAGGAGACTCGGCTGCGTTGACACCCTTAGGCTGTGCCAGGGCACAGGAACAGCACCCACCTATCTGGCAGGCACACCTCTAAGGCCGCCTTCCTCTGGAGAGTCCCTGACGTCCCCTCAGAGGGAACAGGCTATCTGGAGCCCATGCAGCACTGGGCTGCTCCTGAGCAACTGAGCAGGTTCAGGAGCCTCAGGTCCTGCCCTTCGTCCAGTTCCCAGTTGCCCTGGACAAAGAGCGAGTGTATCTGACACATCAAAAATCCTCCAAAATATTTACTGAATTTAGTTTAAAACAAAGAGTGCACTGTCTGAGGATAGCTCTGGTGTTCTCAGCATCATAGAATCAACTAGCTCTCTGGTTATTTTGCAATTTGTAAATGATAATGCATCCTGTCTGAAATCCCTGTCTTGGAAGTAGGAGGGACCTCAGAGGCTGTGGCTGTTGTTCTAACTCAAGATTATTGCTTGTTTATGTGTGTTTAGGCCCAGATAAATCACAGATGATTAAATCCACAATTCTCTCCCAAGTCTTCCTTATAGGGGAGACGTGTTCTTGCAAACACAACTCAGCTTTATGAAAGTACGTGGGTTTTTTGTTTGTTTTGTTTTTTGAGGCAGAGTGTCTCGCTCTGTCACCCCGGCTGGAGTGCAATGGTGCGATCTCAGCTCACTGCAGCCTTGACCTCCCCAGCTCAAGTGATCCTCCTGCCTCAGCCTCTTGAGTAGCTGGGACCACAGGCATGCACCACCACACCTATCTAATTTGTGTATTTTTTGTAGAGATGGGGTTTCACCATGTTGCCCAGACTGGCCTCAAACTTCTGGGCTCAAGAGATCCTCCTATCTCGGCCTCCCAAAGTGCTGGGATTACTGGTGTGAGCCACCGTGCTGGGCCAGTACACATTTTATTAATGGCACAAGCTTTTTTATGGGTCTCCCCCTCTGCCAAGAATGCCTTGGTGTGTTGCTTCATAAGTTGAGAATAATATGCTAGCAAATATTTTAGAGTGTAGACCCTCCAAGCAGGTATGCACCAATCATTGCCGTCTCTGAATGTTTTATCTCTGATGAAGCAGCGTGGATTTTTTTTAGTGTTCCCCAAAATACACACTGCCTCGGGGAGCACTCACTATCGGGGTAGCTGAGGGTAACCTGGACCATATAAATATTTAATCAAACTGCACCTCCTGGGAATTCCAAGTGTGTGTGACGCAACCTCCCTCATAATGAAAATCTATTACCCCGATCCTGTAGTCACACCTCCTCCCACAGACCTCCACGTGCGGGCTTTTTCCTTACCACACACATACTGTCTGGAGAGGAAGCCAAGAGCCCTTCCAGAGAGGAGACTGTGAAGAAACCGAATGTCTAAATAAAGTCAAATCTTCTCTGTGCACCTTGCAATCATCATTCAAAGAACATTGCACACATACCCTCCTGCTCTATATTAAGTACACCTTCCCTGCGTGCTCAAAACAACCGCGAGGCCTGGGGATAGGCACCGCCATAAATAACGCGTGCTTTAAGCCGGCTCTAATTTAACTACAGGCTTTGGCGAGGGGAAATGCAAAGAATATTTAAACAATGACACACAACCAAAACAGGCAGGGCTCAAAGGGGTTCGTCATTTTTTTTCCATCTAAAATTAAATTTCATGGTTTTTTTTTTTTTTTTGCAGAACTTTGATTCAATTGCTTCAGGTTCTTGTCTGAAACATATATGAGTCCCTCTCTCGTCTCTCTCTCTCTGACTCTCTCTGATCTCTCTGAATCTCTGTCTCTGATCTCACTCTCTCTATCTCTGTCTCTCTGTCTCTCTGATCTTTCTTTGTGACTCTCTCTCGGTGTGTATGTGTCTCTCTCTCCCTCCCTGCACCTCCGGCCCCCCAGCTTTATCTCCAGACAGTGTGTGTGAGAGGAAAGGGTCATTGTGAGGGGATGGGGAGTGACCGCAAGATCTAGGAGTGATGGGTTGACATTGTTCAGAGATTAGAGATTATTGGAAGCAAGTTGGAAATGCTCTTCTGAGGGCTTTGGACTCCTTGAAAGAGATATATTCTATTTTGTTTAAAACAGCCTTGCGATCAAGCAATCAATCCATAGCTGCTTGTTGAGAACAGCGGGAAAATGGAAACATGATATTGGCGCTCGGAGAGCTTGGCTGGAGCTCCAGAGACCAGGGAAAATCTTCAGTGGCCAAAAGCACACCTTATGGTGAGGCACGGACCGGACCAGACAACATCCATCTTCCTTTCCTCAAATCTAAGACAGTCCCAGAAGGGTGGGACCCAGAGAGGGGCAGATACAGGCCACAGTCTACAGCCAGCAGCCAACACACCCATCCCCCAGAGGACTGTCCTGGGCCCAGACCTGGCAGAGAATGCAGGGACACCCTCCGGGAGGGGATCGCCCAGGGCCGTGGACCCAGTCGTCTGGAGGCAGTCAGATGAAGCCTGCACGGGGTCACTGCTCTCTGTCATTCAGCTGTGCGTTTGGGGGCACCTGCTGGTATATGGCAGTGTGCACCATGGAGGGTGTGAAAATGAACTCAGAGTTTGCGCCTCAGGTTCCCAGAGGACTTCGCTCATGTACCATACGGCCGCTCACCCTGCATCCTACGTGTTTACAGAATTCTCCAACCCGACATTCAGATCCAACTACATCTCCTGAGTCCCCAGCCTAGGCCCTGGCCCATGCCAGGCATGCGGGGGCTGGATGAATAAGACAGAATCCAAGCCTGCAGGACTAAAGGCCCTGCCTGAGGGTAACATGGGCCCTCGAAGCCATGGCGTCCAGCGATAGGACAGCATCACCCACTAGTTGGGGAGCCACGGGACCTCCGGAGCGGTGAGGGTGCCCAGAGGGTGCATGAGATGCTTGGGAGGGAAAGTGGCTTCCCAGGAAGCCCTTGGACAAGGCTGGGAGCCTCCACTGCAGAGAGGGGAGGAAGAGGGTCCCAGGTGAGGAGAAAGGAATGTAGGGTGCAGGAGCAATGGGGACAGGCGGCCACACAGCAGTGGAGCAAGACGTGCATGGAGGAGCCAGGAGGTGACGGGAAGAGCCCTGGAGCAGGTGCCAAGGAGGCTGGACCCCCCGTGGGCCGTGTCCCTCCTGCCCTGTGCCGCGGTCATCACACCACCAGTGACCACGGCAGGAGTAACCACGCCCAGCTTTACTGTGGGCCCGACACCAGACAGGCATTGCTTTAAGCCTTTTTCTGGAATTAATCCTTTAATCCTCACAAACACTCTGTGGGGAGATCCCTGTATTTTACAGATGACGAAACCAAGTCTCAGAAAGGCTGAGCTGGAGTCCCAAAGTTGAAGAGCCCAAGATGGCAGAGTGACTCCAAGCTCTGCCCTTCTCCTGGCGTCCCCCAACCCCCATCCTCCTCTCCTGGTGTTACCCTCCAGGTCCCCTTCGCCTGGCATTCCCCCCACAGATCTCCACCTCCTGGTGTCCCACCCAGGTGCACTCTCCTGGTAACCCCCCAGGTCCCCCTCTCCTGGTAAAACCCAGGTCCCCCTCTCCTGGTGTCCCCCCTCATCCTCCTCTCCTGGTATCCCCCCAGGTACCCCTCTCCTGGTAAAACCCAGGTCCCCCTCTCCTGGTGTCCCCCCCGATCCCCCTCTCCTGGTATCTCCCCAGGTCCCCCTCTCCTGTTGTCCCCCCTAGATCCCCTTCTCCTCGTATCTTCCCCAGGTCCCCCTCTCCTGGTATCCTCCCAGATCTCCTTCTCCTAGTATCTCACCCAGAGCCCACTCTCTTCATCCCCCTTTCTTGTCATTGCCCCCCAGGTCCCCCTTTTCTGGTATCCCACCAGATCCCCCTCTTCTGGTGTCCCCCCCAGGCCCCCCTCTCCTGGTACCCCTCCCCCAAGGTCCACAGGCACTGCAGGCAACCCCTCCACTCCCGACCATGGCCCCAGCCCTCCCACTGGCTGTACCTCCACACTGGGCCCATTTCACAGCTAGCTCTTGGGTTGGACAGACATCTGATGGCCACATCCCTGTGGAGGGAAGTGTCTCTAAAGGATGCATGATCCCTGAGGGATGTCTTGTGGTGTTCTGTCGTCAGACCACCAGCTCCCACCAGCAGCCATGCCTGTATCTCTTTATCCTCGTGGTCCTGACTCCTTTGTTGTTGTCTGACCACAGCCACTGCCCCTGGAGCCCCAGTGAGGGGAACCAGAGACCACAGCCACTGTCTCCCAGGGTTCCTAAAACCCAGACAATGGGGGCCACCTTGGTGTGTGTGAGCCCTCCCTCCTCCTCCCTCAGTCTCGCAAGTCCTCCACAAAGCAGCTGCTTCTGCCTCACAAAACCATTTGTGGGGCCAGTTACTGGACTGCTACCTGTGACCTTCCATCTCCACCCCAGAACCGAAGCACAAAACTCCCACCTCATTGCTCCCCGACCTAGACAAAAATTCATCCCCTCTCAGCCAGAGAGGAGTGAGTGAGGGTATCTGAGACTCTGTCTCAGTTTAGCCTCAAACAAAGGAACTGTCTCTGTGCAATTACTCAATATGAATTGTCAGTGTCTATTTCCCCCGTCGTCTTCTCTTCAAACTTTACTAGGCATAGTCATAGAAACTTAAACTTCCTCCCTACCTAGCAATTCTAATAGAAAGCTTTGGTCAGTTACATACTGAAGTTTTTAAGGCTGAAACGATGGGTCA